>NC_142872.1:99531000-100179500 GCF_051225735.1 Oryctolagus cuniculus | reverse complement strand
TCACCCACTGTTGGTGGGAATGCAAATTGGTACAGCAGTTATGGAAAACACTATGGAGGTTCCTCAAACAACTAAAAATAGATCTGCCATTAGACCCCATTAGACCCCAAAGGAAATGGGAACTCATCCTATCAAAGGGATGCCTGCATTCCATGTTCCTTGAAGCACTATTCACGATTTCCAAGGTATGGAATCAACCTAGGTGTCCATCTATGGATGAGTGAATAAGAAAATAATGTTGTATATACACAATGGAATTCTGCCATAATAGAGAATAAACTACTGTCAGCAAAATGGATGAAACTAGAAATCATTAAACAAAATGAGCCAGACAGGAAAGACAAATACCACACTGTTCTCTTTCATATATGGATTTTTTAAACTTTTATTTGATGAATATAAATTTCCGAAGTACAGCTTATGGATTACAATGGCTTTTTCCCCCCATAACTTCCCTCCCACCCGCGACCCTGCCCTCTCCCACTCCCTCTCCCCTTCCATTCACATCAAGATTCATTTTCAATTCTCTTTATGTACAGATCAGTTTAGTATATATTAAGATCTCAACACTTAGCACCCACACAGAAACACAAAGTGAAAAATACTGTTTGAGTACTAGTTATAACATTAAATCGCAATGTACAGCACATTTAGAACAGAGATCCTACATGAGGAGTAAGTGCACAGTGACTCCTGTTGTTGACTTAACAAATTGACACTCTTGTTTATGGCGTCAGTAATCTCCCTAGGCTCTAGTCATGAGTTGCCAAGGCTATGGAGGCCTTTTGAGTTCGCCGACTCTGATCATATTTAGACAGGGTCGTAGTCAAAGTGGAAGTTCTCTCCTCCCTTCAGAGAAAGGTACCTCCTTCTTTGATCTCATATATGGATTTTAAAAAATGGTCAATTTGAACTTTAGTGATTTTTAGAGGCTTGGAATTGGGGGCGGGGCAGACAGAAGACAGATAAAGTATCAAAACACAGACAGAATAGGTTGTAGTGTTCCACAGCACAGTGGAGTAACTATCATTCATAGCAATGCTTTTTGTTCTGTATAAAGAATTGAAAGGGAGCTGTAAGGCATCAAACCCAAAGGAAAGATAAGGAACTAGCAAAGCTATTTGCCTATTGAAAAATATTGTCTTGTACTCAAAAATGTACAAGTTTTATTTGTTAATCACGAGGACTAATAAAAATGATGAATAAGTTCTGGGGATCTAATCTAGTTAGCAATATTGTATTGTGTACTTGACAATGCCGAGAGTAGATCATAAATGTTCTTACTACAGACACAAATATATATAAATTATATATAACTATGTAAAGTGACAGTAACTTGATTGTGATAATCATTTCACAATATATGCTTACATCAGATCACCACATTGTACATCTTAAATTACACCATTTCATTTGTCAATTATATCTGAATGAAGCAAAAAAATTTTCAAAAAAATCCACATGAAGAACAGTAGACACAATCCCTGAAATGGAAATGAGCTTGCCAAGTTTAAGTAAGAAGAAAGGGGCCAGGAAGGCTGGAACCAGTGGAAACAGCATCTGGGAAGGTAAACAGGAGCCAGCTAGGCAAAGGCGTCCCTGTCGCCTCTGTGGTGGGTTTTATTCGCCATCGCAAGGCTCTGCCATACACAATATCACAGTAACTTGGGTCTTCTTAGTAGGTGATTTCAAGCATGAGAAGTCATCCTATCACCAAACTCACTTCTCTTTGTTCAAGATGCCTGAAACGATACGCAGAAGGCTGAATGGGACATGATTCCAGGATAGAATGTCTGGCTAGGAAGCCACACAACCCCAGATTTCAGTTTCACCTCTGTCACATTTTAGTTGGCAAATTATTGAAACAACTTGGGCCTCAGTTCCCACATCTGTAAAATGGGAACAAAGAACACCTACTCATAGGGTCATTTGGGCATTCTATGAAAAATAATATGTAAATCATTAGGCACAGCAGTCAGCAGCACGCTGTGTACTCACATAAATGCTGTTTTCTGCCAAGAGGTTTCCTTTCTCTAAGATATTGATGGAAAATATACAGAAAATCTCTCCAGAGTAGCCACACTTTGAGCTGTATTGGTCATTTACACTTGTGTGAATGTATCTACAATTTTCTCTCCAAAGCTCCACCAAGTTGAATTTAAGAGAGACAGGGAAATTCTAGATTTCAGAGGAACCAAAGGAAAAAGGGGAAAACAAGATGGGGAAGAAGAAGCTACAGCTTCTAATATCTACTGTGTTTAAATTCTCTAAGAGATATCAACAGAGGCCAATATTCTGGCACAGTGAGTGAAGCTGCCAACTTTTGATATCAGTGCACCACATGAGCACTGGTTCCAGTCCCAGATGCTCCACTTTCCATCCAGCTCTCTAACACACTTGGGAAAGCAGCAGAAGATGGCCAAAGGCTTGGGTCCCTGCCACCCAGGCGGGGAGACCTACCTGGAGTTCAGACTTCCGACTTCAACCTGGTCCAACCCCAGCCGTTGTGGTCATCTGGAGGGTGAACCAGCAGATGGAGGAGCTCTCTCCTCCTCCTCCCGCTGTAATACTTCCTTTCAAATAAATCTCATTTAAAAAGAAATACTAACAAAGGGAAAGAAGCCAGCAGTGATCCTGCCTTTGTTGTATAAACTGCATTTCAGGTTAACCAAATAGTGATAAGAAAATTTTGCTTCCAGAGAAGTATTCTGGCTAAATCTCAAGAAACAATGTCGGCCGGCACAACGGCTCACTAGGCTAATCCTCCACCATGTGGCGCCGGCACACCGGGTTCTAGTCCCGATCGGGGTGCCAGATTCTGTCCCGGTTGCTCCTCTTCCAGGCCAGCTCTCTGCTGTGGCCCGGGAGTGCAGTGGAGGATGGCCCAGGTGCTTGGGCCCTGCACCTGCACGGGAGACCAGGAGAAGCACCTGGCTCCTGGCTTCAGATCAGCGCAGTGCGCCGGCCGCAGTGCGCCTGCCCTGGTGGCCATTGGAGGGTGAACCAATGGCAAAGGAAGACCCTTCTCTCTGTCTCTCTTTCCCACTGTCCACTCTGCCTGTCAAAAAAATTAAAAAAAAAAAAAGAAAGAAAAGAAAAGAAACAATGTCAGAACTGGAGTAACTGGAGTACTGCCATTCAGCAAGCTCTAATGAACTAATGGGTCAGGTAAGAATCAACAAGTTGGCCGGCGCCGCAGCTCAATAGGCTAATCCTCCGCCTTGCGGCGCCGGCACACCGGGTTCTAGTCCCAGTTAGGGCGCCGGATTCTGTCCCGGTTGCCCCTCTTCCAGGCCAGCTCTCTGCTGTGGCCCGGGAAGGCAGTGGAGGATGGCCCAAGTGCTTGGGCCCTGCACCCCATGGGAGACCAGGAGAAGCACCTGGCTCCTGGCTTCAGATCAGCGCGGTGCGCCGGCCGCGGCAGCCATTGGAGGGTGAACCAACGGCAAAAGGAAGACCTTTCTCTCTGTCTCTCTCTCTCACTGTCCACTCTGCCTGCCAAAAAAAAAAAAAAAAAAAAAAGAATCAACAAGTTTTTTGGTCTCCTGACAGAAATACATACTATCACTGCCTATGAGATAGTTCTACCATAAACTCAAGCCTGAATCCTTGGATCTAAGCAAGAATTCCACAGAAATACAGAGAACAGAGGAACAGGTTTGAACATCACCAAGGAAGCAATCAGCAAAATCCAGAACGTGGAAAACTCTGCTAGAGAACTCATTTCTTCAACGAATAAACTCTAAAGAAAAGGAACATGAGGAGAGGGGTGGCATTTGGTGCGGTGATAAAGAGCCTGCTTGGTCCACCCACGGCTCACATCAGAGTGCCTCTTGGTCCACCCACGGCTCACATCAGAGTGCCTGACTTGAGCTCCAGCAGCTCTGCTTCCATCCCAGATTCCTGCCTTCATCCTGAGAGGCAACAGTTGACAGCTCAAGTACTTGAGTCCCTGCTGCCCACGTGGTAGACCAGGCATGAGTTCCCAGCTCCCGGCATCAGCCTGGCCCAGGTCAGGCTGTTGTAGGCATCTGGGGAATAAGTGAGCAGATCGATGATCTCTCTTTTTCAAACAAAATCTAAAAATTTAAGTTTTTTAAGAGGGCGTGTGGGGGCCAGCACCGTGGCTCACTAGGTTAATCCTCTGCCTACGGCGCCTGCACACCAGGTTCTAGTCCCTGTTGGGGCGCCGGATTCTGTCCCGGTTGCCCCTCTTCCAGCCCAGCTCTCTGCTGTGGCCAGGGAGTGCAGTGGAGGATGGCCCAAGTGCTTGGGCCCTGCACCCCATGGGAGACCAGGAGAAGCACCTGGCTCCTGGCTTCGGATCAGTGCAGTGTGCCTGCCAGAGCAGCCTTTTGGGGGATGAACCAATGGAAGGAAACCTGTAGGTGAAGAAATGATTTAAGAGGGACCTCAACTAATTGTAACATATGAACCTAACAAAACATCCCGATTCATACAAACCCATACAAAGCCAGAGGAAAAGAGCAGCCTTGTCTCTGAAGATACAGGGCACAGAGAAGAATCAGAACAAACAGGCCCTACTAAGTTTCCTCTAGTTTATTATCATTAAATCTTATCATTCTGTCCAATTATTTTTCCCCATGACTATCCATTCTTCATCAAATCTCAACATAAAAATATACAAGCTTGAGAGTAAGTGTTTAGAGTTAAGATGCCCGTGTTCCGTAGCAGGCCAATGTTCAGTTCTCAGCTCTGCTCCCAATTCCAGCTTCCTCCTACTGTGCACCCTGGGAGGCAGCAGGTGGTGGCTCAAGTAGTTGGGTCCCTGCCACCAAAAAGGGAGACCTGGATTGAGTTCCTGGCTCTGGTCCCAACCCAGCCCAGTCCTGGTCATTTTGGGCTTTTGGAAAGTAAACAAGCAGGTGGGAGTATTCTCTCACTTTCTGTCTCCTCTACCCTCTCCCTAATAATTTTTAGATACATTTATTCCTATTTCTTTGAATTTTCATTTCCTTATAAAAACTATGTAAAAACATAAAATACATGTTAAATTTATATGATATTTTCTTATCGATCTGTCTTTTGTTATACAGTCCAAGATGAGAAAATTTTCCTCTTTGGCAGGTGCTTTTTGGCTTTTTAAAAAATAACACCATGATAAAAACTAAAAATCCTTTAAAATGATTTCATCATTTTCCTTAAGGTTATGCTTCATACATGCATCTTACTGGAAACCAGGGGTTCCTTAAGTTGGAGAGATTTAAAAGCTTTTTTCATGAGCATAACAATAATAATGATGGTGGCAAGTATTTGATAGCCTGTACAGTATGACTAAAGCCAGTCCAGGAAAACACTCAACCACAACACTGGTACAATTTTACCGAGAAGAACGAAAGGTAGGTCTAGCCCTGTGGCATACAACACCTATAACACCAGCATCCCAAAGGCATTGGTTCAATTTCTGGCTTCTCCACTTCCAACCCAGTTCCCTACTAATGCACCTGGAAAAGCAGCGGAAGATGGCCCAAAGTCCTTGGACCCCTGCACCCACGTGGGAGACCTGCACAACTCCAGCTGTTGCGACCATGTGGGGAGTGAACCAGAGCATAGAAGACCTATCTCTGTGTATCTCTCCCTCTCTTTCTCTAACTCTTCCTTTCAAATAAAATAAGTTGTTCACTGCACGCTGCTGGTCAGATTTTGTTCAACTTTCTGTTCCCAGATCCTAGCACAAGCCTGGCATACACAGCATCACCAATGACTAAATGGGGAGGAACGGAAACATCAGAGCTGCGAGGAAGGGAGAGATTCTGACATCTAAAACAGAGCAGGAAGCTGGCGCCAGTCAGCTGGACTCTCCAGCAAACTGAAGGCACCAGACTGCTCCATCCACCAGAAGCCAAGACAGTATCACAAGAAAAGTGAAGATAAGGAACTAGGAAATGGTCAGCACTCAGGAAGGACGGTTTTGACTTCAAGCTGATTTAGTGTCTCTTCTGCACGACCCAGGCAGCCACCCCGCAGGCGAGGGGTGGAAGGACTTGGAAGGACACCAAGCTTTCAACCCCAGAGGCCAGCAAAGAAACAATGTTCCCTAGAGAACCACATCTGCAAGGAGGGGCCCCTGCACTGCCTGCCGGGAACTTCTGTCCTTTGCATCACTGCTTACCTCTCTCCTGAGGCCAGAACAAAGGGCACAAGAAGCTGTCTGAAGGAAAAATGGAAAGCAGAACATCAGTAGAAGTGCAAGAGGGACGAACACTACTGTGACAACGTGAAAGTGGAGAAGACAGGGTATATCGTGTGGACAGCTTTTCATATACACATCCTAAAATCCTGCACTCACCAAAACTTCACTTCCAAAGTCTTTTGCAATTTTACACTCTCCGTGCAAGCATGTAGCCATTTAGCTACAGCTCCAAGCACCCCCACACTCGGGTGTGAAGCGAAGTCAACTGAGAACATTTTGTTGTTTAATACTGAAGTGCATTGCTTGGCTTCCTTGATGCTTTTTCCACCAGGGTCATGAGCCACAAAAAGAGTTTTTCAATGAAACACTAAGGGCTTAGGAATAAACCAATCATTCTAAACAGAGCCACTGATGCAGAGATCCTAGCAGCTTGTGTCCAAGCCCTACTCACTGCCCTCGGCACACCTGCAGCTGGCACCACCACTGAGCAAGCCCTGGCTGCCTTCCAAGGGTGTTGCTTTCACACAAAAGGGTCTTGAACAGCCCATCTCGCCACATGCACGGAGATACGCCTTCCCTCCAGTTCAGGCTCACTGCCTCCATCTCCTCTCTTCTCACTACAAATGGCGCTGGATGTGAACTTGAGGAACCTTGCCCTCCTGATGCTGCTTCTTTCTGTCCTCACTGTTGTATCCCACAGTGTGGCTGTAAGGAGAGATCAGCTCCTCCCCTTTTCCTAGCTGTGTACATCTCCTCCCTCCCTCCCTATGCCCCCCCTTACACACACACACACACACACACACATTTTTAAGGCTCTGTCATTAAGAATCCACAACTACCTCTTGACAAAACATCCCCATGTTCCTCTCCCAAAGTTGTTAGCTTTTAATTGTAGACCAAAATCCTGTTTGAGAGAGACCACAAATTACAAAGTGCATTGCTTGAAGATGATTCATTAGGGCTCCCAGAGAAACAGAAATAACAAGATGCAAATAGCACCAGAGAAAGGTGCATATGAAGGACAGGTTCATGCCATTGTGGAGGCCAAGAAGGCCCATAGTCTTCTCTCTGCAGGCCAGAAACCCAGGAGAGCTGTGCCTTAATACCAGTCAGGGTCTGAAAGCCTAAGAACTGGGGACCAATGGCTTAAATCCCAATCCAAGTCTGAAGGCCTAAAACCCAGGGCTGTGAGGCCCATGAGCAGCAGGTGGACACCCCAGCTTAGGAAGAGAGAAAAACCACCCCTCTCCACATTTTGGTTCTATCCAGGTCTTCAAGAGATTGGATGATGCCCACCTGCTTTGGTGAGCATGATCTTCATGACTCAGTCTACCGACTTACGCTGATATCTTTGGGAAACAGTCTCAACGACATGCCCAGAAAAGACACTTACCAGCTATGTGAGCAGTCAAGTTGACGCCTATACCTAACCATCACAGATGGGCAAATGAATGAATGACAACAAAAAATGAATACAGAGGAAAATGCCCCTGAGGATGAGCAAGAGCTCAGAAAGCCAAGCTAAGATCCAGAAGTACACCTGCGTGTTCTAATTTTTCCAGTTTAAGGAAGTCAGGCAGGAATATCATGAGCAGAGCTCATCCCAGCCTGTGGAGCCCCCTGCATGCCCGGCAGCCACAGGAACGCTGGCACTTCTTGCATTTTCCAGGAGAGAAAAATTTGCTGACTCAGGGGTCCTACCAAATGCCCCTGGACCCTGAAAAGTGACCAGCTCCAAACACCACTGAGCTGGTACAAGGGCCTCAAAGCCAGACACAGCCTGACCTGGAATCCCAATGAGCTCCCGAATTTTTGAGTTTTAATATCCTAGCCTGAAAATTGTGACTCCTAGAAAATCTGAATAGCATGAGGTTGTTACTGTGAGAATTAAATAATATTATTGGGAAGGGGGGAAGTTTTGCAACATTCATGGAAACTTCAGATTATGAAAACAATGCGTGGATTTCAAAATATTTTTTGCACCAAAATAAGCTTATCTTTAATTCTATTTTTCCATGTAAAACACCTGGTACTGGGGATAAAACTCCAAAAATTTGGTAGTTTCCTTTCTTTCCACCTTCCTCCCATTCCAGTGTTCCAGTACCTCCCTTCCCAGTTATTTATTTGGCCTTGTCCAACAAGAAATTCCTTAAAGTACACTGAAAGCTATGAGCTGACACCAAAGGATGCTTTGCCTCCTGGACAGGGCAAATTGTGAAACTCAAAATTAGGTTTATTCCAGGTTCCTTTGTGGAATTCCAGCCTATGAAAGACACCCAATAATATATGCTCACTTATCAGAATCATCAGATTATTATAAGGATTTTTTTTCCAAAAGAGAAATACTTATTCTTGAATGAACTTTGGTGACTGTTTTTTAAACTTTTCATTATGTTTTCACTTTATTTTGTAATATATTTTATGTAACTATGACATTTCTAATATAACATTTGTATATTTTTAAATGTATTTCATATTTTATTAACTTTTTTAACGATTCATTTATTTGAAAGTCAGAGTTACACAGAGAGAGAGGCAGAGGCATAGATAGAGAGGTCTTCCATCTGATGGTTCACTCCCCAATTGGCTGCAATGGCCGGAGCTGTGCCGATCGGAAGCCAGGAGCCATGAGCTTCCTCTGAGTTTCCCACACAGGTGCAGGGGCCCAAGGACTTGGGCCATCTTCTACTGCCCTCCCAGGCCACAGCAGAAAGCTGAATTGGAAGAGGGGCAGCCTGGACTAGAACCGACATCCATATGGGATGCTGGCGCTTCAGGCCAGGGTGTTAACCCACTGAACCAAAGCGCCAGCCCCTTTTATTAACTTTTTAGCCTTCAAAATACATACATAGTGAATGCTCAAGAAACACTGTGTGAGCCCATTTCTAGCATTGATAGCTGTCAACAATTTGGCATTCTTGTTTGAGCTGTCACCCCTCCACTTTTGCCCCTGTGTGGTCTCACTAAAGCAAATCCTAGACATCTTATTAAAGCTCCATGTACTTCAGGATAGATCACTCATTGAAACAGACACTTTCTAACACCTGTGGTGTAGTAAGAATCCATCTGGTCTTGGTCCCTGATTCCTGACACTTGCAGTTTCTGGAGAGGAGAGTCTTGGGTTAAAGTACCTCACATTGGGATAAAGTATCACACCTGAGTTTTCACTAATGCAGTAACTGGAGGAGTTGTGATCAGGAGGTTGAGTGCTGTGAAAACTTTGGAACAACGCATGGTGGGTATTTTGTGTAGTTAAGCCATTGGTTGGGATGCTCATATATCATATCAGAAGGCCTGAGTTTGAGTCCAGCTTTGCTCCCAATTCCAGCCTCCTACCAATGAACATCTTGGAAAGCAGCAGGCGATGGCTCATGCCTTTGGGTCCCTGTCACCCATCTAGGAGACCTGGATTGAGTTCCTGGTTCCTGGACTCAGCCTGGCCAAGCCCTGGCTATTGCAAGCATTGGGAGTATGAGCCACAGGATGGGAGATCTCTATTTCTATTTTTTCTCTCTGCCTTTCAAAATAATTTTTTTAAAAGAATCAGTGTATTGGGCTGGTGCTGTGGTGTAGTGGGTAAAGCTGCTGCCTGCAGCGCCAGCATCCCATATAAGAGCTGGTTCAAGTCCCAGCTGCTCCACTTCCAACCCAGGGACAGCAGCAGCAGATGACTCCAGTCCTTGGGCCCCTGAACCCACGTGGGAGACCCAGAAGAAGCTCCAAGCTCCTGGCTTTGGATATGCCAAGCTCCATCTATTGTAGCTGTTTGGGGAGCTAACCACTGGATAGGGAAGACCTCTTTCTCTGCCTCTCTAGAACTCTGCCTTTCAAGTGAATAACTAAATCTTTAAAAAAAAAAAAAACTCAATGTATCTAAAGAAGAAAGAACAAACTTTTGAATGAGATTTTATGACTTCTGAGCTTAAGAGCAGCACATGAAAGAGCTGGGAAGGCAGTGCACCCAGAGGGAGCATGGACGCTCCATTAACCACTCCCCTACTTCATACATTGCCCCATGCATCTCTTCCACCTGGTTGCTCCTGAGTTGTGTCCCTTATAATTAACCAGTAAACACACGTCAAGTGTTTGCCTGGGATCTGGGAGACATTCTAGCAAATTCCCAAAGCCAGAGAGGGGGTTGTGGGAACCCCTGATGGATAGCTATCCAGTCAGAAGTACAAAAGACTGGAACATGAGAATGCCATCTGAAATGGAGTCAGTTATGATACTGGCCCTTGTACATATCGGATCTGATGCTAACTCCAAGTCAATAGTGTCAAAATTGAGTTGAATTCTAGTATGCTCAGCTGATGTGCAAATAGTTGGAAAATTCCTTGGTGTAAGGAAAGAAAATAAATCACATATATGGTATCAGAAATACTGTGTCAGTGTAGGGAAATGGTATGTCTTAAAACCCAACAAAATTGATAATTTTGGTACCCAATCTATATAGTCCCCCAGTTGTCTCAAAGTATCTTACTGTGTGTGCTGGAATCAGGAATCTTCTCCATCTATCTGAAGTTCCTTTAGTCTCCCTTAACCTATAACATTTCCTGTGGTAGTCATGGAGGAGCACCATGCAGATCCCCCTTCAAGGAGACCCTGTGGCCCAGCTGGGATGTGAGGTCCGCAGATGACCTGTGGATCTCAGCTCCTGCAGGGTCAGCATGAGCGGCAGAGAGCTGCTTCGAACCCTTCCTGTAGCAACCCGGACCGAGTGACTGAGAGGGTCCCACTGTTTGGCCTGACACAGGACAACTCAGATGGATAAAATGTGCCTCAGAGGGCCCCTCTGGGTTGGCCCTGATGCCTGGCCTGTGTCACAATGGGTCTTTTCCTTCTGCTTACAGCACATTTTTCCCCCAAGTGTTGCTTCTTACTCATCATCTTGCATCCAAAGTGTGCCTCCAAATTGCCACCATTCTCTACCCCTTTTCATTCCATTGACTTAAAGAAACCAGGACTGACCATACCTTTCAAAATACTCTTCAGCATTCCCACCTTCATTTCTCCAAAGCAGAAACATTCTCATTTCAAACATTCTGATTTTTAACTAATGAGAATTTCTGATAAGTTAAACCTAAAGAATCAATTAAATCTAAAAATAAATACACCTTAACATTTTTATTTTTTTCTAAAACAGCTAAAATCATGTTACATTTCCATTAAATGACTGATGTTGCCAAAATAAACCACAAAATAAAACTACTGTCATATTTGAATTATAACAAATTCATCTAATTCTTCACCTCTCAAAGGCTAAACAGAGCAACCACAGGCTGTGTGTGAATCTGAATTCAAAACCACTTGATCATATAAATAAAACCAGTAGCAGTCCCAGTTCCATCTTTCCCTGCCTAAATGACCTGAGCAAGCCACTTTCCCTCTGGAATCTCTTCTTACTCACCTGCCACTTAGAAATGACTACACACCCACAGAGGACGACATGAGATAATCCACAAGAACACACCTATTAGCTGTCAGAGGCTGCAGCTGTAAAGCCTCGCCTTCTCTCTCACATGTGAGTCCAGGTCCCCGAGGAAGGGGCCAGGCTTCTACAACCTTCTAAAACCCACACCATGGAAGTCAGAGGCAACAAGAGCCAGCACAGGTTTCATGAGGTCATGCACGTGGGGCACTCTCCCCCACTTGCCAGCTGTTTGCCATTTGGAACTGCCCACCTGCCATCCTTGAGCTCCAAGTGCAGACTGAGAACTGCCTTGCAGAGACCACGTACCCAGCTTCCACACTGCATATGGCCAAATCCCTGTACCTGCTCAGATAACTGCCGGTGGTTCCAAGCCATTGGTTGAGCCCCAACTGATTCGCCACACGCCCTCCTCCAAACTCAGGAATACTCCGCACCTTTTCTGCAGAGCTGTGCAAGGCAGAACTTCCTCCCCTCACAGCTTCTCCCAGGACCACTCCCTATTTCTGAGCTCTCCGCTCTTTGCAGCAATGTTGTCAAAGGCTGTAAAGGTTTTTAAATTGTTCACAGGTGGAAAGCTGCTTAGATTTCCACCACCCCGCCCCAACACACACAGATTTAAAAAGAAAAATCCCTCCACAGAGATTGGCACCATTTCAGAAGGTAATTTCTCAGTGTTTGCCAAAGCTTTTTCCAAATTAAGCATATCTGCCATCTCAGCTTATTCCTCGTGTAAGATTTATTGAAAAGATACAACGTTGGATGTACACTAAAGATCATGGAAGTTTTACTTAGAAGAATAAAATATTGGAAAAAACTAAATGTCCCATAGGACTGATTGAATTATGCTTTGACCATCAGTGGGTTATTAGGCATCCTCAAGAACTGGGAAAGGAACTAATAAACTACAAGGAGCAGCCTTTCACAGAAGAGGAAGCAGACATGGCAAAAGAAAAGAAAAGAAAAGAAAAGAAAAGAAAAGAAAAGAAAAGAGAAGAGAAGGGAAGGGAAGGGAAGGGAAGGGAAGGGAAGGGAAGGGAAGGGAAGGGAAGGGAAGGGAAGGGAAGGGAAGGGAAGGGAAGGGAAGGGAAGGGAAGGGAAGGGAAGGGAAGGGAAGGGAAGGGAAGGGAAGGGAAGGGAAGGGAAGGGAAGGGAAGGGAAGGGAAGGGAAGGGAAGGGAAGGGAAGGGAAGGGAAGGGAAGGGAAGGGAAGGGAAGGGAAGGGAAGGGAAGGGAAGGGAAGGGAAGGGAAGGGAAGGGAAGGGAAGGGAAGGGAAGGGAAGGGAAGGGAAGGGAAGGGAAGGGAAGGGAAGGGAAGGGAAGGGAAGGGAAGGGAAGGGAAGGGAAGGGAAGGGAAGGGAAGGGAAGGGAAGGGAAGGGAAGGGAAGGGAAGGGAAGGGAAGGGAAGGGAAGGGAAGGGAAGGGAAGGGAAGGGAAGGGAAGGGAAGGGAAGGGAAGGGAAGGGAAGGGAAGGGAAGGGAAGGGAAGGGAAGGGAAGGGAAGGGAAGGGAAGGGAAGGGAAGGGAAGGGAAGGGAAGGGAAGGGAAGGGAAGGGAAGGGAAGGGAAGGGAAGGGAAGGGAAGGGAAGGGAAGGGAAGGGAAGGGAAGGGAAGGGAAGGGAAGGGAAGGGAAGGGAAGGGAAGGGAAGGGAAGGGAAGGGAAGGGAAGGGAAGGGAAGGGAAGGGAAGGGAAGGGAAGGGAAGGGAAGGGAAGGGAAGGGAAGGGAAGGGAAGCCAACTTCATTAGGACTCAAAAAAGAAAAAAGAAAAGAAAAGAAAAGAAAAGGGAAGGGAAGGGAAGGGAAGGGAAGGGAAGGGAAGGGAAGGGAAGGGAAGCCAACTTCATTAGGACTCAAAATTGATAAAATTGATAAATTTCAGAAGCTTAACAAGAGCCCCCGTTAGAGATGATGTGAGTGGATGGTTGGTACATGTAAACTAGTGCTGTCACTTTGGAAAATTGGTAGGCATTGCCTTGCAAATTGAATATCCACATTCTCTAGCCTATTCATCTTATTTCTAACATAAATCACAAAAAGCAAGTTTGCACTTGGTATTTGTGTACAAGAGACATAAACATGGCCATCAGCAATGCCTGAAATAGCAAAAAAAAAAAAAAAAAAGGAAGGAAGGAAGGGAGGGAGGGAGGGAGGGAGGGAGGAAGGAACCACCAGGGCCAGGTGCTGTATGTTAATCCTCTGCCTGCAGTGCCTGTACCCAATATGGGCGCCAGTTTGGGTCCCAGCTTTTCCTCTTCCAATCCAGTTCTCCACTATGGCCTGGGAAAGCAGAAGATGCCCAAACGCTTGGGCCCCTGCCCCCACTTGGGAGACCCGGAAGATGATCCTGGCTCCTGGCTTTAGATCAGCTCAGCTCCAGCTGTTGCAGCCATTTGGGGAGTGAACCAGTGGCTGGAAGACCTTTCTGGTTCTCCCTCTCACTGTCTGTAACTCTACCTCTCAAATAAATAAATAAAATCTTCACACACACACACACACACGCACGCACTCCAACCCAAATGGTGACCGACAAGGAAACAGATAAGTAAATTGTGGTATATCCACACAATGAAGCACTATATTGCAGAGAAAATGAACTACTGTTACAATGAGGAAAATACTAGAAACACAATTTGAGGAGGAAAAGGCAAGAAACAGAAGACTCCATCTCATTTCTGTAGTGCTCAAAAAGCAAAGGTAAACAATTAGTCATATGTTAGTGCTAAAACCACAATTATGCTTAAAAAGTAATAGTGATGAATGTCTAGATGGAGGCAGGAAACTGGGATAGGAGAAAGGCACACAGTAGTCACAGATTTTGGTAACACTCCAGGTATTCAGTCGGATAGTGGGCTCATAGTATCCGTCATGTGATTATGCTCAATAGCTAACATTCGTGTTAGGTGTGATTTTGCACGTGCAGTCGTTGCTCCCTATCTGTGGATTCTGCACCTGTAGATTCAATCAACCATGGATAGAAAATATTTAGAAAAGAATGATGAAAAGCAGCACAAATCTTAAAAGTGCAATATTTATGTAGCATTTACTTTGTTCTGCTAGTAATTAAGAGATGTGAAGAACTCAAGAGGATAGATAAGAATTATATGCCACTTTGCCTTTGGCTCTGCCTAAATACTGACAGAGACTGTGGTCTAAAAAGGCTTCCATAGCCCAGGCAACTCATGGCAAGAGCCTCGAGTGATCATTGATGTCATACATACATAAAGAGTGTTGATTGTTAAATTAACAGGAGTCACTGTGCACTTACTCTCCATACAGGACCTCTGTCCTAAATGAGTTGTACTATGAGATTTAACTGTAAAACTTGTACTCAGTTTTTTATATTATATGTGTGTGTGTGTGTGCACGCGCGCGCAAATAGTTGAAATCTCTACTTACTATAGAGTTGGTCTTCTGTGCATAAAGTTAATTGAAAACGAATCTTAATGGAGAACGGTACTGGGAATGGGAGAGGGAGGAGGAAGAGGGGGACGAGTCGGGGTGGGAGGGCAGGTATGGTGGGAAGAATCAGTGTATTCCTAAAGATGTATCCACGAAATTTATACTCATTAAATAAAATGTTTCTTAAAAAAATGCAGATTTTTCTCCTAAAAAATAAGTTACATGCAAATACTATGTCCTTTTATATAAGGAACTTTAGGGGGCCGGCGCGGTGGTGTACTAGGTTAATCCTCCGCCCATGTGGGCGCCGGGTTCTAGTCCCGGTTGCTCCTCTTCCAGTCCAGCTCTCTGCTGTGGCCTGGGAAGGCAGTGGAGGATGGCCCAAGTGCTTGGGCCCTGCACCCGCATGGGAGACCAGGAAAGAAACTCCCAGCTCCTAGCTTCGGATCGGTGTAGCTCCAGCCATGGTGGCCATTTGGGGAGTGAATCAACAGAAGGAAGACCTTTCTCTCTGTCTCTCTCTCTTTCACTGTCTGTAACTCTACCTGTCAAATAAATAAATTAAAATATTTATAAAAAAAATAAGGAACTTGAGCAGCTGAGGATTTTGGTGCCTGCAAGGTTCCTGAAACAAATCCCTCATGAATACTGAGGGATGAGTGTACGTCAATGTCCTTATTATTACAAAAGACTTTCTGGAGTCAGGCCACTCAGTTCTGAGGGTGGCCAGAGGAAGATGGCTGGAGTGCCACCTACAAAAGGGCTGGCTCTGTGAGTGACGTAAAAGACTAAAAGACAACATGGGTTATTTTCTGACTCTGCTGCTTCTAATCCTGCTTCTGCATGTTTCATAAGCCTTGCATCTTGAAAACAGTCTTCACAAGACAATTGATACCACGTAAATTACTCCCTGCTGAGTCTCCTACGAGTAATGGCTACTGAGCCTCTGAATCATGTCACGGCGTAGTGACAAGGAGCCCACACTCCAGAGCCCATCTGCCTGGCTCCAACACCTACTATCACTTGCCAGCTGTGTGACATGTGAGGCAAGTTACTCTCTCAGCCTCATCTTCGTCATCTTGAAAATGGAGATGATAGTAAGAGTCCTACCACACTTATCACTTACAGACAATGTACTTGCATATAAAAGGCTCGACACTAGATTATTCAGTGTGGAAATTTTCATTTCTAGCAATATGGTGCACTAGGTACCCAGGAGGACATTCCTACCAAAAACCAAAACCAAAAACATGCCATTTGGAATAGTTTTAAATTTTTTAAGAATATGTCCGAAAATGACAAGAAAATAAAAACTACTTCTATCCTTATTTGTATCTTTAGGGCCACTCCCTATGAAGAGAAATCAGGACTTGTTGGAGAAAGAACTAATTCCAGAGGCAGAATAGTAAGGACACAAGGTGAAGCTGGAACACTATTGTAATGCTCAAAATTGAGGAAATTTTCAAAGATTAATACAGTCATAACAAAAGGATACAGGATTCAGCTGAATGGGCTCTTACTGATCCAGAAGTAATAATATAAGCATCAAAAAGAATAATGATTATAGTTGAATGACGTAATTGAATATATAAAAACCCAAAAGTCTGTAATTTGAAAAAAGATAAAGCCAGAATAAAAGGAGACTCCTCTGTCACTGTCTAAAGCAGTTCATAACCCAAATTCTTATTCTGAAAATTGGTAAAGTTCAGAAAGAATTAAGCATCTATCTTGGTTTTCTAGACTGAAATGCACATTAGGCGAGCCCATTGGCCTGCTTTAGAGAACAATGCCAGCTAAGAAACATAGAAGGAATAATAGAATTAATTAAAAATCATTTCGTACCCGCTAATTGAAAGTCCTGACTTTTTTAACAAATGGATGAATTAATTGACTATTGATTAATGAAGTTAAAAGCATTAGGTGAATAGGACACTGGACATTCAAATGGTGCTGGGTCAAGGAGGGGGCAAGCATTTGGCACGGTGCGTTAGACACCACTTAGGATCCCTGCATCCCATATATGAGTGTGTCGGTTCAGTCCCAGATCCTTTCTGGTTCCAGCTTCCTGCTAATGAGCATTCTGGTGTTGGGGGGGAGCGGGGGGCAGCAGGTGATGACTCAAGTCCTTTGGTCCTTGCCAACTACATGGGAGACCTGGTTCGAGTTTCTGGCTCTTGGCTTTGGCATGGCCTCCAGCCTTGGCTGTTCCAGGCATTTGGGGAGTGAACCAGCAAATAGGAGAGATTCTCATTCACATCTCTCCCTCTCTCTCAATAGTGCTAAAGAACACCACATAGATTTTTTTACATCACAAGCAACAAATATCATTGTCCATCAGAGAGATAAGGCTGCCAGCCCCCAGCATCTCTGAATGAGATGGATATGAAGGACACAACAACACTGCTCATGTGCCAACCACAAGATGTTCACACCATTAATTCAAAATAAACCCTAAACCGAAAAGGACAAAACTCTGGAAGAAAACATGGTAGAACATTTCCATGACCTTGGAGGAGGCAAAAGGCACAAATTACTTTAAGATATTATAAATTGAACTACATGAAAACTTAGGTTCTTCAGAGGACATTTTTAAAGACTTATTTTTATTTTGAATGTCTGAGTTACAGACAGACAGACAAACATCTTCCACTTCACTGGTTCACTCCCCAAATGTCTGTAATGGTCAGGGCTGGGCCAGGCAAAAGCAAGGAGCCTGGAGCTTCATCTGGGTCTCCCACATGGGTGGCAAAGATGCAAATACTCAGGACATCCTCTGCTGCTTTTCCCAGGCCTTTAGCAGGGAGCTGAATCGGAAGTGGAGCAGGTGGTACAGAACCAACATCCATAGGGAATGCTGGTGTCACAGGCAGCATCTTTACCTGCTACACGACAAAGTCAGCCCTAGAGGACATTATTTCAAAAAGAAAAGAAAAAATATTCACAATACACAAATGTGACAAAAAAACTTGTATCCAAAATATCTAAAGAATCCTTAAAACATAAATGCACATAATGTGTATTAAAAGAGGTAAGATAAGTAAAGCAGTTTTGTCATGGAGTTTAAGAGTTGAATAAAAGCCCATGAGAGTATTTTAAGCATGGAAAGCCAAGACACTCTGGGGGAAAAAGAAGAAGAAGAAGAAGAAGAAGAAGAAGAAGGAGAAGGAGAAGGAGAAGGAGAAGGAGAAGGAGAAGGAGAAGGAGAAGGAGAAGGAGAAGGAGAAGGAGAAGGAGAAGGAGAAGGAGAAGGAGAAGGAGAAGGAGAAGGAGAAGGAGAAGGAGAAGGAGAAGGAGAAGGAGAAGGAGAAGGAGAAGGAGAAGAAGAAGAAGAAGAAGAAGAAGAAGAAGAAGAGGAAGATCTAAATGAAAGATCTCTGCGAGTAAGATCCCAGTGGAAAGAATGGGGCCATCAAAGAAGGAGGTACCTTTCTCTGAAGGGAGGAGAGAACTTCCACTATGACTATAACCCTGTCAGAATAAGATCGAAGTCGGCGAACTCAAAAGGCTTCCATAGCCTTGGCAACTCATGACTAGAGCCTAGGGAGATTACTGACGCCATAAATAAGAGTGTCAAATTGTTAAGTCAACAACAGGAGTCACTGTGTACTTACTTCTCATGTGGGATCTGTCCTTAGTGTGTTGTCCAATGTGAAGTAATGCTATAACTAGTACTGAAACAGTATTTTACACTTTGTGTTTCTGTGTGGGTACAAACTGATGAAATCTTTACTTAATGTATACTAAATCGATCTTCTGTATATAAAGATAATTGAAAATGAATCTTGATGTGAATGGAATGGAAGAGGAAGCAGGAGATGGGAGGGGTGCGAGTGGGAGGGAAATTATGGGGGGGAGCCATTGTAATCCATAAACTATACTTTGGAAATTTATATTTACTAAATAAAAAAAAGAAACAAAAAATACTGGGAGGAAAAACTCAATTTAGAATTTTAGGGGCCAGTTTTACGGTGTAGCTGGTGAAGCCACCGCCTGCAATGTCGACATCCCATATGGGCACCAGTTCAAGTCCCAGCTGCTCCACTTCCGATCCAGCTCTCTGCTATGGCTTGGGAAAGCAGTAGAAGATGGTCCAAGTCCTTGGGCCCCTGCACCTGTGTGGGAGACCCGGAGGAAGCTTCTGGCTTCGGATTAGCCCAGCTCTAACCCTTGCAGCCATAAAGGAAGTGAACCAGTGAATAGAAGACCTTTCTCTCTTTCTCCCCCTCCCTCCTTCCCTCTCTGTGTAACTCTGACTTTCAAATAAATAAATCTTAAAAAAAAGAGGAACACACAAATCCAATTTAATAAAAAATTAAAAAAGGAATTTTACATCCCGTGAAAATATTTTTCAAAAACAAAAATGAAATAAAATTTTAAGATATAGAAAAGCTTAAAGAGTTCATCACAAGCTGACTCACACTGCAGGAAATGTTAAGTGTTATCTTTAGTCAGAAAAAAATCATGCTAGATTGAAATCTGTAACTACTCAAAGAAATGAAGAACACGAAAAATAGCAAATACATGAGCAAACACACAGGATTTTTTATTTTAAATGTTTGATAATGTTATTTAAGGCAAAGAATAAGGTATTGTGTTAACATATGTAAAGTGAAATGTATGACAATATCATCAAGGCTTTGAGAGGATTGGAATGCAATTATCCTGCACTAAGGTTCTTATACTGTGAAGCAGTACAATTTTACCTAAAATGAACTGTGATTAAAAAAAAAAAAAACTGTAAATCATAAGGCAACAGAAACACAATTAATGAGTAATGATTGACCAAAAAAAAAAAAAACATGAAGTTGTAGCTAACACTGGCTGAATGCCATATGCAGGAGCTTTCACTTTATGGCTACCGTGGTGTGCGTGCTGTACAAGGCAAGAAGTGGTTGTTGAACACATTAAATGCAACATCTAAGCTGCAAAAAGTAGTAATTGATAGGTCCTGACTTCATGGATACTGAGAATCTGGTTATGGAGTGTTTAACATAAGACACATTTATTTGGGGGCTAGCATTGTGGCATAAAGGGTTAAGCAACATGCCATACAGGCACCCATGAATCCCAGCTGCTCCACTTCCTATCCAGCTCCCTGCCAGTGCACCTGGAGAAGCAGCAGACTAATGTGGGAGACTAGGATGAAGCTCCTGGCTGGCCATTTGGGAACTGAGCGAGCAGATGGAAGATTCTAATTCTGCCTTTCAAATAAATTTAAAAAAAAAAAAACTTTTAAAAAACATTTGAAGTGAGACTTAAACATAATTTAAATGTAAAGCAATATGTAATTAACAAATGAGAGATGTATTTAACTCACTATTGTTTACAAACAGCAACGAAGTATGATTGTATTTGAGATACAGCAAGGAATCAGAGCAAGAGACTAGTTTTTAATGAAGCGATCATGTTCCAGAGACTTGATCTGTCATGGGAGAGGTAACATTCTCTTTAATGTTCTATTTCACTCCGTACACTTTTTATTTATCTTTTAAGACTTTATTAAATGTATTATTGCATAGGTTTTCTCTAATACACATCTCATGAAAAATTCAACATTATATTAGACTGGGAAATTTCACAGCAAAACAAGTACTTCATGACTTGGGATATGAAATAAATTGCTAATAAAACCCATAAATTATTTTCTCAAAAGAATGGGAAAAGGAAAACAAAGATCAATTCATTCAACAAAGTGATGAAAAAGTGAATGAATGCAAACCAGCCTCTTACATCACGGCACAACTACAGACCAAAGGAGACTGCCAGCTGTGATTTGTCATTCCCTCTGGCACCTCTGCCCTTTGAGTCTCTTTCTCCATTACAAGAGTGATTCCTAGGCTCTGATCCTTTTGCACTTATCTTTCTTTCTCACATCAGTTCTACAGCATTTGAATGAAACTACTCAAGGAAGGTCACCAACGACACCCTCGTTGACCAGTGGCCTTTATTCAGCCTAAGCGCTAGACTAGTTCATGATCTACACTTTCATTTTTTTTTTAAAGATTTTTTACTTATTTATTTGAGAGGTAGAGTTACAGTGAGAGGGAGAGACAGAAAGGTCTTCCGTCTGTTGGTTCACTCCTCAATGGCCACAATGGCTGGAGCCGCACCGATAAGAAGCCAGGAGCCAGGAGCTTCTTCTTGGTCTCCCATGTGAGTAAAGGGCCCCAAGCACCTGGGCCATCTTCTACTGCTTTCCCAGGCTACAGCAGAGAGCTGGACTGGAAGAGGAGCAGCCGGGACAAGAACTGGCACCTATAAAGGATGCCAGCACCGCAGGCAGAAGATTAACCTACTGCACCACAGCGCCGGCCCTTCATTTTTTTTTTTTTAAGATTTATTTATTTAAAAGGCATAGATATGGGGAGGAGGGAGAAAGAGAGAAATCTTCCATGTGCTGGTTCACTCCCCCAAATGGCCACAATGGCTAGAGCTGAGCCAGGCCAAAACCAGGAGCCAAGAACTTCATCCAAGTTTCCCATGTGGGTGGCAGGAGCCCAAGCACTTGGGCCATCTTCCATTGCCTTCCCAGGCCATTACCAGGGAGCTGGAATAGAAGTAGAGCAGCTGGGCCTCAAACTGGTGCCCATATAGGATGCCAGCAGTGCAAGAGACAGCTTAATCTTCTAGCCACAGCACTTACTCCTCAGTGCTCCTTTTGTCACCCTTCTGCTCACGCAGCTCTTGTGATATTTGTCTTCTCCACGTCTCCTTCTGCTTCTTTGCACACTCTGCCTCAGTGTTCTCTCCCCCAAAGAAATCTCGGGTGCACCACAGCTGCAGCCGCCATGGACAGCCATGCAACCCTACCTTTCTCCTGGGCTCCAGGAAAACACCATCTCAGAATGCTCAAAACTGAATGCCCTCTCGTTTACTGAAACTTATCCTTCTCTGTGTCTCACTATTTATGACACTGCTGACCCAAATGCCAAGATATTGGCCTCAAATCCACCCCAACATCTCTATCACTCTCCCCACCAACATTTCCAAGTAGTTGTCAAGGTCTGAACATTTTGCTCCTGGGCAACACCTGGATCTGGGTGCCCTTCTCCAGTCCCACCACCATGTTTTGGTTAAGCCTGCACTCTTTCCTGCCTGGCCCATCGCTGCTGGTCTTCCTGCCTTCAGTTTCTGGCTTTCAGGTCATCCTGCCTGAAGGTGAAATCCTAAAAAAAAAAAGTCTGCTCATGTCACTTCCCTGCTTGAATCTGTCGATATTCCTGCAATGATACAATATCCCATTTTAAGCATACAGTTCATTGGCATTCATTACATTCACAAGGTTGTTCAGTCCCTACTACCATTTCAAAACTTTTCATCACCCTAAACAGAAACTCTATAACCATTCAATTATAAGTCCCCATCCCTCTCTTTCCCCAGTCTCTAATTTCTGACCTTCCTGTCTTTATGAATTTGTCTGTTCTAGATTTCTCACACAATGGAATCATACCGTTTGTGCTTTTGTATCTGTCCTATTGTACCAGCAGAATATTTGAGGTTCTTTTTCATGGTTTTATCATATTTCATTGTATGTATATCCAAATTTTGTTTATCCATATATCTGTTGATGAACACTTAGGTTATTTCCATCTTTGGGCAAGTAGGAACAATGCAACAATGAGCGCTGGCATGCAAGTGTCTACCTGTTTCTTCAATTCTTTTCAATATGTATATGGTGCACCATTGCCAAATAATATGTTAATTCTATATTTCTGAGGAAGGGCCAAACCATTTTCCACAGATGCCACGTCATTTTTATATTCCCACCAGCAATATGAAAGGGTTCCAATATCTCCACATACCCACCAACACTTTTTTTAGTTTTTGTTGGGGTGGCACTTGGCACCATGGTTAAGCTACTACTTGAGTTGTTTGAGACACCTGCATACCTTATCAGAATGCCTCCATTCAAGTCCCAGTGCCACTTCTGATTCCAGTTTCTTGCTGATGTGCATCCAGGGATCCAGCAGTGATGGCCCGAGTACTTGGGTCCCTACCACCCATGTGAAGAACCTAGGTTAAGTGCTGGGCTCCTGGCTTTGGCCTGGCTGTTTATGGGCATTTGGAAAGTTAAACAGTCAATGGAAGATCCTGATATTCACTCTTATTCTTTTTCAAATAAATTAAAAGAAAATAAACATTCTTTAAAACGAAAAATCTGGGGCCGGTGCTGTGGCGCAGTGGGTTAACGCCCTGGCTTGAAGCGCCGGCATCCCGTATAGCCGCCGGTTTGAGTCCCAGCTGCTCCTCTTCCGATCCAGCTCTCCGCTATGGCCTGGGAAAGCAGTAGAAGATGGCCCAAGTCCTTGGGCCCCTGCACCCGTGTGGGAAACCCAGAAGATGGCCATTGAGGCCATCTGGGGAGTGAACCAGTGGATGGAAGACCTCTCTCTGCCTTTCCTTCTCTCTCTGTGTAACTCTGACTTTGAAGGAAGATAAATTAAAAAAAAAAAAAAAAAAAAAAAAAAAAAAAAAAAAAAAAAAAAAACGAAAAATCTGGCTAAAAATACGGTTATAGCCACACTAACAGGTGATATGTAGTTTCTTGCTATGTGGTTTTGATTTCTATTTCACAATGATTAGTGGTACTGAGCATACTTCCAAATGCTTATTTGGCCCTTTGTGTATCTTTAGAGAAATAGCTATTTCAAGTTGTTTGTCCACTTTATAGTTTGGTTGCCATTTTTGTTGTTGCATTATAAGTTTTAATATATTCTAGATAAACATTTGTCATATATACAGGATATTTTTGAGAAAAGTGAGACACAGGGAGACAGAGAGAGAGGGCACCCATTCCCATCTACTAAGACATTCCCCAAATGCTAACAACATCTGGAGCTGGGCCAGCTCTGCTATGTGGGTGGAAGGAACCCAACTGCTTGAACCATCACTGTTACCTCCCAGGAGCCCCATTAGCAGGAAGCTGGAATCAAGAGCCAGACACAGGTGTTAATCCAGACAGTCTGATGTGGGCGTCCTAACCAGCGGCTTAATCACTAAGACAAACACTAGCCTCCATACACAGGGGATTTACAGATTGGTTCTTCCATTCTGTAGGTTGTCTTTTCACTTTTCCAATAGTTTTAAAAAAAAAAAAAGATTTTATTTGAAAGACTGAGTTAACATAGAGAAGTAGAGCCAGAGAAAGATTTTTCATCTGCTGATTCACTCCCCAAGTGACCTCAACGGCCAGAGCTGAGCTGATCTGAAGCCAGGAGCTTCTTCTGCATCTCCCATGTGGGTGCAGGGGCCAAAGACTTGGGGCATCTTCTACTGCTTTCCCAGGCTGTAACAAACATCTGGATTGGAAGTACAGCAGCCTGGACTTGAACTGGTTGCCCATATGGGATGCCGTCACTGCAGGCTGGGGCTTTAACCCAGCCACAGAGCCGGCCCCCATAGCATCTTTTGATGCATAAAATTGTTATAGTACCTGAAAATACTTCCACCCAGACTCTTAATTTTTATCTTTGTTAATGGTGTCTTTGAGCAATGAATGCTTGAATTTTTCAATGTAATAAAGTTTACCAACTTTTTTCTTTCATGCTTTTATTGTTTCGTTTGGTTTATATTTTTCCACCTGAGCTCACAAAGCTATTCTCCTAGTAGTTTAAAATAGATTCTTTTGGGGCTGGCACCATGGTTCACTTGGCTGGTCCTCCACCTGCGGTGCCGGCATCCCATATGGGCATCGAGTTCTAGTCCTGGTTGTTCCTCTTCCAGTCCAGCTCTCTGCTGTGGCCCGGGAAGGCAGTGGAAAATGGCCCAAGTGCTTGGCCCCTGCACCCACATGAGACCAGGAGGAAGCACCTGGCTCCTGGCTTCAGATTGACGCAGCACTGGCCGTAGCGGCCACGGGGGCAGTGAACCAACGGAAGGAAGATCTTTCTCTATGTCTCTCTCATTGTCTATAACTCTGTCAAATAAAAAATAATAGATTCTCTTGTAACAGTTGTGAATTTTCTTTTCATATTTAGACATTTAATCCATCTGAAATGTAATATATCAGTTCATATTTTTCTATAAGGAAGGTCAATTTTGCCAATGCTACTTATTGACTGGTTCATACTTTTCCCACTGGTATGTGGTGGCAGATAAGCCAAGTTCCTATAAAATGTGGTTTGTTCCTGGAGCTAGTTGTTTATCCTGTGTCAGTGGCATGATTTTATTTACACAGCTTTCAGTAAGTTCTCATATCTGGTACAGAAATCCTCACCTCTTTTTCAGAATAGTTTTGGCTCAAGTCTAAGACCTTTAGATTCAGTTTGGTTCCACACAGTCATGTCGTGATTGATTGGAACTGTATGGAACTAACTTAATCTATGGAGAAGGGGTATCTTTCTATCAAGCATTCCCTTCCACAAAGACATGAGATCATTACACTTTCAATTCTTTTCCATCCTTTATAATGGTTAATTTTATCTATCAACTTTCCTGAGCCACAGATCTCTGATTAAACGTTTGTGGGTATGTCTGTGACAGTGTTTCCTCAGGAAGTTAGTATTCAAATTCGTGAATTGGGTAAAGTGAGGACCTGAACAGAATGAAAAACTGAAAGAAGGTAAGGTTCATCTTCTAACTGCCTGACTACTTGAGTGGAGGCATCAGTCTCCTGCCTTTTGCACTCCTGGTCCCCAGGTCTTAAACTACACCACTTGGAGCCGGTGCTGTGGTGTAGTGGGTAAAGCCGCTGCCTGCAGTGCCAGTATCCCATATGGGTGCCAATTCAAGTTCCGGCTGCTCCACTTCTGATCCAGCTCTCTGCTATGGCCTGGGAAAGCAGTAGAAGATGGCCAAGTCTTGGGCCCCTGCACCCACGTGGGAGACCAGGAAGAAGCTCCTGGCTTTTGGATTGGCACAGCTTGGGCCCTCTCAGCCAACTGGGGAGTAAACCGGCGAATGGAAGACCTTTCTCTCTGCCTCTTTTTCTCTGTGTGTAACTCTGTTTTTTAAGATTTATTTATTTGACAAACTACACCACTGTTTTCCTGGATCTTCAACATTCACACAGCAGAATATGGGACTGCTCAGCCTCCTTAACTGTATGAGCCAATACTTCATAATCAATCTTGATAGATGATGGCTGGATAAATATGAGGGAGCCTATTGGTTCTGTTTCTCTGGAGAACACTAACATGTCCTTCATTAAGCTTAAAATATTCTACAGAAAGTTTCTCAGTGGGTGGGATCTTGGAAGCTTAAATTCATGAGTGGCAGGAAGTTTAGGCTGAAGGTAGAAATCAACGAGGTTAAAACCCAGAAGTTTCCTCTGAATCGGCTCAACATAGAAGTGTCTTGAAGGTAAACTGGAAACTCATTTTTAATTGAAAAGGAACTACTTGTGCTTTTTCCATTTCACATTGTCTCTAATGCTCTCTCCTTTCCATATAGAAACTAACACCCTCTCTAATGTTCCTCTTGAGTCAACTGTTCTGTGCAGTTGCCACTTATGTTTCCAGAATCACTTTCTCTTCATGTGTTCTCTTCAACCTGCCTGTGTGCCAGCATGCAAAAATAATGATCCTCCTATCTGAACTGATGACACTTCTATACTGTTAATTTTGCTAGGTAGATGGCTTTGTGTTCCTGAAGTTGATGTACAAGTCCATCATTAGGATTAATACAAAAATGTTTTAATAAATATAAATTTCCAGAGCACAGTTTATGGATTACATTGGTTCTCCCCACCCCCATAATTTCCCTCCTACTCACACCCCTCCCATCTCCCGCTCCCTCTCCCATTCCATTCACATCAAGATTCATTTTCAGCCGGCGCCACAGCTCACTAGGCTAATCCTCCGCCTTGTGGCGCCGGCACACCGGGTTCTAGTCCCGGTCAGGGCGCCGGATTCTGTCCCGGTTGCCCCTCTTCCAGGCCAGCTCTCTGCTGTGGCCAGGGAGTGCAGTGGAGGATGGCCCAAGTGTTTGGGCCCTGCACCCCATGGGAGACCAGGATAAGTGCCTGGCTCCTGCCGTCAGCTCAGTGCGGTGCGCCGGCCGCAGCATGCCAGCCGTGGCGGCCATTGGAGGGTGAACCAACGGCAAAGGAAGACCTTTCTCTCTCACTGTCCACTCTGCCTGTCAAAAAATAAAAAGATTCATTTTCAATTATCTTTATATACAGAAGATCAATTCAGTATATATTAAATAAAGATCATCAGTTTGCACCCACACAGAAACACAAGCAAATGCCTCTCTGTACTTTGCCCCTAGGGGGAAACTCAGTTCAATGGACTACGGTAGAAGACGACAGAAACATGTGCAGCATGATCTGTGCTGTGATACTTAGTAATTTTTTGCACTCTTACAATGGATCCCCAGGAAGACCTCCCTACTGTTCCTTGGAGTTATGTTAGAGTCATAGAAGTCTGCCAGGCATGTTTGTTCAGCCATTGGCCTGGGAAGTATCTTCTTCAGACAGGATTACTGGTTGTCCTCAAACCTGGCTTAGAAAGTGCTGACTACCTAGAAGGAAATTACGGTGGCTTGGACTCCAGCAAGTGAATGCTCTTTCTCCAGGTGGAACCCCTCACTGACCCTCAGATGTCCACTGTCCCTGTTTCTTTTTCCAGTCCTTCCATTCCCCATGCTTACATCAAGGTCTAACTTATACTAACACCTCTTCCCAGGGATGACTTTATTTTAACAAAGAATAAAACATAAAGGAAATAAGCTATGAGGTTGCAACTGCAGGTCTGAACCAGGCCCTAAAGCCTGCCTGGCTGTTTACATAAGCAATAACCTCTTTAATTAGTTCAAGCAGTTTGTTGTTGTTGGGGATTAAGTCACTCCAACTGAAAACATCCCAACCCAGAAAGGAAGGGGCACTTACTCTGGGAAAGAGGAGCCATGAGTCTAAAGGTGGGGAGGAATGAACCAGCATGAACCTTAAAGGAACTGTGGCCACGTCAGTATCTGGACACAGACCAAGAGGAAAATACCACAAGGAATGAGGCTGGAGACATGGGCAGGAGTCTGAATGTGGAGTTAGGCATGTAACATGCTGAAACACAGACTTGATCCCTTAGGTACTTGAATGAGATGGAATCTGGGGTCAGGACAATGATTTGCTTCAATTTTTATTTTAGAGCAGTCACTAGAGGATTTAAAGTGGGCGAGACTAATGAAGGAGAGATGGGTTAATCCAGGAAAGAAATTGTGAATACCTGAAAGACGCTGAGAATAGGGAAGTTGAGATGGGGATAATCAAAGAGCTAAGTGATTTCAGTCCAGAGGAATGATGGAGGCAAAGGAGTCAAGACTCAGGCCCACCTGCTGGCCATCAGTGGCAGCATTTGCTGGGACAGGGAATGCAGACGGAGCTCCATTTTAGCCCTGTTGAGTTTCAGGGGCTGTGGTATGTGCAAGGGTTGTTTGGCAGATACAATAATGTCCCGCATGGTGCTTTTAACTTTTTAAATGCCAATATTGTATGATTTTTTTCACACGAAAACCCAACTTAAACTTGGGTGGTTTTTCTAAATTCCTTAGAAATCAGAAGCTCTGACCACATTTGGCCAATAGTCCCACTTGGTAAATTTAAGTTTTGCAAGTGCACTTCTATTTATCACAATCACATCCTTCCCTGTTATCTTACACAAGACCACCCCAACTGCCCCCCTTACATCCTGTTTGATTCAACATTTTCTCGCTGTAGTCAAATCTCTCAGACAAGTTAGATATGAAGGAGAAGGTTTTATTCTGGTCATGGTTTCTGAGGCTCACAGGCAGGCCTCACCAGTTCAGCGGAAAGGCAGAGCACATGCAGAGGGAGGATCAAATGGAGGAAGCAGAGACAGAGCAGGCTCACCGTCTCTCCTTACGAAGCCACCGTGACTTAATCATGGAGGTTGTACCCAAACACACAGTCTAATCACCTCTCAAAATACCCACCTTTAGACACCATGATTGGATTAAGTTTCTATGCTTAGTATTAACTAGTAACACTACTCCATTAACCATTCTCCATTAACCATTCACCATTAACAAAAGACTCCCATGACCAAGGCTTTAACACCTTTGGGGGATGCCCAAACAAATCTAAACCACAATATTTCACCCTTGGCCCCTAGAAGTTCATGTCCATCTCACAATGTGAAATACAATCATTCCGTCCCCTTGCCGGCGCCGCAGCTCACTAGGTTAATCCTCCGCCTTGCAGCACCGGCACACCGGGTTCTAGTCCCGGTCAGGGCGCCAGATTCTGTCCTGGTTGCCCCTCTTCCAGGCCAGCTCTCTGCTGTGGCCCGGGAAGGCAGTGGAGGGTGGCCCAAGTGCTTGGGCCCTGCACCCCATGGGAGACCAGGATAAGTGCCTGGCTCCTGCCATTGGATCAGCGCGGTGCACCAGCCATTGGAGGGTGAACCAACAGAAAAGGAAGACCTTTCTCTCTGTCTCTCACTGTCCACTCTGCCTGTCAAAAAAAAAAAAATCATTCCGTCCCCTACAGTCTTTTAACGTTTCCAGCGTTGCTCAAAATCCCAACTTAAAATTCTCACCTGAGACTCAAGGTGAGACTCAAGGCAAGCTCCTCCAGCTGTGTGGTGAGACAGGCACAAGGTATATATTTGCATTGCAAAAGGAAGGGGCAGGGAAACAGCAAGGAGAAGTCAGGCAGCCAAAGCAAGACCGAGAATCATCAGCACCAACGTTACCTCCTACAGCTCCACGTCTGGCATACTGGGTGTTCTGTAACAAGGGATGAGCTCCCAGCGGCTTGCACAGCCTCGCCCCTGTGGCTTTGCTGGTCATAGCCCATGCTTCGGTTCTCACAGGCTGGGGTTATCTCTGTGCATTGTCCTTGGGGGGACCCTGCAGCAAGTTCTAACCCCATATTTACACTTGGCATTGCCCTAGAGGGAGCTTTCTACGGTAGCTCTGC
This sequence comes from Oryctolagus cuniculus, assembly GCF_051225735.1. Classification (NCBI taxonomy): domain Eukaryota; kingdom Metazoa; phylum Chordata; class Mammalia; order Lagomorpha; family Leporidae; genus Oryctolagus; species Oryctolagus cuniculus. The sequence continues at coordinate 100,149,638 of NC_142872.1, read as the reverse complement.
CCCTACCTGTGACAGGTCCCTGCTGAGGCCCCCAGTTTTCCTGAAAGAATCCTTTGAAATCTAGGTGGAGGAGTCCTTATCTCAGTGACTCTGCTGGTCCCTGCCCACGAGGCTGCTCTCCGACGACGCAGTACAGGAATGTCTGCAGTTACGCAAGGGCTGCCTGGCATGTGGCTTGCGGCTTTCCTCGGCATGTGCCTCACTTTGCTGGTAGCTCTGCCTCTCTGGGGTCTCCACCAGGCCTCACCATCTCAGGAGCTCCATGCAGAGGCTCCAATCTTATAGCACGACGCTGCCTGGCCTCCCGGTGGAAGCCGCCATGACCTAGTTACGCTTACACCTGTGAAACCAACAGCGTGTGGACAATTGCCAAGATCTGCTACCAGCACCAGCTTCACCTGGCCTCACTTCAACCCCAGCTGCAGCCCCCGAATGCTTCGCTGGCTGGGCCTATGATGGCAGGAAGAGCCTCAAAGATCTGAGTTGCCTTTAGCCTTTCTCACATTGTTTTAACTATCAGCATAAGGCTTTCTTTTGGCTGCACGCAGTAATCTCTTTCTATCCTGAGCTCATTTTTTATTTTTTTTAAAGATTTTATTGGCAGTGCCGCGGCTCACTAGGCTAATCCTCCGCCTGCAGCGCTGGCACTCCGGGTTCTAGTCCCGTTTGGGGCGCCGGTTCTGTCCCGGTTGCTCCTCTTCCAGTCCAGCTCTCTGCTGTGGCCCGGGAAGGCAGTGGAGAATGGCCCAAGTGCTTGGGCCCTGCACCCACATGGGAGACCAGGAGGAAGCACCTGGCTCCAGGCTTCAGACTGGCGCAGTGCACCCACCGTGGCAGCCATTTTGGGGGTGAACAAGGAAGACCTTTCTCTCTCTCTCTCTCACTGTCTAACTCTGCCTGTCAAAAAAATATTTATTTTATTTATTTCAAAGGCAGAGCTACAGAGAGAAGTAGAGACAGAGAGAGAAGTCTTCCATCTGCTGGTTCACTCCCCAGATGGCCGCAACGGCCGGAGTTGTGCCAATCCCAAGCCAGGAACCAGGAGCCAGGAGCTCCTTCCCAGTCTCTCACGTGGGTACAGGGGCCCAAAGACTTGGGCCATCTTCTGCTATCTGAACTTATTTTTTAAAAATGTATTTATTGTTACTAATTTCAAAGGCAGAGTGACACAAGGGGGCAAGAGGGGAGGGGGAAGGGGGAAGGGGGAGGGAAAGGGAGAGTTAGTTTTCATCTGTTGGTTCACTCTCCAAATGTCTGTAACAGCTGAGGCTGGAAAAGGCTGAAGCCAAGCACCTAGAACTCCACCCAGGTCTCCCATGTGGGTGGCAAGGACTTAAGTACTTGAGCCATCATCTGCTGCCTCCCAGGGTGTGCATTAGTAGGAAGCTTGATCAGACTCAGAAGCAGGACTCAATCCCAGGCTAATACACTAATATATTCTAATACACAAGTGGTGGCAACACCACAACTCTCCCCACCACACACCCAACACACACCCAACACATTTTTGTCTTCCTTTTTCAGCCAGACTGAATTTTCCAAATCTTTCTGCTCTGTTCCACTTTTCCCCTGATTTGCACTGTAAAACTTACACATCAGCCAATTTATCCATGCTGCAGCCTGAATGCCACTGACTTGAAATCTCCTCTGTCAGACAAACCAGTCCACAGTCCTTAAGTTCAGCTTTCCACAAGGATTCAGACATAGACACAACATAGCCAGCTTCTTTACCATGACGTTACAATGGTGACCTTCAGTGATCTGAATTTTCAACCTTTCCTTTTGCAACCTCTTGTGTTTATTCACTTGATGTCCTGTCATATCAACCCCTAAAAAAAAAAAAAAAAAAAAAAACAACTAGCATTCCCAAATACCTCTTTCTAGATGCATTTCCAGTAGCATTTAGAGCACCTGCCATCTGCCTTGCAAGCCCCAAATTCTCTGGCCATGCTCCACCACCTGGCCACAACTCCCTTCTTCTATAGTTAAGCTTGCTACTATTTCCCTCTCCCCAAATGAGTACCTGGTTTCCAGGTGTCGTTGCCTATAACTCTGAGCTCCCAATTCAGAATTTTCTTCCTTTGCCTTTTTCTCCTCTTCTCTCTTCCATTACAAGAGAAATAGGCCTACTTCAGACTAGCAGAAGAATGGTTAGAAACCTACAGGGCAAACTGAGCTAAACTGGGAGAAGGTAGGCATTCCAGTCTTCCGGGCACACATTTTCATATACGGCTGCCCCTAGCACTCTCACGGAAACTGCAATGCAGGCAGTTGTACCACAGTCCACTTGCTTTTCATAGCCTCCCTTAACTACTGCCACCACCCACCCCAGGGATCTAAACACACACATACACACACACACACACACATTCACACACTGGTACCCTTCTACTGGCCAAATTTACCCATCTACCAAAACCTCCTCTGCTTCTTTAAAGTAACCTCTTCTCTCCCCACCCATGTTGCCATGTCTCCTTCCATTTTGCACATTTAGCTACTGTCGCTCCCCCTCTTCGTGGAGGAACGACACAGGACCCTGTGCTGTTCTTTTGTCTGCTCGGCCCTCCCCGGGTTTGCTGCTGGTTCTTCCCGGGTTGGCTACCGACCCTTCCACCTCCGTGGAAGGGCGGTTCCCCCTGGCCACTTTCCCCACTTCCACGGGGGAGCGGCACACCGCCGGCCGGCTCTCTCGGGGGCTGCACAGGTGTTCCTTCAGATAGATGTTCCCCCTAGATGTTCCTGGTGCATGTTGTCTCTCTCCTCCTTTATAGTCCTCCTCCGCCAATCCCAACTCTACTACCCACACGCCGAGTACGCTGCTCTCCTCCAATCAGGTGCAGCTCCTGCAGCTTGTCAAGTTGGTGAGAGGCAGCTGTGTAGAAGCTGTTGCCTCCTCTCCCAGCGCCATATTGTGGGAGAGCAGATGCATAGAATAAGTCTTAATTCCAGTAACTCAGTCCAGTCCGGGTTGCTCCCCACAGCTACACTACACATCTATGGAAAGAAATTTCTCATACGTAGTTGAACTTGCCAACTTGAATTGAGAAGTAAAATAGAGCCATGCCATCTTAATCTGTTTGGAATCCTGTAACAGAATTCCACAGTTAGTATGTGACCCTCCAGCACTTACTTCTCCAAGTTATTTTTGTTAAAGATTTATTTATTTGTTTGAAAGGCAGAGTTACAGAGAGGCACAGGCATAGAGAGAGAGGTCTTCTATATGCTGTTTCACTCCCAAATGGCTGCAGCAGCCAGAGCTGGGCCTATCCGAAGCCAGGAGCCAGGAGCTTCTTCTGGGTCTTACACGCAGGTGCAGGGGCCCAAGCACTTGGGCCATCCTCTGCTATTTTCCCAGGCCATAGCAGAGAGCTGGATCAGATGAGGAGCAGCCAAGACTCAAACTGCACCCATATGGGATATCGGCACTGCAGGCGGTGGCTTTACCCACCACCCCACAGCGCCGGCCCCTCTCCAAGTTGTGGAACTAGGAAGTCCAAGATCAGGTGCCAACAGATTTTGTGTCGGGGAAGGGCCCACTACCTCATTCAAAGAGCTGAATTCCCACCGTAACTTCACATGGTAGAAAGGGGCAGAGCTCTCTACAGTCACTTTTATAAGATACTAATGCCATTAAGACTCTACCCTCATGATCTAATTATCTTCCAAATGTCCTTCCTCTAAATACCATCATACTGGGGATAACACTTCACCATTTGAATCTTAGTGGCCCATTCTGTCTATGGTCTCTGCTAAGGATTTTGGCATAATCAAAGAGACACTTGCTATTCTACATAATTAATACAAAATATGTGTATATTGGAGGAACTGTAATCAAATTTTTAACTTAGCAATTTTTTTAAATTTGTATTCTTATTTATTTTCCCTTTATTTATTTATTTTCATTTTATTTTAAAGTCAGAGAGACAGAGACAGAGGGAGAACCTCCATCCACTGATTCACTGCCTAATGCTCCCAACAGTTGGGAGCTTGACCAGGCTGAACACAGGAGCCAGGAACTCAATCCAGTTGTCCTATGTGGATGGCAGGACCCCAAGTCACTGCGTAATCTATTAAGAAGCTATTCTCGGACTTTTCTCTCATGCCTAAGTTTCACTAGGAGCAAAGCCATGAGTTCCCAACTGTTGATCTTCAGTTACCTGCACACCAAAGCTGTGAATGTACTTTTTGTCTGAGAGCACACTCTTCTTATTAGCAGTCATGTTCATATCAGACCTGCTCATGAACACTAACGAAACAGAAGCTCTTCACTTCCCTTGCCTTGAATTATTGCTTCCTCTCTTGGCTCTCAGAATTATAATTGAATCTCATACAGGAAAAGATGTCTTCCGCACATTGGCCACATTTTTCACCTATATTTAGAACAGCTGCCTTTTCTTTTTTTATTGTCAATAGAATCTTGGGCTTAGATATTTTTTAAAAGAAAAGTGCTAATAAGATTGGTAGTGGTTATGTTTTAGTGACCACAATGGGGTTATAACTTACCATAATTATCAACAATGACTACAACATTAAAGAAAAATGTAAATAATAAAATCTGAATCACTTTCTTTCCATGCAGGTATCACTCCACAAACACGAACATTCCTAAAACCTTCCAGACATTCTTCTGTAACAAGTGTGGCAAACAACAGTCCCACAAAGTGACAAAGTATAAGAGGGAAGACTCCCTCTATGCCCCAGGAAAGTGATGTTATGATAGGGAGCAGAGTGGCTATGGTGGATAGACTAAGCCAATTTTCCAGGAAAAGGCTAAAACTACAAAGATTGTGTTGAGGATTAAGTATATGGAACCCAACTGCAGATCCAAGAAAATTTTGATTATCAAGAGATGTAAGCATTCTGAACTGGGAGGAGGTAAGAAGAGAAAGGAACAAGTGACCCAGTTCTAATCTTCATCTTCTGTTTTGTTATGAAGACAATAAAATTTAAAGGTTACTGTTCACTTCATTTGGACTTTTGGGAGGGAATAAATGAGACTCATCAATAAAATTCCTCTTGTGGGGAAATTTTTAAGCCTTAAAATATAAAATAAAATAAAATCTAAATCCCATCACTCTCACATACTTCTTCCATATTTTTTATTTAGCTTCATTGAGTTTCCATATTAGATATATTATTTTAATTATTTTTATTCTTATTACCACCATATGCTATGATAACCAGAACATCTGTATCTGGTGGTAGGTAGTGTGATAGGTGGGTAGCTGGTTATGGGTTGGGTGATGGTCAGTACCAAATCTTTACTAGATTTATTCATTTGTTAGTACAATATTAATCTATACAAACTACTACAATTCTCGGATATTCCCTTAATTAACAACTTAAAGTACTATTGCTCCAGATTCTAACAGAAAATATAACCTTTAGAGAGGCAATTTGGCCTGGTGGATAAGATGTTGGTTCAGATGCCCATATCTCTTACCAGAGTGCCTGGGTTTGAGTCCTGGATCCACTCCCAATTCCAGCTTCCTGCTAATGTTCACCCGTGGAGGCAATAGATGTTGGCTCAAGTACTTGTGTCTGGGCCACCCATGTGGGAGACCTGGATTGAATTCCTGACTCCTTGCTTCTGGCTCCAGGCTGGCCCAGCCCTGATCATTGCAGACATCTGGGGGGTAAAACAGTAGAGAGCAGCACTGTTTCTCTCTCTCCTCTCTCTCTCTCTCTTTCCTCTCTCTCTTTCTCTATCTTTAAAACAAATAAATAAATTTTTTCAAAGAATATAACCTTTAACTCTTTGCTTCCCAACTCTTATGGAATGCTAGGCTTGAGAAACAGCATCATATAGAGAAGTATGTGAGTACACCAACTCAAGCATTGCTTGGTATTCCACTCCCTACCAAGCAAACCCCTGAGTGTGCAACCTACCCTGACTTCTACTCTTCAAAATCTATGGTGTTCGGGACCAGCTGGCGCAGTGGGTTAACACCTTGGCATCAGTTCTAGTCTCAGCTGCTCCACTTCCAATCCAGCTCTCTTCTCTGGCCTGGGGAAGCAGCAGAGGATGGCCCAAGTCCTTGGGCCCCTGTACCCATGTGGGAGACCCCGAAGAAGCTCCTAGCTCCTGGCTTTGGATTGGCGCAGCTCTGGCCGTTGCGGCCAATTGGGGAGTGACCCATCGGATGGAAGACCTCTCTCTCTCTGCCTCTCCTTTCTGTGTAACTCTAACTTTCAAATAAATAAAATAAATCTTTAAAAAAAAGAACAAAATCTACAGTGTTACATCCTTCATGAATTGTAAATGATGCTGTTAAAATTCGTCATATCAAATCTCAAAACAAGAAGTACTCATGGAGATACATAAAAATGTGTATAACCTGAATTTACCATCAAAGAAATTTAAATAACAGTGAGGTATATATTTTTGCTTGCCAGATTTTATAAAATTGATCATGAATACCTTATGAGACCACCACAAATGGTTTGGTTTGGCTGGAATGTCAAGCATGAGACAGAGAATCACAAGAGATAGTAAGAAACTTGATCTATTTATTCATGCAGTCAACATTTATCAGGGCTGGCACTGTGGCATAATGGATAAAGCTGCCGCCTGCAACATCAGTGTACCATATGGGCACTGGTTCGAATCCCAGCTGCTACACTTCTGATCCAGCTCCCTGCTGATGTGCCTGGGAAAGCAGCAAAAATCAGCCCAAGTGTTTGGGTCCCTGCACCCACGTGGGAGACCCAGAGGAAGCTCCAGGCTCCTGATTTCAGCCTGGCCCAGCCCCAGCCATTGTGGACATTTAGGGAGTGAACCAGCAGTTGGAAGGTATTTGTGTGTCTGTCTGTCTGTCTGTCTCTCTCTCTCTCTCTCTCTGTAACTCTTTCAAACAAATAAATCTTTAACCAAAAAAAAAAAAAACACTTCTAACTTAGAAAAAAATATTTATTGAAGTCCTACTGTGTGCCAGGCACTGGAGTTGATGGGAGGATACAATGGTTAGTAGAAACAGATATGGCCCCTGCTCTTGTAGACGTTACAGTCCCTAGAATAGATGGATTAACTTGGATAGGGTGTTCTGTCACAGAGACCACTAGGTGTCCCCATATCCACTCCCTCCATCTACAATAGTGGACTATGGCTCATGGCTGGGCACGTGGCTGACAAAATAAAGGGTACTTTTCCTAGCTTCCCTTGTGATAGCCAAGGGACCAATTTCTAATCAGTGAGAAGAGAGTGAAAGTAATTAATATAATGCCTGGTCCTGCTTTTATAGGAATGGGTGTGTCTTCCCTTTCTCATTCTCTCTTTCACTGGATGAGATGTGGATGAGGCACTCTGTCCTCTCAGAGCATATCCATGAGGGCAATGACCTAGAGATGCTGGCCAACGTGAGGATTCTGGGTTGCCGACATTGGAGCCGCCAGACAAGTCAGCCCTGGGCCACTTAGGCTCCAGCAGATTGTGAGAAATATACTCCCACCTTATTGAAGTCCTGGGGTGCTCTGTTTCAGAAGCAGATCCATGTCCCAAATTAATCCACATCCTGAAATGGAGAGAATCATAAGAAGGTCCCATAAAGAAGCATCATCTGTGTGGAAGAGGTGGGCTCACTTGAGGAGTTGAGGCTAGCGCTCAGATTGATGGATGGCAGATTTTAAAAGGCTAAATGTTGGAGTGGAGTGGGGGGGAGCGGCTGAGGGGTAGTGTGCTTGTTTAAAGAACTGAAAGAGGCCATGGAGGCTAGACAGCATGCAATAAGGAGTGAGAATAACAGTGGGAATGGATCCTGGGTTTCAAGACCTTCAGGACATATCAAAAATGTTTCTCTTTTTTTAAGATTTACTTATTTATTTGAAAGGCAGAGTAACAGAGAGGGAGAGACAGATGGAGATCTTGCATGTGCTGGTTCACTCTCTAAATGGTTGCACAGCCAGGGCTGGGCCAGGTTGAAGCAAGGAGCCTGGAACTCCATCTGGGTCCCCCACAAGGCTGGTAAAGACACAAGTCCTTGAACCATTGCCTGCTGTTATCTCAGGTGCATTAGCAGGAAGCTAGATCTAAAACGGAGCAGTGAGGACTCAAATCAGCCCTCTGAAATGGGATACCAGCATCACAAGCAGCCACCTAACCTACTACTCCACAATGCTTGCCCTTGTAGCTCTTTGTTTTATTTTTTTTATAGCAGGTGACAAAATGACTACATTTGTTTCAGATAAATTTCTCTGGTTGAGATTAGGGTTAGGATTGGTGTTCGGATAATACTTCAGTAGTCTGGAGGGAAATTTTGCCTTTGTCTAATGTTACAGTCCACAAGAGCACCAGGATACATACAGAAAGCTGCTCCCCGCAACATTGTTTGTGGTGGATCATATGAGCAAGCTGCTATGCCCATAGCAACGCAGTGGAGAAGGCAGAGGCAAAAAGGATACATACAGTGTGACTCCCCTCAGGTAGTTCAAGCAAAATGAGCATACATCAAATCTAAAGAACAACTCCTTGTAAAATAAACCATTATTAAAACTTGTCTTCAAAGAGTACTTTATACTTTGTGTGTCTGTGTGGGTGCAAACTGTTGAAATCTTTACTTAGTAGACAGTTGGTCTTCTGTATGTAAAGACAATTAAAAATGAATCTTAATGAAGAATGGGATAGGAGAGGGAGTAGGAGGTGGGACGAGAGTTGGGGTGGGAGGGCGGGTATGGGGGGAAGAGCCGCTATATTCCTCAAGCTATACCTATGAAATTTGTATTAAATAAAAGCTTTCTTAAAAAAAAAAAAAAAAAAAAAACATTGGCCGGCGCCGCGGCTCACTAGGCTAATCCTCCGCCTAGCGGCGCCAGCACACCGGGTTCTAGTCCCAGTCGGGGCGCCGGATTCTGTCCCGGTTGCCCCTCTTCCAGGCCAGCTCTCTGCTGTGGCCCGGGAGTGCAGTGGAGGATGGCCCAGGTGCTTGGGCCCTGCACCCCATTGGAGACCAGGAAAAGCACCTGGCTCCTGGCTCCTGCCATCGGATCAGCGCGGTGCGCCGGCCGCAGCACGCCGGCCGCGGCAGCCATTGGAGGGTGAACGAACGGCAAAGGAAGACCTTTCTCTCTGTCTCTCTCCCTCACTGTCCACTCTGCCTGTCAAAAAAACAAAAAAACAAACAAACAAAAAAACATTATGTTATGTTCTTCTAACAGAGAAAAAACACTGCCAACTAAATTGTGACAGATCATCCATTATAAGTACATCCCAGCTTTAGGTATGTGAAAATATGAAAAAGAGAACTTCTTGAACTTGGCCAAAAGAGGTATATTGTTTAAAGTCTTGGTGGGAAAGCAGAAACATTATCAGAGAAACCAGGAGAATGGTTATTTATGGAGAAAGAGCTGGCTTTGTCAGCAAGAAGGGCACACAGGAGGAGGGAAGTGGCACTGTCTAATTTCTTGACCTAGAGAGTTGTTTATGATTATGCCGTGAACTCCATAGGCAGGTTTGTATGCTTTTCTGGGTCAGGTATTCACAATTTATCAGAGCCTGCTTTATTAGAATACTCTGGCTTTCTTTGTAAAGCTTTCCTGGTCTTTGTTGTTGGTCTTAAACTACCCAAAAAAGCAAATTTTCAAGATGCCTTACTATTTATTATTAATGAGAGGGTGGTTTTTTTTTTTTGGTCATATGCAGAATTTATTCTTTCTTCAAATCACAATGACTTGCTAACTTGGAAAATGTGTCCCTAATAAGTTACTAGAGCTTTGTGGAAGAGCTGTCAAGGTTTTGTCCTCCATCTTCAGCAACCATCCAAGGATTACTTCTAGGAGTTTGTCAAACATTGCTTAGGAAAGTATTACCAATGTCTTGATAAATGCTCACTTCCAGGTTCTCGGTCACTTAGTTGTTCTGGACATCATCCATTCTCCCTCCAGACCCACTCTCTACCCTGCTCCACCCTTCTCTGGGCTCTGGGGTCTGACCTGCATGGACTAGGTCAGCTTGCTCCTGTGGGTTCTGGTTCCATTGGTGCCATGGTTTGAATGTCTCCTAAAGTTTATATGCTGGCAACTTATTACCCAATGCAAGAGTGTCAAGAGGTGGCAGAGGGGCAGGCATGTGACACAACAGTTAAGTTGCTGTTGAGTGTCCACATCACATATCAGAGTGGTTAGAGTCTCAGCTACACAACGTCTGATCCAGCTTCCACTAATGTGCACCCTGAGAAGCAGCAGGTGATGATGGCTCAAGCACCTGGCTCCCTGCCACCCACTTGGGACATCAGGATTGGCTTGGCCCTGGCTGTTGTGGGCGTTTAGGGATGAAAGATCTGTTTCTCTGCATTTCAAATGAAATGAAAATTAAGTAATAATAATACAAGTCTTTGTTTTAAAAAGAGGCAATTAGACTCTGCACCCATGAATGGATTAATGTCATTATCCTAAGAGTGAGGTTGCTAACAGGAGTCACTGTGCACTTGCTCCCCATGTAGGGCCTCTGTCCTTAATGTGTTGGACTTTGAGAATGAATGGTAAAACTAGTCTTCAAACAGTACTTTATACTTTGTGTGTCTGTGTGGGTGCAAACTGTTGAACTCTTTATTTAGTATAGAGTTGATCTTCTGTATATAAAGACAATTAAAAATGAATCTTAATGAAGAATGGGATGGGAGAGGGAGTAGGAGGAGGGATGGGAGTAGGGGTGGGAGGACGGGTATGGGAGGAAGAACCACTATAATCCAAAAGTTGTACTTATGAAATTTATATTTATTAAATAAAAGCTTTCTATAGAAAAAAAGAGAGAGGCTGTTGTAAAAGTGAGTTCAACCCTCTCTTTGTCTCTCATTTTGCTCTCTATCTCTCTCACCCTCTTGCCTTCTACCATGGTTTGACACAGCAGAAAGGCCCTTACAAGTGCCAGCACCATGAAATTATTTTCCCAGGCCCTAGGACAGTAAGAAAAAAATTATTTTTCTTATAAATTAATCATTCCTTGGTATTATGTTATAGTAGCATAAAGAAAATTGGGTTCAGCCAATGGAGAGCTCAGTAAAAGATCTGAGGGAGGGAACAGAGCACCACTCCTCTCTGTAGGGTTACCCCCAGCTGGTCTAGTTACATAAAGCCTGTAAGAAGTCTCTACTTCTGTCCAACAGGTCCTCTTTGTCTCCTGGCTCCCCATCCTTGATCTTTTAAGCCCAGAGCAATAATGGAGCCCCACTACTAGCCCTGGGGTTCGGCACTATTCCTCATGGTTTCCCTATCTCTGGTCCACACTTCCATAAACATTCTCTTTATTAAATTCTCTTCAAATCATATGAATCTAAATGTGTCATCCGTTTTCTGCTAGGTCTCTGAATGACACAGTAATAATACCTTTCAGCTCAAAGCTTTTACAGATTCTCATTAACTTATTTGTAGCTAGATAGCACTTTTCGAATTTTTTTTAAGCAGTGTACCTAGAACACTGAAATACAAGTGTCTATGTTTTGATTTCTAGGCAGTCTGCTATAAGTAGAACTCACCAATGACTTTAGTGCTTATTGTTGCCTTTGTGTTTTTATTATTTGTTGTTCCCTGCCTGTGTTTTGTTTTTTTGTTTGTTTGTTTTTTGTTTTTTATATTTGTATCCACATCAAACACAGCATGAAATGGAACTCAGGACAGACATTTTGAATGATTAGAGAGTAATATCTAGCACTGGTCCCAGTTATTAGGGAAGAAAGATCATCAGTCACCTGCCCTGGGCACTACCCAGTCACGCTCTGAAGCCCAAGCCATGATTGGAAGGGATGCAGATGCTGCTACAGCTTAGACAGATCACATCACACAAGTCAACCCTGAGAGATGAACTCAAACCTTCACTCTCCATTCTGAAGTAAATGTGTTTCCAGAGAAGAGGGAACTAGTAGAATGTAAAAGAAATCCTTCAACTTGACAACTCACTGACAAGACAGCTAAAACTGAAGACAGAAACCATTTTTCTTCTTTGCATTGAAAGGAAGTTAATGTGGTTAATTCATGAGTGCTCAAATGGGATCATTTTCTCAGTGAAAAATAATTTGCTCGTCTTTGCATTTTTGAAGAGAATGACAAGGTGGTATAAACCTCTGAGCTACTGCAGCTTCTCATTGTCCCCAGACAAGCTCTGTGTTTGTTTTGCACTCCCTCAAAGGCATGCTTCCCTCCTGTTGACTAAGCATTGATTACTTGTATCCTGTCTGCCCTGGCAATTGGTCATTGTTTTAAACTTTAGAAGGCAAAAATGTTAGCTTTTAACTGTACATGCCTAAATATCCTCCTCTAATCAAGAATGAATCCATTTTCATCATCCCAACTTGATTTTGCCAGAGACAGCGTAGGATACAGAATATGAAAAGTGGTTGTGAAGAAGCTGGTACATTTACAGGAAACCATGTGAATGAGTTCATCTTTCCAGGAAGCAATTTGTCTTTCTGTGAATGGCTCATTTTGTGTAGCAAAATGTCCTCAAGTTTCATCCATGTTATAGCATGTGACAGGGTTTCCTTCCCTTTTAAAGCTGAGTAACAGCTGGCGCCGCGGCTCACTAGGCTAATCCCTTGCCTACGGCACCGGCACACCAGGTTCTAGTCCCGGTCAGGGCACCGGATTCTGTCCCGGTTGCCCCTCTTCCAGGCCAGCTCTCTGCTGTGGCCCGGGAGTGCAGTGGAGGATGGCCCAAGTACTTGGGCCCTGCACCCCATGGGAGACCAGGAGAAGCACCTGGCTCCTGCCATCGGATCAGCGCGGTGCGCCGGCTGCAGCGCGCCGGCCGCAGCGGCCATTGGAGGGTGAACCAACGGCAAAGGAAGACCTTTCTCTCTGTCTCTCTCTCTCACTGTCCACTCTGCCTGTCAAATAAATAAATAAATAAATAAATATAAAGCTGAGTAACATTTCATTGTTCTTAGGTACCACATTTTAGATTGTCTAGTTTTTACTTTTTTTAAAAAAATATTTATTTATTTACTTGAAAGAGTTACACAGAGAGAGGAAAGGCAGAGAGAGAGAGAGAGAGGTCTTCCATCCACTGGTTTAGTCCCCAGATGGCCACAACGGATGGAGCTGCGCTGATCTGAAGCCAGGAGCCAAGAGCTTCCTCTGGGTCTTCCCACGCGGATGCAGGGGCTCAAAGACTTGGGCCATCTTCCACTGCTTTCCCAGGCCATAGCAGAGAGTTGGATCAGAAGTGGAGCGGCTGGGACTTGAACCGGCACCCATATGGGATGCCAGCATTGCAGGCAGCGGCTTTACCCCCTATGCCACAGCACAGGCCCCAAGTTTTTACTTATTTATCTTCATTTTTATCTGAAAGGCAAAGAGAGAAAGGCAGAGAGATAGATCTTCCATCTGCTAGTTCACTCTCCAAATGCCTACAATAGCCAGAGCTGGGTTTCCCATGTGGGTTGCAGGTACCCAAGTACTTGAGCCACTACCTGCTGTCTCTTCCAGGGTGTACATTAGCAGGAAGCTGGAATCAGCAGTGGAACTCAAACTCAGGCATTATACATGAGTTGCAGGCATCCCAAGCAGCCACTTGCACCAATCTCACCCCCCAACCATTCAATTTACCCATTTGCCCATTAATCGGCTTCGGGTTTGTCGCTCCCCCTCTTCATGGAGGAACGACACTAAACCCTGCCTAGGCTTCATATCCGAGTCACGGCACCATTATGTCGCTCCCTGTCTTCGTAGAGGAACGACACAGGACCCTGCGCTGTTCTTTCGTCTGCTCGGCCCTCCCCGGGTTTGCTGCTGGTTCTTCCCGGGTTGGCTACCGTCCCTTCCACCTCCTTGGAAGGGCGGTTCCCCCTGGCCACTTTCCCCACTTCCGCGGGGGAGCGGCACACCACCGGCCGGCTCTCTCGGGGACTGCACAGGTGTTCCTTCAGATAGATGTACCCCTTAGATGTTCCTGGTGCATGTTGTCTCTCTCCTCCTTTATAGTCCTCTTCCACCAATCCCAACTCTGCTACCCACACGCCGAGTACGCTGCTCTCCTCCAATCAGGAGCAGGTCCTGCTGCTTATTGGTTGAACTGGAGGCAGCTGTGTAGAAGCTGTTTCTTCCTCTCCCAGCGCCATATTGTGGGAGAGCAGATGCATAGAGTAAGTCTTAATTCCAGTAACTTAGTCTAGTCCCCACAGGGTTGTTGCTACCTCTTGACTATTGTAAATAATGAAAATTGTGAAATATGAACATGCATATACAAATATCTCTTGGAGATCTTGACTGTAATTTTTTGGTATGTACTGAGAAGTGGGATTCCTGGATCATATGATAGTTCTATTTTTTAATTGAGGGACCACCATATTGTTTTCCAAGGTATTCATACTGTTTTGCAATCTCACTAACACTGCCCAAGGACTCTGATTTCTCCACATCCTTGCGAACACTTGTTATTTGCAGTTGTTTTCATACTAGCTATCATAATGAATGTCTGATGATATTTCATTGTGATTTAACTTGCATTTCTCTGATTAGAAGTGATATTGAACTTCTTGGCACATGCTTCTGGCCATGTGTAAATCAATTTTGGAAAATGTCTATTCACATATTTTGATCTTCTGTAAATCAGATTTTAAATGTCCCTTCCACAGGAATTCTTCACGTATTCTGTATATTAACCCCTTATCAGAAATACAATTTGATAATATGTGTTCAAGGGCAGCCATCTGGTACAGCAGATGCCTGCCTCCCATAGCAGAGTGCGTGGTTCAAGTCCCAGCTACTGTTCTTCCAATCCAGCTTCCTGCTAATGCACATCCTGGGAGGCAGCAGATGATGACTCAAGTACCTGGGCCCCCGCCAAGCTCTCAGGAGATCCAGATGGATTTCCTGGTTCCTGGCTTCAGCTTGACCCAACCCTGGCTGTTGAAGGTATTTGGGTAGTGAAAAAGTGAATGGACTACCTATGTTTCCATCTGTTGCACTCTGCATTTCAAATAAAATGAAAATATTTTTAAAAATTTCCTCCGATTCCATAGATGGTCTTTGACTCTCAAACTTGTCTTCTAATGCACAGAAATTTTTAGGCTTGATATAGTACCATTTGTCTATTTTTTTTTTTTTTTTGCCTATGTCTTTGGTATCATATCCAAGAAATCATTGCCAAATCCAATGTCATGAAAATGTTCCTCTGTTAATATGGTATAAAGTAAAAGTCTAAGTTTCATTCTTTTCTGGTAGATGTCCAGTTTTCCCAACATGATTTGCTGAAGAGACTGTTCTTTTCCCACTGAGTGTTTATGGCACCCTTACTAAAGACATATACATGAGGGTTTATTTGACGCTACACATAACAGTTTTTTTCTGGACAATCTATTTCATTTTATTTGTTTGTCTTCATGACAGTACCACACTGTTTTGATGATTATAGCTCTGTAATACCTTTAAGACCAGGAAATGTGGGGCTGGTATTGTGGCATAGTGGGTTGTCACCACCTGAAGCACCAGCATCCCATATGGGTACTGGTTCTAGTTCCACCTGCTACACATCCAATCCAGCTCCCTGCTAGTACACCTGGAAAAGCAAGTGCTTGGGCCCCTGCACCCATTTTGGAGACCTGGATGAAGCTCCTGGCTCCTGGCTTTGGCCTGGCCCAGCCCCAGCCATTGCTGCTATTTGGGGAGTAAACCAGCAGATGGAAGATCTCTCTCTCTCTCCCTCTCTCCCTCTATCCCTCTCTCCTTCTCTCCCCTTCTCCCCCTCTCCCCCTCTCCCTCTCTCCCTCTCTCTCTGTATCTCCCTCTATCTCTCACTCTGTAACTCTGTCTTTCAAATAAATAAATAAATCTTTTAAAAAGCAAAGATAAGGAAATGTGCATTTTCCAATTTTGTTCTTTTTCAAAATTGTTTTGGCTATTCAGGATTCCTTGAATTGCCACATGAATTTTAGGTTGAATTTTGCAGCTTAAATCTTTAACTAAGCAATATTCCTTGGCGATTGATCCATGTTACTATACAATATCTACAACATATTTTAATGATGTTTTTAGATAATGCTTTTATAACAATGATTTAACAATATCATTTATAAACAAATGACCCCATAACTTATTTTGGAAATTATCCAAAATGACTATCATTTTATATTGTTCTCAGTTTTCACTTGGGATTGCTTAAATGTGTCGCTCCCCCTCTTCGTGGAGGAACGACACAGGACCCTGCGCTGTTCTTTCGTCTGCTCGGCCCTCCCCGGGTTTGCTGCTGGTTCTTCCCGGGTTGGCTACCGTCCCTTCCACCTCCGTGGAAGGGCAGTTCCCCCTGGCCACATTCCCCACTTCCGCAGGGGAGCGGCACACCGCCGGCCGGCTCTCTCGGGGGCTGCACAGGTGTTCCCCTTAGATGTTCCCCTTAGATGTTCCTGGTGCATGCCGTCTCTCTCCTCCTTTATAGTCCTCCTCCGCCAATCCCAACTCGGCTGCCCACACGCCGAGTACGCTGCTCTCCAATCAGGAGCAAGTCCTACAGTTTATTGGTTGAACTGGAGGCAGCTGTGTGGAAGCTGTTTACTTCTCTCCCAGCGCCATATTGTGGGAGAGCAGATGCATAGAATAAGTCTTAATTCCAGTAACTTAGTCTAGTCCGAATTGCTCCCCACAAAATGTTTCTCCAGTTTTAAATAAGTTAATGTATTTAAGTTATTAATAGTGAAATGATCTTTTTAACATCATTTTAGCTGAAAATAAAAATGTATGCCTGTTGTTTATAGTTGGTACAGAAAAATTTAAAACATTTACTAACCCACCAAAATGATAGACAACATGGCAAGCTCTTACAGATATATAGTACAGAGATTAAATCCTAGATTTCCCTCTTACGATGTGACTCTAGGCAATTTACTCAACTTTTCTCATGTTAATTTTGTCATCTAAAATAAAGACAATAATATCAACCTCTTGGAAGTTGTCTGAAAACTAAATGAGGTAACAGTGCGTGTTTAGCACTATATTACAAGATCAGGTGGGCCCCACCAATTCAGCCATCTGAAAGCTGCAGGATGACAAGGATGGACACATGTACTTGGTGAGCCAGGAAGCAGAAAGGGGGGGAAGCACAATTGCATTATCAATCAACGCTCTCATGAGAACCACTTTCCAAGGGTCAGTCTCCAACGACCTAAAGACCTCCCAGAAGGCCCACCTACCAGACACTACTGTTGTAACAAGTCTCCATTCTTAATCCACTCATATTAATCCAGTAACTGTTACCATAGACTTTGGGTTTTAAATATTTTCATGAGCCAAATCCTGCATAAACTATTACAATGCCCCCCAAAGAAATAGTAAATTTACAAACTGGTAACTTGTGTTGAGAATGGAAGAGACAGTGTTTTAGAAGCCCACAGTGGCAGACCATCCACATCAATTTAGGAGGAAAAATTTAATCTTGTCCATGCCCTTGTTGAAGAGGACCAATGATTAACAGAAGAAATAGCCACCAGCTGAAGTTTTGATGCAGGGTTAAAAACTGTGGATTCTGCTCTCCAGGAAAGCTCGTGGGTAAATGGCCAGATGGGAGAGTTTTGCAGATTTGGGCTGAACTCAACAAAACAATCATTACCGCTACTAGCAAAGGCTGAAGCTGGAATTCCAGCTGGGCCACGGGCACCTCCATGGCAGCTGGTATGAGTGATAGCAAGTGGCTATGCTCTCCCTGGCTACAGCTATGGCTGTGCAGTTGGCAAAAATTGATGGAATGTCCTTTGTACACATGAGACCCCAGAATCTGCAGCTGGAGTTTTGGTTACGCCCAAGGAAGCCACAGCTGTGGCCAAAAACCAAGATGAAGACCCACTAGACGATCTCAATCTTCATTTGAATATTGAAGAATTAAACAATTAATGGCAAAAAGTGAAGAACTCTACAATTCGCTCATGAGCTGTCACCATGAGCCTCTGGATAAGGTTGACCCCAGCATCCCAGAGTGAAGCAAGGCAGTCGTTAAGCTCCCCAGTGATCCTATTCATTGTTTTGTTTTGGGTAGGGGGGAAGGGAGTTGTCCCAAGAGTATCCTGGATTTTGTATGTAAATTAAAAGAAGAAGAAGAAGAAGAAGCCAACACTACAGACATCTCAACTGGTTCAGTTCACATAATTCTGATTGAAAAACTGAAGTGAAGCCAACTTTCTGCTTGACAAGTGCCAAAGCTATTGTGTCTGGCTCAGCCGCAGAAAACAGCAGAGCTATCAATGGAAATTCTACACAAGAGGGGATCACAATCTTGAAGCATTTCTTCAAAGAATCCTAACAAGAAATGAAGCATAGACTTACCAGCACAACCCTGAAGACAAAGCACAATCAAAGCAACAGCTACCAAGCGGAGGAAGTACTCCAGCCAAAGCAAGAGCAGACCAACAAGAGCAAGGGCATCCTAGCAGCTTTTTCAGAAGCTCAAGGCATTTTGCCTGTTGGCTTTCTGGAGGGACAAAGAACAATGATATCTGCTTATCAGGAGAGTGTTTTGAGAAAAGAAAGTTACCTAAAGCTTTTGCAGAAAAATGCCCACGAAACCTTCACCAGACAGCCCTTCTCCACCATAACACTTTTGCTCATTTGTCTCCTCAAACAATGGAAATTTTGTGAGTTTTGATGGTGAATCTTTGGACATCCTCCTACTTTGGCGACTTCTGACGTTTTTTGTTTGCTAATGTTAAAAAAAAATTAAAGGGCACCCACTTTTCTTTAGTGAATAATATAAATATGACTGCATTCACTTGGCTAAATTCCCAGAATAGCCTAAATAACTTGCATTATCACTTACAAAAGTATCTTGATGGGCCGGCGCTGCGGCTCACTAGGCTAATCCCTCGCCTGCAGCGCACCGGCACCCGGGGTTCTAGTCCCTGTCAGGGCGCCATATTCTGCCCCAGTTGTCCCTCTTCCAGGCCAGCCCTCTGCTGTGGCCCGGGAGTGCAGTGGAGGATGGCCCAAGTCCTTGGGCCCTGCACCCCATGGGAGACCAGGATAAGTACCTGACTCCTGCCTTCGGATAGGTGTGGTGCACTGGCTGTAGCGCGCAGGCCACAGCGGCCATTGGAGGGTGAACCAAGGGCAAAAAGGAAGACCTTTCTCTCTGTCTCTCTCTCTCTCACTGTCCACTCTGCCTGTCAAAAAATAAAAAAAAGTATCTTGATGAAATGTATGTTGAGAAATAAAGTGTGTGTGTGTGTGTGTGTGTGTGTGTATATAGCTTTAATCTTTTAGTTATATTTTCCCCTGTTTATAGTGCCTTGGTTTTTGTGACTTTGGGCCTTTGTGTGCCTTTGAAAATTGGCCACCCCAGCTTTCTTTATGCAGAGTAGCAATCCTTGTAAATCTCTCAACATCAACTGCCACAGGTCCATGCAAGTGAACCATTATAATTATGGTCTTTTCTTATTTCCTAAAGAAATCAATGATGAGAAAAAAAAGGCTATTTCCATAAACCATAGAATTCTCTATATTATGTTTGTGTGGCATAAACTAACAAAAATGAAAGAATTGCCATTTTCAGGAATTTGCCTAATTATGTTTGTAGATCAAAGAGAAGTTTCTGAAAATAATTCTATGTATTCACTAAAGAGACAAGAACTGAGAAAAACATGGGTGTAATTTTAAAATGACTTTGGAAAACTTGTTCAACGTGATGGCGCTAATTGCTTCAAAACCTCTCAAAGAGAATTTACTTTCCCATGATCAACAAGGAAATCCCCAAGAATTTCTTCAAAGCTCAACTGAGAATTTCATTGAAAGTGAAACTGGTTATTTGAGGTGGTGAGGGGAGCAGGATTGGTAGGAGAAATATGAGATCATAAGAGTTCTGGTGCAAGGAAAAGTTCAGTCCCACAAACTTTTTTCTTTTCTTAGTAGTTGGACACAGGGGACAGTGTTGAGATACAGCAGGTTAAGTCACTGCTTAGGATCTGGCACCCCATATCAGAGGGCCACTTTCAGTCCTAACTGTTCTACTTCATATCCAGCCCCCTGCTAATGTACCTGGGAAAGCAGTACTTGGGTATCGGAAAGTAACAGAAAGTCCAAGTACTTGGGTCCCTGCTAGCCATGAAGGAAATCCAGGAGTCTGGTTCCTAGCTCCTGGCTATGGCCTGGCCCAGCCCTTATTATTTCAGGTATTTGGAGAGTGAACCAATAGATGAAATCAAGGGCACAGGAAGGCGGTGGCCAGACTCCATGTGGAATGGCTCCTCCGCGATTCCACTTGGCTCTGCCACTGCCCATATCAAGCGCAAGGGGTACACTCCACATGTCTGCTGAGAATTCTCTGAGGGACTAACCCTGAGCTGAGAAAGATCAATACCTGGGCATAAAGTATTGGAGTGCCAGTTCCAGTCCTGATTGCTTTGGTCCAGTCCATCTCCTGGCTAACAAGTCTGGGAAAGCAGCAGATGATGACCAAGAACTCGGGTCCCTGCCACTCATGTGGGAGACAGATGGATTTCCAGGCTCCTGGCTTCGGCCTGGCCCTTCCCTAACTGTTGTGGGCATCTGGGCAGAAGGCAGGGCTCTCTTTCGCTCACTCTTCTCTCTCTCTCTCCCTCTGCCTCTCCGTAGCTCTGCCTTTCAAATAAATAAAAATAAATCTGTAACAAAAGAAAATGCTTTATTACTGAGACTGAGGGGCCCTGGAACAGGTGCAGGAAGGTAGGTCTGGAGACTGCAGAGCACCTCTGGTAACCCACCACAGAGTGGCTGCTTGCAACAGAGACGTGGAAGGAGTCAAGGGCTGTCAGTGCTGCTATGGCTTGGGTGTGGGTGTGGGTGTGCTATGGCTTCAGTGTGTTCCTCAAAAGTACACATGTTGGAAGCTTGGTCCTCTGTTGTTAGGAGGTGGTGGAGCCTCTAAGAGGTGAGACCTCTTGCAAGGTAGTTAGGTTCCTAGAGGACACTACTCTCAAAAGGGATTAAGGTACCTCAAGTTTTTTTCTTATAGCAATGAAAATGGTCTGATATAGCTACTTGTGCAAAAAAAAAAAAAAAAAAAGTTCTAAGTGAAGAACTGTATTAGCCATGCTTTTTCTGTTCCGCACTCTGATGTTCTGGCATCCAGGGTCTTGCTGACCCTGCAGGAACAGCCCCCACCAGCGCTAGTTAATCGTCAGACACAGTCAATGATGTACTCACCTGCTAGCACACCTCTCATAGTCAGACCAACCAATGCAGAGCCCACACCCCCAACCACCTCCTCTTTGGGGCTTCTGCACTCAGAACCACTCTCCACCTGGGGACAGCCCTTCTGCCCCAGAGCCAACTAGTCCATCTTAAACCTGCTGTCTCTGCCTGGCCTATATATACCCATGGAAAACAAAATGAGAGATCTCACTGTATTTTCCCCCCTCCCTCCACCACCTGACTGACCCTGGTGCTTCCCTGGGTGGCTCTGTGTGATGTACCACACCTCCCGTTTCCAGGAATAGATGAGTATAAACTTCCTCCTCTATGCAATCATTCTCATGTTTTCATATCTGACCACACCTGATTAAAACAAACCCCAGATACTGTTAAAACAACACCTTTGAAAAACAAAAATAGGACCCATTTATTCTAATTGACACGTGGGTTGTGTATGATGGTAAAATTCAAGCAAAAGATCATTTCTTCAGCACTCCCAGCTATGGCTTCTACAACACATCTGTATTGTCCCTGAAATGAAGAAACAGAAATAGAAATAATACAAAATGTTAGGTGGTATTGTTTCAAAGCCTTCTATGAGAAATGTTCTTACTACCAGAAATTCATTTAAAGTGAGCTCATCAGCACTTTCTAATTTTCCGATAAGATGAAATATTGCATGCCTTTGACCTCAGTGAGCATACAGTCCATTTATTTTCCAATTATAAGATGATTTTTTTATAATTTCTAAAAACTTAGCTTAAGAGGTTTCCAAATGCTAGAATCATTTGTAACAACATAACTAAAGAATATGTATTACTAAAATTTATTTTTAAAATAGTCACCAAAAGTGACACATGTAAAATTTCATTGCTAAGTACAAAACACAAATACCTAGGATTACAACAGAAGTTATTTTTACAAAGGTGGGAATGTCCAGACTAAATTATATTAAATTAATATTAATATAATTAAATTAATTAATTATATTAGTTGATTAAATTATATTGAATGAACAGTAACTATAGGGAGTTACTGACCTCAGGCACTGATTGCCTATTGCCTTCATGGGAAGACCATTCAACAGATTAACAATTTGCATTTGTATTACTTTTAGCTCTGTAGTTAGAAGGAGAAAATAAAATGAAAATAAGCTATCTTTTGTGCAATTTCTCCATATTCTATAGAAAGAAGAAATACCAAAATAGCTAATATCAATAAAAGTGAAAAACATTCTCAAATGTCTTAATTTGAAACACTATTTTTAGAAGATGTGACATGCTTTTCTCAAGTTCTTAACACATCTGTTACTGCAAAAGGTTAAGAAAGTATAAAATAAGTCTTGAATAATACCTTAGAAAGCCGTATGCCCTTGAAGGAAAATGGTACTGTTGTATTCACAGTCTCTGTATATGAAATACAAAATGTTATTGGATATCATTCAGTGATTTTGGGGGGTAGTATAGAATGCAACTTTATTGGGGGACATTTAGTACTAACAGAGGTACTCCCAAGCAAAACTGTAGAGAAATGATCAGCCATACACCCTGATGACTATCCTTCTATGGCTTCCTCTGTGTCCCAAAGCCTCTTTCCATATCAGCCCATATCTCATCCCTTAGAGGATGCAAAATTCTTAAGGCCATTGATCTCAATAACAAATGAAAGATGAGGCTGGTGCCGCGGCTCACTTGGCTAATCCTCCGCCTGTGGCGCCGGCGCACCAGGTTCTAGTCCCGGTTGGGACGCCGGATTCTGTCCTGGTTGCTCCTCTTCCTGTCCAGCTCTCTGCTGTGGCCCGGGAAGGCAGTGGAGGATGGCCCAAGTGCCTGGGCCCTGCACCCGCATGGGAGACCAGGAGGAAGCACCTGGCTCCTGGCTTTGGATCGGCGCAGCACGCCAGCTGAAGCGTGCCGGCAATAGCGGCCATTTGGGGGGTGAACCAATGGCAAAAGGAAGACCTTTCTCTCTGTCTCTCTCTCACTGTCTAACTCTGCCTGTCAAAAAAAAAATGCTAATATGCTTCATTCCAAGTTAAACAAGGACATGTGCATTTTAAACTGTAGCTTTCAGAGATATTGCTACACATTTAGCTAGGTATAATAGAGAAGAATCTTCCTAAAAGTGGAAGAGACATTTCAGAGGCAGCCAGAATACTGAAAGTCCTTCCAATCACACCACCTGAGAAGCCTGACTAAGAGTTTAGCCACTATTCACATGCACAGCCATTGGCCTGACCCTGCATAATCTATGGTGCAGGAAGAAGAGTAGCTAGTCAGAAACAACAAAGTAGAGAACTTAGGCAGCTAGGAATAGAAAAATAGAAATGCTTTGAATATCAAACAAAGCAATAGTAACAAAAAATGCTTGCTTTTAATAAGATAGACAAATACAAAACTATAGTAATTATTGTTCTCTGAACTGGCTGAAGACATTCCTTAACAGTAAATGAATAGATTGTATTTGCATGTGTTTTCTATTTAAGATTTATTTTATTTATTTGAAAGGCAGAGTGTTGAGAGAGACAGAGTCAGAGACAAAGACATCTTCTATCCGTTGGTTCACTCCCCAAGTGTTCAAAATGGCCCAGGCAGAAAGCAGTGGAAGATGGCCCATGTCCTTGGGCCCCTGCACCTGCACGGGAGACCTGGAAGAAGCTCCCAGCTCCTGGCTTCGGATCAGCACAGCTCCAGCTATTGTGGCCATCTGGAGAGTGAGCTAGCAGATGGAAGATCTCTCTCTCTCTGTCTGCCTCTCCTTTTCTCTCTGTGTAACTATGACTTTCAAATAAATAATAAATCTAAAAAAAAAAAAAAAAGGCCCAGGCTGGGCCAGGCCAAAGCCAGGAACATGGAGCTCCATCCAGGATGCCCACGTGGGTGGAAAGGGTCCAAGCACTTGGGCCATCTTCTACTGCTTTCTCAGGCACATGAGCAGGAAGCTGGATTGGAAGCAAAGCAGCCAGGACTCAAACCAGCACTCCCACAAGGAATGCCAGTATCACAGGTGGTGGCTTAACCTGCTGTACCACAATGCCAGCTCCTACATTTAAATTTCTATTCTCACAAATAAACATTTCTTTATTTACTTCTGAATGTGTCCTTATTGAGAGTGCTAACACATTTTTTCTTGAACTTAGTGCAATCTTATCTACATGATCTTATGATGTGTGATTCAAGGCCAATCCAATTCTAAAATATGATAGTCCAACAGATATTCATTGAAAGTCTACTACAGGGGTTGGCACTGTGGTGCAGCGCATTAACGCCCTGGCCTGAGGCGCCGGGATCCCATATGGGCACTGGTTTAAGACCTAGTTGCTCCACTTCTGATCCAGCTCTGCTATGGCCTGGGAAAGCAGTGGAAGATGGCCCAAGTCCTTGGGCCCCCGCACCCACATAGGAGACCAGGAAGAAGCACCTGGCTCCTGGCTTCGGATTGGCGCAGCGCCAGCTGAGGCAGCCATTTGGGGAGTGAACCAATGGAAGGAGTACCTTTCTCTCTGTCTCTCTGTCTCTCTCTCTCTCTCACTGTCTATAACTCTACCTGTCAAATTAAAAAAAAAAAAAAAAAGCATGCTTTGAAATATCTCCTTATTAATAAATTTGTTTTTCCAAAAGGGGGAATGTTAGTAAAATGGTGCAGTCTTATCTGTGGTGCGATCTATGCCTCGGATGCCGTCTTAGGCACTGGCCCCGTCGCCACATCGTACAGTAAGCTTTGGTCCTGCCCCCTGGCCCAACCACTGGTGTCAGCTCCACCACCACTCTAATGCGATTCACTGCTCCTTCTTCCCTGCCCCAGAAAAGGTTTAACAGGAGCTGTTTCCAAACACGTGCTCTTTGATCTTTCTTACACTTTCCTCCTCTCTCTTACCCTCTCATCATCTCCCCCGGGGCCTGGGGCCTGTCGGGCTTTCCCACCCAACAATAAACCTTTCCTCTAAAAAATAAATAAATAAATGTGTTTTTGCAAGGAACAGATATGTGTGTGTTTATAAAAAGTGGTAACAAAAAATGGTAACATTATGGCTAACTTTTATTTTTGCTCATCCATATTTTCTAAATATCACATCCTAAAGATATATGATTTTTGTACCAGCAACAAAAGTTATTTTTAAACTAGGTATGTATGGTACTTGCAAATTTGACTCTCAGGCTTCAAGGGTCTCTTGATACAGCCATGCTTCTTAAATCAGAGTGTTCTCCACTCTAGGCCCACATACGCAGTTGCCAGATGGACGTGTTTATTTGAATGTTCCAAAATTACTTTGAGCTCAAAACACACATAGACCAGAAGTTGTTGTCTTGCTCTTTAAAATCAGCCCCTTCCTTTGTATGCACTGCCTGGGCCAGTAGCAGCTCCATACATCCCCAGCCC
Organism: Oryctolagus cuniculus; assembly: GCF_051225735.1. Taxonomy (NCBI): domain Eukaryota; kingdom Metazoa; phylum Chordata; class Mammalia; order Lagomorpha; family Leporidae; genus Oryctolagus; species Oryctolagus cuniculus. The sequence continues at coordinate 100,124,183 of NC_142872.1, read as the reverse complement.
TGAAGTGGTGCTTGAGTTTACCTCATCTTTGCCTGCCTGCCACACCAAATCAGTTGGAAATGTCCCGCCAGCTCTTGTTTCCAATGCACTTTCTTCTGTCTCCTTCTGACTGCTCCCGGAACCACCATCTTTGCTGAGCCCTTATGGGTTCACAAACGCCATCTGGCTGCTCTTCCTCCACCCAAGTTTTCTGCCTCAGCCAATCTCCACCCCTTCCATGTGGACACTAGTTCTCTGCAGAAATGGAAATCTTGGTGGGTCCTCCCTCCCAACTGATGGCCAATATTTTGCATGTGACTTCCTTGCTCCTCCTGCCCCCTTTTCTAGGCTCATATGCAGCAGTTCCCCAAAAGCACTTCAGCTTCAGCTACAAAAACCACTCTCCAACTACACCACATCCTTTCGTGGCTAGACGTTTGCCTGAGCCATATCCTCTCCAGGGAATGTTCTTCTACCTCACTCTCCGACTTTCTTGGATTCAGATTCTAATAAAATACTCTGGGAAGACTTATTTGAGTTTTCTTGCCACAGTTAGTTGATAACTGTACAATTAAAATTAATAGCATGTACTTGTATCAGCACTGTTTATAGTTCATTGTAAGTTTTGTTCCAGAGATGACCTTTCCCAGGACAGGGAGATATTCTGAGGAAGGTCCTACCATCCAACTTCAGATCATGAGAATCCAAATCATGATTTGCTCCAATAAGGTTCAAAATCCAAGGGGTCTTCGAACAGTGCACGGAAAATATGCATAATCTCGTAATTCCATTTTCCACAAACTTTTTTAAAGACTTATTTATCTATTTATTTATTTATTTAAAAGGAAGAGCTACAGAGAGAGAGGGAGAGACAAAGAAAGATCTTCCATCTGCTGGTTCACTCCTACAAATGACCACAACAGCCAGGGCTGGGCCAAGCCACATCCAGGAGTCAGAAGTCTCCCAGGTGGGTAGCAGGGACACAACCACTTGTGGCATCTTCTGCTGCTTTCCCAGGCCATTAGCAGGGAGATGGATCAGAAGTGGAGCAGCTGGGACATGAACAGGTGCCCATGTGGGATGCTGGCATCACAGGTTGTGGCCTAACACAATACACCACAACGCTGGCTCCTTCCACAGCCTTTTTTCTTTCTTTGTAAAGATTTAATTATTTATTTGAAAGGCAAAGTGACACAGAGGCAAAGAGAGAGAGAGGTCTTTTTTTTTTTTTTTTTTTTTTGACAGTCAGAGTTAGATAGTGAGAGACAGAGAGAAAGGTCCTCCTTTTTCTGTTGGTTCACCCCACAAGTGGCCGCTACGGCCAGCGCACTGCGCCGCTGCGCTGATCCGAAGGCAGGAGCCAGGTGCTTCCTCCTGGTCTCCCATGCGGGTGCAGGGCCTAAGGACCTGGGCCATCCTCCACTGCCTTCCTAGCCACAGCAGAGAGCTGGCCTGGAAGAGGAGCAACCGATACAGAATCCAGCGCCCCAACTGGGACTAGAACCCGGGGAGCCGGTGCCGCAGGCAGAGGATTAGCCTAGTGAGCCACAGTGCAGGCCTGAGAGAGGTCTTCTATGTACTGGTTCACTCCCCAGATGGCTGCAACAGGCAGAGCTGCACCGATCCAAAGCCACGAGCCAGGTCTCCCACGTAGGCACAGGGGCACAAGGACTTGGGCCATCTTCAACTGCTTTCCCAGGCCACAGCAGAGAGCTGGACTGAAGGTGGAGCAGCCAGGACTCAAACCGGCACCCATATGGGATTCCGGCACTGTAGGAGCCGCTTTACCTGCTATGCCACAGTGCTGGCCCCTCCATGGACTTTTAAAAATATCCCTGCATATTTGTAGAAGGAAGAGATGGTGAGAGAAGAAGCAGGCAGAGACCAGGTTGGGTCTGACAAAAATCTTAGATCTCAAGAAAGTAAACTTTGAAAATTTAGAAAAAAGGTAATCATAATCTCACAGAGATCATGTGATATAACTGTAAAACAGTTGTACAAAATAAATGTACTTTTTTTTAATGACAATCTTCCAAGAGTATTTTTCCCAAAGAAAAAGCATGGCACAGTGAAAAGTGTGTGGTTTAAGAGGCAAGGGCTGCCCTCTTCTTAGTTCTCCAGATGATCCAGGATGCATTACTGAACAGGCATCAGCCTCATTAGGCAGAATAACAGGACCTTAGGCAGCCTCCTTAGGCAGAACAGTAGGGGCCGAAGCTGTGGTATACCACATAAAGCTGCCACTTGTAGCATCCCAAATAGGCACCTGGCTACTCCACTTCCAATCTAGCTCCTGGATAATGTACCTGGGAAAGCGGCAGAAGATGGTGCAACTGCTTGGGTCCCTGAACCCACATGGGAGACCCAGAAGAAGCTCTTGGCTCCTGGCTTCATATCAGCCCAGCTCTGGTCTTTGTGGCCATTTGGGGAGTAACCAGCAGATGAAAGATGGACCTCCCCTCCTCACCCCACTTTGTAACTCTGCCTTTCAAATAAATAAATAAATATTTAAAAACTAAAATATAACCAGGAACAGCCACATTCCTAATCTGAGCACTATAGTTAGCTTTTTTACACACATTCACTACCCATGTAAGAGGGCTTCACTCTCCCCATTTTATAGATAAGGAAAATGAGGCTGCGAGAGGTTAGCTAACACTCTCAAGGTCATATTGTTGGACAACATCTGTCATAAAAATAAACAAAACATAAATAGTGAATTTTTAAAAGTTTAAAAAATGTCTATTAGAGCAGCATTGTGATGCTAGGCTTCTGGCCCAGGCCCAGTTGTTGCAGCCATCAGGGGAGTGAGCCAGTAGATTAAAGACTTCTCTCTCAGTTTGTCTCTCTCTGTGTCTCCTGCACCAACCCTATCATTCTGCCTTTCCAATAAATATACAAATAAATATTTAAAAAATAATAGGCCGGTGCTGCGGCTCACTTGACTAATCCTTTGCCTGCGGCAGCGGCACCCCGGGTTCTAGTCCCAGTCGGGGCGCCGGATTCTGTCTCGGTTGCTCCTTTTCCAGGCCAGCTCTCTGCTGTGGCCCAGGAGTGCAGTGGAGGATGGCCCAGGTCCTTGGGCCCTGCACCCGCATGGGAGACCAGGAGGAAGCACCTGGCTCCTGGCTTCGGATCGGCAAAGCACGCAGGCTGCAACGCACCAGCCATAGCAGCCATTTGGGGGGTGAACCAACGGAAAAGGAAGACCTTTCTCTATGTCTCTCTCTCTCACTGTTTAACTCTGCCTGTCAATAATAATAATAATAATAAACTAGGGGCTGGTGCTGTGGCACAGTGGGTTAACACCCTGGCCTGAAGCGCTGGCATTGCATATGGGTGCTGGTTCAAGACCCAGTTGCTCCATTTCCAATCCAGCTCTCTGCTGTGGCCTGGGAAAGCAGTAGAAGATAGCACAAGTTCTTTGGCCCCTGCACCCACATGGGAGACTCAGAAGAAGCTCCTGCCTCCTGGCTTCGGATAGGCGCAGCTCCAGCTGTTGCAGCCTTTTGGGGAGTGAACCACTGGATGGAAGACCTCCCTCTCTGCCTCTCCTCTCTCTATGTAACTCTGACTTTCAAATAAATAAATAAATCTTTTTTTAAAAAAAGATCACTTCATCTCATTTAAAATAATAATAATAATAATAAACTAGTACAATCCCAAGAAAAGTAATTTAGCATTATGTAAATAAAAAAAAAATATGCAAACCATTTAATGCCATAAATCTTTCTAGGAGTTATCCTTAACTCTTCTCCCAGATAGAATAATATTCAAAACTAAAATATAAGAAAAACCATATATATATAAGTATATTTGTATATTACTTATAATAGTGAAAATACATAGAAAAAGGAAAATAAATGTCCAATAGGAGGATGATTAAGTATACTAGGGCATACCCATTAGGGAAAATGTTTCACTGTATTATAGTTTTACCCTGATTACTAAACCATAGGTAGAAGCTATTCAAAGAAATGAATAAACAAATTTTTAAAAAGGGAAAAAATAGGGCCAGCATTGTGACACAGTAGGTTAAGTCTGTGCCTAAGTCACAGCATTCCCCATGGGCACCAGTTTGAGACCTGGCTGCTCCACTTCCAATCCAGCTCTCTGTTATGGCCTGAGAAAGCAGTGGAAAATGGCCCACGTGCTTGGGCCCCTGCACTTGTGTGGGAGACCCGGAAGAAGCTCCTGGCTCCTGGCTTCAGATCAGCGGAACTCCAGCCATTGCCTCCAATTGGGAAGTGAATGAGCAGATGGAAGACTCTTTCTGCTTCTCCTTCTCTCTCTGTGTAACTATTTCAAATAAATAAATAAGTCTTTAAAAAAATAAATAAACTGCTAAAAGCAAACCTTTAGATGGAAATGAAGAATTATTATCAGAAAAAAAAAACTTCAGGTTTTTGGTGTGTCTAATTTGTACAGCTTGCTTATAAAGAATTACTTTCTATTCCAAAAGTAGCAGGCACTGAATGCTTACCTCCCTTCAGAGCTCTGCAGAAAGAATACACATCATCAGATCCTTTGCAGATAATTTCTTTGCGCTTTGGCAAATCCATGGAGTTGACAGATATATAGAGATTCAAATATAATTGATTCATGTCTCTCCCTTAAATAGAAAAAAATCTCATTGGCCCCCAAAGAAGACACTCATTTATACAGAAAAATATTTGTTATAAACTTAAAATGTGCCCTGTGCTTTTTCTGAATAATTTCATTGCATCATTACAATTACCCCTAAGGCAGGTATTATTATCCTGGTTCTGCAGATGAGAAAACTGAAATTCCAAGAAGTCCAGTAGATTGCAATCAAAGAAAATGTTTCACAGTAACAACTATGTATGCTATGCCTAAAATAGAAGAAAATTTGTAACTTGAGAAAAATATCAAATGAAAACATAAAATTTCCAATTACAGTCACAGTTCTGCTAGAAAATTCAAAAGAAAATAAAGGAAGTGAGGACAATCAACCCACATCAACATTTTTAGCTTTGATAAAAGATTTCTTGGAGAATAAAATTGAATCTTTTGATGAAAAATGAAATGTATAGCTTTTTAAAAAATTCTCTCATGATCTATTATCAATTAACAAGGAAACTTCAAGACATTGCATTTTCTGAACTCTTCCAGATTATTTACCTGGCCCAAATGTAAAAGATGCACAATCATTTTTATAATGAAAGAAATTATTGTGATCATTACCTCATTGAAAATATTTTGTTAATAAGGTCACTGTGCTTTTTTTTTTAACAGAAAGCTTTTATTTAATAAATATATATTTCATAAGTACAGCTTTAGGAATATAGCAGTTCTTTGCCCCCATACCTGCCCTCCCACCCCCACTCCCATCCCACCTCCTACTCCCTCTCCCATCCTATTCTTCATTAAGATTCATTTTTAATTGTCTTTATATACAGAAGATCAACTCTATACTAAGTAAAGAGTTCGACAATTTGCACCCACACAGACACACAAAGTATAAAGTACTGTTTGAAGACTAGTTTTACGATTCATTCACATAGTATGACACATTAAGGACAGAGGTCCTACATGGGGAGCAAGCGCATAGAAACTCTTGTTGTTGATTTAACAATTGACACTCTTATTTATGATGTCAGTGATCACTTGTGGCTCTTGTCATGAGCTGCCAAGGCTATAGAAGCCTCTTGAGTCCACAAACTCTGACATTATTTAGACAAGGCCATCATCAAAGTGAAAGTTCTCTCCTCCCTTCAGAGAAAGTTACCTCCTTCTTTGATGGCCCCTTCTTTCACCAGGATCTCACTCACAGAGATCTTGCATATAGGTCCTTTTTTGTCACAGTGTCTTGGATTTCCATGCCTATAATGTTCTCACGGGCTTTTTAGACAGATCCAAATACCTTAAGGGCTGATTCTGAGTCCAGAGTGCTTTTTAGGACATTTGTCATTCTATGAGTCTGCTGTGTGGCCTGCTTCCCATATTTGATCGTTTTCTCCTTTTTAATTCTTCCCATTATTATTAGCAGATATTTGGTCTTATTTATGTGATCCCTTAATCCTATCTTCATGATCAGTTATGAACTTAAACTGATCACTTTAACTAGTAAGATGGCATTGGTACCTGCCAACTTAATGGAATTTGGAGTCCCATGGCAGGTTTTTAGCTTTACCCTTAGAAGTAAGTCCGAGGGACCATGTGCCAAACTGTACATCTCCTCCCTCTTTTATTCCCACTCTTACTTTTAACAGGGATCAATTTTCAATTGGATTTAAGCACCTAGAATAATTCTGTGTTAAGTAAAGAGTTCAACCAATAGTATTAAGCAGAAAAAGATAATACTAAGAAGAATAAAATATAAAGCTGTTCCTTGACAGTCAGGACAGGGGCTGATCAATTCATTGCTTCTCATAGTGCACTGTGACTTATCATAATAATTGAAAGATAATTTTTTTTTAATTTTCAGGGGTGGGTATTGTGATGTAGTGAGTTAAGCTGCCCACCTGCAATGCCAGCATCCTGTATCAGAGCACTGGTTTGAGTCCTGGCTTCTCTGCTTCTGATCCACTTCCCTGCCTTCCAAATAATAAATCAATCATTAAAAATTTCTTTCATTTATTTGAAAGAGAGATGGAGACATAGACAGATCTCCTATCCACTGGTTCACTCCATAAATGACTGTAATAACCAGGGCTAGACCAGGCCAAGTCAAGAGGCTGGAACTCAATTTGGGTCTCCCATGTGGGTGACAGGGACCCAAGTACTTGAGCTATCATCTGCTGCCTCTCAGGGTGTGCCCTGGCAGGAAGCTGGGACTTGAACCAGGAAGTGAGTGTCTCAAGTGTCATCTTAACTGCTAGACCAAATGCTTACCACAGCTTTTCCATCTTGAACTTGAACTTGGCTGTGCTTAACAGAACTGCCAGCTCCAGCCTCAGAATTCTCTTTGGAGTTGGTGCCACCACTCTCTTCTGGTCTTCTTCCATCCTCTGACTCCACCTCAGTCCTTCATCTCCTGTTTCTTTGGGTTCCTGCCTCTATTCTCCTCAATTTTTACTCTTTATATCCTCCCTGGCTTTAAGTATTCCATAAGGTGATAATTCCCAAATCATCTTTACTCTTGACCTTTATCCTAAACACCTGTCCCAAATATGCATACAACCTCTCAGCTCAAAATCTGCAGGGCTGCTGCTGTGGCACAATGGGTTAAAGCCCTGGCCTGAAGCACAGGCATCCCATATGGGCACAGGTTCTAGTCTCAGCTGCTCCTCTTCTGATCCAGCTCTCTGCTATGGCCTGGGATAGCAGAAGATGGCCCAAGGTCTTGGGCCCCTGCACCCACGTGGAAGACCCAGAGGAACCTCCTGGCTCCTGGCTTCAGATGGGCGCAGCTCCGGCCGTTGCGGCCATCTGGGGAGTAAACCAGCGGATGGAAGACCTTTCTCTCTGTCTCTTTCTCTCTCTGTAACTCTGTCTTTCAAATAAATAAAATAAATCTTTAAAAAAAAAAACTGCGCAGTTACCTTCCCAAAAACAAAAATGTGATTTCCTTCTTTTCATTACCAAGTCAGCACTAGATTTTCCAGTACCACTGTATCTTACTAGCCTCCTTTTCATCTCCATCACCACTGCCTTAACACAGACTCTCATTACTCTGAGTCTAAAATACCAGCAAATTTCCTTCCTAATTTGTTCCCATATCTCTACTTTCATGCCAGGATGTGGAGAAGACCACCACTGAATCTGTTTCAAATAGCAATTCCACGGCCTACTTCATGGACTTCAAACAGAACTTCTCCAACACCAGGCTGTATGCAGAAATTGAAAAGCTGTTTTCAGAAAGAATTTGTGGAGAAATGGGGACACAAGACTGTATCAGACACTGTGGTTCTGGCAACAATGAAAGACAAAGGATCTTGTCCCATCTCTGCATGAACAAAGCAAGATTCCAGTCTCTAATTACTCCACGTAAGGAAGTCTTGCATGGACGTCTCAATGGTTCATATCTTGAGAAGCTCTTTGGCCTTGGAAATGACTGTGAGTGTGTTAGTCATATGAGCAAAAGTAATGATGAGGAAGCACTTCTGTCATTCCTCGAGTTGGGGATACCAGTGTGATATGTATAGGTGTAAGAAATGAGAAGCATGGTGGCCATCACGTGGTCACAAATAGAGCTGTTTTTGAGTTCATCAACTTTGAGAAATAACCTTGAGGAAGGCTTCTGACCTAGATTTATTATTTATTTATTTTTGGTTAATTAGTTAATAACATACAAACAATTTATTAACAAGGCTATGAAGTCTTAAAATAATAATTTCTATTCCTAACCTATTTTTGGTTCAGTTATACTTACAGCTTTTATTGAATTTAAGTAAAAATAAAGCCATAAAAAATTAGGGTTCATTTCTGTATATATGGTCCATACTTTATACTAATTGACATTATGGTATATTCTAGGGAAACTTGGGTCATAATTGCAAGGCACTATACAAAAAATGGCCAGCGCTGTGACACAGCTGGTTGATGCCCAGACCTGAAGTGCCAGCATCCCATATGGGCACTGGTTCGAGACCTGGCTGCTCCACTTCCCATCCAGCTCTCTGCTGTGACCTGGGAAAACAGTAGAAGATGGGCCGAGTCCTTAGGTCCTTCCACCGCGTGGCAGACCTGGAAGTAATTCCTGGCTCCTAGCTTTGGATCAGCTCAGTTCTGGCCATTGCAATCATCTGGAAAGTGAACCAGCAGATGGAAGACCTCACTCTCTATCTCTTTCCGTGTGTGTATGTGTGTGTGTGTAACTGACTTTCAAATAAATAAATTAATTTAAAAAAATCTCTAACACATCTAATTCCTTCCACTTTTCAGAGAACCCTAAGAGATGACATATTGTTTTGTTATTTGGGACTGGAAAAATATAAACTTTTTCCTGTTTCTAAGAGCAATAGGCACTTGAAAACCATATTTTTTTTTTAATGCAAACCTTACTTATGCCAATCATCCAAGGCAAAAGATATCAGGACCAGAGAACAAAATCTTAGGGGAAAAAAAAAAGAAATTGTAGAGTCTTAGGCAAAAATTTAGGTTATTTCTTTTACCATTGGCCAAGAAGACGTAACAGAGTTAATCATTCTTTGCTCTGGATTATCACTAAGTCTTACTGCTATCATTTCATTCATCATACTGTATTGTCTGCACATTTGTCTCCTTTTGTAGTGATAGATTCTTAAAGATCAAGGGAATGTCTCACCAATGAATTCACATTGCCTGGCACAACACTTGAAACATAATGCCTATTTACTGAATATTTTCCAAATGAATAAATGAGTGCAGAGACAAAGTATCAAAATATAGGTTGAATAATTAGATTCAGTAAAAGTAAAACACAATTTCACTGCCTATCTTTCCTGAGTTCTCGGCTAGCTTTTTTTTTTTTTTTTTTTTTTTTTTTGTAATCTGGATACTAAAATCAAGGGGAAATGCCCTTTAAACTTATTTATGTAAAAGTATTTTTGTAAAGTAGAAAGCAAGCACCAAATATAAGCTAGAATGTTGGTGATGATGATGATGATGATGATGATGATGATTAGAACTGAAATTTCCTGGGATCCCATGACTTGCACACAACAAACAAGTGCTGGCTGACCATTCTGTTTTCACAGACTCAGATGTAGCCAGTGTTACCACCACTGCTCCCTTTAGTTTTTCATTAAGCTAATAAAAAGTAGAGTCATAGAAAAGTACACACACACACACACACACACTGCCCTCTTCATCTTATATTTTTCCCTAGGAAGCTCATCTTTAAGGGAAAAAAATTACTCTGGCTTGCTCACACACAGATCTTTGAATACTGGAAACCCAGCTTTACTTATCAGCAGAACAGGTAATCGTTGATGAAGGATATACCTGTGAGGCTGTTGGAAATCTCAAGTTGTATCCATCTCTACCCCCGTGTCTTTGTGTAGTCCCTTCTCCATGAGTGTAGGCTGGCCCAGTGACTTGCTTCCAACCGACAGAATACAACAAAGTTCTCTTTCATGATTAGGCTACTTAATGATTATAACGTTAATTTTATTTTCTCACTGTTTCCCTTACTGGCTCTGACAAAGCAAGAAGCTATGCTGAAAAAGCCCTCATGGCGGGAACTGACAGACTGCCAACAGGAAGGATTCAGAAACTCAACGCTGCTGGGCATGGTGGCGCACAGGTGCCTATAGTCCCAGCTGCTTGGGAGGCTGAAGCTGGAGGCTCGCTCGAGCCTAGGAGTTCTGCACTGTCAAGTGCTATACCGATAGGGTGTCCGCACTAAGTTCGGCAATGTGGTGACTTCTCGGGAGCTGGCGACCACCAGGTTGCCTAAGGAGGGGTGAACCAGCTCAGGCTGGCAATGGAGCAGGCCAAAACTCCCATGCTAATCAGAAACCAAACACTGCTAGCAATTACATGAACTTAGAAGTAGATCTTTCCCTAGTTCACCTTCAGAATGGATCCCAATCCTGGCCAACATCATGATTATAGCCATCTGGGAGGTCCTAAAACAGCACAGGTAAGCTAGGCCCAGACTACTGACCCACAAAGACTACAAGACAACAAATGTATAACATGTTAAGCCACTAAGATTATGATGATGTTACACAGCAATAGATAACTAATGTACATATATTTAGAAACAATTATTCATCATTGCTATTTCCTGAACCTTTAATTGATCTACAAAAACAAAAATTTGGACTTACTTGGAATGTAGAAAATATGCAATAAACCTTGGGTTCCCTTCAGTGTTATACAGGGCTCAACATTAATTGAAATAGGGATTTCCATGTTATCTAAATGAAATAAAGATAATTGTCAATGAATTAGTATACATCATTTCCAATAAGTATAATATTCTGAATATCAGTCCCCAAAAGATGCCCTTTGCACTAAAATTAAACCATTGGGAAAACTTGAGGGTGGTTAAAAATCTCTCTCCAGGGGAGTAACATCTGCAACAGGGAACAATGGGAGGCTCTGGACTCCTTTTGTACCCACAAAGATAAAATTTACAGACAAATTCCCTTTGTGAAACATCAGAAACTAATTGAAAGGCTTCTGAACCCCAGCAGAACACTAAATTACTCATCCAAGTTGGCAGGGAAACTTGGGACACCCTCTCTCCAGAGACTTTTTTTTTAAGATGTATTTATTTGAAAGTCAGAACTACTGAGAGAGGACAGAAAGAGAGAGATGGAATCTTTCATCCATTGGTTCACTCCCCGAGAGAGACAGAATCTTTCATCCATTGATTCATTCCCCCAGAAGGCCACAACGGCCAAGGCTGGGCCAGGCTGAAGCCAGGAGCCAGGAGCTTCATCCAGGTCTCCCACGTGGATACAGGGGCCCAAGCCCTTGTGCCATCTTCCACTGCTTTCCCAGGCCATTAGCAAGGAGCTGGATAGGAAGTGAAGCAGCTGTGCCCATATGGAATTCCAGTCTTGCCAGGTGGTGGCTTTACCACAACTCTGCCCCTCTCCATAGACTTTTACCCTAGGACAGTACAACACGATCAGATAGACATCTCCTACCTCCCAACTTCACCCAGGGGAGGGAATAAATTGGTTTGCATGTTCAGCACCCCAGTTTTTCCAATAGAGTTCCCAGAGGGGTTACTTCTAGTTGACCAATCTCACAGCTGTGATAGGTGTGGCACAGTGCAGCCACCCAGGGAAGAATGATGGCACAGTAGACATCATTGGTATTCCCCTCTGCTTGGCACAGAGTGAGTAGAGGTAAAATACCAGTTTTCAGCTTATGCTAGGGAGGGAAAGAGCTGATCCATCTGTCCACCATCTCAACTTCTCTGGGGAACCCTAATACCACAGTGATTGTCTCAGCAGTCCTGGTGCTCCGACGGGTCAGGTATAGCTAACTGCCTGGAGGAGGAGATAGCTGCTTGGACTGGTAGATACCAAGGCTCACTCTCCCATTCCAACTCAGTAAAAAATAAGTAGACAAATACTACAGCTGCCTGATTCTCCTTGGGAGGGAAAGAGTTGGTGGAGGCTCCCAAAATCTCTGGCCAGGCTAACTGGTGGAGACCTTTTCCTCAGTGAGACCAATCCATGACAACTGAGAGAGATGCCTCTTTTGTTTAACGTGAAGACATCAACACATAGAATCAAGGAAATGAGAAATCAGGGAGAGATATTCCAAGCAAAGAAAAAAGACAAATCTCCATAAGTGATCCTAAGAAAATGGAATTCTATGATTTACCTGACAGAAAATTTAAAATAACTCTCATAAAGATGTGCACTGGGCCAGTGTTGTGGCACGGCGGGTTAAGCCGCTGCTTGTGACACCAGCATCCCTATCAGAGTGCTGGTTCAAGTCCTGGTTACTATGCTTCTAATCCATTTCCTTGTTAAAGTGCCTGGGAAGACAGTAGAAGATGGTCCATGTATCTGGGCCCCTGCCACCTAAGTGGGAAACCTGGATAGAGTTCCTGGCTCCTGACTGGGTCAGCCCCAGCCATTGTGGCCATTTGGGGAGTGAATCAGGAGATTCAAGACCTGTGAGTGAGTGTGTGTGAGTGTGAGTGTGTGTGTGTGTGTGTGTGACTCCACCAGTCAAATATTTGAAAGAGCTAGAGAGAGGGAGACACAGAAAGAGAGAGCTTCCATCTGCAGGATGGGTCATCCTCTGCTATTTTCCCAGGCCATTAGCAGGGAGCTGGATTGGAATTGGAGCAGCCAGGACAAAAACCAGAGTCCATCACTATGGGAAATGGTGGCTTGATCAGCATAGCCCTGACTGTTAATGAACAACTAAATACATTATCCCTCTTAGTAGTTTTTTTTATCTGTTCTACTTAATATGACTGGTTTAGATCTGTAATTGATGCACAGTTATTCTTAAGTGTTGAAAATTAACTGAAATGTGATCCCTGTTGAACATGGTGGTGGGAATGGGAGAGGGAAGAGATGTATAATTTGGGACATGCTCAGGCTGACTTGCCCCAAGTGGTGGAGTTGGAAGCATACCAGGGGATTCCAATTCAATCCCATCGAGGTGGCATGTACCAATGCCATCTCACTGTTCCAGGTGATCAGTTTCAGTTCACAGTTGGTCATGGTGAAGGGACTGGGAGTCAAAGGGAGCACATAGACAAGTCTAGTACCTGCTAACGCTAACTGATGGAGTAAATAAAGGGGAGAGTGATCCAACATGGGAAGTGAGATACTCAGCAGACTCATAGAATGGCAGATATCCTAAATAGCACTCTGGCCTCAGAATCAGCCCTAAAGGCATTCGGAGCTGGCTGAAAAGCTCATGAGAGTATTTCAGGCATGGAAAGCCAAGACACTCTGGCAAAAGATCTCTGCGAGTGAGATCCCAGTGGAAAGAACAGGCCATCAAAGAAGGAGGTACCTTTCTCTGAAGGGAGGAGAGAACCTCCACTTTGACTATGACCTTGTCTAAACAAGATAAGAGTTGGAGAACTCAGAGGGCTTCCATAGCCTTGGAAACTCATGACTGGAGCATAGGGAGATTACTGATGCCATAGACAGGAGTGTCAATTGGTAAAGTCAACAACAGGAGTCACTGTGCACTTACTCCTCATGTAGGATCTCTGTCCTTAATGTGCTGTACATTGAGATTTAATGCTATAACGAGTACTCAAACAATATATTTCACTTTGTGTTTCTATGGGGGTGCAAACTGTTGAAACCCTTACTTAATGCATACTAAACTGATCCTCTGTAAAAAAAAAAAAAAAAAAAAAAAAAAAAAAAAAGAAATTATCAATTCCCAACTTGACTCTCACTGGGATTAAACATGACAATAGGTCTGCTCTGATTTCATCATCATTTAAAAAAATCATCTATTATTTTTCACTTTATATTTCTGTGTGGGAGCAAACTGTTCAAATCCATACTTAATGTATACTAAGCTGATCTTCTGTATATTAAGATAATTGAAAATGAATCTTGATGTGAATGGAAGGGGAGAGGGAGTGGGAAAGGGGAGGGTTGTGGGTGGGAGGGACGGTATGGGGGGAAAGCCATTGTAATCCATAAGTCGTACTTTGGAAATTTATATGCATTAAATAAAAGTTTAAAAAAAAAAAAAAAAAAAAAAAAAAAAAAAAAAAACGGAGTCCATATGGGATGCCAGCTTTGCAGGAGGGGGTTTTAATGGCTACACAACACCGGCCCAAATAAATCTTGTTTAAAAAGAGGGTCACTAAGGTCAAAAGAACAATGCATGGATAAAGTAAGAATTTGAACAAAGGGAGAGAAAACATTCAAAAGTGTCAAACTGAAATCATGGTGCTAAAAACATGGTAATTGAACTTAAAAATCACTAGTGGAATTCAACATCGCACTAGATAAAAGAAAGAATCAGTAAATTCAGAGACAGGTAACTGGAAACTCTTGTAACTCTTCAGTCAGAAGAGTAACAAGAAAAGAATGAAGAAAACTTAAGGCAAGTATGGGACATTATCAAGCAGCTCCTTAAACACAATGCAAGAGTGTAAGACACAGAAGAGAAAGAGGAAAAACTACAAAAAAAATTAGGGGCCAGCACTGTGGCACAGTGGGTTAAAGCCCCAGCCTGCAGCGCCAGCATCCCGTATGGGTGCCGGTTCCAGTACCAGCTGCTCCACTTCCAATCCAGTTTGCTGGTGATGTGCCTAGGAAAGCAGCAGAAGATGGCCCAAGTCCTTGGGCCCCTGCACCTGCTTGGGAGACCTGGAAGACCTGTCTTCAGATCAGCTCAACTGCATCCATTGCAGCCATCTGGGGAGTGAACCAGCGGATGGAAGACCTCTCTCTCTCTCTCTCTCTCTCTCTCTCTCTCTCTCTCTCTCCGCCTCTCCTCTCTCTGTGTAACTCTGATTTTCAAATAAATAAATAAATCTTTAAAAAGAAAGAAAGAAAGAAATCCAAATTCAAAAAAAAAAGAAAGAAAGAAAGAAACCTACAGGCCACAGGGGAGTGGGCTGATGTATTCAATGTACCAAAAGAAAACAATTGCCAACCAAGGATATCTGACAAAACTCTCTTTTAAAAACAAAAGACAGGAGCCAGTACTGTGGCATAGCAGGTAAAGCCACTGGCTGCAGTGCCAGCATTCCATATAGGTGCTGGTTCAAGTCCAGCTTCTCCACTTCTAATCCAGCTCTCAGCTAATGCACCTAGGAAAGCAGCAGAAGATGGTCCAAGTGCTTGGGCCCCTGCACTCTCAAAAGGAGACCTGGAAGAAGCTCCTGGCTTCTGGCTTCGAGTTGGCCATCACAGCCATTTAGGGAGTAGATGGAAGATTGACTCATTGATCTTTCTTTCTCTCTCTGTATCTCTGCCTTTCAAATAAATAAATCTTTTTTTTTTTAAAAAAGGACAGAAAAGGACAAAAGAACAGAGGGGCCAATGTTGTAGCATAGTGGGTAAAGCCTCCACCTGCCATGCCAGCATCCTATATGACTGCTGGTTTGTGTCCGGTTTGCTCCACTTCCCAGCCAGCTCCCTGCTAATGTGTGTGGGTCCATTACCCATTGCAGGAGACTGGAAAAAGCTCCTATCGTCAGCTTGGCTCAGCCTTGACTGCTGCAGCCATCTGGGAAGTGAGTCAGTGGATGGAAGATCTCTATCTGTCTCTTCCTCTCTCTCCATAATTCTGACTTTCAAATAAATAAATAATTTTTTAAGAAAGGAGAGATAAATACTTCCCCAGGCAAACAAAAGCTGAAGGACTTCATAACCACTAGAGTTGCTTTACAACAAATGCTATGTGTAGTTCTTCAAGTTGAAACAAAAGAATGCTAAACAGTAATATCATAATATCATAAGAAAGTATAAAAATAGGCTGGCGCTGCGGCTCACTAGGCTAATCCTCCGCCTGTGGCACCGGTACCCCAGGTTCTAGTCCTGGTTGCTCCTTTTCCAGTCCAGCTCTCTGCTGTGGCCCAGGAAGGCAGTGGAGGATGGCCCAAGTGCTTGGGCCCTGCACCCGCATGGGAGACCAGGAGGAAGCACCTGGCTCCTGGCTTCGGAATGGCGCAGTGCGCCGGCCATAGCAGCCATTTTGGGGGTGAACCAATGGAAAAGGAAGACCTTTCTCTCTGTCTCTCTCTCACTGTCTAACTCTGCCTGTCAAAAAAAAAAAAAAAGAAAAAGAAAGAAAGAAAGTATAAAAAGAACTATAACCCAAAATGTATTAAAAGATGCATAGGTCAAATAGTTGTAAATTATGACAATAACATAAAGTTGGGGGTGGGGTGTTTTAGGATAGAGTTTTTGAATGTATTTGAACTTATGTTGTTATGAGCTTAAAAGAGACTATTATAAGATATTTTTGTAAGCACCAAATTTTTAAAAATAAATAAACCTATAAAAACAACACAAAATAAAAAGAGAAAGCAATCAAAGCATAGCAACACACACACAAAAAACAACAAAACATCAATGAAATTAGCAAGAGAGAACAGACAAAAGAACTACAAGACAAAACAACTAACAAAATAGCAATGATAAATTCTTCCCTATAACTAATTACTTTTTGGGGTCAGCGCTGTGGCTTAATGGTTAAAGCTGCCGCCTGAAGTGTTGGTATCCCATATGGACTCTGGTTCGAGTCCCGGCTGCTCCACTTCCGATCCAGCTCTCTGCTGTGACCTGGGAAAGTAGTAGAAGATGGCCCAAGTCCTTGGGCCAAAGGCCCACATGAGAGATGGTAAGAAGCTCCTGGCTCCAGGCTCCAGGTGAGTGCAGCTCCGGCCATTGCAGGCAGTTGGGGAGTGAACCAGCAAATGGATCACCTCTCCCTCTCTCTCTCTCTCTTCCTCCTCCTCCTCCTCCTCTGTATCCCCTTCTCTCTCTGTGTAACTCTTTCAAATAAATAAATAAATATTTTTTTAAAAAATAATAATTACTTTAAATGGGAATAGATTAAGCTCTTCAATCAAAACACAGATTGGATGATGGGAAAGGGCTTGGTGTAGCACTTACAATGCCACTTTGGATGTGTGCATTCTATATTGGTGTGCCTAGCTTCAAATTCCAGTTCCACTCCTGATTCCAGCTTTCTGCTAATGTGAACCCTTGGAAGCAGGAGGTAATGTCCCTACTAGTTGGGTCCTTGCCACACATGTGGGAGACTTGGATCGAGTTTTGGGCTCCTGGCTTTGGTCTGGCCCAGATTAAGCTATTACAATCAATTTGGGGAGTGAATGAGTAAATGGGAGCACTTTCACTTTCTTTCTCTCTCTCTCTCTCTCCCTCTCCCTCTCCCTCTCTCTGCCTTTCAAATAAAATAAATCAATAAATATTTCCTTCTTAAAAGATTGATTTATTTATTTGAAAGAGTTGGGGGGGGGGGGGCGAGACAGAGAGAAAAAGAGATCTTCCATCTGCAGGCTCACTCCCAAGATGGCCACAATGGCCGGGGCTGGGTCAGGCTGAAGCAGAGTCAGGAGCTTCATCTGGGTCTCCCACGTCGGTGGCAGGAACACAGACACTTGGGCCATCTTTCACTGTTTTCCCCAGGCCATTAGCAGGGAGCTGGATCAGAAGTGGAGCAGCTAGGACACGAACCAGTGCTCATAAAGGGGATGCTGGCATCATAGGCAGTGGCTTAACCCATTGTGCCACAACACCAGCCCCAGTAAAGACTTACTAACTGGATTTAACTCAATTCAACCAGGCACTTTAGGACAGATAAGACTTTGGTGGACCTCAAAAGACTTGCATGAAACAGATGAAGGGTGAGGATATTTCAGAGAATAGTAGAAGTACAATAGAAGGGCTGGTAAAGAGGTTGACGTGTATTGAGTGGAGGGACACATGCTTGGAAGTGAGGGTCATCCTATCAGACAGCAAATCCTACTGGTTCCATCTAAGACTCCTTCCAGAATCTGATCCCTTCTCATCAGATAGCCTCCCAACAGCTCTCCTGCTTCTATTCTTGCTCCCTCACAGATTACTACTGACCCCAGTACCCTGGAATATGACTATATTTGGAGACAGAGCCATTTAAGTTGTGTTTAAGTTAAATGGAGCTGTTAGGTTGGATCCTAATCCATATAAGAGGAGGAAATCTGGACACACAGAGACACCAGAGCTGTGTGCACACTGAGGAAAGGCCATGTGCAAATGTCTTAGTCTGTAACAAATATCAGAGACTGGGTAACTTTATTTCTCACAGTCCTACAGGTTAGAAAGTTCCATGTCGCCGGCGCCGCGGCTCAATAGGCTAATCCTCCGCCTAGCAGCGCCGGCACACCGGGTTCTAGTCCCGGTCGGGGCGCCGGATTCTGTCCCGGTTGCCCCTCTTCCAGGCCAGCCCTCTGCTGTGGCCAGGGAGTGCAGTGGAGGATGGCCCAGGTGCTTGGGCCCTGCACCCCATGGGAGACCAGGAAAAGCACCTGGCTCCTGGCTCCTGCCATCGGATCAACGCGGTGCGCCGGCCGCAGCGCGCCGGCCGCGGCGGCCATTGGAGGGTGAACCAACGGCAAAAGGAAGACCTTTCTCTCTGTCTCTCTCTCTCACTGTCCACTCTGCCTGTCCAAAAAAAAAAAAAAAAAAAAAAAGAAAGTTCCATGTCAAGGTGCCAAATCTGGCCAGGGTTTTCTTGCTGTATCATCCCATGATGGACGAGCAGAAGGGCAAGAGGGACAGGCAGGGTACCAAACTCATCCTCTTATAAGGAACCCACTCTCGCAATGAGATCATAGCCCTCATGCCCCACTCACCAGTTAAAGGTCCTCTCCTCATACTATCACAACAGCAATTACATTTCAACATGGGTTTGGGAAAGAACATTCACACCATAACCTCTAGCAAGCCAAGGTAAGGGCCCAGGAGAAACCAATTGTGCTGACAGCTTGGCGTTGGACTTCCGGCCCCCACAAATATGAGAGAATAAATTTGTGTTACGACAGCCTGAAGTGACTAAAGTACTATAAACATGTGTGCCCAAGACCTTGGCCAAAAGAAAAGTCACCTCTTCTTTTTCATGAACATCATCCTTACAGCCGGGACTGAATCAGGTTGTGGTTGTCACCAACACCCTTACAAAAATAGCTGGGGCAATCGGTGCTTCCCACAGGTGACCCATTTTTATTTGACTCACTGGGTTTTCTCAGTTAGGGGAGAGAGCGATGTGGTAGTGGGGATGGCAGAGTCCTGCTTAGACATGTGCTACACTGGCTCCCAATAGTCCTTTTGTCAAGGTGGGTAGCAGGAAGGACCATAGGGTTTTGAAACATTAGAGAGCAAGAGGTAAGATTTTCCTTCAGAAAACCAAATCAAAAAACAAATCAATTTATTGTTCCTGAAAGATTAAAAGCTAAACAGTATGAAATGTTACATCAATAAACACCATGTGACAACTGGCAGAATTGCAATGTGGAAAAAAAAAGCCAAATGGAGGAGATGGGAGCGGGGGCTAAGTGGACTGAGGTATCTTCCTAGAAGAGGGGACTGCAGAGTGATCTTGTAGCAGGGAGAGAGTTTGGAGACAAGTAGAGATGGAATTCAGAACAATCCACAATAGAAGAAAGGCCACAAGTACATGGCTGGTCACAAATCTTGTTACTTTTTTCTCATATTTTAAATATATTTTTAAAAATTTATTTGAAGGCCAGTGCCGCGGCTCAATAGGCTAATCCTCCGCCTTGCGGCGCCGGCACACCAGGTTCTAATCCCAGTCGGGGAGCTGGATTCTGTCCCGGTTGCCCCTCTTCCAGGCCAGCTCTCTGCTGTGGCCCGGGAGTGCAGTGAAGGATGGCCCAAGTGTTTGGGCCCTGTACCCGCATGGGAGACCAGGAGAAGCACCTGGCTCCTGGCTTCAGATCAGCGCGATGCGCCGGCTGCAGCACGGCAGCCATGGGAGGGTGAACCAACAGCAAAAGGAAGACCTTTCTCTCTGTCTCTCTCTCTCTGTCCACTCTGCCTGTCCAAAAAAAAAAAAAATTTATTTGAAGGGCAAAGAAACAGAGAAAGAGTGAGATCTCCCACCTACTCTTATGCCTGCCAACAACTCTAGGTCGAAGACAGAAGCCAGGAACTCAACCTGGGTCTCTCATACAGTCTCATACAGTCTCAGGGACCCACCTACTTGAGCCATCACCTGCTGTCTCCCAAGGTGCACATAAGCAGGAAGCTGGAATCACAAGCAAAGCTGGAACTCAAACCAGGCCTTCCATTACAGGATATGGGTGTCCCAATGGTTTAACTGATGTGCCAAAGGTCTGCCCTACACACATCTTGTTCTTCCACCTCAGAATCAACTTTACGTTAGCATTTGCCAGTGTGTTTTCCAAGACAGTCAATACACACTCCAAAAAATGGAATAAAATGGAAAATTTTGTGGTTAAACAGGTTTCTTTCTTGCAGAACTTCTCAGAACTCCTAGAATACTTGTATATCCCCTCCAAGTGATCAAGCTATAGATTCTTTTTCCTTCCAAAAGAATCTCAAAGAACTTGTACTTTGGGAAGTAAAGTAAACCTTCCTGAGACTATACTTTGGGGAGTAACCTTTTAAACCTTCCTGAGCCTGCTAGTGGGCTAAACATGGCAGCCAACCCATGGTGATCAACACAGTGGGAAGCACCAAACCAGGACATTTTCAGGATGTGAAGCTGTGCCTCCAGACCCTGTACATCTGTTAACAAGAAGCTGGGGGAGGGACACACTGATGGGCCTGGTTGTTAGCATTAGGACACTGTTATTTTTTTTAAAAGTAGTCAGTATTAGTGTTTCAACATGACCCTCTGCCAAAAGCTACCTCACAACAACCCTTATAAAACAGGCTCTCAAATCACTTCCACTTTTCAGCTGAAATAACTGGGAAACAGAAGGGCTGTATACTTTGCTCAAGATCACACAGCCCAACAGAACATCCAATTAGGAAGATGATTCCCACAGGCCTCAAACATCAGAGCTTGGAGCAGACATCAACTCCAGGAGGCATCCAGGCCCTTTCTATCTTCTCAGGACGAAGAACCAGTAAGTCTTGGTGCTGAGGCAACTGCTCAGAAGCGGTTACACTGAAGCTAGGAAGAACCGGAAGTTGAGCTCAAGGAGACGGTTGACTACAAAGAACAGAAGCACTTTTAGGGCAAGCACACACAGTTGAGAGACTCGGGGGTTCTCTGAGCGGTGGAGAGGACACACACACGGCAGTGACTGTTGCTCCTCCCCACACCCCCGCAACCAAGCTGGCTGCAGCAGCCACGGCAGCTCCAACAGAGACATTTCCTGTGCTCCGCAACAGCAGCGGGCAGGTTCCTTCCGAAACTGACCCTCAACGTAGTGGATGTTACAATGATTCCTTGTTGCCGGTTTACTTACCACAGTAGGTGTATGAAACAGTTGCATCAGCAGATTTGCAGACCCAATGTAGCTTCCCAGGTTCAGTAAATATGGAAGAAATCAGGGTAGAAAAAACCATAAATGTGAACATGATTCAATATGTCCAAAAGTTTAAAAATGCACGCAGGATCAGTAACTAGTCATCAGACTCTTTTTCACCTGAGTCATCAGTCACATGATTTCTGAGATCCCTTCCAAATGTTTCCTCTTTTTCACATGTGGCTCCGTGTGAAATATTAGCACTTCCTGTAGAGAGAGGAAATGATTGAGGATGTACTCCTTTCCAACTTTTGAGGCAAATAACAGTCAGAGTTTTAAAACAAAGCAAAACACTTCCCAGTCAATAGTAACAAAACCAGTCCATAGAACTCCTTTAAGCTTTGACATATACATTTCTTTTCCAAGTAAATTGCTGTTATCTTCCACAAGTTCTTTATACAAGATTCTCAGGACCCAGAGAGCTGGACCTATACATCTGAACTGAAAGATGTCACACAAACTATCTCCATTGAGCAACAGGTGCAGTCATGGGAAAGCTGGGACTAGAACAGACACCCCCCGCCCCAGATAGTTGATACCAGCTAAAGCTGTTTTTAATATCAAAACTCACTCCATTTTAAGAAAAGTTATTCCTTTAGATACTTTACTACTTGAAATTCTTTATAGGAAACAATTTAAAGATAGTTGCCCAAAATGGCAAGGAATTGTGGCCTAAAAATATGCACATTTAATAGAAAACAATCATGTTGGTAAAAGGTTTTATCATAAAACTGTTACTTCTCCATTTAAAAGAAAAAAAAAAAAAAAGCACAAATCCAGGAGAGGGAAAAGGGGGTGTTGTTCAGTGTGTTTGAGTTCCAGTTCTGCAAGCTGAAAAAGCTGTAGAGATCTGTTGCACAATGTGAATATAGTTAACACTACTGAAATGTATGTTTAAAATTGGTTAAGATGGTAAATTTTATGTTGTCTTTTTACAATTTAAAACTAAGTTTTAAAGGTTAAAAAAAAAAAAGCAAACAAGAATACTCCCAATGTTCTCAAAATAGCATTTCCACTAAAAGAAACTAGGATTCCATTGTTGATTACTGGTCTGGGGTAAAAAATGTACCGGATGAGAGCAGAACACCTTATCCTATTAGATTACCAATTTGGAGAGGGATCCACTGACAAAGATGGGTGTTTACTAGTTTCCGATTGCAGCAGTAACAACCTAGCACAAATTTAGTGGCTTGAAACAACACAAATGTATTCTCTTACAAATTTGGAAATCAGGGATCTGATATCAGTTTCACTGGACTAGAGGAGGAGGAGCTGCTTCCTTCTAGAGACTCTGGGGGAGAATTCTTTCCCTGATGTTTTCAGCTTCTAGACCTGCAGTCCTTACATCCCACTTCCACCTTCCCAGCACCTTCTCCTGATCTCCTGCCTCTCTCTGCAAAGGACCCTGTGATTACAATGAACTCAGCTGGATAATTCACAATAATCCAACTCAAAATCCTTAATTTCAATACATCTGCAAAACCCCTTTTTCCATATAAGGTAACATGTGCAGCTTTACTGATTAATAAGATTTTAACTGCAATAAGCTGAAACATATCAAATATATTTAAATCTACGGGGTCATAAATTTTTTAAGTCTAATGATCATCAGATTATTTTAGGAAGCCAATTTTATTTTTAAAACAGGTAAATAAAGGAAAAGAATCTAGCATTTATCCTGAATTCTCTATATAAACTGAACTACTGAGTTACTAAATAGGGGAAAAGGGCCAAGTTTATCTTGCCTTCTTGAACCCTTATCTCTATTTTTAGAGTATTTCAATCAATAAATGAAAAGGGGGATAGTAGAATGTAATCATTTTGCAACATTAATGAACTAGTTGGACTTAGCCACCAAGCTCTAATGGTTGCTAATATCACAAAGAGGGAGACAAAAAGACATTATGCACCTCCCAATGAAAGAATATGGTGGTAGCCAGTTTCCAAGATGGCTCCCAATGAGCCTTACCTACCTAGTATACACATCCTTGTGAATTCCCCCAAAAACTGAGTAAGTTTGACAGTGAAACCAATAGGGTATTGTACAATACCAGGGTGTGACTTCCACATACAAGACATCAGATCTTCCACCTTGCTCTCTTAGATCCTTATTCTGGGGGAAGCAACAAGCCCTAAAGAAAAACCTATATGGCAAGAAACTGCCAAGAAGCTAGTACCAGTCCTTTGTGTGAGCCACCTTGAAAGCAATTCCTTCTCAGGCCTGTGCCATGGCTCACTTGGCTAATTTTCCGCCTGCGGCACCGGCACCCCAAGTTCTAGTCCCGGTTGGGGCGCCAGGTACTAGTCTTTGTTGCTCCTCTTCCAGTCCAGCTCTCTGCTGTGGCCTGGAAGGGTAGTGGAGGATGGCCCAAGTGCTTGGGTCCCTGCACCCGCATGGGAGACCAGGAGGAAGTACCCGGCTCCTGGCTTCAGATCAGCACAGCACTGGCCATAGAGGTCATAGAGGAGTGAACCAATGGAAGGAAGATCTTTCTCTCTGCCTCTCTCTCTGTCTCACTGTCTATAACTCTCTCCCTGTCTCTCTCCCTCACTATCTAACTATGTCTGGCAAAAAAAGAAAAGAAAGCAATTCCTTCTGCCCTAGCCCAACCTTCAGATAACAGCAGCACCAGCTGATGTCTTAACTGCAACTGCATAACAGAACCTGAGCTAGAACATTCAGCTAAACATTCCCAGCCCCAGACCTCCAGGCACTATGCAATATAATGTTTACTGTTGTTTTGAGCCATAATCCTAGGGCCAACATATAAAGTCATCCAAAATAGTCAAAATAGTCAAACCTCACTCTGATGAAGCTCCAACTACCAATTTATGGGAAATGCAGAAGGCAGAGAAAGATGTTAAAATATACCTCAGGGATATAATCAGAAACCTGGACCAAGAAAAAACCTAAAGAACAAATAACCCAATTTCATCAACAGTTCCTTTGCAAGGGGAACAAGAGTGAAAGAAATAAGGGACTCATAGAAGAGTCTTAAAAGACTGCAACACTTGGTGTAAGGTATGACTTTATTTGGATTTCAATCCAAACAAAATGTGAGAAAAATTATGAACAATATGAAATTTAAAGAGGATATATTTGATAACATTAAGGCTGTGGGGTTTTCATTTTGTAGATAGGATAATTTTTTGTAGATAGGATCATGGTTTTGCAATTTTATTTATTTATTTATTTATTTATTTGTTTATTTATTTGACAGGCAGAGTGGACAGTGAGAGAGAGAGACAGAGAGAAAGGTCTTCCTTTGCCGTTGGTTCACCCTCCAAAGGCTGCTGCGGCCGGGGCACTGCGGCCGGCACACCGCGCTGATCCGATGGCAGGAGCCAGGTGCTTCTCCTGGTCTCCCATGGGGTGTAGGACCCAAATACTAGGGCCATCCTCCACTGCACTCCCTGGCCACAGCAGAGAGCTGGCCTGGAAGAGGGGCAACCAGGATAGAATCCGGTGCCCCGACTGGGACTAGAACCTGGTGTGCCGGCGCCGCAAGGCGGAGGATTAGCCTAGTGAGCCGCGGCGCCGGCCTGCAATTTTGTTTTTAAGATATTCTTGTCTTACTAGTGTCTGCAAATACTAGCTGATAGACTAAAAAAGGGAGAGAACGATCCAACATGGGAAGCGAGATACACAGCAGACCCATAGAATGGCAGATGTCCTAAACAGCACTCTGGCCTCAGAATCAGCCCTTAAGGCACGCGGATCTGGCTGAAAAGCCCATGAGAGTATTACAGGCATGGAAAGCCAAAACACTCTGGAAAAAAAAAAAAAAAAAAAAAAAAGAGGTACCTTTCTCTGAAGGGAGGAGAGAACTTCTACTTTGACTACGACCTTGTCTAAATATGATCAGAGTTGGTGAACTCAAAAGGCTTCCATAGCCTTGGCGACTCATGACAAGAGCCTAGGGTGATTACTGATGCCATAAACAAGAGTGTCAATTTGTTAAGTCAACAACAGGAGTCACTGTGCACTTTCTCCTCATGTAGGATCTCTGTCCTTAATGTGCTGTACATTGAGATTTAATGCTATAACTAGTACTCAAACAGTATATTTCACTTTGTGTTTCTATGGGGGTGCAAACTGTTGAAATCTTTATTTAATATATGCTAAACTGATCTTCTGTATATAAAGAGAATTGAAAATGAATCTTGATGTGAATGGAAGGGGGGAGGGAGAGGGAAAGGGGAGGGTTGCGGGTGGGAGGGAAGTTATGGGGGGGAGCCATTGTAAACCATAAGCTGTACTTTGGAAATTTATATTCATTAAATAAAAGTTAAAAAAAAGATATCCTTGTCTTTTAGTTACAGAATTAAATATTTAAGAAATATTATGGCTGGGATTTTCTTCCAAATGAGGTAGAGAGCAAGTGGTCAGGATTAGACGAAACACTTTGGGGTCATGGCTCAACAGGTTAAGCCGCAGTTTGAGAGCCACATCCCACATTGGAGTACTGGCTCAAGTCCTGAGTCCCAGCAGCTCCACTTCAAATCCAGCTTTCTGCTAATGCATCCTGGAAGGTAGAAGGTGGTGGCTCAAGTGCTTGGGGCCCCTGCCACCCATGTGGAAGACCTCAAGGGAGTCCTGGGATCCTGGCTTTGGCCTGACCCAGCCCTAGCTGTTGCAGGCATTTCGGCAGTGAACCAGCAGATAGAAGACGTCTGTCTTTGCCTTGAAGTAAATGAAAACTAGGAGGAGGGGGAAGGGGGAGAGGGAGGAAGATGGAAAGAAGGGAGGAGGGCAGAGGAACGAGAAACAGGGGCCAATGTTGTGCCACAGTGAGTTAAGCAGTTAAAAGTTCCAGCTACTCTGCTCTGTTCTAGCTCCCTGGTAATGCACCTGGGAAAACAGCAGATGATGGCCCAGACTGGGCCCCTGCCACCCACATGGACTTCCAGACTCCAGCCATTGCAGCATTTTGTGAACCAGCGGATGGAAGATTTGTCTCTCACATACTTTGCCTTTCTAATATATTCATAACTCAGATTTATGCATTTATCTGAAAGGCAAACTTGGGCAGGGGGTGGGAAAAAATCTACCTTCCCTGGTTCACTCCCCAAATGGCCACAACAGCCACGCTGGGTCAAGCTGAAACCTGGAGCCTTGAACTCAATTCAGACTCCCATGTGGGTGCAGGGGACCAAGGACTTGGGCCACCTTCTGCTGCTTACCCTGCTTACAGCAGGGAGCTGTGTCAGAAGCAAAGCAGCCAGGACATAAACCGGGACCTATATGGGACATAAGTGTTGCAGGTGGCAGCTTAACCCCCTGTGCCACAATGATGTGCCCATAAATAAACCAATCTTTAAAAAGAAACAATATTCACGGTATTCTGGTTATTGTTGAATCTAGATGATACCTTGCAAGTTCACTGTATGATTCTACTTTTGTACGGATGAAATTTTCAATGAAAAGAAAACCCAAGTGTAAGATGTTCTGAAAGCAGACTACAACTTTAATGCCCAAGCTAAAATTGTCATTCATTTTGCTTCCAAAGTCTTTCCCTACAGTAAGGAAAAGGACTGCAAGGATACATTTATGGACAAAGGGTAACCCAGATGTCAGTGTAGATTATCTTTTTTCAAGATTCAAACAAAACCGATTCACTGCCCCTCCTCTGGACAACTGGGGATTCATTACCTCCCCTGGGATGCAGGGAAGTGAAGAGGTAAGAGAAGGTGTCTATTTCTCCTCGCCTTGGCCTGAGCTGTTTCTGCTTAGAAGCAGCACCACATCCCATGCATGTTAACCCTTTGTAAAATGTCCTGCTCTCACTCCTTGGTGAGTACCCTTGAAAAGTCATTTTCCCCCTAACCAACCAAGTGGTCTTTTGAATTATTCAGAGATCAGTAATAAAACAAAGCTTTTTCACTCCACTACACAGGCAACAAAATGATCACAGGGGTATGGGACATTTAGAGTTACATTGTACTCAGAAACAAATTCTTAAGAGAAGCTGTGTTGGAAAATAACTTTTAAAACGCTATAGTTCTAGGAGGAATTAGGAGTGATTTTTTTTCCCTTTGCTTCCACCATCTAATCTATCCATAAAGAACACCTGATTATGGGGGAAACTTTATAGAAAGATTATCTCACTCACTGCTAGGCTAACAGGCATAATCAATATCTCCTGCCACAAAGGACAGAAAGCAGGCAGGCACAGACCACTCAGACCAGCTGGCAAGTTCTGAGTTGGCTGATACAAGTCTCAGGCTGGTTTTCCTGCTTCAAGCTATCTCTAATGAATAAGTACCAGCCTGTCTTGAATGATCTTCCTCTACGCTCCTAGTGCTTCCGACAAACTCCCTTAAATCTGCAAGCCAAAGAGACTGAATTAAATTTACAAGTATGGCTGCCAGAGGCAATGTTAGCCAGCTCCATTGACCGGATGTTTTGTTCTTTCTGTAACTGGTAAGTAGCACAGTTTCAAGCACCCTTGAGAAACTGAATAAACATCCCTGATATAATTAGCATGATTTCTTTTAAAGATATGTTTATTTAGTTTGAAAGTCAGAGTTACAGAAAGGGAGAGAAAGAGAGCTTCCATTCACTGGTTCTCTCCTAAGATGGCCACAACCAGGAGCTTCATCCAGGTCTCCCACGTGGGTGGCAGGGGACCAAGCACTTGGTCCACCTTCTGATGCTTTCCCAGACCATTAGCAGGGAGCTGGATCATAAGTGCAGCAGCCAGGACTCGAACCAGGGCCCATATGGAATGCCAGCATCACAGGTAGGTGGTGGATTTACCTGCCATGCCACAATGCCAGCCTCCTAAACGGCAGGATTTGAGGCCTCTTGCTTCTCACTAGAAATCTTTTTCAAGAATCAATTTCTATATTACAATTAGACATGAAAATCTCAAAATGCCTATTCTTGATAATGCTTGCATATAAATCACCACTTCAGAGAAGGCACTGTCCATCTGTTCAGTGCCAATGATTGTCCTACGTGACAGTGTGCACCAAGGGAGGAGAGTTAACTTGGAGGAACACATAGGGCCACCTAAGACATTTCCCTTATAGCTAACTATGGACATTCTTATTGTGGGAACCATGCCAGAGATGCAAATACCAGGTATTGTGAACCAAAAGACAGTAAACACTAATTCCCAAGATTTTTAAATTTTTCAACATGCTTTTTAATGTCTGAAAAGAATATTCACACAATTAGAAAAATCTAAACACAAAGGAAAAAGCAACTTTCCCATTTGCCTTTGGCATCTGACACAGTTTAGAGGCAATCACAATAATTATATAGCTCTTCAATTACCCACACATATACCAACCTGTACAGATATAACCACACTTTCCTTTAAACACAAATGGTATACAACTATGTTTTATTTCTCAAATATAGCTTATTTTATTATAAAGAAACATAATTCTCTGAAAATTAATCCACAACTGATAATACAAATTATTTTTAACAATTACTAACAGAATACAAAAGTAAAGGCAATTTTTATTATTACATACTGAAACATAAATCACATTTAAGTACAAATAAAAACAACAGGCTCTCATTTCTCATCCTTAAGCTGTTTTTTTTCACTGTCTTCTTCCATATCAAAAGTGAATGGTTTGTCATAACCCATTAGATGGTCATAGTCTTCAGGGTTTGGAAAGAGCATTGGATTAACTAACAGTGATTTTGTTTTAGCATAAAATGTGGTAAACACATGTGTGCTGTCTGGAACCCTCACGTCACTCTGGTGAAACACTGTGCTTGTTTCTGAAAGCACAACGTTGTAAGTAATGGCTTTGTAAGTGTCTGTTGCAGCCTTGTGATATAACCGAACAACGTAGCCTTTCGTAACAAAGTGAAGCAGAGCTGGGGTGATCAATGTAAAGCTTCCTATGATGCCATAAAATAAGACTTGCAAAGGCAGACTTCCAAATATATTATTTTGTGCAAAAATGTATGGTAGAAATGCAAGACTGATCACACTTGTAGAGTAAGAGAAACATTTCACACCTAAAATGGAAGAAAAATTGGAGGATTACTGCTTTTAAATTTTATAGAAGAATCAATCTATCCTACTAATTCTTCCATCTTTCTTTAAATAAGAACAACAAAAATCAGAGAACAAATACAGTGCTTATTATAGGCCATGTTTTAAACATGTTACATATTTTATTCATCAAATCTACAGAAAAGCCCTATGAGGGAGATGTGAAATAGGGATAAAATCATAACTACCACTTAAGAAATTAGAAAAATGAAGCACTTGTGCAATATCCCCTAACTACCAAAGGCAGGCCTGGGAGTCAAACCCAGAAACATATTTGGCTCCAGACTCCATTACCAATGTACCTTCTCCAAGAAGCAAATCTGCTTTAGAGTTATACAGTCTCTCTACCTCAAATCCCCAATAAAAGATTTAGTACTTATCAAAACTATAGAAGTTGCTTTGACAGTAGATTGTCAAAATTCTCTGTGAACAAGCACTCCCACATATATAACCTTAAATGTTCAAACATGGGGAATTCTATCAGGCTAGACACCCAGAATTATAACAGCAAATCAACAAAGAAATAATACAAGTAATTAAGAAACACAGTGGAAAGGTATTCAACTTCTTTTTAGTAAGTAAAGGCATTAAAATTAAAACTGAGACTGCTAGAATCCAAAAGTTGTTCTTATGAAAATTATATTTATTAAATTAAAGCTTTCTATAAAAAATATTAAAACTTTGAGGTATCTTTTATCTATCACATTAGGAAAATTAAAAATAAGTGATTTTGAACTGTGCACTTAAAAATGCTTAAAATGGTAAATTTTTTTTCTTTTTTTTTTTTTTTTTTTTTTTTGACAGGCAGAGTGGACAGTGAGAGAGAGAGACAGAGAGAGAAAGGTCTTCCTTTGCCGCTGGTTCACCCTCCAATGGCCGCCGCTGCAGCCGGCGCACCGCGCTGATCCTGGCAGGAGCCAGGAGCCAGGTGCTTTTTCCTGGTCTCCCATGGGGTGCAGGGCCCAAGCACCTGGGCCATCCTCCACTGCACTCCCTGGCCATAGCAGAGAGCTGGCCTGGAAGAGGGGCAACCGGGACAGAATCCGGCGCCCCAACCGGGACTAGAACCCGGTGTGCCGGCGCCGCAAGGTGGAGGATTAGCCTATTGAGCCACGGCGCCGGCTAAAATGGTAAATTTTATGTTATGGATATTTCACCACAATAAAAAAAACTTAAAATGTAAATTGTGCTTGTTGTAATTTATAATTTTAATAATGTGAGTCTAATTAAAAATAATATATATTTGGAAAATAGACAAGGTGAGATCCTAAACAAGGTGATTATAAAGTTCATTTGGAAAAACAACAGAAAAAAAATATCATTAGGGAGAGGTAACTCTTCAAATATGTATGAGTACTAAACCATAATGGATTCTATAATTAAAATAGTATGGTGAGGCCGGCACCGCGGCTCAACAGGCTAATCCGCCTGTGGCACCAGCACCCCGGGTTCTAGTCCCAGTTGGGGCGCCAGAGTCTGTCCCGGTTGCTCCTCTTCCAGTCCAGCTCTCTGCTGTGGCCCGGGAAGGCAGTGGAGGATGGCCCAGGTCCTTGGGCCCTGCACCCGCATGGGAGACCAGGAGGAAGCACCTGGCTCCTGGCTTCAGATCAGCGCAGCTTGCCGGCCATAGCGGCCATTGTGGGGTGAACCAACGGAAAAGGAAGACCTTTCTCTCTGTCTCTCTCTCTCTCACTGTCTAACTCTGCCTGTCAAAAAAAAAAAAAAAAAAAAAAAAAAAAGTATGGTGAGACTAGAGCTATGGCATAGCGGGTAAAAGGCTGTCACTTGAGCCGCAGCCGCGGCTCACTAGGCTAATCCTCCGCCTAGCGGCGCCGGCACACCAGGTTCTAGTCCCGGTCGGGGCGCCAAATTCTGTCCCGGTTGCCCCTCTTCCAGGCCAGCTCTCTGCTGTGGCCAGGGAGTGCAGTGGAGGATGGCCCAAGTGCTTGGGCCCTGCATCCCATGGGAGACCAGGATAAGTACCTGGCTCCTGCCATCGGATCAGTGCGGTGCGCCGGCTGCGGCGGCCATTGGAGGGTGAACCAACAGCAAAGGAAGACCTTTCTCTCTGTCTCTCTCTCTCACTGTCCACTCTGCCTGTCCAAAAATAAATAAATAAATAAATAAAAAAGGCTGTCACTTGCAGTGCCGGCACCCATATGGGCGCCAGTTCAAGTTCCACTTTTTTTCTTTTTCTTTTTTTTTGACAGGCAGAGTGGACACAGAGAGAGAGAAACAGAAAGGTTTTTCTTTTACTGTTGGTTCACCCCGCAATGGCTGCTGCAGCCAGAGCGCTGCGCTGATCCGAAGCCAGGAGCCAGGTGCTTCTCCTGGTCTCCCATGTGGGTGCAGGGCCCAAGGACTTGGGCCATCCTCCACTGCCCTCCCGGGCCACAGCAGAGAGCTGGCCTGGAAGAGGGGCAACCGGGACAGAATCCGGCGCCCGGACCAGGACTAGAACCCAGATGCCGGCGCTGCAGGCGGAGGATTAGCCTAGTGAGCCACGGCACTGGCCCAAGTTCCACTTCTTATCCAGGTCTCTGCTATGGCCTGGGAAAGCAGCAGAAAATGGCCCAAGTCTTTGGGCCTCTATACCCACATGAGAGATCCAAAGGAACTCCTGGCTCCTGGCTTTGGATCAGCTCAGCTCCATCCAATTGGGGAGTGAACCAATGGATGGAAGACCTTTCCCCACCCCCGTGTCTCCCTTTCTCTCTGTAACTCATTCAAATCAAATAAATAAATGTTTAGGCCAGTGCCGTGACTAACTAAGCTAATCCTCTGCCTGTGACACCGGTACCCGGGGTTCTAGTCCCGGTCGGGGCGCCGGATTCTGTTCCGGTTGCTCCTCTTCCAGGCTAGCTCTCTGCTGTGGCCCGGGAGGGCAGTGGAGGATAGCCCAAGTGTTTGGGCCCTGCACCCGCATGGGAGACCAGGAGAAGCACCTGGCTCCTGGCTTCAGATCAGCGCGGTGCTCTGGCTGCAGCGGCCATTGGGGGGTGAACCAACAGTAAAAGGAAAACCTTTCTCTCTGTCTCTCTCTCTGTGTCCACTCTGTCAAAAAAAAAAAAAAATGTTTAAAAAATAAACAGTATGGTACTAGTGCACAGATAAACAGAAGCTCAACGGAACAAAATGGAAAATCCAGATATAAAGACAATTACACACAGAAATTTGGTTTAGGACAAAGATCTAATCTAAAAGCACTGGAAAAAACATGGACATTTTACAAGTGGTGTTGAGACAACAGGATAGCCAAGCAGTAAAAGATAAAATTCAATTTAACACTCATCCCATACACTAAAAGAATTCTAAGCACTTCAAAGATTTAGGTGTAAAAATTAGGAGCAGGCATTTGGCCTAACAGTTTAAATATCTTCACCCTACGTTGGAGTGCCTGGGTTTGGCTTCAAATTCCACATTCCTGCTATTGCAGACCCTGGGAGGCAGGAGTAATGACTTAAATGTTTGGGTTTCTGCCATCCACAGGAAGCTCTGGATTGTCTATCTGTATGCCACTGTCTGTCTCTCTGTCGCTGACTCTCCAATAAATAAATAAATTTTTAAAAGGACCTCATTAAAAATTTTTAATGTAAAAATTAAAAATATAGAGGTATAAAAAGAAAATATCCATGAATTCCTTTATAATCTGGGATGGGAAAACTTTTCTAACTATGTCTCAAAATACAGACGCAAAAGGGAAGAAATTGGTATTGGGGATATATTTTTTAAAATGTACATACACAAATGAGCTGTAAAAATATTTTCAACTTATATCACAAACAGTTAATAT
This sequence comes from Oryctolagus cuniculus, assembly GCF_051225735.1. Taxonomy (NCBI): domain Eukaryota; kingdom Metazoa; phylum Chordata; class Mammalia; order Lagomorpha; family Leporidae; genus Oryctolagus; species Oryctolagus cuniculus. The sequence continues at coordinate 100,091,011 of NC_142872.1, read as the reverse complement.
TCCCACTATATTAAACATTTGTAGAATATGAGAAAATCAACAACTTTAACAGCAAAAACACACATAGCTTTTAAACAGATAAAATGGGGCTAAACTTCACTTATAAGAAACATGTAATTAAAGATATAAAGACACTGTTTTTTAAACAAAACCGGGAAAATCAAGTTTGACAACATATTGTTACTAAAGATATAACAAAGCACTCTAACACGTTGCTGCTAGCTGAAGGCTTAATTATCTTCTGTTGGTAATTTAAAAATATTTCCTTCTCCCCTCTTCCCACATAAAGTTGCCATGACATTGGCACTCATGGGATACATTGAGAACCAAACTACCTCGTATAAAAATGTCTCCTCAGTCTTTCCAAAATAAATACCTTTTATACCTTTGTCACATTGTAGAGGGTCAGTGTTCCCCGAAAAATTCATGTCCACTAACAACCTCAGAATATGACCAAATTTGGAAATAGGGTCTTTGCAAATTTAATTAAAGATCAAGATGAGATCATACTGGATTAGTATAGGACCTAAATTCAATGACTGTGACCTTATAAGGATAGACAAGGACAATCAGAAACATGCAAGTGGTCACTTAGGGAGGCAGATTGGAGTTACACAGCTGTAACCAAAGAATTCCAAGGTCTGCCAGGAGCCACAAGAACTAGAAGACGTATGGCAGAATCCTTCCTATAAGCCTGCAAGCAGCCTGGCCCTGGTGACCTTTAATTTACACATCTAGTCTCCAGAACTGTGGGAACTAATTTTCTATTTTTTTAAGTCACCAAATTTGTGGTAATTTATTACAGAAGCCCAAGCAAACTAACACAAACATATGCTTTACTTTGCCTGGAAGGAAGTAACTTCTAAACTTATCCTGGTTTATCTTTTTTTTCAAAGATTTATTTATATGAAAGAGCTACAGAGAAGAGACAGAGGAGACAGAGAGATGTCTTCCATCCGTTGGTTCACTCCTCAAATGGCCACAACAGCCAAGGCTGGGATAGGCTGAGGCCAGGAGCCTGGAGCTTCTTCCAGGTCTCCCACATGGTTGCAGGGGCCCAAGCACCCAGGCTATCTGCTGCTGCCTTCCAGGTGCATCGGCAGGGAGCTGGATCAGAAGTGGAGCAGCTGGGACTCAAACTGGCACCTAAACGGGATGCTGGCACCGCACCACAACACTGGCTGGCTTCTCTATTCTTCATGCCTTTGGTCAAACTACTTCCAGGCCTGGAATGACTTCCTTTCATAGCTCTTCAAATTTAAATTCCACCACTCATCTTTTTTTAAAAAAATTAAATATTTATCTATTTACTTGAAATTCAGTGTTAAAGAGAAAAGGAGAAACAGAGAGAGGTCTTCCATCTGCTGGTTCATTCCCCAAATGGCTGCAACATCCAGGGTGGAGTTGCCACCAACTGGCACCTACATGGAATGCTAGTGTTGCAGGCAGCAGCTTTGCCTGCTATGCCACAACACCAGTCCAATTCCACTCATCTTAAAAGATCTTGGTGAGATGCCACCCTAATGGGACACTTTCTGTTCTACCACTCTCTTTGTTTCTAATCTGAAAAATGATGTATCTCAGGAATTCCAAGATGGAGGAATACAGAGGGAGCTTACTGCTCTAATTTAGGGGAAGATAGTTTAAAAAAAGGGAAGAGAGTACAATCTCAGGGAAGAGTTGAGAGAGAAAACTACAGAGGAAACTCCATGCAAATTAGAGAGAGACACTGTGGATCTACATGGAGGTTGTAGATATACGCACAACTCAGGACCCCAACAGCCGAGAATCTCAGCACCAGCTCTGGAGAGTGAGGTTAAGACCAGACTGCAGCAGCCCAAGACACTGGCGATGAAGCTGCGGGAAGAGCCTGGCATGAGTCCAGCTTGGAATCCTGTGGGGGACAGTGTACCTGCCTATCTAGAGGAAAAAAAGGGGGCACATTTCTCCTCCCTACCACCCAACACCAGCACCCTGTAACTATCCGAGAGGAAGGGAGCACCATTTTGGATAAATATAACAGCTGCAACAGCTTGTGTCTGCATGCCAGCAACCAGTCAAGAGGAGATGCCTGAGTCTGGCTGAGAGAACTGACAGGGGGCAGGATGCTCAAGACTGTGGGAGCCGTATGTGCTAGGACTAGGAAAACACTGTGGCTGCATGAGAGGGCGCAAGGTGTGGCTAGGTCTTTGGGCAGTCACTGTGGGTGGCTCCACACGCTCGGGGCTTCCTAATTCCCTGGTGAGGGTCATTGCAGTGAGATCTGTATTCACACCAAGGACTGCACAGGTCTTTTGTGTGCTTCTTGTAGCAGCATGGATGAATATTGTACCTACTGCAGCCAGCACCCAGGCTGGGCTCCTTGGAGGAGAGGGGGTGAGCGAGAGACTGCGCCAACAGAACAGATTTAACCTCCCCTCTGATTAAAAAAAGAGAGAGATTTACCATGCCCAGCATGGGTGTTGCCTTGCACGCTCCCCTCACCCTAGAACAGTGAACAGAGCTCCCTGGCCACACCCAGCATATACCTCAGAGTATTCACTGAAAGAGCAGATACTCCACTAGTCAGAGAGGCATAGTCCAAAGACAAAAGCTATCACAGTGAAGAAAAAAAAAGGAACTCCACAAATACCTAAAAATGAACACAGCAACTCAAGAAACAAGAATAAGGAAGACAACATGATGCCCCTAAAGGAACATAACAACAGTTCAGTACAAGAATGTGAAGATGAAGAAATTGAAGAAATGCCAGAAACAAAATTCACAAAATTGATTGTAGAATTACTTAGAAGTAATCAGAAACAAATCCACAAATTAAAGAAATCCATACATGTCATGAATGAAAATTTTCCCAAGAAATTGATATTTTAAAGATAAATCAAAATGAAATATCAGAAATGAAGAATTCAATAGATCAAATAAAAAATGCAGAAGTAGACCCTGACAACAGATGTGGTGAGGCAGAAGAAAGAATATCCAGTTAGAAGACATATCTCTAGAAATTTTACAGTCAGACCAAAAAGAAATTAGAAAACTACAAAACAGTGTTGGAGATTTATGGGATAATTCAAATGACCCAACAAGTTCCTGAAGAAGCAGAAAGAATGGATTGGAAGGCCTGTTTAGTGAAATAATCACAGAAAACTTCCCTAATATGAAGAAAGAAAGGGACGTCCAGGTACAGGAAACACATAGAACTCCTAATAGATAAACAGAAAAGTACCTCACCACAACACATGGTAGTCAAACTCTCCACAGCAAAACATGAAGAGTATTCCTAGTCTTAAGAGAAAAAAACTGTCAACCCAGAATATAATACCTTGCAAAACTCTCATTTATGAATGAAGGTGAAATAAAGACCTTCCATAACAGAAATTGAAAGAATTTGTCACTGCCCATCCAGCCTTACAAAAAGATGCTTAAGGATGTGCTACACACAGAAACAGAGAAACATGGTCATCACTATGAAAGAAGGTGAAGGTAGAAAAATCTCCCAGTAAAAGTACAAAGGAAATCCAAAGTAAATAATAGGAAAATTTATGGAAAAACTGCAGGGCCTAGTCATTATTTATCAATAGTCACCTTGAATGTAATTGGCCTCAACTCTCCAGTAAAAAGATACAGACTGGCTGAATGGATTAAAAAACAAAACCTATCTATTTGCTGCCTACAAGAACCACACCTCACCAATAAAGATACACATAGACTGAAAGTGAAAGGATGGAAAGATATTCCACGCTAACAGAAAACTAAAAGGAGCTGGTGTAGTCATCCTAATATCAGACAAAATACTTTAACACAAAAACTGTTAAAACAGACAAAGAAGGGCACTACGTAATGACTAAGGGATCAATTCAACAGGAAGATATGACTACAATAAACATATATGTACCTAATTACAGGGCATCTGGCTATTTAAAAGAAAGGCTGGGGCCGGCACTGCGGTGTAGTGGGTAAAGCCGCCACTTACTGTACTGGCATCCCATATGGGGGCTGGTTTGAATCCCGGCTGCTCCACTTCCAATCCAGCTCTCTGCCATACCCTGGGAATACAGCAGAGGACAGCCCAAGTCTTTGGACACCTGCACCCGCATGGAAGAACTCAAATAAGCTCCTGATCAGCCCAGCTTCAGCTATTGCGGCCACTTGGGGAGTGTCCCAATGGATGGAAGATTCTCATTCATTCATTCATTCATTCTCTCTCTCTCTCTGCTTCTGCCTCTCTGTAACTCTGCCTTTCAAATAAATAAATGTCTTTAATAATGGATCTAAAGGAAGACATAGACTCATTACTTAGTATACAGTTAATCTTATGTGTATAAAATTAATTGAAAATAGATCTTAGTAAAAAATAAGAATGGAAATAGAAGAGGAGGAAGAAAGGTGGGAGATTTGGGTATGGTGAGAAGAATCACTAAGTTCATAAAGTTGTATTTATGAAATACATATAATTTGTATACCTTAAATAAAAGGTTTCGGGGGGGAAGGAAAATGATGTATCTACTTTATCTCAAATTTATTCTCTAATACTATAATTACTTACCACAATTATTACTATGTATTCACTTTTTCTTTCCTACCAGACTGCATTATCTTTAAACAACACCCCTGACACAATGCACAAGTAATGCTAGGACGACACTGGTAATTATCTGTTGCTGAATTTACAATAACTGTCAACTCAAAGGACCTTCAAGTGTCATTAGACTAAGAACCACTTGGTAGTACACAGAAACTTTAAGCATGTCAACCTCTATCCTAACGTCTTCTCAGTTTCTACACAGAAATACTAATTCCTAATAAATAGACTTTCTATTAATCATAACATTTAAAGAACTCAAATATTAAATTCCTCTGCAAGTTACAATTCTACAACTTAGAATACTATGGACAATTATGCCTTGTAATACATATTACACTCTACCCACACCAAAACTAGCCCCTCTCCTTTCCTTTCCAGAAAGGAGTCAAATGGGTGCAAGACACAAATAGGTAAATCTTTCTTTTATTTGAAAAAATGGTGTCTGCAGCCATACAGAAGGTACCATGGAGATCACTATTAAAGTACATCTTAATGGCATTAATCCAGGAACCCCAGACCTGAGACAGGACATCAGACTCAAAGGCCTATCCGTGCAATGATTTCCAAAGAAATTCCTGGACATCTGAAATTAATTCTTCCAATAATTTCTGAACCTCACTCAACAGGACTATAATCAGTCTTTATTCCTAAAAAGCTCAAAATAGCTATAACTGTACTTTAAACACACTGTAATTCCACACACTTGGGACCTTGAATTTCCAGAGTATATTTCAGATGATCACTTGGCAACTTAACCACCAAAAACACAAATGCAAATACCAGTGTTGAAAACTTGTGGTCATACATAGCTATAAAGTAATCCTCCAGATATTTTAGCTTATACTTGGGAGATAATTAAAACAAAATACAACCTTCGGAAATGTAAACTATCACATACCACACTAAGTTCTTCTGACTTTCTCTACTAAATTGTGATCCAAGGAACTGTTGTAAACTTGCAGCTATTTAATATGCTGTCTTTTCCTTTTCCTGATAACTGTACCATCTGGGAAAGGCACTAAACACCAGCTGTAAATGCTAAGATGACCTGAGCAAATAAATAATTTATATATTTTCCAATTATAAAAGAACCATTATGTGTTCAATTTAACTGTCAAATTTAGAAATAGATGAAGCAAGGGCCAGCACTGTGGCACAGTGGATAAAGCTGCCACCTATAACACCTGCATCCTATATGGGTGTTGGTCCAAGACCTGGCAGCTGCACTTCTGATCCAGTCCCTGTTAATGGACCTGGGAAAGCAGTGGAAGATGGGCCTCTCCACCCATGTGGGAGATCTGAAAGAAGCTACTGACTCCTGGCTTCAGCCTGGCCCAGCCCTGGCTGCTGCAGCCATTTGGGGAGCGAACCAGCAGATGGAAGATTGATCTCTCTCTCTCTCTCTCTCTGTCTCTGTCTCTTCCTCTCTCTGTATAACTCTGCCTTTCAAATAAATAAATAAATCTTTTTTTAAATATATTTGTGATTTCTGTTTTTTTTTTAAAGATTTATTTTATTCATTTGAAAGAGCTAAAGAGAGAGGTAGAGAGGTCTTCCCTCTGCTGGCTCACTCCCCAGATGGCCACAATGGCCGGAGCTACACCGATCCAAAGCCAGGAGCCAGGAGCCTCCTCCCGGTCTCCTACGCAGGTGCAGGGTCCCAAGGACCTGGACCATCTTCCACTGCTATCCCAGGTCACAGCAAAGAGCTGGATCAGAAGAGGAACAGCCGGGACTAGAACTGGCACCCATATGGGATGCTGGCACTTCAGGCCAGGGTGTTAACCTGCTGTGCCACAGCGCTGGCCCCAAATGAATAAATCTTAAAAAAAAAAAGGGGGGGGGGCGGGGCAGCACTACGGCGTAATAGGCTAAGCCACCCACCTGCAGCCCAGCATCACATATAGATGCCAGTTTGCGTCCCAGCTGCTTTTCTTTCGATCCAGCTCCCTGCTTATGGCTTGGGAAAGCAGTGGAAGATGGCCCAAGTCCTTGGGCCCCTGCACCCATGTAGGAGACCCAGAAGTAGCTCCTGGCTCCACATCGGCCCAGAGCTGGCCACTGTGGCCATTCGAGGAAAGAACCAGCATATGGAAGACCTTTCTCTCCATCTTTCCCTCTCTCTGACTGTAACTGTTATCTCTCAAATATATAAATAAAAATCTTAAAAAAAAAAACAGATGAAGCAAAAAATTAAAAAATTTCTGTCACGGACTGAACAGGGTCTCATGTAGGCGTTTAAACCCCAAAGTCTTACGTTAACAGTTGATCTAATTATGGCATCTGAGAGGTAGCCTTGGTGAGAGGTCTTCAAGCCAGGAGGGCTTGTCGTAAGTTCTCAGCAGTGGGTTAGTGGGTTCGCTATGTAAGCCCAGTGTTTCTTGCGTCTCTCTCTGCTTCCTCACTTGCCATGTAAACATCCCTCCACTGTCTTCCAGCCTCACCAGATACCTAAACCCTTAGGGCCACCCAATGTTGGAGTTAAAATCTCCAAATTAGAAACTGAAGCAAAGTTTATTTCCTTCTAAATTGCTCCTTGATAGTATTTTAGTAAATCAAGATCAGAATAATACATTCCTCTACCCTACTCCCCAAAGATAAACATTCTTAAGAGATACCACTCTATTTTCTCCTCTGCACATTCAAATACAAATATACACTTTTTGTTTTACTTTGTTATTAAATACCCCAAGAGAGGTGACCAAAGAACCTAAGTATGAGTGTCCAGAGATAATATCACAAAGTCATTGGGGCTGGTGCTGTGGCACGGAGGGTAAAGCTCTTTCCCTCTCTTTGACTGTAACTCTATCTCTCAAATATATAAATAAAAATCTTAAGAAACAGATCAAGCAAAAAATTAAAAATTTCTGTCAAGGACTGAAAAGGATCTTATGTAGGCATTTAAACCCCAAAGTGTTTACGCAGTGCTGCATCCCATATGGGCACAGACTTGAGAACTGGCTGCTGCACTTCCAATCCAGCTCTCTGCTATGGCCTGGGAAAGCAGTGGAAGATGACCCAAGTCCTTGAGCCCCTGCACTGGAGTAGGAGACCCAGAAGAAGCTCCTGGGTCCTGGCTCTGGATCAGCCCAGCTCTGGCCGTTGCAGCCATTTGGGGAGTGAATCAGCAGATGGAAGAACGCCCCCCCCCCCCCCCAACGCTCTGCCTCTCTGTAACTTTTCCTTTAAAATAAATAAATACATCTTTTTTAAAAATCACAAAGTCATAATACAACCTTCAAACATTTTTAACATCTCTTAAAAATACAAAGTTCTCAATTTCTATATCTCAACAGACCTCAAGAATAAAATATACATTTGTATAATCTTATTTTCCTTATGTCTTGCAATTAAGAGATGCTAATACAATAGATAACATAGGCCAATACTCTTTCCTACAAGAAAAGCAAAATAAGGAAATATTCTGACTTTCAATTACCCACCAAATACTGCCCGGGCCAGATTCCCAGTATAAATCAGTCTTCCATCTTCTGAGTTGTCAATCTGTGTACGTAAGCATCGAACACATCCTGCCCAACAAACGGGTATCTATTGAAACACAGACCAATTTCAAATGAGCACCTAGTGAACTGTATTTTAGAACAACTGTGAAATACTTATATTTTATTTTTTAAATATAATGAGAATTTGTTGCATGAAGAATTCTGCTAAACAAATGACAGAGCCAAAGCCATCAAAGTGGCTACCAAAATGGCTTTCATTGATTCCAGTCATAAACAGAAACGGTCATCTTATGATTTCCCAGGTTTGCAACACAATTCAGGTTTTTAAGTCTAGTGTGACGTTGAATAAGTAAAAACTGAGTTTAGTGGAACAGTTTTTTCTACCTCACTCTTAATGAGAATATAATTTTCATTTGATTTCAATACCTTAGCTTTTCAAAAAATAAATTTTGGGGTAGGCATTTGGCACCACAATTAAGACATCTCTGTGAGATGCTCACATCCTACACTGAAGTGTCTGGCTCTGCTTCTGGTGCTGACTTCCTGGGAGTGCACACCCTGGGGGGCAGCAAGTGAGGTTCAAGTGGTTGGGTCCTTGCCACCCACATAGGAGACTTGGATTGAGCTTTGGGGAGTGGACCAGTGGATGGAAGATCTATGTTTTAAATATGTATAATGTAGCTGTTATTAAAAAACAAAGCCCCACTTTCCCTAAAGGCCTTGAAAATACCTTGCTTCCCCCCAAACAAAACATTTTTTACCTGAAATCCTACATCAAATTTCCAGGCACACACAAGGTCCCTGAACACCTGAAAATGAATTTCACAGCACACACACTTCAAAATGTAAAAGACACGCTTAGTTCCTCTACGTGGGTATTTAATGACATTCCAATTTCCACTTCAGACACTTCTCCCAGATCTGCCCATCCTGACATTTTACAAGACAGACCTGAGAGGCAATTTGTTCAGATTCAAAGGAAAGGATTAACATCCATATCGCTCTTTTTCCCAGGGACCAAAGGAATGCCTACCAATAGAGTCACCTAACAGGTAGGCAAACTCCAAATCAGGTTATCTGAGTTGTTTCGGTGATTTGCATGTACTGCACGCAATCTCTTGGCAAATGAGCCCTTCTGAGCTTCTGCCCAAGAGTACAAAAGGAACTAAACCAAGTCGTCATCACAAACCTGCTGGACCTGGAGCCAACCTGTGAAGTGCTTGAAAACGCCCAGAAAAGGAACCACACTCCCACGGCAGGCACCCCGCGGTCCCCAAGGCCTCGGCCTGCTGCTTCTGCAAACCCCTCAGAGGACGGCTCCCCACGCACTCCAGCCACGGAGAGCCGCGAGGGGAGCCCCGCAAGCCCGACCTACGCCCGTCCCTTCCCCGGCAACCCTGGCCTGCGAGCCCTGCGACGGCCGACCTGCGCGAGCTCGCGATTCCGGAGAAAGGAGGCGGCTCCCCGCAGCCCCACGCTCCCGCCGCGACCCAGCCCCAAGGGCCGGCCGGTGGAGGCCGCCCGGCAGACGGCCGCTTTGGGGCCTCGGAGCGCGCCGGCCCTCCACAAGGCCGTCCGCCTCCCGCTGAGCCGCAGTCCGGCGGCCCCCGAGGAGCCTATAGCCAAAAGCAGCATGCTGAGCGCGCGAACCGGCGGCGCACAGCCTCCGGCCTGCAAGGACTCGCGCCTCACCAGGCAGCGGCCCGGACACCCGGCGCACGCCCCGCCCCCGACGCGCCCGCCCGGCCTGATTGGCTGCTTGCGCGTGCGCAGGCTGTGCGTCCGGCGGGCAACCTGGCCCGCCACACAAGTTCCCGGCGGCCTCGCTGTGCGCCGGTTCTCCCAGCCCGGGCGCTCCGCAAACGCTGGTCTGTGCGCGGCTCCCGGCTGCTGGCGCTTGGTCCTCTTAGTAAGCGTGCGAAAGGACCAAGTCTAGAAGCCAGGATTAAATCCTTCGTTATCGAGGACGTCATTTTCCAGGCCCTGGAAACTTGTTTCCTTTGAGGAAATCGTTCTAGTTACTGGCACGGAAGACCCTAACATCCTCATATATGGAGGAAACACCTACAAATGTGGTCGAATAGACATTGTAGTATAGTTGAGCTATACCAATTTACAAAATACTACAGAAGTCCCAAGGAAAACGTGATTGATTTGTCCTTAAAATGGCTTTAGAATGCATATTCAGCTGAGTCTGTAAGAGCGAACATTTAACTGAGACGCTTCCGTCCGCCACTATTTCAGAACTATGATTTGGTATGTTATCTGTACAGAAGAGGAACAAATTCATAGTGTAACACGCTCACTTTGGCAACTCCTGGTACTGCCCACTTTAAGGGGGAGAGGAGTCTCCAGACACTTTTTTTTAATGAATAATTTAATTTTTATTGTGTTATTTGAGCAGCAGAGAGACAGAGTGGGCATCTTAACCTCTAGACTAAATGCTGGCACTGGCTTTTTTTTTTTTTAATCAAAATGTTTATTGTAGTGTTGCACAAAAAGTTTCCAGTCATAAAATGTATGTTGTAAATTACTTGGGGGAATCCCACACATATGGTATGCGACTTCCTAAAAACAACCAACACACTGCAAAATTAAGTCTATCCAACCTGTGATTGCTGAGAACAACTTCTTTGTTCTTAAATTTATCTTCGATTTACATTTTAAAGCTCTTCAGTTTAGAGCCATTTATACCACAAACAACATCCATCATCCATCATCTTACTGATCTATATATAGACCTATAGATAAAGGATGTTTTCCTTCAGTGTTTTGAGATAACCGGGATTTTTCATCTTCTGTCAAGCTAAATCTTTTCCTACAGATACTATAAGCAGATGAAATCTCGTTTGTTTGGTTTACTTCTCCAAGTTTCTTTTTTTTTTTTTTTTTTTTTTTTTTTGACAGGCAGAGTGGACAGTGAGAGAGAGAGACAGAGAGAAAGGTCTTCCTTTGCCATTGGTTCACCCTCCAATGGCCGCCGCGGCCGGCGCACCGCGCTGATCCGATGGCAGGAGCCAGGTGCTTTTCCTGGTCTCCCATGGGGTGCAGGGCCCAAGGACTTGGGCCATCCTCCACTGCACTCCTGGGCCACAGCAGAGAGCTGGCCTGGAAGAGGGGCAACCAGGACAGAATCTGGCGCCCCGACCGGGACTAGAACCCGGTGTGCCGGCGCCGCTAGGCGGAGGATTAGCCTATTGAGCCGCGGCGCCGGCTACTTCTCCAAGTTTCTAAACAGTTAAATGGTATAATATTCTGAAAACTGTGCTACAAGATTACATGAGATTGTTATTTATGGATAAATGGATTTTCCAATTCTAACAATTTTAAGACATCCGTTGACCATAAACTACTTTACTGGGATTTAAGAATGATCCTGTTGTTTTAAAAACATAACCCTCCATTCCCCATGCATACCATCTAAAAGGTTCCATTTAAAGATATAACTGATGGTGTTAGGTAGGAAGTCAGATATGAGCTTATGTGTATGTGACAAAGGCCTAAGGAAACATTTAGGTCCAGCATATGCATCTCAAAGTCATCCCGATACCGTTTCAGGGGCAGCCCGGTATTGGCATCCTGCCCTGCCCCTTCTACCAGATAACCTGCCAGGTGGGGGTCCCCGCCCCTTCTGCCTGATATCTGCCTTTCAAATATCCTACTCCAGATCCTGATCCTCCAGTGGGTCTTGCCCATCCTTCTCCTAACAGGGGAGACGCCAGCCAGGCTTCCCCCTGTCTGATAACTTCAGGGGGAAAACTCAGGAGTTTTTAGTATTTATATCCATGAAGTCTTTTGTTTGGAGATGTGAGAAGCCAAAGACCCATCCCCTTAAATACCCCCACCCCCCCACTCCACCCCCACCCCTGCCTCAACCAGACTGCACCCGCCTGGCCTGCCCGGGTGTACTCTCTCCACTCAACCATGTAAGCCCGCTCTCCCCCAGTCTGAGCGACTGGGCACTCTCTCTCAGGTTCTGTCTGGAGAGGTGCCCATCCGTTCTTATGGATGGCCCTGCCCTAATAAACCTTGCTATTTTACTTTCCACTACTCTTTGTTCACGCCCGAATTCTTTCTTGCGCAAAGACAAGAGCCCTAGCATTCACCCGTAACAATGAGAAAATTGAAAATGGTCCCACAACCTCCTCTTCTGCACCCCAACGCCCCTCCTCCCCTACCAAACTAAATAAACTACCATACAGAAAGGAAAAAAAAAGATTTTTGCAAAGGCTTTGAAAATGTAGACCAGCCAACCCCCCCTCCTTTTTTTTGCAACTAATTCTAAAAAAGCAACGCCTTTTATCTACCACATCAACTAAGAAAAAGCCTATCAGGCAAAAGTCATTAATTAGTCCTACAGAACACGGATCGTCTGTATCTATTTTCCTTTTGTGGACATCATTGCACAACGGTGTGGATTGCGCAACCTGCAAGGGTGTCTTGGCCCTAGCATTCTCTTCATGCCACTCTCCCCGAAAACAGTCGAGGGCGAACTTTATTTAGCAGCATCAGCCTTCCTGGAAAGGTGCCTGCCTATCTAACCACAGGAAAGCAAGGCCCGAGAAAGGGAGGCGGGGGCGGGGGTAGGGAAGGGCGGAGGCAGGCCCCGAACCACAAGGCTGGCCCCAGCACTGAGTAATGGTGGCAGGAGCCCGGACTTTCCGCGAGCGCGCGCAGAGCCCGGAGCGCCGTCAGCCGGGGGGCGGGGTGAGCGGCCCCCCCGGGGGAGGGGGCGGCGGGGGCGTGGTCAGCTTTCAGTAAACATTGAACGCTACCGGGAAGAGAGGAAATGAGGCCAGCGGACCGCGCCGGCAGCGGAGATACTCTTCAGCATGCCTCGCCACTTTTCACAAAGGGCTAATGCCGCCTCTTAAAGAGCACGGCTTTGTTAGCAGAGAAGGCACACTCTCACATTGTAATATTTCCTTTGCAGTCTTCCACCTCTGGCTGTACCCCCAAACACGAGGCAGGGACAACCTCTTACCATCCTCAAAATTCTAACACGCAGCGCGAAAAACTACAAGCCCCAGGATGCAGTGCTGCCTCGGGTCAACCATCGACAGACGTCCCCTCACCACAACCCCAGAGAAACTACAAATCCCAGGATGCAGTGCTACCTCGGCCTCCAGAGCGCCTCTTGGAGGATTCCGTCCCAACAGAAATTGGAGCAGGTCGGCACTGCATGCTGGGAATCCAGAAGCCCTAGAATCGGATTGGTTGAGATTTGCCAGTGACGGCTCTTACGCGAGCGCCTGTTATTGGGGAAGAAGGAAAAAGGGAGTGCTACGCACTTCCTCCGGACGGAAGTGGGCGACAGACCCACCAGGTACTAATCTCCCGCGCGTCGCAGAGCGCGGCTGTGACCTGACGGAAGTAATCCTTTAGACTGCCCCGGAACCCACGGGGGTAGGCCGCTGGGGGTGGGGGGGCGGCCCTGAGTAGGGGCTGTGGCGGTTCGCGGGGACCTGGCTGCGGCGGCTGCGGTGGCTGCGGGGTTGTTGAGTGAGTCTCGGGCTGGAGTAGGAGCGGAGCTCCGGGCACGCGGGCTGACGAGCGAGGCTGGTACTGGGCGCGCTCGAAATCCCACTCCCCACCCTTTTCCATCTGGGCGGGGAAGGAACGGAAGCTCTCGACCTCTCCGGGCCTCTCCAACTCCTGTTTGGGGGAGGGGAGACGAGGGCGATGGGACCTGTCCTGGCGTCTCCGGGTGGGTTTGGAAAGAGGTGGAAGGATGGGCGGCAGCCGGTGAGACTGGGTGTTCTCTGGGCTGAGCGCGGGGAGGGTGGTGTTCGGAGCATGGCAACCCTGTCGTTTTTCCTTTTTGCTTTTCTCACGTGAGTTCAGATTCACGCTTTTCAGCCCCCAGAACCCGGAGAAGTTTGCATCCTGGGCAACTTGTTGGGCAATCTTTGCTCGAATTGGTGTCCTGGGGCTTTTGTGCATCAGTCTCCCAATCTTGCCTCAAAGGAGATGTCTGATTGTGTCAGACACCCCATTGATTTCTCAGAGTACTGGAATCTCTTTAGTAGCCTTAGCTGTGCAGTTTGTGTCTCATTTGGTGCTAGCATTTCTGCTGTGCATTACTTTCATTGTAGAAGACAGCTAAAATCTGTTAGTCTTTAAAAAATCTCCCTTTCACACTACCAGGTTTGCTTTCTGATCCCCAGATAGGTTTTTTTTTTTTTTTTTCATTTTTTGTAAAGTGGCCTAAAATGATAAATCTCTGACCTCGTATATACGGTAATACCGTTTGTATTGTTGTAACGTCGCGGCTCCCATTTGAGTTTATTCATCCGGCAGATAAAATGGCAAGGAAACAGCCCTACTTCCTGCCATCAGGGGTGTTTGTGTTTATTGCCAATGATTTGGGATTCTTAATTTTTAAATGATTACCTTCTTTTTCTTTAAATGTAAGGTTTATCTGATAACTCCTATTAAAAAAACACATATACATGTACATACATATTTAAGCTGGAGACAGTTACACGATAATAATGTTGTAATATGGGTAGGCAGTAGGTAGGCAGTAGTTTTGAAGTAGGAATTAAGTCTTCAAAAATGCATGTCTTGGGTTTTTTGTTTTGTTTTGTTTTGTTTTTTTGGTAGTTGGCTTTTTTATTACCAGAAAATAATCAGTAAAGTCTTTAATTTACATGCATATGCATTAAGGTATTTCAGCTAACCTGCTTTTCTAAATGCTTTGCTTTTCCATTGTTAAATAAGTTTATTCAGGGATGCCTGAAATATCAAGACTTGGTGAATAGAAAACTGATAGTGAATATACTAAGTATTAGGACAGAGCTCCTGGATGCTGGTTTACTCCTCGAATGCCCACATTGATGAGGCTGAGCCAAGCTGAAAGTGGGAGCCAGGAACTCAGCCCAGGTCTCCCACATGGGTGTCAGGAACCCAGTTACTTGAGCCTTCACTGCTACCTTCCTAGTATGTTAGCGGGAAGCAGGATGCCCAGAGGAGCATCCAACTCAGTCACTGATAGGGATATGAGTGTCCTAACTGGCATTTTAACTGCCAGGCCAAGTGCTTAACCCTCCCTCCCCCCATAAATATTTGTTGAGCATTTGTTATGTGCCAGGCACTATTGTAGCCCTCCCACCATGGAACTTGAGGAAAGAGAAGATATCTGAGTAAGAAAATGCAGTTTTACATAGCGATAAGTGTGAAGAAAATATAGCAACCTCGGGGGTTGGAGTAACTGGGAAGGGGGTGTCTAATTTTGATAGGGTAATCAGGGACGACCTCTCTGAGGAGTTGATGTTTTGCCTGGTGAGCTAAATGGTAAGAATGATGTAAAAGAATTACTTTAGCTTAAACTGCAGATGAGAAACCTTGAACTAGGTGTGAACTCGACCTACTCAAGGAATCCTAAGAAGGCCATTCTGGCTGGAGCACAGTGAAAGAAGAGTGCTGGGAGGTAAGATCCAAGTGGTTACAGGAAGTAGATAAGATGAAGCATTTGTAGTCCTTATTCTAGGGAGTGACATCTGATTTATGCATTAGATGGTTGGTTGCTAGGTGGGAAAGAGCAGCTAGGAGGAAAGTGGGGAAACCAACTTGTAAGGATGCTATAGATGTGGTAGCCTAAACTAGAGGTGGAGCGTTGGAAGTTAGAACCAGTCTGATTTGGAATGTAATTTGGACCTGGCATCAGATGGGCCTTGCATTCACCCTGGTACCAAAAAAAATTTTTTTTGAATAATCAGCTGTCTTGCTTGAGCATCTGTGTGAAAAGAAGTATCATTTACTGAAATTGGAAAGACTGGGAAAGGAGTATCAGTTTCTTTTTTTTTTTTTTTTTTAAGAGTTATTTTAATTATTTGAAAGTCAGATTTCCCATCTGCTGGTTCATTCCCCAAATGGCCGCAATAGTGAGGGCTGGGCCAGGCTGAAGCCAAGAGCTATTTCTAGGTCTCCCACGTAGGTGCAGGGCCCCAACCACTTGGGCCACTTCCCACTGCTTTCCCAGTCACATTAGTGGGGAGCTGGATTGGAAGTGGAGCAGCTCATATGGGATGCCAGCCTCTCAGGCAGGGGCTTTACCTGCTTTGCCACAATGGCAGCCTCAAGCATCAGTTTCTGAGAGAGAAATCAGAAGTTCTGTGTGGGACCCACTAAGTTTGATAACTACTAAGATAGCTGAGAGCATTTGCACTAGGCAAATAGTGTATCTATGACTGGCAGTCTGGAAATCAGTAGGGAGATAATCTGAGAATCATTTTATAGATGATATATTTTTCATATTGTTTTAAAAGATTTATTTATTTATTTGAAAGGAAGGCAGAGTTAGAGAGAGACAGAGATCTTCCCATCTGCTGGTTCATTCTCCACAATGGCCACAATGGCTGGAGTTGGAACAGGCTGAAGCCAGGAGCTTCTTCTGGGGTCTCCCATGTGGGTACAAGGACCCAAGCACTTGGGCCATCTTCTGCTGCTTTCCCACGCATGTTAGCAGGGAGTTGGATTGGAACCGGAGCAGCCAGGACACAAACTGGCACCCATATGGGATGCGAACACTGCAGCCGGTGGCTTAACCTGCTACCAGCGCAAGCCCCTTATAGATGGTACTTAAACCTGTTGCCTGGAAGACATCAAGTAGAAAATGTTAATGGAAAAGAGGGCAGATGACTAGAAGCACTCAGTAAGAAGAGGAGCCAACTGTAATAAAAGCAGAAAAGCCAGGAGAGTGACATTTGGAATACTAAGGAAGAAAATGTTTCAAGGAGGAGGGAGTGGTAAGATATGTAAAATACTGCTAAGAGTTAAATGAAGTTTAAAAATTGACCAGGGGACCAAGTAGTTGAAATTTAGTAAGAGCCTCTTGAGCAGACCAATAGACCAAATGTTTGAGCTGAGTGGGTTAAGGAAACATGGGTGGTAGTTGGAGGGAAGAGGTGGGGATGTTACAGTGTGGGGCTGGATGTCATGGCAAGAGAAAGACCTTAGGTAAGAGGGAATGAGACTCAGTGGTTAGGTGGAAAGGCTGATCTTGGATAGCAAGGATGGTTTTTATTAAACTTTTGAAATTATAGACAGTATATGCTATATAGGTATAAGTATTTGCAGTCTGAAGGTACAAAGACAGGCAGTTGAAGTGATTAGAGTTTACTTTTAGGCCACCCATTCAAAGGTTATTTTTTATTATTTTATGATATACAGAATCTATAATTAGATGCACATTATATTTTTGGAATATATGCTTATACTTTCTAAACTGAAAGAAAGCAATTTGGAGATGTTGTATGAGATGGGGATCAAGCAGTTTTTCAGGGTGAGATAGAGTAATTCATGAGAACCTGCAGTACCCTGAAGCCCTGAAATTCTGTGTTTTATGTGAGTAACTCTGCTTAGTAAAGATGTCAAGTTGAGTTCCAGGCAGCTGATGTAGGGGAGTATGAATTTCAGATAAATAGAGCTGGAGAGACTTTTAGACATAATTGATTCCAGTTCCCTCATTTGGAAGGTGGGAATCAAGTCCTAACATTTAATCCATCTGAGTCTGAAGGTAGAAATGTCTAACAGAGCAGAAATTCAGATGTGAAGATGTTTCAGTACACATGAGGTAGCTATTGAAATTAATTTAACAGAGCTATTTCTTAATTTTTTTTTTTTTTTTTTGACAGGCAGAGTGGACAGTGAGAGAGAGACAGAGAGAAAGGTCTTCCTTTTGCCGTTGGTTCAATCTCCAATGGTGCCACGGCTGGCGCACTGCGGCCAGTGCACCGTGCTGATCCGAAGGCAGGAGCCAGGTGCTTCTCCTGGTCTCCCATGGGGTGCAGGGTCCAAGCACTTGGGCCATCCTCCACTGCACTCCCGGGCCACAGCAGAGAGCTGGCCAGGAAGAGGGGCAACCGGGACAGAATCCAGCGCCCCGACCGGGACTAGAACCCGGTGTGCCAGCACCACAGGCAGAAGATTAGCCTATTGAGCCGCGGCGCCAGCCAGCTATTTCTTAATTTCTTCATGGTTAGAGACCCCTTATGAAGTTTGATGAAAGCTATGAACCTTCTCATTCCCCTTACTCTTTTCTGTACGTGTGCACAAAAATATACATTCATATTGAAGAATTTGGGATTTTACTGCTTCTTAATTATGAATCTCTTTGAGGGACTGCAGATTGAGAACCTGCTAGAATGGAGTTAGCAAGTAGCAACCACAGGCCAGCAAAGTCAGCCCACCACCTGTTTTTGTTACAGCCACAGCCAGGAATAGTTTTGACATTTTTTAATGGTTGAACAAAAATTCAAAGGAAGAATATGTTTTACCAGTTATGAAATTCAAACTTCTATGCCCATAAATAAGTTTTCTTAGAACATAGCCACACTAATTTGTTTACGTCTTGTCAGTAGCTGCTCTTGCTCTCCATTCACAGAATTGAAATAGTTGTGACAGAGACCATATAGCCTACTTAAGCATAAAATATTCACTACATGGCCCTTTACAGAAAAAATTTTTTTGCTCCCCACTAAAAAGGTAAGTTCCAGGGTGGTGGTGGATTGTTTATGTCAAGCATTTAGAACAGTGCTTGGCACGTGGTAGGCCCATAATACCTGTGGGAATGAACCTCTGTCGGAAATAGAAACATAATAGCTAGTGTTTTGATGTGTTTGTTGTGTGCCAGGCACCATTCTAAGTGCTTTATATATAAGCTTGTTCTTCAAAACAACCCTGTAAGGTGAATCTTATATTCTTCCCATTTTATAGTTGAGGAATCTTAGGCACAAAGAGGTTAGATAACTTCATCCAAATGGACGAATTTTCTCAAGCTAGAAATTAGCCAAGGGGAATGAAGGGTTCTAAAGTATACTACTTATAAGCATGAGGGGCCTGCCTTCAGCATAGCAGGTTAGGCTGCTACTTGGGACTTGCACATCCTCCGTGAGGAGAGCCTGGTTCCCTCCTTTGAGTCCCTGCTATTCTGCTTTCATCCCAGCTTCATGCTGGTGTTGTATCCTGGGACCAACTGGTGATGGCTCAAGTACTTGAGTCCCTGCCACCCACGTGGGAGACCTGGATGGACTTTATGGCTCTTCCACCCAGTCCTGCCTGTTGCAGGCATTTGGGAGTGAACTAGCCAGCAGATGAAAGATCTCTGTCTCTGCCTTTCAAATTAAGCAACAAAAATAAGACCACTTTTAAGTACTACATTCTGAGGAAGACTGAAATAAAGTATTTGGGAATGATAGAAAACAGCAGGAAAATGGTTCAGTAGGACAGATGAAACAGGATGGAATAGCAGAGGATTACGGCCTGCCCTGGTGTTAATGTATTACACGAGGCAACCAAGACTATGTCTTGATTCATGTCCCAACCCGTGTGCCATATCCATCACCCTCCTATTTGATAAGCCCCAACTGCCCAATTTCTTCTGCCTCTCTTCCTTTCCTGTCTTAGTCTTCTGACCAAACTGGTCTCCTTGTTCTCCCTCCTTGAAAGGCTCTCGCCCACATATCCATGACTCACCCTGACATTCTTCAGGTCTCTGTCAAGTCGTGAGGCCTGTCTTCACTGTTCTGTTTGAAACAGCAACCTCATCATGCTTCCCTACTCCCATTACCTTTACCTTACCCTCCTTTGTTTTTCCCTGTAGCACTTCTTCCATCTCACGTATTACTTTGTTATTGGTTTTTTGTCCCATGAATCTTGAGCTTTCATCTCCATGTCTCCAGTGCCTAGGACAGCACCCTGGCATACTAGCCCTTAGTAAATATTTGTAACAGTGAGTTACTTTGTGTGTCCCCAAACTGTCTCACTTGGCTCATAATGTTTACATTGCCTGAATCACCTTGTCTTTCCAGTGTAGCTTGATAAAAACACATCTGTCCATAGAGATCCAGATCAAAAGCAACATGCTTTTTGTGCCTCTTCACTTCAGTTTGCTGTTGCATTGCAGATCTCTAGCTTCTGTTTACTCTCTTTAGGACAACCAACCTATTTGTTCCCTGTTAGTATCTGCATAGCCAAAGGATTTGGGTTAATTTTAATATCACTATATCTTTTCAAAGGTTAATTACAAAACTACACTGATTTGATATTTTTGAAGTCAGATTATCTAAACTTCAAAAAGCCGTCAGTAAGAACTTTTTCTTTTTTTTTTTTAGTAAGAACTTTTTCAAAAGTTCCTACATTGACCTTATTTTTAAAAAGTGAAGTATAACCTACATATAGTAAAACACTCATTGTACCATTTAGTTTTGACCAATGCGTAGGAAGACTGTGAACATTTTTATCATTCCAAAAAGTTGCTCGTGCTCCTTCCTTATGACCTCTCCATCAGAAGCAACGACTGCCCTGCCACCATAGGTTGTTTTGCCTATTCGGTAATTTCACATAAATGGGATAATACAATAGGTGTTTTATATTCATTCACATTGTGTGTGGCAGATCATCCCTTTTTACTGTGACTAATACTCTGTATGAACATATCATGGATTATCATTCTCCTGTGATGGACATGTAGGTTCTTTTTTTTTACTAGTGAATAAAGCTTTTGTGAGCATTTTTGTGGACAAATTATTTCCTATTTCTTGGACAAGTACCCAGGAATGGCACCGCCAGGTCATAAAGCTAGAAGTTTTGAGAAACCGCCATATAATTTTCAAAAATGACTGTTCCATTTACATTCCCATCAGCAATGTGTGGGAGTTCATTTGCTCCACATCCTCTCCAATATTTCATGATGATTGTCTTTTTAATTTTAGACATACTGTTAATATGCAGTAGTATTTCATTGTGGTTTTTGCATTTCACTGATAACATTGTACACTTAATTTTTTTTTTAAGGATGCCAGTTTATGCTCTAGCGCTCCTCTTCTTTTTTTTTTTTTTTGTTTTTTGGACAGGCAGAGTGGACAGTGAGAGAGAGAGACAGAGAGAAAGGTCTTCCTTTTGCCATTGGTTCACCCTCCAATGGCCGCCGCGGCCTGCACACCATGCTGATCTGAAGGCAGGAGCCAGGTGCTTCTCCTGGTCTCCCATGGGGTGCAGGGCCCAAGCACTTGGGCCATTCCACTGCTCTTCTGGGCCACAGCAGAGAGCTGGCCTGGAAGGGGGACAACTGGGACAGAATCCGGTGCCCCGACCGGGACTAGAACCCGGTGTGCAGGCGCCGCTAGGTGGAGGATTAGCCTATTGAGCCGCGGCACCAACAACATTGTACACTTATTGTGTATAGTCACTGCTTTACCCAGCTTTGTTTTATTTTTATTTTCATTTTAATTGAGAGGCAGAGAGACAGAGATCTTCCATCTATTGGTGGTTCAATCCGTAAATGCCCATAATAGTCACAGCTGGGCAAGGCCTAAACCTGGAAACAGGAATTCCATCCAGGTCTCTCTCATGGGTGGCAGAAACTCAAGTACTTAAGTCATCATCTGCTGCCTTCCCAGGGTATGTATTAGCAGGAAACTGAATTGGAAACAGAGCTGGGAGTTGAAGCAGGCACTCCAATACAGAATGGATGTCAGTATCCCAGAGTTTGGACTGCTATG
Organism: Oryctolagus cuniculus; assembly: GCF_051225735.1. NCBI lineage: Eukaryota > Metazoa > Chordata > Mammalia > Lagomorpha > Leporidae > Oryctolagus > Oryctolagus cuniculus. The sequence goes on along the minus strand of NC_142872.1, from coordinate 100,069,460 downwards.
CAAAACACCAATCCCTCTTTTGCCCAGTATCAGTTGTGGGTGGATTTGTTTGTTTTATTTACTTTACCAGATATGTATTAGGATACTTTAGAAAAATTGTGGAAAAAATGGCATTAAAAAATAAGTTCAGAGGTGGGCATTTGGCATCGTGGTTAAGACACCAGACATTCATCAGAGCCAGAGTGTGTGGGTTCAATACCCAGCTCTGCTCCTAACTCCAGCTTCCTGCTAATGTAAACCCTGGGAGGCAGTAGTAATGGTTTGAGTGGTTGGGTTCTTGCCACTCACATGGGTTGAGGTCCTGGCTCTGGCTCTGGCTCTGGCCCAGGCCCAGTCCAGTCCTTGCTTATGCAAACATTAAGGGAGGAGCCAGTGGGTAGGGGGCATTTGTGCTGTGTCTTTGTCTCTCTGCCTCTCAAATAAATACGTTTTTAAAAATAAGTTTATTTCAGTGCAAAGAATTTTGAAGTCCATGCATAACTTTTTCATAACAGCATTTTTTCATCAATCTTTTGAAGACCCCTGTTTTTGTGACTGTTTTTTCCAGTTTGTGGCTTGACTTTCATTTTTTTGTTTTGTTTTGTTTTGTTTTGGTGCCTTTCAAAAACAGAAAGTATGGGGGAGGGGTGGATCTTCCATCTGCTGGTTCACTCCCGGAATGCCCACAACAGTCAGGGCTGGGCCAGGCCAAACCAGGAGCCAGGAGTTTTTTCCATATCTCCTACATGGAAAAGCTCAGAACTCAATCGAATCACTTGGACCATCTTCTGCTGCTTTTCCCAGGCCGTTAGCAGGGAGCTGGATTGAAAGTGTGAGGCAACTGAGACATGAACTGGCACCCATATGGGATGCCACTATTGCAGGTAGTGTCTTTGGCTCCTACGGCACAATGCCAGCCCCCTAACTGGCATCTTGGGGGGGGGGGCATCCTCCTCTACTTTCCCAGGTGCATTAGCAGGGAGCTGGTTTGGAAGTAGAGCAGCTGGGACTCGAACCGGCACCCATATGGGATGCCAGCACTGCAGGCTGCGGTATTAACCTCGTATGCCACAGCACCAGCCCCACCTAACTGGTATCTTTAACCACTAGGTTAAATCCCTGCCCTGCTGCATGGTGTTTTGTTGTTTTATTTAATCTTTGTTTATTTGTTTTCATTTTGTTTGAAAGATTAAGATCTTTCATCTGCTGGTTTACTCCCCAAATGCTCCTAACAGCCAGGGATGGGCCAGGCCAAAGGCTGGAGCTCAAAATTCAAGGGGTATTTGAACCATCACCCCTTCTTTGCAGACTTTGCATTATCAGGAAGCTGGATCGAAAGTGGAGGAGCCAAGGATAGCACTAGGCACTCAGATGTGGGATGCTGGTGTCCCAAGCAGTGTCTTAATTGCTATGCCATGGTGTTTTTTGATATTGAGGTTTCTGCTTTCTGGATGGATATCCATTTGTTGCAGCTTTAATTGTTGGAGAGATTTTACTTTCTAGCCATATACTTTGATTGTTACCTACTCTTCCAATATTAGGAATTAGGAAAGCTATAGTTAACTGTATTTTTTTATTATTATTTTTATTTAACAGGTAGAGTTATAGACAGAGAGAGAGAGACAGAAAGGTCTTCCATTGGTTCATTTCCCTAATGGCCGCCACGGCCACCGCTGCACCAATCCGAAGCCAGGAGCTGGGTGCTTCCTCCCAGTCTCCCATGCGGATGCAGGAGCCCAAGCACTTGGGCCATCCTCCACTGCCCTCCTGGGCCACAGCAGAGAGCTGGACAGGAAGAGGAGCAACCGGGACTAGAACCCAGGGTGCCGGCGTCGCAGGTGGAGGATTAGCCAAGTGAGCCACGGCGCCGGCTGGTTAACTGTATTTTCCATGTATAAGTTGATATGAAACAATTGTTACCACCAAAACATAAATAGCAGAACCATCATTCTCAGTATATGCAGACTATTTAATCTTTAACTGTGATTGTTGTGATCCACACCACCCTATTTCTCATTGGTTATTTGTAGTTCTTTTTTAGAATTATTTTATTTATTTGAAAGAGTTACAGAGAGAGGTAGAGTGAGAGAGAGCGAAGTCTCCATTCTGTTGGTTCACTCCCCAAATGACTGCAATGGCCAGATCTGAGCTGATCAAGAGCCAGGAGCTTCCTCTGGGCCTCACACGCAGGTGCAGGGGCCCAAGGACTTAGGCCATCTTCCACTGCTTTCCCAGGTCATAGTAGAGAGCGGGATCAGAAGAGGAGCAGCCAGGACTCAAACCGGCACCCATATGGGATGCCAGCGCTGTGGGCTGGGGCTTTAACCCGCTCTGCCACAGTATCGGCACCTATTTGTAGTTCTTAAATCTCATTTCTTCACTCAAAAAAAATTTTTTTTAGATTTTTATTTATTTTATTTTAAAGTCAGAGTTACACAGAGAGAGAGGTCTTCCATCCGATGGGTCACTCCCCAATTGGCTGCAATGGCCGGAGCTGTGCCAATCTGAAGCCAGGAGCCAGGAGCTTCTTCTGGGTCTCCCACGTGGGTACAGGGGCCCAAGGACTTGGGCCGTCCTCCACTGTTTTCTCAGGCCATAGCAGAGAGCTGGATCGGAAGAAGAGCAGCCAGGACTCAAACAGCCGCCCATATGGGATGCCGGCACTTCAAGCCAGGGCGTTAACCCACTGTGCCACAGCACCAGCCCCTAATCAAAATTCTTTAAACTCCCTAATCACAAGCAGATCACAGAACTGGCATTTGTGAGGGTGTGTTACTAGAAATCAAGCTCTGCTGATGAAACAGAGTATTTTTAGAGGAGTTATATTTTAGTAGTAAACGTTTGACCATTAGGGACAAGTCAAGCTGTTGCTAATTGTTAATCATCAGAAAGACTGAAAATTGAGATCAGGGGTGTGTGTTGTGGACTAGCAGATTAAGCTGCCACTTGTGATGTCCGCATCCCATTCATGAGCGCCTGTTTGAGTCCCTGCTACTGTACTTCATATCCAGCTTTCTGCTGATGCATCCTGGGAGACAGCAAGATGATGGCTCAAGGACTTGGGCCCTGAGGAGTCATGAGCTTCTAGCCCAGTCCTGGCTGTTGGTGAACATTTGGGGAGTGTATAAACCAACAGATAAAAGATACATCGCTGTTGCTCTGCCTTTCAGGTTGTTGAACATCAACATTTTAAAGAAGAAAATTGAGATCAGTGCTTTTATTTTAAATAACCAAATAGAATCTCAGTAAAAGCAAAGAACATCCCTCTTTGACCCACTCACTGCTGCTGAAGACAAAACTTGTTCTGAAATTCAGAGATTTGGAAGCAAGTTTTAATCTTAGGAGATTTGAGGACATTCTCAAGTAATTAACATTTTCAGATATCTAAATTAGTTCCAGTAATCTTACACAGGAATGCATATTTTATATACTTACATGCATTATTAACAATTTATGATAGTAGATGCATAACTGTGAGACTGGTGTTTTAACTGTCCTAGTTTCATAAAGCATGACTATGCCCCGAAAGTCTTTTAAAATTAAAAATCAGTTTAAAGTTCGAATTTATACTGGCTAAGTTTATTGTGAGAGACAAAACACCTTGACTGTGTTCTTCATTCCCTCCCTCTAAATATAAGGCAAAATATTTCAATAAATTTGAGTCAATGTTTTCTAGAGGAACAGTTTCTATTATGATTGTCTAAAAATACTAAAGTAATAAATCCCAGTAAGGTAAAATTTGAATCAGACTTGTGCCACTGGCTAACATAACCCTGTAAAAAATCTCAGCATGTGCTAACTAGATATGTGTAAGGTCGATAAATTATTGTAAGAAGCTTTGCTTTGTTAACATTACCCTGTAACTGTCATTGTGCTGGCTGTGTGGGTCATAAAGAGAGAAAACCCTTCCAAACCTTGTGAAAACTTACAGCTGGTTAGGGCATCTACCCAACATAAGGCAGCTGTGAATCATTCCAATGTATAGTGAAGAAAACTAAATTGCACAGTGGAGATTAAAAGGAAAGAGGGGGCCGGCGCCGCAGCTCCCTAGGCTAATCTTCCGCCTTGCGGCGCCAGCACACCGGGTTCTAGTCCCGGTCGGGGCACCGGATTCTGTCCTAGTTGCCCCTCTTCCAGGCTAGCTCTCTGCTGTGGCCAGGGAAGGCAGTGGAGGATGGCCCAAGTGCTTGGACCCTGCAACCCATGGGAGACCAGGAGAAGCACCTGGCTCCTGCCATCGGATCAGTGCGGTGCGCCGGCCGCAGCGGCCGTTGGAGGGTGAACCAACGGCAAAGGAAGACCTTTCTCTCTGTCTGTCTCTCTCTCTCTCTCTCTCTCACTGTCCACTCTGCCTGTCAAAAAAAAAATTAAATTAAATTAAATTTTAAAAAAAAAGGAAGAGTGACTACTAACTAAAGATAGTAAGAATGTTGAGGCAAGAGTCAAATATAAGAGCACTGCTGTGAGTTGAATAGGCTGACATGACAATTTCAGCTCTTCCTGAAAGATATAAATTCAACCATGGTGTTAACACATTCTGGTGATATTTGGATGTCTTAGCAAAAAATGGAAATGTGTCCTAATTCTGTTAATTTGTGTTACAAAGCCAAAACCTCTAGTCTACTTTCCTCTCCAAATAGGCCTGGATATTAGATTATTTTTGGCTTATTTATCTTCAGAAAATATAAAATTAATAGGTAAGATGCCCTATTTTGTGTAACTAGTATCAAACTATGGCTCATTATAACCTGCTTTAATTTTTCTTTAAAGCTTTTATTAATTTATTTGAAAAAGGAAAGTTATGGACTGGGAGGGGGATCAATCTTCCATCTCCCGATTCACTCTCCAAATGGCTGCAACTGCTGGTGCTGCACCAGGCCAAAACCAGAAGCCCAGAACTCCATTCAAGTCTCTCATGTGGGTGCCAGGGCCCAAGCACTTGCAGCCATCTTTGCTGCTTTCCCAGGTACATTAGCAGGGAGCTGGATCAGAAATGGACATCTGGGACTCAAATCAGCACTCACAGAGGGTGCTGGCACTGCGGGTGGCAGATTGACTTGCTGCACCACAATGCTGGTCCCAATATAATGTGCTTTTATTTTATTTTTTTAGGATTTATTTATTTATTTGTAAGGCAGGGTTACAGACTGAAAAAGGGAGAGACAGACAGACAGACATCTTCCATCTGCTAGTTCACTCCCCAAATGGCCCCAGTGGCCAGAGCTGGGTGGATCTGAAGCCAGGAGCTTCCTCTGGGTCTCCCACATGGGTGCCAGGGCCTAAGTACTTGGGCTATCTTTTGCTGCTTTCCCAGACACGTTTGCAGGGAGCTGGATCGGAAGTGAGGCAGCCAGGACTCAAACCAGCGCACATATGGAATGCCAGCTTTACCTACTCCACCACAGCACTGGCCCTAAAAAAAAAGTTTATTTTGGTGATCTTTCCATGCTTTATTACATTTACAGATTTATTCTTTTTCACTACCTCATATTTCATAAGTCTGATGTTTTTATTTAGCTCATTCGCTAACTGATAAACTTTTTAAAGTTTGAATTTGCATTTTGCTGGTTAAAGATCTCCCTCAGTATCTGCAGCACATTGGTTCTGGGACCATCCCTCATCCCTGGGGATACCAAAATCCACAGGTACACAAGGCTCTTACGAGCAAGTACTTCAAAACCTTCATGGAACAATGAAGTAAAATATATTATTATAGTGAAGAATTTTATTGAAATACATGCATATTGTTAATGTGCATTTTCCATGAAATTTTTGAAGATCCTCATAAAATGCCTTATTGTATACTTCAAATTATCTCTAGAGTACTTACAGTGCCCAAACCATGTAAGTGCTATGTAAATGGTTGCTACATTATATTATTTAGAGAATAATGACAAGGAAAAAGATGTATATATGGTCAGTTCAGACACAGTTTTCTCTTTTTTAATGTTTTTGATCCACAGTTGATTGAATCTAAATGCAGGTCTCAGGATGGAGTTCCTGTCTCTTCACTTCAGCTTAAGCCAGACCTAACCATTGCAGTCATTTAAGGATTGAACTAGTAGATGAAAGCTCTCTCTCTCTCTCCCCTCCCAACCCTCCTCCTTTTCTCTCTTTTTCCTCTCCCTCTTTGTCGATCTGCCTTTCAAATAAGTGAATCTTCAAGAAAACCAATAGGAAAGTAGATTCCATTCATAATGGAAACTATAAAGTAACTAAAAATAGACCTAATAAGAAATGTGTAAGAACAAAATAGGGGACTTAGCTAATCATTCATGTTTCTCATACTGTTATAATTTAAGCAGTGGAGATACTGATCAGCTATAAACCAATCAATGAAGCAGAATATGGTCTAGAAATACATGTAGTATGAGATGACACCAGCATTGTGGTGTAGCGGGTTAAGCCACTACCTGCAATGCCAGTATCATATGGATGTCGGTTCAAGACCCAGCTGTTCCACTTCCAATCCAGCTCCCTGATAATGCGCCTGGAAAGGCAGTAGAGGATGGCCCAAGTGCTTGGGTCCCTGCATCCATGTGGGAAACTTGGAGGAATCTCTAGGCTTCTGGCTTCAACTTGGCAAAGCCCTGGACATTGTGGTCATTTAGATAGTGAAACAGGGGTGATGGAAGATATCTCTGTCTCTCTGCCTCTCTCTCTCTCTCTCTCTCTCCCTCTCCCTCTCCCTCTCCCTTTCCCTCCCTCTCCCTCTCCCTCTCTCTAACTTTGCCTTTCAAATACATAAAAAATTTAGAAAGTGTGTGTTGGGGCATTTGTCACAGCAATTAGGATGCCGCTTAGTACACCATATCCCACAACACATTGCCTGGATTTGAGTTCCAGCTCTATTCCTGATTCTGACTTCCTGACAGTGCATACCCTGGGAGGCAGCAGGTGATGGCTCAAGTTATTGGGTCCCTGCCACCCATGTTTGAGACCTGATGAGTTCCCTGAGCCTGACTTTGACCCCTACCTAACCTACCCCCAGGCTGCTGCAGACATTTGAAAAGTGAATCTTCAGATGGGAAGAATTCTTTTCTCTTGCCTCTCTCTCACCCCCGCTCCTCACCCCACCCCCTCCATCTTTCAAATAATTAAAAATTTTTAAATGATTTTTTTAAAAAAAGAATTTCACTGCAGGCCCCTAGGCTCATCTACATTTTGTTTCGTCCCCCTTTTTTTGTTTTTACTTTTTAAAAAAAGGAAGTAGCAATGTGTGTGTGTGTGTGTGTGTGTGTATATATATATGATGCTTTTTTTTTTTTCTAAATTTATATGAAAGACAAGCAAGCTTAGATCTCCTACCTACTGATTCAGTCCCCAAATGCCTACAGCAGCTGAAGCTGGGGCCACTCCAAAATCAGGAGCCTAAGACTCAGTCCAGGTCTCTTGCGTGGGTGGTAGATAGCCAAGCATTTGATCCATCACCTTCTGTTTCCCAGAGTGTGTGTTAGCAGGAAGCTGGAATGAGGAGCAGAGTTGGAATTCAAACCCAAAGTACTCTGTTAGGGAATGCTAGTGTCCAAGTGGCATCTTACACTATGCCAAACACCTGCCCCCAGATCTATAATACTCTTAACAGCACACAGTGAGTTCTCAGATCATTGTTGATGTTGTTTCTTCTGCCTAGGACTCTTCTGAACCCACTGCTGCCTGGCCACTTCACCTGCCCAGTTCATATTCCCTGAACTCAACCTTGGTCTTGTAATAGATGTTCATATGTTCAAACTGAGATTTTTCTCTCCTAACCTTATTAGCTAATTTATGGGTTAGGTTTCAAATGTCTTTCACATCTTCCTAAAAACAGGAAATTTTTTAACTTTAAAAAATTAGTTATTTATTTAAAAGAGTTACAGAGAGGGAGAGAGACAGAGAAAAAAAATCTTCCATCTGCTAGTTCACTCTCCAGATGGCTACAACAGCAAGCACTGGGCCAGGCCAAAGTCAGGAGCCAGAAGCTTCATCCTGGTCTCCCACCTGGGTGGAAGAGGCCCAAGTAACTCGGACCATCTTCCACTGATTTTCCCAGGCCATTAGCAGGGAGCTGAATCAGAAGTGGAGCAGCCAGGACACGAAACTGGTGCCTATACAGGATGCTGGTGTTGCAGGCGGCAGCATTGCGCATTATACCACAATGCTGACCCTGAAATTTTAACTCTCGATGTTGATTGCGCTTTGTCTGTTCCTGGTAGTGGGTGTCTCCCTTTCGCAGCCCCTGTTGTATAAATGGTGGAGTTGATTTATTAAGTTTGTAGAGAAGCTGTAAGTTTGCATGGTTGCTTAGCTACTGCTGGCTAAGTAAACATCCTAGATGTTTTACTCTGAAGATTTTCCAGATAGAAAAGTTGACATTTGAAATTCTTGTACTTTAAGCTTTTCTAACATTTTCCCCATTTTTAACAGAATGATTATAAAGCTGTATTAACAGGAAATAATAATGGCTTTGATAAATCTTTAATTACCTATCATTATTAAAGATTATATAGTGCTATTTTTAAATTGTTATTTGAAAGAAAGAGCAATATTCCATCTGCTGGTCCACTCCCCCCAAATGCCTACAATACCTGGGTTGGGCCAGCAGCCCAGAGTGTAGTCCAGATCTCCCACCGGAGTGGCAGGTATCCAGATATTTGAGCCATTACCTGCTGCCTTCCAGGGTGCATATTAACAGGAACCTGGATTGGAAGCAGAACCGAGACTCAAACCCAGGGACTGTAATATGGAATCAGGTGTGTCAAGCAGTTTCTTAACTGCTGTGCCAAACTCCCACCCTGTAAAATGACATTGTACAATTTTTAAATTTTAGAGAACTCTCTAAGGATATCTATCAGTGTCTTTCAGGAATAGTGGGAAATAAGTTTAACTTATTTGAGAGGCAGAGTTACAGACAGTAAGAGAGAAAGGTCTTCTTCCGTTGGTTCACTCCCCAAATGGCTGCAACAGCCGGATCTGAGCCGATCCGAAGCAAGGAGCCAGGTGCTTCTTCCCAGTCTCCCACATGGGTGCAGGGGCCCAAGGACTTGAGCCATCTTCTGCTTTCCCAGGCCATAGCAGAGAGCTGGATTGGATGTGGAGCACCCGAGACCAGAATCCCTATGGGATGCCTATGGGATGCCTGTGCCACCATGCTGGCTAGCCTCTTTCGATGTTTACTGATCTCTAAAGTAGGAATAATAATTCTCCTGCAGAGTGGCTATTTTTATTTATTTTTAAGTATTTATTTTAAAAAGTCAGAGTTCAAGATCTTTCATCTTCTGGTTCACTCCCCAGGTGGCCACAACAGCCAGGGCTGGGCCAGGCTGAAACCAGGAGCCAGGAGCTTCTTCCAGGTCTCCCACATGGGTAACAGGAGCCCAAGGACTTGGGCCATCTTCTGCTGCTTTTCCTAAGCTGTTAGCATGGAGCTGGATCAGAAGTGGAGCAGCCAGAACACAAACTGGCACCCATATGAGATCCAACATCATAGGGAGTGACTTTACCCAACTACACCACAATGCCAGCCCCAAAATAGCTATTTTTAAATACGATAATATATGGAAGACATTTAGTGCAGTGTTTACCACTTGTTTGGCCCTCAGATGGTTAGCCATAATATCACGTTGCCACTGCTGCCTTTTTTCTTTCCTTTATCTCACATTAAAAGTGGTACTTTAAATATCTCTTCATGGTTCAGCCTTTTTTTTTTTTTTTTCCTTTAAGACAGAGCTACAGAAAGAGAGGGGGGAAATAAGAGAGAAAGATGTTACATCCACTGGTTCACTCCCCAAACGGCCACAACCGGTTGTACCAGGTGGAAACCAGGAGCCAGGAACTCCATCCCAGTCTCCTGCATGAGTAGAAGGGGCCTAAATAAATACTTTTTTTTTTTTTTTAAAGATTTATTTACTTATTTGAAAGACATAATTGCAGAGAGAGAGAGAGAGAGAGAGCTTCCATCCACTGGTTCACTCCCCAAATGGACACAACAGCCAGAGCTGGGCCCATCCGAAACCAAGAGCTTCTTCTGGATCTCCCATGTGGATGCAAGGGCCCAAGGACTTGGACCATCATTTGTTGCTTTCCCAGGCATATTAGCAGGAAGCTGGCTCAGAAGTAGAGCAGCTGGGACTTGAACCGGCACCCATATGGGATGCCAGTGATGCAGGCAGTGGCTTTACACACACTGCCACAGCACAGGCTTGAGCCATATTCCACTGCTTTCCTAGGCACATTAGCAGGAAGCTGGATCAGGAGCATAGTAGCTAGGTACTCGAGGCTTTTCTGGGATGCTAGAGTCACAGGCAGCAGTTTAACCTGCTATGCCATAATGCTGGTCCCCATTCAGCCTCTTTATACATTGATGTTGCATTTGTTTTTTTTTATGCTGAGAGATTAGATAGGTTGTCTCTAAATTCCTTTCCTTCTCTAAAAAAAAATTTTTAGGTGTATTTATTTATTTGAAAGGCAGAGTAAATAAGAGGAAGAGGCAGAGAGAGATCTTCCATCCTCTGGTTCACTCCCCAAATACCTGCAATAGTCCAGGGTAAATTAGGAGACAGGAATTTCATCTGGGTCTCCCACATGGGTGGCAGGAACCCAAGCACTTGGGCCATCATCTGCTGCCTCCCAGGTGCATTAGCAGGGAGCTGGATCAGAAGTAGAGTAGCCTGGTTTGAAGCTGACACTCTGCTAGGGGATGTGGGCATCCCAACCAGCAGCTTAACCCAGTGTATCAAAACACCTATTAGTGAAGAGGTTTTTTTAGAGAACACAATAATTAGGATATGCTGTTTTCCTGTTAATGACATAAAAGAGTATTGGTATGAATGAGATCCTTTGAAGAAATTCTATAGTATGTTGTGAAACTACAAATTACTTAAAGCAAATTACTAAAAGGATTCATGTTTTATTTTGTAAATTTAGGATTTCTCAAAATATACATTTTTAACCTTTTCATTGTTATATTTTAGAACTCTGGTAGCCTGTATGTAGAGGAATGAAAGAGTAAAATTATAAAGTTGTGCGTACTTTTCGAAGTACAGAGCAAACCTTATCTTTTTGCATTCTCATGGAAGCTTTACTTCCATGTCTTTTGCTGCTTAACCTTATCCTTATTCAAGCAAATATTTGCTTAGTGTGTGCCTAGTAAATAAATACAGGATACTGCACTTCCTGTGTCATCACCGTGTTGAGTCAGGCTACATCCACTACCCAACACGTTGATCTGTAGCAAAGTAAATAGAATATTGTCAACCCTGAAAGTTCACCTAAGCATCAGTGTCCAAGATTTTTACTAGGTTTCCATTAGGTAAGCATCATAAATGGAATCATGACTAACAAAGTTGAACTCAAACTTCCAGCCCCCTCTATCTAGCTCTGGAGGTCATGCTGATAAAAGGGCACCCAAAGTCTTCCATCCTAAGTTCTCTTATTATGGAGGCCCACTTTGAGTCAACCATGAGTAACAAAAAGATACAATTTTCAATGGAGAAGTTCCAAGAATTCAGAGACCACTTCCCAGAAACCATGAAAAAGGCCAGACAAATTCTTTATGTACAGCAACACCCATAGTTTTCTTTGGAATTTCAATAAAATTACCCAGAAAAAGAATAAAAGATGAGTGCCTGGTAACATCTCAGTGTAGCAGTTTTTTCTTGATCATTATGATTGTGTGTGTGTGTGTGTGTGTATGCATTTTAATGTATTGTACTTTTTTGCCTATGATATTGCCAGGGCGTGGAGATGGAGAAAGAGACAGAATGAACTCCTATTCACTGATTCATTTCCCAGGCACCTGAAGCCAGCAGTTCAGTCCAGGTCTTCCACATACATAGGTGGCAGGAACACAACTACTTGAACTACCTCCCAGAGTCTTCACCAACAGGAAGCTGGAGTCAGAAATAGAAGCCAGGCATCAAACTCAGGCACTTCAATTGGGGCATGGGCATCTTAGCTAGCACGCTAAATGCCTGTCCAGGGTCTGTTACTGTTGTCCTTTTCCTCAAAACCCCAATCAGTTTTAAATAGTTATATGTTACATTTCTGATTTAGATAGCCTTTCTCCAGAAATTCTAACTGATCAAGCTAACACAGCATTGTGGTACACTTTACTTAGACATTAGTGTTTTTGTTTGTTAAAACAGTAAGCTCTTACATAACAAGGAGGGGGAGTCCTTTGGTGAGGCAGAAACAGAAAACTCGCATCCCTTGGTTCTCCCTAAATGCCTACAACAGTAGGGCCCTGCCATGCTGAAACTGGTAGCCAGGAACCCAGGTCTGGTCTCCCACGTGGGTGACTGGGACCCAAGCACTTCAGCCATCACTTGCTGCCTCTGGTGAGGATGTGCATTAGCAGGAAGCTGGAACCAAGAGTGGAGTCATAATTCAAAATAGGCATGCTAAATAATATGGGATGCAGGCATCTTAACTGCTAAGCTAAATGCCTGCCCCCACAAGTCCTTTAATACCAAGGACATATGAGGGGTCTTCAAAAAGTTTGTGAGGGGGTCCCAATGCTGTGGCACAGTGGGTTAAAGCCCTAGCCTGCAGTGTCGGCATCCCATGTGGGTGCCAATTCAAGTCCCGGCTGCTCTTCTTCCGATCCAGCTCTCTACTATGGCCTGGGAAAGCAGTAGAAGATGGCCCAAGTCCTTGGGCCCCTGTACCCGCATGGGAGATTTGGAAGAAGCTCCTGTCTCCTGACTTCGGATCAGCTCAGATCTGGCCGTTGCAGTCATTTGGGGAGTGAACCAGCAGAATGGAAGACCTCTCTCTTGCTCTACCTCTCTCTGTAACTCTGTCTTTCAAATAAATAAAATAATTCTTAAAAAAAAAAAAAGTTCATGACGGGCACTGGAGTTGTGACACAGTGGGTTTAACTGCTGCTTGCAACACCAGCATCTCATTGGAACAATGGTTCAAGTCCCAGCTGCTCTGCTTCTGATCCAGTTTTCTGCTAATGTACCTGGCAAGGCAGTAGCAAATGGCCCAGGTACTTACATGGGAGACCAGGGTGGACTTCAGTGCTCCTGGTTTTGACCTGGCCCAGTCCTGGTTATTGTGGATGTTTTGGGTGTGAACTAGCAGATCTAGCTATCTGTCTATGTCATTCTGCCTTTCAAATAAATTTAGAAAAATAAAAATTCATGAGAAATGCAGATTTTTACAAAAATTAAGGATTTCAAAAGTTTTTTGGACCACAGTAAATCTTATGCTTCATTTTTAAAGATGTATTTATTTATTTGAAAGGCAGAGTGACCGAGAGAGGTAGAGATCTCCATCTGCTGGTTCACTCTACAGATGGCTGCAACATCATGGGCTGGGCCGGGCCAGGCCAAAGCAGGGACTCAAGTACTTGAGCCATCATTTACTGCCTTCCCAGGTGTGTTAGCAAGAAACTGGATTGTAAAACAGGGGCAAGACCTGATCCCAGGCACTCTGATGTGTGATGTCGTTGTCCCAAGCAGCGCCTTGCCCTGTGTCACAACGCCTGTCCCTCCACAAACTCTTTGAGACCCCCCCCCCCAAATTAAATAACAGTGGGTGAAATGCAACATTAATCTTATAATGGTACTATTATATTTTCAGGAAACTACTAAAGTTTCTGTGGAAGCAAAGTAGAATTTCATAAGAACATAATGGGTAAGTTATATAAAGGTAATTTTGTGTTTTCATGAGTACAATTTGGTTTTTCTTCTCAATTAAAAATCAGCCTTCAAAGGCAGTAAATGCAAGTAAGTATGGTCAGAGTAGACCAAAATTAGTTTATGTCCACAGGTTATGTTTACTATATATTTCTGAAAAATAATAACTATTTTGCCAAATCTAGGTTGTAATTCTAATAATTATACCTTAAGGTATTTGAAATATTCCCAGCAAACAAATATAAATGGTTTAGTTTGCAAAAAATAAAAATTGCTACAAATCCATATGTTCGAATTGCTTAGTCTATTTGACATCTTTATGAGTCCCCAACTTTTTATTATGAAAACTTCCAGAAAAACATACTATCATAATTTTTGCCTGATTGTTAACATTCTGCCACATTGTCTTTCCATGTGTAATTTATGTGCATGCACACACACAGTTCTTGCATCGCTGAAGATTAATCACACAAATGACACACTTCACACCTAAATATTTCAGCATACGTGCATGTCCTGATTTAGTTCATATTCAGAATTTCCCAGTTTTAATAGTTTTCATTTGTTTTAACCCTGAATCCAATCAAGGAATATTCATTGTGTAAACTTAGCTCTTTAGTCTCCTTTAAGCAGTTACCTGCTTATTTGGAAGTAGGAAGGAAGTTCTTTCATGATTTCTGCTTTAATATTTGTGCATTTTATTTGAAAGGTAGAATGGCAGAGAAAAAGGGCAAGAGAGATTTTCCATCTGCTGGCTAATTTCCCAGGAGTAGGCCATGCCAGAGCCAGGGGCCCGGAACTCTAGCCAGGTTTTCCACATGGATGGCAGGAGCACAGGTACTTCAGCCAGCATCTGCAGCCTCACAGGCACATTAGCAGGAAGCTGGATCAGAAGCACAGTGCAGCCAGGCCTGGAACAGGCACACTGATGAGGGAATCCCAAGTGGCAACAGACACTTGCCATATGACTTTTTTTTTTTTCTATAAGAGACCAGGCCAGCTATTTTAAAGACTCTCTCTAACCTTCAGTTTAAATATAGCTTGTTTTTTTTCTTCGTGATATGATTGAGATTAAATATTTTTGGTAGCCATGGATGATTCTGATGTTTGTTAATCTTTTAGGAATTTCTGAATCAGTTATTAACAAATGAGTAAATAGATGTTTTTGGCTTAACAGAACTGAAGCTTAATCTTTCTCTTCTCCTTTGCAGAGCTTCCTTAAGTTTTAGAATAATTCTTTTTTTTTTTTTTTTTTTTTTTGACAGGCAGAGTGGACAGTGAGAGAGAGAGACAGAGAGAGAAAGGTCTTCCTTTGCCGTTGGTTCACCCTCCAATGGCCGCCGCTGCAGCCGGCGCACCGCGCTGATCCGATGGCAGGAGCCAGGAGCCAGGTGCTTTTCCTGGTCTCCCATGGGGTGCAGGGCCCAAGCACCTGGGCCATCCTCCACTGCACTCCCTGGCCACAGCAGAGGGCTGGCCTGGAAGAGGGGCAACCGGGACAGAATCCGGCGCCCCGACCGGGACTAGAACCCGGTGTGCCGGCGCCGCAAGGTGGAGGATTAGCCTATTGAGCCACGGCGCCGGCTTAGAATAATTCTTTAAAAAAACAAGATTTATTTATTTTAATTGAAAGTCAGAGTTACACAGAGAGAGAGAGAGAAAGAGGTCCTCTGTCTGCTGGTTCACTTCCCAGTTGGTCACAACGGCCAGAGCTGCACCGATCTGGAGCCAGGAGCTTCTTCTGGGTCTCCCACATGGGTGCAGGGGCCCAAGGACTTGGGCCATCCTCTATGCTTTCCCAGGCCATAGTAGCTAGATGGGAAGTGGAGCAGCCGGGTCTTGAACCAGCGCCCATATGGGATGCTGGCGCTACAGGAGGCGGCTTAACTCCCTATGCCACAGACCGGCCCCAAAGAATAATTTTTTTTTTTTTTTAAGATTTATTTATTTATTTGACAGGTAGAGTTAGAGACAGTGAGAGGGAGAGACAGAGAGAAAGGTCTTCCTTCCATTGGTTCACTCCCCAGATGGCCGCAACAGCAGGAGCTGTGCCAGTCCGAACCCAGGTGCTTCTTCCTGGTCTCCCATGCGGGTGCAGGGGCCCAAGTACTTGGGATATCTTCTACTGCTTTCCCAGGCCATAGCAGAGAGCTGGATTGGAAGAGGGGCAGCTGGAACTAGAACCGGTGCCCCTATAGGATGCTGGTGCCGCAGGCAGAGGATTAACCTACTGCACCATGGAGCCAGCCCCAAGAATAATTTAAGATAATTTCTTTCCTATGTTAATGACGATAAAAGTTAAAATTCTGTTATGGTAACAAAAACATCGAAGTATGTATGTGAGAAAAAAATCATAAGGAGATAACACAAAAATATAACCCTTCCCTTTCCCCCCACAAAAAACAATTTGTGTGGCACTGACTCCTGTGGCTAAAGGCAGCACTGTGGCCTTGGGTAGTAGGAAGAACATCCGTAGAGTCTTGTCTCCTCATTCCTGCTTTGAATTTTTGAACACCCATGTTTTGTCTGTATTTATTACTTCAGTCAGCTAGTAATTTCAGTTGTGCAATAAATAGTCATTTGGGTTAAGAGTAAAATGATAAGTAAAAAAAGGCCTTAAGTTACAGAATTCAGAGCTTGTCAAAAGAAGTTGAACTAAGCTGGCCTATAAACATCCATTCATAAATGCACTGTGTATCTAAAAGTATTTCAGATACGGTTATACAGCTTAAACATTTTGATTGTCTTCAGTTTTTTGTTTGTTTGGTTGGTTGGTTTATTTTTTGTTAAGATTTTATTTATTTGAGAGGTAGAGTTACAGAGAGAAAGGTCTGGGACCAATACTGTGGCCCAGTAGGCTAAGCCTCTGCCTGCAGTGCTAGCATTCCATTTAGGCACTGGTTCTAGTCCTGGCTGCTTCTCTTCTGATCCAGCTCTCTGCTATGGCCTGGGAAAGCACTAGAAGATGGCCCAAGTCCTTGGGCCCCTGCCCCCACATGGGAGACCCAGAAAAAGCTCCTGGCTCCTGGTTTTGGATTGGCCCAGCTCCGGCCACTACAGCCATTTGGGAAGTAAACCAGTAGATGGAAGACTGGAAGACCTTTTTCCCTGTCTCTCCCTCTCACTGACTATAACTCTACCTCTCGTAAAGTCTTTAGAGAGAGAGAGAAAGAGAGAGAGAAAGCTCTTTCATACACTGACTGGTTCACTTCCCAAATGGCCATAATGGCCAGGCTGGCCTGGACCAGGCAGAGGCTTAGCCTGCTACACCACAGTGCCAGTGCCCAGTCTTCATATTTAAATGTGCCGCCATTTTGATCACAAAAAGTTGTTAATATCTTATTGTAAAATAAAGGTCAATTTTTATCTAAAGTAGCATTTTTGTTTCCAGAGATTATACTGACTTTGGAAAATTTTTAGCAAATAATAATGAAATTATTTTAAGACTTTAAAAATTTGGTGACTGTTACCCTCCAGTATTGTTTCTGGTCTTTGAGGTTCTCAAACAATACCCTTGGTCAATCTGTTTAATACATAGTAAGATTCAGCTCATTTCACTACTTACTTCTAGATGGAGAGGAGAAAACGTATGGTGGCTGTGAAGGCCCTGATGCCATGTATGTCAAGTTGATATCTTCTGATGGTCATGAATTTATTGTAAAAAGAGAACATGCACTAACATCAGGAACAATTAAAGCCATGTTGAGTGGCCCAGGTAAGTGTAGGTGTTTTTTTTTTCTTTGCCCACATAAGTTTGTTATTTTGCCATTTATTTATTTATTTATTTGAAAGAGAGAGATCATCTGTCTGCTGGTTCATTCCCCAAATGGCTGCAACAGCCAGGGCTGGGCCAGGCTGAAGGCAGGAGCTAGGAACTCTATCTAGTACTCCTAATGGGTAGCAGGAACTCTAGTAGTTGAGCCATCCACTGTCCTCTTAGGCATGTTAGCAGGAAGCTGGATGGGAAGCAGAATAGCCAGGACTTAAACTGGCACTCTGATATGGGATGTGATATCCCTAGCAGCATCTTGCCCTCTAATGCCCTCTAAGAATGCCCACCTTGCCCTCTAAGTTTTGATAAGACTGAACTGTTTATTTTGTAATAGGAAGGCTTGTTTGCCTCCATCATTTCCCATGGTTAACTTCTTAACTTCAGACTGATTGGTATTCTTAACTTGATATGAAGTTACCACCTGCCAAATTCTATTCTTAACATTTTTTTTTATAAAGTAGATTTCACATAAGAATTAACTATTAAAGTATACAGTCCTCACCTCTATTAGTTGCAAAACATTTTTATCACCTCAGCAAGAAACCCTGGCCCTTGGTCCGGGCCAGCCTGGCCATTAAGCTGTCACTACTCATTCTCAACCCCCAGCACCTAGCAGACATTAGTGTATATTTTCAGTTCTCTTGGGTATATACTTAGGAGTAGAATTTCATTCTATGGTAATTCAATGTTTAACCTTCTAGAGGACCCACCAACTGCTTCCACAGTAGCTAAATAATTTTACATTCCTGCGAACAGTACTAGAGTTCTAGTTTTTATTACACCTTCTGGCTAATGTTTGTTATTATCTGTCTTGTTTGCTTATAGCTATCCTAGTGGATGTCAAAGCGGATTGGTGTTTTCCAGAGGCCTGGGGGGTAGGGTAGGAAAAATGGGAAATAATTGCTTCATGGGTACAGAATTTTATTTCAGGGTGATGAAAATGTTTTATGAGTAGGTATAGGGGGTGGTTGTACAATTTTGTGAATATACTAAGTGCTACTGAATGGTACACTTTAAAGTGGTTAATTTTTTTTTTTTTTTTTTTTTTTTTTTGACAGGCAGAGTGGACAGTGAGAGAGAGAGACAGAGAGAAAGGTCTTCCTTTGCCGTTGGTTCACCCTCCAATGGCCGCCGTGGCCGGCGCACCGCGCTGATCCGATGGCAGGAGCCAGGAGCCAGGTGCTTTTCCTGGTCTCCCATGGGGTGCAGGGCCCAAGCACCTGGGCCATCCTCCACTGCACTCCCTGGCCACAGCAGAGAGCTGGCCTGGAAGAGGGGCAACCGGGACAGAATCCGGTGCCCCTACCGGGACTAGAACCCGGTGTGCCAGCGCCGCTAGGCGGAGGATTAGCCTAGTGAGCCGCGGCGCCGGCCTAAAGTGGTTAATTTTATGTTATAATAATTTCATCTCCACAAAAACTACTCGTGTTTGTTATGAAAGGCTTAATAAGTACCTCTTAGTAATATTTCATACATTTAAGTATATTCAAGAATGTGAATTTTAGTTATTGGTAAACCAAAATTTACCTATTTGTGAATTGTTTGCTGAATTCTATTCTCCTTCTTTATCCCTGCCTCACCCTCACCTAATGGATAGTTATTAGAAAACCTCTAAAATACTACATTCTTAGTCTGTTTAAGTGTGAAATGTCTTTGTGCTAGTTCCCGACTGCTAAAAAAAGTATTTTGGGGTTTGGCGCTGTGGTGTAGGAGTGTTAAGCTGCCACCTGCAGTGCCAGCATCCCATGTGGGTGCCAGTTCAAGATTGGCTATTCCACTTCCAATCCAGCTCCCTACTGATGCACCTGGGAAAGCAGCAGAAGATGGTGCATTTTCTTGAGCCTCTTCTACCCATGTGAGAGACCTAAAAGAAGCTCCTGGCTCCTGGCTTCAGTCTGGCCCAGCCCCAGCCAATGCAGTGGTTTGGCAAGTGAACCAGTGGATAGAAGATCTCTCTATGTCTCTTCTCTCCCTCCCTGTAACTCTGCCTTTCAAATAAATAAATCTTTAAAGGAAAAAAAGCATTTTGTCTCTATGAGGAAAGGCTAAATAATACGACCTTTCTGAACTATAGGCACTTTGAGGAATGATTGAAGAAAATTGTTTATGTAGTGTTACTAAGCAAAGAGAAATGTCTTTTAGAAAAGAATATCCAGGGGCCAGCACAGAGGCATAGCAGGTAAAGTGACCACCTGCAGTGCCAGCATTCCATATGAGTGCCAGTTTGACTCCCAGCTGCTCTCTGCTCTCTGCTATGGCCTGGGAAGGCAGTGGGAGATGGCCCAAGTTCTTGGGCTCCTGCAGTCACGCGGGAGACCTGAAAGAAGCTCCAGGCTCCTGGCTTTGGATTGGCATAGCTCCAGCTGCTGTGGTCATCTGAGGAGTGAACCAGCAGATGGAAGATCTCGTGTACTCTCTCTTTTTTTCTCTCTCTCTGCCTCTGTTTCTGCCTCTCTATAACCCTGCATTTCAAATAAATAAATAAATAAATCTTAAAAAAAAAAAAAGACTATCCACAGGTTCATTCCCCAAAGGCCTGCAGTGGCCAGGGCCAAAGCCAGGAGTTAGGAACACCATTGAGGTCCCCCATGTAAGTGGCAGGCCCAATCACGTGGGCCATCACTGCTGCTTCCCAAGATTTGCATTAGCAAAAAGCTGGATTTAGGAATCAGATCCAGGAATTGAACTCAGGCACTCCAGTGGAGGACAGACATCTTAATTAACATCTTAACCACTAGGCCAAACACTCCCACACCCCAACTCTGCTTTTACATGGCAATTCAAAATTGTACAGAACTCCTTTGGTCCATAAAGACTTGGTTCCCTGAACTAAATCTTATTTGAAAGTTATTTACGGGCCGGCGCCGCGGCTCACTAGGCTAATCCTCCGCCTTGCGGTGCCGGCACACCGGGTTCTAGTCCCGGTTGGGGCGCCGGATTCTGTCCCGGTTGCCCCTCTTCCAGGCCAGCTCTCTGCTGTGGCCAGGGAGTGCAGTGGAGGATGGCCCAGGTGCTTGGGCCCTGCACCCCATGGGAGACCAGGAAAAGCACCTGGCTCCTGGCTCCTGCCATCGGATCAGCGCAGCGCGCCGGCCGCGGCGGCCATTGGAGGGTGAACCAACGGCAAAAGGAAGACCTTTCTCTCTGTCTCTCTCTCTCACTGTCCACTCTGCCTGTCCAAAAAAAAAAGAAAGTTATTTACCTTTTCTACCTGTATACCCTTCCACAATCATGCCACCCAGATATTAAGGGAAAGCTACACAGGGAGAGAATCGGAATTTTTTTTTTTAAGATTTATTTTATTTATTTGAAAGAGTTACATAGAAAGGTAGAGACAGAGAGAGAGAGATCTTCTGTCCACTGGTTCACTCCCCGAATGACCTGCAGCTGAGCTGATCCGAAGCCAGGAGCTAGGAGTTTCTTCCGAGTCTCCCACGTGGGTGCAGGGGCCCAAGGACTTGGGCCATCCTTTGCTGCTTTCCCAGGTGCATTAGTAGTGAATTTGATCAGAAATGGAGCAGCCGGGACTAGAACCAGAGCCCACAGGGATGCTGGCACTGCAGACCAGGGCTTTAACCAGCTGCATCATAGCACTGGCCCTGAGAATTGGAATTTTAAAATTCAGTCATGATGAATCAATCTGAAATGCTACCGTGTGTGTGTGTGTGTGTGTGTGTGTGTGTGTTTTATGTTGTTTATACTAAAAAACCAGAGTTAAATGGGGTAGGCATTTTCACAGCAGTTAAGATGCCACTGTGTATAATTGTTTGCCATATTGGAGTATTTGAGTTTAAGACCTGTCTCTGCTCCCAGCTCCAGCTTCCTGCTAAGTGTACCCTGGCAGCAGGTGATGACTCAGCTGGGGTCCCTGCCACCCATAAGGTAGACCTAGATTGAGTTCTGGGCATCTGGATTTGGCCTGGCCTAGCCCCAGCCGTTGTAGGCATTGAGGGAGTGAACCAGCAGATGGAAGATCTCTCCCTCTGTGTGTGTCTGCCTTTCAAATAAAATAAATGAATTGAAATTTTTGAAAAAGAAATCTGATTTAGATAGTGTTTGATGCTAAATAGAGGGTTTATTTTTTTAAAACCAAAGCTTTTTTTTTTTTTTTTTTTTTTTTTTTGAAGATTTATTTGTTTATTTGAGAGGAAGAATCAGAGATAGAGGGAGAGAGAGAGTTCTTCCATCTGCTGGTTCACTCCCCAAATGGCTACAACAGCCAGAGCTGGGCCCATCCAGACAGGAACCAGGCACTTCTTCCAGGTCTCCCACATGGATGCAAAGGCCCAAGCACTTGGGCTGTCTTCCACGGCTTTCCCAGCCGTTAGCAGGGAGAATCAGAAGTGAAACAGCCTGAACTCAAACCTGCGCCCATATGGGATTCTGGCACCACAGGCAGAGTCTTAACCTGCAATGCCACACCCCCGGCCCTCCCACTTTTTTTTTTTTTTTAACATTTATTAGTTTGATAAGTGCTGCCATAACAAAGTACCATAGGCTGAATGGCTTAAACAACAGGAGTTTATTTTCTCACAGTTGTGAAGGGTGGAAGTTGAAGATTAAGGCGTTGGCAGGGCTTGTTTCTTCTCAAGACCTTCTTGCCTTGTAGATGACCATCTTTTCCCCTTGTCTTCAGATGATCTTCATTCTGCTTGTCTGGGTCCCAGTCTCTTCTTATGAGAACACTCATCACATTGAGTTGCCAACCTATTGATTTCATTTAGCCTATACTTCATTAAAGACCTTATCTCCAAATAAAGTTAGAATCTAAGATACTAGGAGTAAAGCTTTCAACATGTGAATTTGGTGGGAAGACATACTTCAGCTCATAACGTACACACACTTTTTGTTTTCCAGGTCAGTTTGCTGAAAACGAAACCAATGAGGTCAATTTTAGAGAGATCCCTTCACATGTGCTATCAAAAGTGTGCATGTATTTTACCTACAAGGTTCGCTACACTAACAGCTCCACCGAGATTCCCGAATTCCCAATTGCACCTGAAATCGCACTGGAACTGCTGATGGCTGCGAACTTCCTAGATTGTTAAATAAAATAAATTATAATAAACTGTTAACTTTTTCAGTATTTAATACCTGTAGTTCAGCTAGTAATTTTTTCATATATAGCATGTTGCCTGTATGCAATTGAACTATGAAGTTCATTGCAAAGC
The DNA here is from genome assembly GCF_051225735.1 of Oryctolagus cuniculus. Taxonomy (NCBI): domain Eukaryota; kingdom Metazoa; phylum Chordata; class Mammalia; order Lagomorpha; family Leporidae; genus Oryctolagus; species Oryctolagus cuniculus. The sequence continues at coordinate 100,046,913 of NC_142872.1, read as the reverse complement.
AGATTATCTTCTGTTCTTTTGCATAGCAATCAGAATTGAAATTTGTTTGCTACATCAACAAATTAAGGACATTTTCACAAAAAGAAATAAACAGATATGCCAATTCATAGATGGTTTTACCTTATCCTTTGGATGTGACTTTTAAAATTAGAGCAGTGATCATATAGTTAATGCTGAACTTTAGGCATAAATGAACATACAGGTAAAATAATGGGGCTAAGTATTTTTATGTTTTTAGTGTTTTTTTAAAAACCTGTTCTGATCTTACAGCCTCCAGTAGCATTACTAGGGTTATGCAAATAACGCATTATAAAAATGTAACATAAACTTAGCCGAAACATTGATTTTTATAACTCATATAAGAGTTGAAATTTCTTATGTGTCTTTTGATAAACTGCAGTATTGTTTAAGTGTACTTTGTCTCTTTGTTTATTGCTACAATTTGAGAACTTTATTTAAAAGCAATTTGGGGAGGTTACTAGGAATAGTAACTATGCAACTGTAGCCAGATGGTTAACAAGTAAACTACATGACTTAAGAGTTCTTGTGCGTTGCGCATTTTGGGAAATCTAAAGTACTGTACTTTCATTGATTATAAATCTTCCTTTGCAGTTATTTTTATTCTTCTTTTGTAATCCCTTGTGATTACGCTTTTGATTGTTTAAATGTGTTTTAAAAGACTCATTATGAACTTTATCCAAATCTTAAAGTTAAGACTCTTCTGAACTACTCCAGTCTTCCTCCATCCAATCGAATGTTATAAAATATGAAAGACACATGGAAAGATGTAGTATACATCATATAATATCCTTAGGTATAGTACATGATTTATCATCTTATTAATTTATAAATTATGTCCCAATAAATATAATATCCATAATCAGTGAGTTTCCTACTGAAAGCAAACTCATAGGGAGATCATTCAGCTTTTATATTAAGCAGATAAAAAACATGTGAAAAACCATGACATAGTATCTTTGCTTAGGCATCGATACAGAAGCACTGAAGTTGGGTTTAATATTGTCTGTATTTTAGTAGTAGAACAAAGCTGCCTTTATAGGATCTATAAATGTAAGTCTTGAGCTTATTTCCTCCAGACTAGCTTAATACGGACTGTTTTTTCTGGAAACTGCAAAAACAATAAACAAAAGTAATTTTTCCTCTTAGAAAACATAAACACACTATCTGGCTTATTGAAAGCAGTTAAATATCAATTGCATATTGTAGAGCATACTGGTACATGTTTTAGCATAGAAGATTATGTATCAAGTTAATTATATTCTGCTATTTGATGGCAAATAATGCCAATTATAAACCATAATGATTTCAAAAATGAAGGTGATAGCTGGAAATAAACCTTAGCTTTGGTTACTTATGTGTGTGATCCAGAAGTAACCATAAGTTTAAGACAATAAAATCTGAAACAGACTAGGTAAACCTGTATATCTTGCGGCAAATGGTACTTGCATGTTAATAAAGACTATTGACTGAAAGGAATGGATGGAACACTTGGTGTTTGCTCTTTTTAGCCTTAATTTTCTCTTTTCCTGGAGATTCACAAAACCCTGCTTCAGAAAATCATGCCATATGATTGAATAGCAGGGATTTTTATTTTACTGATTTTGAGAAAATTCTTTTATGTGTCATTGAAACCTTAACAGTGTTCTCACACTTTGTAGTTTGCTTACTTTTAAGTTAAGTATAACTCTCTTTGATATTTTTTCTTTCTGCATGGAAAATATTACCATATAGTCTTTTATGCATTTAATATTTTGTATTTGTACTGTCTAGATTATGCTTTCTAGATTGCTTATTTTTCGTGAAGTTTTTCTCAGTTGCTAACAGTCTCCCTACTTTTGAAGATATTGTTGGTACTGAGAAATTGAATTTATTACATGCAGTAAATTCAGCTCATGCCAGCATAGAAATACATTGCGATGTCTTGCTATGCTTAGGTATGTCATCTTAGTATGAGTCATTTTGCTAAGCTAGACAGTTCTTTGGAAATAATGCAAATATTTTGAGAAATAATAGAGAATTGTTGATAAGATTTAAGTCTTCAACTTCAGTAATTCTTTTTTTTTTTTTTAAGATTTATTTATTTGAAAGGCAGAGTGGCAGAGAGAAGGAGGTCTTTCATCCACTGGTTCACTCCCCAAATGCCGCAATGGCTGGAGCTGTACCAGTCCTAAGCCAGAAGCCAGGAGCTTCTTCCAGGTATCCAACATGGGTGCAGTGGCCCAAGAATTTGGGCCATCTGTTGCTTTCCCAGGCTATAGCAGAGAGCTGGATTGGTCTCGAACCTGCTACACCACAGCACTAGCCCCAGTAATTCCTTTTTAAGTAGAGGACATTTCATCTAATTCATACATGTTAACAAAGCTTAAATGTTTCCAGATTTAGTAGTGCTAAATTGAGCCTCTCATTGGCTGTATCACTAAGTCTGATAAAACATTTAAGGTCTGCACAAAAGATGCCACACATTTTATGTATATTATTTTATTTGCAACATATAAATCTTTTTTGATTCTAAGCCAGTCATATTTGCAGTAAGACTTTATTCATTTCAGGTTAAACTTTTTTTTTTATATAAAAATTTATTTATTTGAAAGTCAGAGTTACACAGAGAGAGGAGGAGAGGCAGAGAGAGAGAGTTCTTCCATCTGCTGGTTCACTCCCCAATTTGGCTGCAACAGCCGGAGCTGAGCCGATCAGGAGCCAGGAGCTTCCTCCGGGTCTCTCACATGGGTGCAGGGGCTCAGGTTAAATTCTTAAATATACTTAGTGGTTTGTTGATTTTAAACTTAACCTAGAAATGTTTTTGGAATATTAGAGCACTAGCTTGAAAGTTAGTCTAGAATCGTGTGGCAGCTAGCCATGTGACCTTGGACAAGTCACTAGAAATCCATTTCACATCTATAGAGTTAGGAGGTTCACATCCATAGGGTTATGTTCCCTTTTTTTTTTTTCTTCTTTTCTTTTTGCAAAGTAGAAAGTGTACACCATCCACTGATTCAGTCTCCAAATGCTTGCAACAGCGCAAGGCTGACACCAGGTGCCAGGAACTCAATCCAGTTCTCCACATTGGGTGGTCGGAATCCAATTACCTGATTCATCATTGCTGCCTCACTAGCAGGAGTCTCGGGTCAGGAGCAGTGCCTGGTATCAAATCCAGGTACTCTTCATATGATATGTGGGGAGCATCCTAACAGGTGTTTTAATAAGATTGCATTTGTGATGTTGCTTAAACCAAAGATTGTAACGTTATAGATGATCAGATTAAAAGAATTATGAACTAGTAAGAATAATAAAATTCCGCATCCAAAACTGTATATAATAGTTAGGTTAGTTGTGAATCTCTTTTTCATTGTCTGCTTTATGGAGAAAGCCAGGTTTAGTTCTGGTTATAAGTAGTTGCTAATATAAAGGGAAATTTATTGTCTATGATTTTATACACAGTATATTTAATATCAGATCAACTTGAAGTTCATTCTTCATTCATGCACTTGTTTTTCTAAATTAGGTGCTTGTATGATTTTGTTAACTACTTCATGTCCCTGCAGTTGAAAACAAAGAACTAACTTTTAATGCCCTGTGGAATATTCAGTTAGTTTGGCTTTCTTTCCTATCCCAACAAAAGTTTTGTTCTTTTTATTTTTTTTTTAAAGTTATTTATTTGGAAGGGAGAGTGACAGAGATACAGAAAGGTCTTCCATCAACTGGTTTGCTCTCCAAATGGCTGCAACAGCCAGAACTGGGCCAGTGTGAAGCCAGGAGCCAGGAACTCTATCTGGGTCTCATGTGGGTGGCAGGGACTCAAGCATTTGAGCTGTCATCTACTGTTTGCCAGGCACATTAGCTTGTGAGCTGTATCTGAAGTGGAGTAGCCAGGACTTGAGCAGGCACTCCAATATGGGATGCAAGCATCCCCAAGCAGTGGCTTAACAACTCACTGTGGCACATTGCCAGCCTCCCACAAAGTTTTGATAGACCTCATGTTCATAATCATCAGATTGTTAATGTCAGTTTTATATTTTTGGATGCTGTTACATAGGACATGGATTCATCAGAATTAGTTTGCAGTTGCTTTTTTTATTATTATTTTGACAGAGTTGGAGAGACAGAGAGAAAGGTCTTCCTTCCATTGGTTCACTCCCCAAATGGCCACTATGGCCAACGTGCTGCGCCGATCTAAAGCCAGGAGCCAGGTGCTTCCTCCTGGTCTCCCATGGGGTGCAGGGCCCAAGCACTTGGGCCATCCTTCACTGCCTTCCCAGGCCACAGCAGAGAGCTGGCCTGGAAGATGGGCAACCGGGACAGAACTGGCACCCCAACCGGGACTAGAACTCGAGTGCCAGCCCTGCAGTTGCTTTTAATATAAATATATTTGGCCTAGAGAGATTTTATATGCTGAGACTTTTAATTTGTGATAGGCTCTATTGTGTCATTATTTAGAAAAGCATGATGGATTAGGACTAGAAAAGATCAAATTTGGTCACTTCAAATTAGAATTGTCTGAATCCTTTGCATTAGAACCCAACTTTATGTCACAAAGTAAAGTTTGTGATTAATCTTGCCTATACCAACTGGCCCAGATCCATTGTTAGAAATTTTTTTACATACCTCAGAAAGACCTTAACTGTAGGCATATTAATTTTTTTGGAATATTTACTTATTTGAAGATGGGAAGACAGGTTTTCCATCCACTGGTTCACTCCCCAGATGGCTGCAGTGGCCAGAGCTGGGGTGATCTGAAGCCAGGAGCAGGGAATTTCTTCCAGGTCTCCCATGTGGGTGCAGGGGCCCAAGCACTTGGGCCATCTTCCACTGCTTTCCCAGGCCATAAGCAGAGAGTTGGATTGGAAGAGGAGCTGTCAGGACATGAACCAATGCCCATATGGGATGCTGGCACTGCAGGCGGAGACTTAGCATATTACACCACAGCGCTGGTCCCCTTATTAAATTTTGATGCAGACTCAACCAACTGTATTTTTTTTTTTAAAGATTTATTTATTTTATTTGGAAGATTCATGAGAGAAAAGGAGAGGCAGAGAGAGGCCTTCCATCCGCTGATTCACTCCCCAGTTAGCCCAAACAGCTGGTGCTGCACTGATCTGAATCCAGGAGCCAGGAGCTGCTTCCAGTCTCACATGGGTGCAGGGGCCCAAGGACTTGGGCCATCTGCTGCTGCTATCCCAGTCGCATTAGCAGAGAGCTGGATCAGAAGTGGAGCATCCAGGACTCGAACCAGCGCCCATGTGGGATGCCAGTGCTTCAGGCCAGGCGGCAGCTTTACCCACTGTGCCACAGTGCCAGCCCCTGTATTTTTGAGTCAGTATACTTTGATTTCTCTGCTCTACAACATTGCAAAAATCTGCATCAGGCTCACCTATAATTTGGGATTGAAAATGGATTTTCTTCAGACCAGCAAAGGCAAGTTTTGTCTTTCTACTATTATTCACCAATTTTTGAATATACAAGTTTCTTTGGTTTCTTAACAGCTACCATTCAAATCAGCTAATATGTTCCCTTTTGTCTTCTGACCTTAAACAAGTATGCAAGGCAAAACTTAAATGACAGTCCAAGGTCACGAGCTAACTTGCAGTGAGATTCTAGATCCAGATTGTAGTTCAAGTTAATTAGAGCAAACATGGTGCTTAGATTGTAGGGAACTACACAGAGAAAAGGTCATATTTATTGAAATAAGCATTATATCATATTGATTGTGGCATTTAGGTAGTCAATGCACTAATGTGCCAATAGTGCATAAGAAGACCTGTATAAGATTTCAAATGACTTACTTAGTAGACTTCATTGCTCAGAACATTTCTCCATCTGCTTTGGGAACTTAGAATGTTCTTTAGAACAGCCTCAGTGGTGTTAGATGGTTTTCTTTAAATGTTCTTGCAGCATGAAAACCTACTGAAGAAAGATGCCTGGCCAGACTGGATCAGGAAGAAGATACATGTGAGTAACAAGGAATTAGAGTAGCCTTCTCATGTAGCCAGTAACCTGACTCAAATATCCCAGAACCAAATTAAAAGCTGCAAGCTTAAGGGGCAGGCATGGTATAGCAGGTGAAGCCTCTGACTGCAAAGCCAGCATTCATGTGGGTGTCGGTTCAAGTCCCAGCTGCTCAACTTCAAATCCAGCTCCCTGCTAATTGCCTGGAAAAAAGCAGTGAGAAGTGGCTTAAGTGCTTGGGCCCCTGCACTCACATGGGAGACCTGGAAGAAGCTCTTGGCTTTGGCCTGGCCATTGTGACCATTTGGGGAGTGAACAATTGGGTGGAGGATTTTCCCTGTCTCCCTCTCTGTCTCTGTAACTCTACCTTTCAGGTAAATGGATAAATTAAAAAAAAAAAAAATGCTGCAAGCTTAACCTTGGAAAGTCCGTAGCCAAGGGCAAGTGTTGGGCCTAGTGGTTAAAACACCTTCATTCCATATCAAGAGTCTGAGTGCAAGCGCTGGCTGTGGTTCCCAGTTCCACCTTCCTGCTAACACAAACTCTGATAAGTAGCAGCAATGATTGCTCAAGCAGCTGGGTTCCTGCCAACCACGTGAAGACCTGGATTAAGTTCATGGCTCAAGGCTTTGGTCTAACCCAGACCCATCATTGCAGGTATTTGAAGAGTGGGCCAGTGGATGAGGGTTTGCTTGCTGTGTGTCTCACTACCTCTCAAATTTATATATATATTTTTAAATTGCTTTGTTTTTAACATGACTTCAAATATTCCTTTTCTGGTATTTTTGTGAAAACCCTAATTTCAGAGGGTAAACCTTAACTCCATTCCCTCTGTTAAGGCAGTCACCATACATTTCCTATTCAAAGGAAACAGCAGCAGCATGCATTTGGAATTCAAAGGAGTTTTGTAAAACTGCTGTCTTATGTCTGATACCAGGTTGAAACATTGCTCCTAGCATTTTTTGTTTGTTTGTTTGGCTTTGGTTTTTGCTACATAACATTGAAAGGCAATTTTGATCCTTCATTACTGAAGGTTCTTTCCAGTGAGAACCTTACTTATCCCTGAAGAGTTGGGTCCAGGAAGTTACACGCATTAGTGGAATGGCCATCCAAGAGTCACAAAAGGCCAAAAGTTTATGAAACTACAATTAAAATTATGTGTTTTATCTTCAAATACAACTTTTCTTTAAGATTTATTTATTTGAAAGGCAGAGTTGCAGAAAGGGAGAATCGGAAATCTTCCATCCACTGGTTCACCCCCCAAATGGACACAACTGCCAGGTCTGAGCCAACAGCCAGGTGCTCCAACATGGTCTCCCACGTGGGTGGGAGGAGCCCAAGCTCTTGGGTCATTTTCCGCTGCATTTTTAGGTGCATTAGTAGGGAGCTGGGTCAGAAGTGGAGCAGGGGCCAGCACTATGGTATAGCCGGTAAAGCCGCCGCCTGCAATGCCAGCATCTCATACAGACACAGGTTTGAGTCCTGGCTGCTCCACTTCCAATTCAGCTCTCTGCTGTGGCCTGGAAGAGCACTGGAAGATGGCCCAAGTCCTTGGGCCCCTGCACCTGCATGGGAGACCCAGAAGAAGCTCCTGGCTCCTGGCTTCAGATTGGTGCAGCTCTGACCATTGGGGCCATCTGGGGAGTGAACCAGCAGATAGAAGACCTCTCTCTCTCTCTGCCTCTGCCTCTCTGTAACTCTGACCTTCAAGTAAATAAATAAATGTTAAAAAAAAAAAAAAATGTGGAGCAGCCAGGACTTGAACTGGTACTCGTATGGGGTGCTGGCATTGTAGGCAGCAGCTTAACCCACTGTGCCACAAAGCCAGCCCCTAGATACCTTGTAAAGACTAGATTGTAAGCAGGAATGGGATTGCAGGGATCCTTTGGTTTTTGGGGTGATGTTTCTCTCCTTTCCTTCAGTCCCCACCACAGCACCTTGCATATAGCAAACATTGAATAAATGTTTAATTGAATCAAGCTTATCAGTGTGTGAAGGTGGGATCTTACACTTTACTGTGTCTTTTATGTCTTAATTACCCATGTATAAACACAGAAATAAAATATTTGTCTTGTCCCAACTGGGGGTATCTGTATGCCAACCAGTCCCAGGATGCTGAACTGGAAGGCAGGGAAGCTGAGTTCCAGGCTGTTTGCTGATCTAGATTCTTGATGTTCTGTGAAAATGGTAGTAGTCTTTGAATGGACTTCTCCAGAGAAGATAGACAATTGACCTCAATCATGCACCACTTCGTACTTATTAGGAAAGCTACAATAACAAATGCAGTCTAGAATGTCATACCTTGCTGATGGGAATGTAAAATGCTACAGAAAATTTAATATTGTTTATGCTATATCAAAAAATGCTAAGTTTTAATTAAGTGGGTGATTTTTTTCAAGGTAAATGCTAATTGTAAAAACCCAAAAGCAAACGTGCAAGACCAATAACCAGGGAAGGAAGTAAATTAGTTGAGAGATTAATTCCAAAGAAATGTGAGACCACATTCTTGGAATGTTTCATTTTTTTTTTTTTTTCAGTCTTCAAAAAACATGATCCCTACCCCAAACTGTTCTAGCATAAAGTAAAAGATGACAAATTCCAAGTCCAGGTTAAAGCTAGTATAACCTTGATATCAACTCTGAAGGAACAAATCACCCCCTAAAAAGAGAGAGCTCCTATAGGCCTATCCATGGACAGAAGCAACAACCCTAAATAAAATACTTGCAAATCAAATCCAAACTAGTCAAGGAATACTACACCATAATTAAGTGATGTTTATTCTAAGAGTGAGGATGGTTTCAACTGCGAAAACCTATTGAAACAAATTTATAAAGGGATAAAACTAGGATCATCAGTACATGTTTAAAAATTATTTGATAGGGGCCAATGCTGTAGCATAGTAGCTTAAGCGTCTACCTGCAGTGCCAGTATCCCATATGAGCCCTGGTTCTAGTCCTGGGTGCTGCACTTCTGATCCAGCTCCCTGCTAGTGCACCTTGAAAAGCAGCTGAGGATGACCCTCTTCTTGGGCCTCTGCACCCATGTAGGAGACCCGGAAAAAACTCCTGGCTCCTGGCTTCAGATCAGCCCAGCTCTGGCCATTGTTAACACTAGCATCCCTTAGTGCAGCGCTGGCTCAAGTCCCAGCTGCACTGCTTCTGACCCAGATTCCTGCTAATGTGTCTGGGAAGGCAGTGGAGGATGGCCCAAGTACTTGGATGCCTGCCACCCATGTAGAAGACCAGGATGGGGTTCTTGGCTCCTGACTTCAGCCTAGCCTAGCCCAAACGGCAGTTGTGGCCATTTGGGGAGTGAATCAGCAGATGGAAGATTCCACCCAACCCCCTTCTGTTGCTCTACCTTTGAAATAGATAATACTTAATGATAAATGAATTATAATACTGGAAAGGAACAAAACATCTCCAATGTGATGTCTCAGAAAACTCCCCAAAGTGTGAACTAAAAAATTATGAAATCTAGAAGAGGGAGAAAATGTGGTAACATTTGTGAGATATTTTTGTTTGAGCTGCCCAGCATAGAAATCTCCATCTTTAATTTAGGAAATAACTCCATTATCTAAATCTAGGTGAAGGTAGAGTCCCAACATCCTACTACAGAAGCTAAAAATGAGACTTGATACCTGCCTCCCGACGACTACTGAGGCAAAGGAATACAACCAGGGAGTCCTCTATATCCTCCCAGTTATTGTCTTATCCTTGCCACATAGGAAGTTTCAGATGATTTCAGTTGCTTTCAACTGAGAACCATCACTCTTAAAGAAACTGATGGTGGCGCCAGCATTGTGGCATAATGAGTTAAGCTGCCTTCTACAATACCAGCATCCCATGTGGGCACCGGTTCAAGTCCTGGCTGCTCACTTCTCTTCCAGCTCTCTGCTAATGCCCTGGGAAAGCAGTGGAGGACAGCCCAAGTCCTTAAGCCCCTGCATCCACATGGGAGACCCCAAGGAAGCTCCTGGCTCTTGGCTTCAGTCTGGCCCAGCCCTGACTCTTGCAGCCATTTGGGCAGTGAACAAGCAGAAGAAAAAACCCTGTCCATCTATCTCCTGCTCTCTGTCTCTATAACTCTGCCTTTCAAATAAATAAAATTATCCTTAAAAAAAAAAAAAGAAATTGATGGTGAGGGTAGATTGTAGGCAACAAACCCTCAGACAAGCGGGGGAATCTGATTTTGATTACCTTCTCCAGCACAGACAAAGAAACAGCATCCCCAAATTATTCATAAATGGGAACCTGAGGGGCCAGTGCTGTGGCATAGTAAGCTAAACCTCCGTCTGCAGTGCCAGCATCACACATGGGTGCCGGTTCGTGTCCCGGCTGCTCCTTTTCCAATCCAGCTCTCTGCTTATGGCCTGGGAAGGCAGTGGAAGATGGCCCAAGTGCTTGCACCCCTGAACCCCAATGGGAGTCCCAGAAGAAGCTCCCATTGCGGCCATTTGGGGAGTGAACCCGTGGATGGAAGATCTTTCTATCTCTCCCTCTCTCTCTGACTCTGCTTCTCAAATAAATAAATAATTTTTTGAATGGGAACCTGAACTCCAAGTGCTCAGGAGCATTGAATAACTATTGAATCTGTTTCTGAGGGCAGGCCTTTGGGTGCTTTCAATAAAACAGGCACAGGGGCCGGCGCCGCGGCTCACTAGGCTAATCCTCTGCCTTGCAGCGCCGGCACAGGGGGTTCTAGTCCCGGTCGGGGCGCCGGATTCTGTCCTGGTTGCCCCTCTTCCAAGCCAGCTCTCTGCTGTGGCCAGGGAGTGCAGTGGAGGATGGCCCAGGTGCTTGGGCCCTGCACCCCATGGGAGACCAGGAGAAGCACCTGGCTCCTGCCATCGGATCAGTGCGGTGCGCTGGCCGCAGAGCGCCGTCAGCGGCGGCCATCGGAGGGTGAACCAATGGCAAAGGAAGACCTTTCTCTCTGTCTCTCTCTCCCACTGTCCCTCTGCCTGTCAAAAAATAAAAAATAAATTAATTAATCAAAAAAAAAAAAAAAAAAAACAGGCACAGGGACCAGCGTTGCAGCACATCTGCAACCATCTGCAATGCTGATATCCTGTATCAGAGCAGAGGTTTGAGTCTCACCTGCTCCCCTTCCAATTCAGCTTCCTGCTAATGCATCTGAGGAAGCATCAGAAGATGGCCCAAGTACTTGAGACCCTGCCACCCACATGCAAGACCCAGATGCAGTTCCTGGCTTCTGGCTTCAGCCTAGCCCAGTCCCTGCCATTGGGGCCATTTGGGGAGTGAACCTCCAGAAAGAAGATCAATTTCTCACTGTCTTTCCCTTTCTGTCACTCTGTCTTTCAAATAAATAAAATAAATTTTTTAAAAAAGCGGGGGGAGGAGTGGGCATTTGGCCTCATGGTTAAGATGCCTGCATACCCATACCATAGTGCCTGTGTTCCATACCTGGCTCCAGCTCTTGACTCCAGTTTCCTGCCAATGCAGACCCTGAGAGGAGGTTATGATGGGCCAAGTATTGGGTTCCTGCATTCACTTGGGAGACCCAGATTGTGTTCCCAACTCCTGACTTCAGCCCAGCCACTGCGGATATTTAGAGAGTGAAGCTGCAAATAGGTCTCCCTCTCCCTCTCCCTCTCCCTCTCCCTCTCCCTCTCTCTCTCCCTCCCTCTCTCTCTCTCTCTCAAATAAATAAATAAAAATTCAAAAGCAAAAAATTAAGATGCTGGACATGAAGAATTAACAGTGGAGTTTATACAGATTTAAAAAAGGGGACAACCTCAAATCCCTGAATCATTCCAGCCACAGTCATCAGAAATTGCTAGGGCTCTGCTTTTCAGCCACAGACGGCTTTCTGACAGTAAAACCAAAGTTAAAGACTGACCCAAGAAGTTGCTGAACTAAAGTATCAGTTTTGTTGACAGAGTTTGCCATGTAAAATTGAGGGCATTGATTGAGACAAGAGTGGGAGCCAGAAAAAATATTTTTTTTTTTGACAGAGTGGACAGTGAGAGAGAGAGAGAGAGAGAGACAGAGAGAAAGGTCTTCCTTTGCCATTGGTTCACCCTCCAATGGCCGCCGCGCTATGGCCGGCACACCACACTGGTCTGAAGCCAGGAGCCAGATGCTCCTCCTGGTCTCCCATGCAGGTGCAGGGCCCAAGCACTTGGGCCATCCTCTACTGCACTCCCAGGCCATAGCAGAGAGCTGGCCTGGAAGAGGGGCAACCGGGACAGAATCTGGCGCCCCGACCGGGACTAGAACCCGGTGTGCCATCGCCGCAGGCAGAGTAGCCTATTGAGCCGCGGCGCCGGCGGGAACCAAAAAAATTAAAAGGAATTTTCTCAGACACTTGATGACTCTCCTCAACAGCTAAATTTGCTCCCTATTCTTGGAGTGAATAAATAAGAACTCCTTTACCTGGAATTTCCCTGTAGGAAAAGCTAATCTTCACTTCCACCTGCCATCAGTTCTGACTAGGCATGTAAATGGAAACCTGGAGACTCCCTTCATCCAGCATTGAATTTAATAGAGGAGTACTGCAGCCCCACTAAGGCAGCATCACTGGGAATCCAAAGTTTAGGTCCTTACTCTAGATAAAGAACTCCAGCCAGGAGCCAACTGGCTAGAGACAAAGGAGATATGGTGGTGGCAGGGGAGATCAGACCCTTCTTCAGCCTTCTGATCAGCTGTAGAAATGACAACACACAGCCTCTCCTTCTGTGCTCTTCCCTGCAATGCCCTGTGGAAATTTACACCTGCTAGAACTTTCTCTTTGGTCCTCATCCTCTTTTCTCCCACCATCTTTATCTAGGCTTTATGGAGGTTTAACTTTATAATGAGCTCTTGAAGGGGTCACAAGAGAACTAGACAAGAAACAGAGATCGTTGTAGAGATCCCTTACTTGTTTTTGAATTCTTTTTTAAATTTATTTGATAGGTAGAGATATAGATAGTGAGAGAGAGAGAGACAGAGAGAAAGGTCTTCCTTCCATTGGTTCACCCCCCAAATGGCTGCTACGGCGGGCGCTGCACCAATCCAAAGCCAGGAGCCAGGTGCTTCTTCCTGGTCTCCCATGCGGGTGCAGGGCCCAAGCACCTGGGCCATCCTCCACTGCCCTCCCAGGCCACAACAGAGAGCTGGACTGGAAGAGGAACAACCAGGTCTAGAACCCGGCGCCCATTTGGGGTGCCGGCACTGCAAGGTAGAGGATTAACCAAGTGAACCATGGCGCCGGCCCCTTAAAAACAATTTTTGAAAAAAAAATTTTTTTTTTACTTTATTTGAAAGGCAGAGAGATGGAGACAAAGACACCAATCTCCCATCCACTGATACACTCCCCAAATGCCCTCAAAAGCCAATGCTGGACCAGGTTAAATCTGGAAGTTCAGAACTCAGTCTGGGTCTCCCACAAGGGTGACAAGGACCCAAGTACTTGAACCATCATCTGCTGCTTCCCAGGGTGCACATTAGCAGGAAGATGGATTGGCTCTAATAATATGGGATGTGGGTATCCCAAGCAGCAATATAATTGCTGAACCAGACTTAGTTTTTGAATATGATGGTTGACAACACATTGGGTTGCTCCTCTTTAGGAAAAGCAGTGCATTTTTTTTTTCTTGTTTGGGAGAAGAACAGTCATGAGATTAAATTGCTGGGAAAATGTCAACAATCCCCTTTGGTCCCCAAACTGAGAGACAGCTGAGGAAAGCACACATGTAGAAAGGGAAACAAGAAACAGAGGCCACCAAAGATCTTTAGAATGTCTTGTTTGCTACGTTTCAGAAAATGTAACATTGGTATTATAAAATAGTCATTTTCATATAAAAGATGGTTCTTGCAGCATCATTTATATAATATAATATATACATATTATTTGAGAGGCAGAATAATGGAGTGGAGGGGGGAGACAGAGAAGTCTTCCATCTGATGGTTCACTCCCCAGATAACCTCAATGGCTGGAGCTGAGCTGATCCAAAGCCAAGTGCCAGGAGCTTCATCTGGGCCTCCCACATAAGCACAGGGACCCAAGCACTTGGGCCATCCTCTACTGCTTTCCCAGGCCATTAGCAGGGAGCTGGATCAGAAGCAGAGCATCCAGGACACGAACCAGTACCCATTTGAGATGCCTGTGCCACAAGCAGAGGTTTAACCTACTATGCCACAGTGCCGACTCCAGAGCATTTTCTTTAATTAATTTATTTATTTGAAAGTCAGAGTTACACAGAGAGAGAAGGAGAGGCAGAGAGAGAGGCCTTATATCCACTGGCTTACTCCCCAGATGGCCGCAACAGCTGGAACTGCACCAATCCAAAGGCAGGAGCTTCTTCCGGGTCTCCCATGTGGGTGCAGGGGCCCAAGGACTTGAGCCATTTTCTGCTGCTTTCCCAGGCCATAGCAGAGAGCTGGATCGGAAGTGGAGTAGCCGGGATTCGAACCAGTGCCCATATGGGATGCCGGCACTGCAAGCGGCGGCTTTACCCGTTATGCCACAGTGCCGGCCCCCCAGTATTTTTTTATTACATTTTTAAAATTACAACAAGAATTATTGCATTATTTTAGACAGTAGTCTTTTTCTTTTTCAGAAGTGCAAGTCTACAAGCAGTGAACTCTACCTGATATTAGGTGGGATATTCTTTGCTATCAAGAAGCTGAATACTCTTCTTGGTTTGGGAGACTCCTCCAACTTGTGATTCTTGGTAGAGGTGGGACTCTGATTCCCATGACAAAAGCCAAAGCAAGGAGGTGAGGTCTCCCTGCCCTTTGGCACCCAAAGTGAAAGCTTCTGACCGGAGTCTGCCAGTTAGGTCTGGAATTAAGAATCTGTGCCAATAGCAGAAAGACATGAGCAAAGTCACGCTGCATACAGGGTGGTGGCAGGGGTCCGTGCTTTTGGTGATTTCTGCTGCTCTGTGTGGTCTCACATCCGTCTGTCAGCAGCCTCCCCCAGGCTTATGTCCATCCTGTGAGCCTTTCCAGCACCCACCCATACTCCATATCCTTCCACTAAAAGTTTTTCTTGTTTACTAATAAAGCAGCCAGATGCTGGTTGAATGTTAGGTGATATTATTTAAAAAAAATCAAAATCAACAAAATTGGTGTTTTCACTGTCTTCGTTCTGTATGCTTGAAATCGTCTTTAACTCCTGGGTTCCTCCCACCCCTGTGTCTATTCAGTTACTAAATCCTATTGATTCTTCCACATCCATAATATCTCTGGATCCGGCACCTTGATTTCCACACCAGCTGTCATCAGTATCTGAATTCTCATACCTGTTGCCTAGACTGTATGGGGCATTGTAAAAACCATTCTGCTGTTTTTAAACCTTGTTAGCCTGTTTAAAAAATTGACCTTGGCTTCATTCCAATTCTAGTTGTCAGCACAATTCCCAGAAAAGAGTAAACTCTTGTCTTATTGTCTTCTTTTTAAAATTTGGGACTTTTTTTTCATTGAAGTATAATATACATATAGGAAAGTACTAAATCATAAGTACACAGCTCAGTAAATTTTTAGAAGCTGTTATAATTGTGTAACCATTACCAAGATCAACAAATAGAACATGACCATCACTCTAGAAATCTCTCTTGTGGGGGCTGGAGCGATGGCATAGTAGGCTAAGCCTGGTCCAGGCCTGGTTGTTGTAGCTATCTGGGGAGTGAATCAGTAGATAAAAGATCCTTCTCTCTGTTTTTCCCTAACCCCTAAACTCTGTCTTTCAAATAAATTTTTTTTTAAAGTGCAAAAACAAATTTTCTTTCTTTTTTTAAAGATTATTTATTTTAAAGGCAGTGTGACAGAGAGGGGAAGAGACAGAAAACATCCACCCAGTCACTCCCCAAATGCCCCCAACAGCCAGGATTGGGCCAGGCCAAATCCAGGAGTCAGGAACTCCAACCTGGTCTCCCATTTGGCTGACAGGTTCCCAAGTACTTTGTCCATAAGCCAATGCCTTCCTAGGCTCATAAGCAGGAAGCTGGATTGGAAGCAGAAGGGGCCAGGATTCAAAATGGCTTCAATATGGTTTGTGGGCATATCAAGTGGCAGCTTATCCCACTGCACCACAATACTTGCCTCCAAAAACAGATTTTGTGGAAGAAGAAAACCTGTCTCAAGATTGCAGCATCAGTTGCTTCTTGAATTGCCATCCTGCTGGCTCCCACATTACATGAGCAATTCCTTAAAAATCTATAGATATATTGGGGCTGGTGCTGTGGCGTAGTGGGTAAAGCCACCGCCTGTAGTGCCAGCATCCCATATGGGTGATGCTTTGAGTCTCAGCTGCTCCACTTCCAATCCAGCTCTCTGATATGGCCTGGGAAAGCAGAAGATGGCCAAGGTCCTTGGGTCCCTGCACCCACGTGGGAGACCTGGAGGAAGCTCCTGGCTCCTGGCTTCAGATAGGCCCAGCTCCAGCCGATATGGTCAACTAGGGAGTAAACCAGTGGATGGAAGACCTCTCCTTCTCTCTCTGTGTAACTCTTTCAAATAAATAAATATTTTTTTAAAAATCTATAGATATAGATTGAGATAACTTTACATAGAGACACAAATAGATGGTAGTATGGGTATAGATACTTCCTCTCGGAAGAGAGAGAGGAAGAGAGAGCACTTCCATCCACTGGTTCACACCCCAAATGGCCACAACAGCTGGGTCTGGTCCAGGGCAAAGCCAGGAACCTGGAACTCCATACAGGCCCCTCCCCTGGATGGCAGGGGCCCAAGCACTTGGGCTATCATCTACTTCCTTCTTAGGCACATTAGCAGGAAGCTGGATTGGAAGCAGAGCAGCTGGGACTTCAACTGGCCCTCTAATACGAGATGCAGGTGTCACAAGTGACTGCTTAACCAACTGCACCATCTCTGGAGATTCATTTTTTTTTTAATTTGTTTATTTAGGGGCCAGTTTTGTGTCACACTTGGTTAATCCTCCACCTTCGGCGCTGGCATCCCATATGGGTGCCGGTTCTAGTCCCATTTGCTCCTCTTCCAGTCCAGCTTTCTGCTGTGGTCTGGGAAAGCAGTGGAGGATGGCCCAAGTGCTTGGGCTTCTGCACCCGCATGGGAGACCAGGAAGAAGCATCTGGCTCCTGGCTTCGGATCGGCGCAGCCCCAGCCATGCGGTCATTTGGGGAGTGAACCAATGGAAGGAAGACCTTTCTCTCTCTCTCACTGTGACTCTACCTGTCAAATAAATAAAATCTTTTAAAAAATTATTTATGTATTTGAAAGGCAGAGTTTCAAAGAGGCAGAGGCAAAGAGAGAGAGAGTGAGAGGTCTTTATCCACTGGTTCACTCCCTAGTTGACCACAATGGCTGGAGCTGGGCCTATCTGAAGTCAGGAGCCAGGAGCTTCCTCCGGGTTTCCCATGCAGGTACAGGAGCCCAAGGATTTGGGCCAACTTCTACTGCTTTCCCAGGCCATAGCAGAGAGCTGGATCTGAAGAGGAACAGCCAGGACTGGAACCAGCACCTGAATGGGATGCCAGCACTGCAGGCGGCAGCTTTACCCACTACGCCATGGAGCCGGCCCCTGGAGATTCTTAACTGATAGAATACTGTAGACACAGGTACACATATTGTATACATATATGTGTATAAAGAGAGGAAAAGGAAATGTGCCAAAATGCTAATAGCTGATAACATTATACACATGTTTCTTGTACAATCCTTTAAATTTTTCTCCAAGTATGTAATTTTTAATAAAAAAAAATCAGGGGAAAAGATTAAAATATACTTTAATGAATTTTTTAAAGATTTATTTATTTGAAAGGCAGAGTCACAGAGAAGCAGAGGCAGAGGTCAAGAGAGAATGAGATCTTCCATCCCATGGTCCACTCCCCAAATGGCTGCAACATGTGGAGCTGGGCCAATCTGAAGCCAGGATCCAGGAGCTTCTTCTGGGTCTCCCATGTGAGTGCAGGGGCCCAAGGACTTGAGCCATCTTCTACTGCTTTCCCAGGCCATAGCAGAGAGCTGGATCAGAAGTAGAGCTGCCAGGACTCGAAGAGGTGCCAATATGGGATGCCAGCACTGCAGGAAGCAGCCTTACCTGCTATGCCACAGCGCCGGCCCCATGACAGTCTTAGAGGCAGAGACAGAGAGAGATCTTTTAATCACTGGTTCACTCCCCAAATTGCTACAATAGCCAGGTCTGGGACAAGCTAAAGCCACCAGCCGGAAACTCCGCCTGGCTCTACCACAATGGGTGTGAGGCCTCTAAGTATGTGGATCACCAGCTGCTGCCTTCCCAGCTGCATTAGCAGGGAACTGGATCAGAAGCAGAGCAGCTGGGACTTGAACTGGTGCTCTGATAGGTGATTCTGGCATCACAGGCAGCAGCTTGAATCCCTGCACCCCAACACTGGCCTCTAATGACTTTTTTGGTAAAGGTAATACAGATCAGCCAGCCCAGAGACATATCCTAATGAAACTACTGGAATTTAAATGTTAAGAGAAACTCCCATAGATACTGCCTTTAAAAAAAGAAATCAATAGCACACCACTCTTGCCTCATAAGCCCCGATTTCCATGCTAGTAAACGATAGGTCAATTCACTAAAACTTCCTGAGGGGCAAAAAAAAAAAAAAAAAAAAAAAAAAAAAAAGTGGCCCCCAATTTTAAAACCATCTAAGCCAAAGCTCATGGAATTTAGTTCTCACAGCTCTTTCTCAACCAACTAAAATTTGAATGAAGA
Organism: Oryctolagus cuniculus; assembly: GCF_051225735.1. Lineage (NCBI taxonomy): Eukaryota > Metazoa > Chordata > Mammalia > Lagomorpha > Leporidae > Oryctolagus > Oryctolagus cuniculus. The sequence goes on along the minus strand of NC_142872.1, from coordinate 100,028,277 downwards.
AGCTGCTGAGGCAAAAAGAGTGGTGGTGAGCGCTGAGTAGGTTTACAGTGTTTCTTGACTGAGCAACTAATGTGTGCCAGAACCATGTGGGGCTTAGGTGATCCAGCTGTAACCCAGAATACAGGCTCTCCTTCATGGCATGGAGACTAGACAGGGAAACAGATCAGACAAATACGGATATAATCACAAGAGCCAGGTGCCACAAAGGAAACTTATCCAGAGCCTAGAAGCAAGCCTATTCGTTTTTATTCTAATAAATAAAATAGTGGAGAGTTAGCTGTCGGGTGGTACCTTATTCAGACACAGTGGCCAGAGGAGGTGACTGTGATTATGATATTCATGTTGGGACATGAACCTTGAGAAAGAATCAACCAGTAAAGAACCTGTAAAATAGAATCCTACATGGAGAATATAGCCAACTCAGACAGAACTAAGTCTTGACAGTGTGGGTAGTGTGGAATGCAACAGAATGTAATTGCAATAAAGCAGCCCCACTCTCGTTTGTGGTAGAATGTACCAACTTCCACTGACATTTCACTGGGTAAGAAAAATTTGCCTTGTGGGCTGGCGCTGTAGAATAGTAGGTTAAGCCTCCGCCTGTGGTGCCAGCATTCCATATGGGTGTTGGCTGAGCTGTTCTACTTCCAATCCAGCTCCCTGCTAGTGGCCTGAGAAAACAGTTGAAGACTGCCCAAGTGCTTGGGTCCCTGCACCCATGTCGGAGACCCTAAAGATGCTCCTGGCTCCTGGCTTTGGATTGACCCAGCTCCAGCTGTTGCAGCAATTTGGGGAGTGAACCAGCACATGGAAGATCTCTCTCTCTCTCTCTCTCTCTCTGTAACTCTGCCTCTCAAATAAATAAATAAATCTTTAAAAATAAATAATTTGTCACTTCTTCTGAAATTAAAAAATAAAAATTTGCCTGTCCTATCATACCCTAATGTGCACCCTGGAAGGCATCAAATGATGGCTCAAGTACTTGGGTGCCTGTCACTCACATGGGAGACCTGAATGAAGTTCCGGACTCATGGCTTCAGCTTGACCCAGGTCCAGCCATTGTAGGCATCTGGGGAGTGAAACAGCAAGTGGAAACACTCTTTTTCTCCCTCCCTCCCTCTCTCTCTTACTGTCCCTCTGCCTTTCAAATAAAAATAAACTTTTTTTTAAAAAAAGTCTGTAGGTTCTGCAGTGATTTGAGATCTAAGGTTTTCACATAGTAAAATTTCTGTGGGTACTTGTATCTATTTTGGACCATTGAATCTGTTACACCGATCTGTCTATTCATATGCCATACTGGAAGGAAGCAGGTGATGGCTCCATTATTTGGGTTCCCACCCACCTAGATGGCAAACCTGGTTTTAAGTTCCTCCTTGTGGGGAGCAACTGCGAGCAACTCGGACTAGACTAAGTTACTGGAATTAAGACTTATTCTATGCATCTGCTCTCCCACAATATGGCGCTGAGAAGGGAGTAACAGCTTCTACACAGCTGCCTCCAGTTCAACCAATAAACTGTAGGACTTGCTCCTGATTGGAGGAGAGCAGCGTACTCGGCGTGTGGGTAGCAGAGTTGGGATTGGTGGAAAAGGACTATAAAGGAGGAGAGAGACAACATGCACCAGGGAACATCTAAGGGGAACATCTCTCTGAAGGAACACCTGTGCAGCCCCCGAGAGAGCCGGCCGGCGGTGTGCCGCTCCCCCGCGGAAGTGGGGAAAGTGGCCAGGGGGAACCGCCCTTCCAAGGAGGTGGAAGGGATGGTAGCCAACCCGGGAAGAACCAGCAGCAAACCAGGGGAGGGCCGAGCAGACAAAAGAACAGTGCAGGGTCCTGTGTCGTTCCTCCATGAAGACAGGGAGCGACACTCCTATTAGCTTTGACCTGGTCCAGATGCAGCTGTTGTAGGCATTTGGGCAGTGAACCAAGGTATGGGAGTTCTAACTGTCTCCTCTTTCTCAAATGAATAAGTAATTTTAAAAAGAGTAATTTCACTGTCCTTAAGATGTTCTTCTCCATCTATTCATCCTGTCCTCCCTCCCTCCTAACTCTAGGCAGGCACTATTATTATTTTTTTTTGGCTCTATAGTTTTGCATTTTTTAGAATGTCATATGGTTGGAATCATGTAGTATTGACATCTTTCTCATAGTAATATGAACTTACATTTTGTCTATGTCTTTTTGTGGTTGTTTGCTTGCTTATTAGAAAAGCAGAATGAGGGAGAGGAAGAGGGAGAAGAAGATGGAGAAGGAAAGAGGGAGATATTCTATCCTGTGGTCATTGTCCAAATGCCCACAACACCAGGACTAAGCCAAGCCAAAGCTAAGAGCCAGGAACTCCATCCAGGTCCTGCACGTGGGTAGCAGGAACTCAAGCACTTGCTTTATCATCTGCTGCCCCCCCACCCTGTACAATAGTTGGAAGCTGGATCAGAAGCACATTATTTTAAAGATTTATTTATTTATTTGAAAGTTGGAGTTACACAGAGAGAAGGAGGGACAGAGAGAGAGAAAGAGAGAGACATCTTCCATCTATCTGTTGGTTACTCCTCAATTGGCTGCAACGGCTGGAGCTGTGCAGATCCAAAGCTAGGAGCCAGGAGCTTCTTCTGGGTCTCCCACGCAGGTGCAGGGGCCCAAGGACTTGGGCCATCCTGCAATGCCCTCCTGGGCCACAGCAGGGAGCTGGATCAGAAGTTGAACATCTGGGACTTGAATCGGCACCCATATGAGATGCCAGGACCCCTAGGTGGTGGCTTTATCTGCTACACCACAGCGCCGGCCCACTTTTGTCTTCTTTTTCTACTATCAATCATTCTCTTCATCTCTACCAACTCTTACATCTTTCAGTCAGAAGTCTGGCACTCAGTTTTCCCTTTTCTCCATCCCTGGCTTACAAAACATCTCTCAGTCGGGCTGCTCTCCTTCACATCTCTACGAGTCTCTCACATGCCTGAGTCCTGGGCCCTGACCTCAGCCTCTCAGGCCCAGGCAATAGCCTCCTGTTCTTTCTTTAGTGACTTTATCTGATCAAATCTGTTCAGCTACCATGGCAATCGTTCTAAAACACAAATCTTAGGGTGGGCATTTGGCACAGCAGTTAAGCTGTTGCTTGGAACACTCATGTTCCATGTCCCAGTGCCTGGGTTTGATCACCTCTGTTTCCCATTCAGCTTCCTGCTAATGCACACTCTGGAAGGCGCCAGGTGATGGCTCAAGTAATTGGGTCCCTACTACCTCCGTGAGAAACCTGGATGATTTTCCTGGTTCTTGGCTTCAACCCAGATGTTGGCGGGCATCTGGGAAGTAAATCCGTGGATGGGAGATCTCTGTCTCTCTGCCTTTCAAATAAAAAAAAACAGAAAACAAAATGTTAAAAAATAACATTTTCTCTTTGTCTTTTATTAGGAGAGACTCATGGAATGACTGGTTTGGGTTCAAAATTATATAAAATAATATATCCTTGCTTTGTTTTATTTATTAAATTTAAAAATTTTTCCTGTGTTTTCTTAAACCATCATTCTAAATTATGAGTATGCAGTTTGAAATCCCATGTATACTTCAACTGGACTACATTAACATTTACAGTTTGTTCAATAAAGTCCCCCAGTATTTCTACATAAATTATAATAAAGTCAAGTTCATTCCTTGAATTTATAAGTGATTTTTTTTAAAAGTTTTTTTTTTTTTATTTGAAAGGCAGATTTACAGACAACAAGGGAATTAGAGCTAGATCTTCTATCTGCTCGTTCACTCCCCAAATGGCCAAAATGACTCCTCTGGGTCCCAGCAACATGGGTGGGCCATTTTCTGCTGCTTTCCCAGGCACATCCGCAGGGCAGGGAGCTGAATCAGAAGTGGAGTAGCTGGGACTAAACCCAGCACCCATGTGGGATACCAGCACCGCAGGCTGTGGCTTAACCTGTTACACCACAGTGCCAGCCCCACAAAAAGGATTTTTAGAATCAAAATAGTACATCATTCCCATTGCATTTTATCTTAGAATTTTAACTGTATTTTGTATAAATCATTTAAAATTTCAATTCTCTTTCATGGAATTTGGAATCTTGAAGAAACTGTAAAGATTGGTCAGTCTCAGTAGCTTGCTTTATTGATAAGGAAACAAACACAGAGAGATCGAGGGCCTTATCCAGGCTTGCAAATGACAAAGCTAGGTTAAGAACACTAGCCTTGGATTTTCTGGTACCTTTTCCAGCATCTAATAGACAAGTGGTCAGTTGCCAAACTGCCTCCATTTCTCTTGTAAGAACAGCACTAGGAGATTGTAGTAAATTTCTTTATGGAGGCAGAACTAGTAGGATGCATACAGAATATGAAAGGGGATTTATTAGGAAAGTGGCTCACATGATTATGGTGGCTCAGAAGTCCCATGACTGGCTGTGTTTAGGCTGGAGATCCTGAGATTCCAGTAGCATGGCTCAGTCTAAATTTGAAGACCTCGGAATCAGGAAAGCCAATGGTATTACTCTCAGTTCAAGGTCAAAAGCTTCAGTACTCAGGCATGGAGCTGCCAGTGTCATTCCTGGTATTCAAAGTCTAGCAAGCCTGGAGTTCTGATGTTCAAGGGAGGGAATGAGCATGTTTCAGCTCTGGAGTTTGTCTCCAGGCCCTAAGCTGATTGGATGTTGCCCACCGATATTTGAGGGTGGTGGGTCCTGCCCACCTACTCTATTCAGACTCACACGCTAGCAGCCACCCCCCCCCCCAAATCCCCTGATGCAAAATAATGCACTGCCAGGTTTCTAGGAATACCTTACTTAATACAGTCAAGTTGACACCTAAAATTAACCATCAGAGAGTCATGAATACTCAAAAATAAACTAGTCCACAGAAACATAAGACTCAAGAAAGGTCTCTCGATTCAACTTGGCCTCTTCATGCTCCAACAAACAACTCCCCATAAGACTGTCCCTGACTTTCCAGTCCAGGGAATCCCAAGAACAAAAGCATTCATCAGTCACATGGCATGGTCAGAACTGCAGCATCTGCCCAGTGGTTCCTCTGCAGCTCCTTCAATGTTTCCTGACTTTTGGCTTCCCACGTTTTCTCCCCTTGACCACCAGAAAGTCCAGTTGCTAACTTAAGCCTCTGTGTCTCAGGCTCTCCCTTAACCTTGAAAGGAACGACCTCAGGCACATACGTGGCTTGTTATGCCCTGATTGGTCTTCCTTTCAAGGAGGTGGAGGTAGTTTGTGAGATGAGGGAAAACTGCTTCCTTGCCACCTGATGGTCATTTCTGATGCTGTGGGAAAATGAGTATCACTATAAAATCCAACAAAAATCATTCCTCAGTGCCATCTAATATTCATCCTATGCTTAAGTTCCTCGTTGTCTCAAACAAAATCTTTCGTGCAGTTACTTTGAATTAGGATCCAAACAAGGTTAACGTATTGTCTCTTAAGTATCCTTTATGACAAACGATGCTATTAAAAAGATTCCGTGAAGATATGGGAAACTTTAATTGCTGAGCTTTTTCCTGAGTGATTGTACCAGTTTCACTCTTGTATGTAGAGTTCATAAGGATTCTGCCTCTGACTTTTGGTATTGTCAGAAATGTTCTTTTGCCTATTTTACAGTCAGTTCCATTCTGGAAAGCAATGAGATGCGAGCCTGGTCTTCAAATATTGTATCATCAACTGTTTTAGATGTAAACATTTCTTACTCAGTGAGATAATGATATACTCCCACACAACCTGAAAGTCATTATGTTAGCTCCTGAGTATGTCAGGGTTTTTCTATTATATTTTAAAGAAGGAATAAAGAAGATAGGTAATTATGTGGTATTTATTTCCTAGGAAGGGTATGACTGGTACTGACTTTTTTCTGCTGAGATTCGTTTAATACATGTGAAACCCAAGGGACTAGAAATTGGTTTCACTCTGTCAGAATTCTTGTGACCACTTTTCTTCCTTATTAGTATCTGTCCTGGCATGTTTGCTGTGACGATGCCATAATGCTTTGTTTGTTGGGTCAGCTGATGTCACTTATTATACCTTTAGGAGATATCAGCTTGAGGCAAAGTGAAAAACTTAGATGGCAAATCTAATATTCTGGAACAATCTTCTGAAGTCGCAGGGATAAAGATCTCTGGATTTTTCTATAAGCTTTCCTCTTTCATTGGGATGTGTGGATTTTGCTCACTGTTGTAATATTAACAACACAAACAGGCTAACACCTGATATGCTTCTAGCTGATTCCTGGCTGCTAAGAGCATCCAAACATTTCTCAAGGACACAGTCATCCTGAACAAAAAGGGAGGGCCAGACCATTTCTGGCAGTAGAGTGGAAGCCTGGGAGACGGAAGCATATACCAGTATGACTTCCTTGTGAGAGATGAAGAGCAGTGTGTTTCATATTCTGCCATAAAATAACCGGCAAAAGATTTTAAAGACCTTTTCCCTTTTTGAACACATTTCACATAATGGAAGACCCAGAGAACAGAATGATATTTCTTAAGAGTGTCAAGAATAATATTCTACATTGCCTGTTAGAGAAATTTCTAAAAAGAAAGCCAAGGTCAATAAAACTACAGATTTTAAACTTTCATTCCTGTCAAGTAAAAACCTACTCAGTGTGTCAGCCACCTTAATATGTATCACGAGGTGCAAGCTTTTGGCTTCCATTTTCCTCTTATAAACCAATGACATCTTCGGTACCGGAATAGCTTTTAAAAACACAGCTTCTGATAAGTGTTGGCAGAACTGGTGCATTCCTAGAATAAATTCTGTATGCTCAGCTTTCCCCGCCCGAATTCAACCCTAAGTGGTATAATCACAAAACTCACGACCGCGAACTGGGCTGAAGGGAAGTCTAGACGTGACAGAAAGGATACGTGTTTAGCACAACGTGACACCGGTACGTGTGAAAAATACCTCATGCCTGAGGTCAAATCGCTCGTCAAATGTAGAGTGAGGTAACAACCGTAACTATTACTGATACACCTGAAGTTCAAAACCGAGGGGCTGGCGTAAAGAAGGGTAAACTGCACACAAAAGGAAAACTTCAAAATTCTTTTTTCTCTTTCAGGCAAGTTTCGGGCTCAACAAAACCAAGTGTCCTTGCCTTTAACGATCCGTGTTGCTCCGCTTCCCATTCTCATCCCACGGACACGGAAACTCGAGCCTCTCTTTTCCAAATTAGGAATGCGAGCAGCATTCCCGGTCCGCGAAGACCACAGACCAGCCAAAGGGGAAGTCTGATCTGGCCCCAAGGGTGTGAAAGCGGGTTTGGGGGTGGGGAAGAGATCTGAAGGGAAAAATCCGTAAACCTGTGGTTGGAAAAACAAAACGAAACAGAAAACACACACACACACACACACACGGACCCAAATATCATCAGAACCTCGCAGTACAGACGGGAAAATCAACAACCCAGGTCAAAACCGGAGCGGCGACTCCTTAGCAACTGATATGGGGGTGGCCCAGACGCAGACAGCAGCTGCGATCTAGGGTACCGACGAGCGCCATTTGCCGCGCCCCCATCCCTCCCTCGGGCGCCCGGCCCGCTAGCCAATCCCTGTACGCCATCCCCTTCCCAGCGGAGGCCCCGCCCCCGAGGCCGGGATGTAGGGCCCCCGCGGCGTGACGCGAGCACGGCGGCTCCGCCCCCTGCGTCTCCGGCCTCGCTGGCCTTGGGGGGATGGTTCCATCATGGCGTCAATGCAGGTGAGAGGAGTTTGCTGCATCTGGGCGGGCAAGGGAGCCGCCAAGAGGGTGCGAGTGTTCGGGCAGGGGCGGCGTCCGGGACTTGGGGACATCCGGGCAGGCTAGGGAGCAGGCCCTGTGGCCGGTTTTCCCCCAGACTCAGGGCGTTGGGAGGGGTGAGAGGCTGCGAGAGGAAGGGCGGGTTGGGGAGGGGGGGGTCCTCGGTCGGTCGTAGCGGACACCAGCCGGCCGGGAAGTTGGGGGGATAAAGAAGGCTTAAGGGAAGAGAGGGCAAAGTTCGGCGTTGGCTCCGTGGTGGTGGTTTCGGAGTCGCCTGTCCGCTCACACATTCACGGGGCCGCTGCCGGCCTGCCAGACAGCCCGAGGGATGCCTTTTCCACCCCGCGGTCCCCGGCCCCGCGGAAACAGCTGCGCTCGCCGTTGTCGCCTGGGCAGGGGCGGCCCTGAGAGGGGCTCAAGTGTAGGGGAGCCGACGAGGCGTTCCGGGGGAAGCTGGCTCGCTGCAGACTGCGCTTGGCGGCCTCTGCTCGGGCCTCCCACGCCCGGCCTCCGGGACTGCTCGGCCCCTTCGCTCTCTTTTCTCTTTTTGACCCTTAATCCTCCGCCCCGTGGGTATCTTCTCCTTGCATCGGCCGCGGCAGCCCCACGAGCATTCCGGCAGCAGCCCACTTCCTCGGACGCCGGCATCCTTTGCCGCCTAAGGTGCAGCCTCCTGAGGATCGGGTCCCTAGCTCCCTAACACCTCTCGGGATAGCTCGCCCTTTGCTTTTTTTTTTTTTTTTTTTTTTTTCCTACGATGCCCCACCCTTGCGGTCTCGAGGAGGCTACCGACAGCTCTTTGCCCTTCTTTCCCAGACCTTTGATGGAACCTTAATTTGCCGGGAGGCGGCTGTTAACCCGTGTCCTATCTACCTGACTTGGCAATGCGTGGTTTTCTGGTTCTGCAACTAATTTACTCCTTTTTCTAAATCAAGGGAGTTTTTTTTTTTTTTTTCCAGGCAAAGATGGCAACCACAATAGTAGTTTTGTAGCGATTGCCTGCATAATCTATAGCTCGCATTTAATTCACGGAAAAGATTAACAGTATCCAAACATGTAGGAAGCGAAGGCAGAACCATCTTCGGGAATATCACCTGAACTCTTTTTAGAGGTTTAATAACATTCCCTTAAGAAAGAGACCACGTTTTTCTTAGAAACATTTTTTTGGGGGGGTGCTTTTGTTTGTGGAAGAATAAGCCCATGTCTGTCTTCTCTGGTTCTTTTTTCTCATTTCTTTGCTAGTTGTGTTTTTCTGCCTTCTGTTTTCTGCATCTTCCTCTTTTTGTGAGTTTGTACGTGCGTGTGCCCCTCACATTTTCCTTCTATGCGTTTATGGTATCCCTTCCAGCGTGTTTTTCTCCTTTGCTTCTCCCTCTGGACTTTTCTGCAGAACAGAGAAGTTGTGTGTATTCTGTCTCATTGGAGAGGTGTCATGAAATGGGGTGTGTGTGTGTGTGAAAACAAGAACAATTTCAGGAAACGTTATACTTTACACTAGCCTCTGGAGAGACATTAGAGAAGTTTCGTCATTGGAGGCCAAAAAAGGAACTGTGGGACACTAGTTGAACAGTAGATGTGCTGTATGAATGCAGTAAGGTTTTTACTGTGTTAAGATTAAATATTACTTAAAATATTTAGATGTGTTCACTCTAAGATTAAATATTGTTATGACCAGTTTAGGATTATTGTCTGAGGTGAAAATATTAAGATTAAACTCATGATACTTGTGATATATTTGACAAAGGATAGTATTAGTTGGTTAGATTTAGACTTGAAGTGTTTGGGAAAGGCAGATTCATTTTTAAGAGATGTTGATAATCTTGAATTTTTTATGGTGACTTATGCAATGGGGAAAAAAATAACTTGGCAGTGCAGTGGGGTGTTTTCCCATGCCCTATATACTATATCACATCACCTTTATTTATTCCTTTGTGCTTAGAGGAATGGAAAACTGATGCTTCCTATTTTAGTGAAAAAATGAAATTTTGCCGGCGCCGTGGCTCAATAGGCTAATCCTCCACCTTGCGGCGCCGGCACACCGGGTTCTAGTCCCGGTTGGGGCGCCGGATTCTGTCCCGGTTGCCCCTCTTCCAGGCCAGCTCTCTGCTATGGCCAGGGAGTGCAGTGGAGGATGGCCCAGGTGCTTGGGCCCTGCACCCCATGGGAGACCAGGAAAAGCACCTGGCTCCTGGCTCCTGCCATCGGATCAGCGCGGTGCGCCGGCTGCAGCGGCGGCCATTGGAGGGTGAACCAACGGCAAAGGAAGACCTTTCTCTCTGCGTCTCTCTCTCTCACTATCCACTCTGCCTGTAAAAAAAAAAAAAAAAAAAAAAAAAAGAAGAAAAAATGAAATTTTAACTTTTTATTTGTATTAAAAAATATCTGATACAGATTTCCTGATAGTGTGTTTAACAGTATTGTAGTATGGTAAATCATACTTTTTTAAAGATTTATTTATTTGAAAGAGTTACACAGAGAGAGAAGGAGAGGTGCAGAGAGAGAGAGAGAGGTGTCTTCCATCTGCAGGTTCACTTCCCAGATGGCTGCAACAGCTAGTGCTGTGCAGGTCTCCCACGTGGGTGCAGGGGCCCAAGCACTTGGGCCGTCTTCTGCTGCTTTCCCAGGCCACAGCAGAGAGCTGGATAGAAAATAGAGCGGCCAGGACATGAACCTGCGCCCACATGGGATGCTGGCACTGTAGGCAGAGGCTTCACTAAATCATACTTTTTCAAACACCACACTCCTTTATGTGTGATTATTGGATGTACAAAATTTGTTTCCTGACCATATTAATAGCAAAGTTTAGCTCTTTGGAACAACTAGATTATGCATAAAACTACAACCAAATTACCAAATTTGTTCACTCAGCAAGTATTATTTGAGGGCTTGTTGTGTCAGGCATTTATCTGGGTGCTCGGGATACAAGATTTCTACCCTTGTGGATTCCGTAGTCTGTCTAGAGGGACAGAAACAATTTTTTTTTTTTTTAAGATTAATTAATCAGAGCATCAGAGAGAGAAAGAGGGATATCCTCCATCCACTAGTTTACTCCCCAAATACCTTCAACAGCCAGGTCTTGGTAAGGCTAAAGCCAGGAGCCGGGAACTCCATTTGTGTCTGCTACATGGGTGGTAGGAATCCAAGCAGTTGGGCCATCTTCTGTTGCTTTCTCAGGTGCATTAGCAGAAAGCTGGATCAGATGGAAGCAACCAAGACTTCAGTTTCAACTCCAGTATGGAATACTGGCATCCCAGGTGTGGCTTATCCCACTATGTGCCAGAGCTGGCCCCAGGAACAGAATATTTAAGTTAATCATGTACTATAATAATATGATAGTGCAGTGGAGAAAAAGCATGGAAGGAGGTTAGGAAGTTGGTGTTTTGGGGATTTCAGTTATAGTGGTTAGGATAAAATATGTAATAACACAGGATGCTCTGACCATGTCTTAATCTAACAAGCTTTTATTATTATTATTTTAAAAATTTACATCAGGATATTAACTGCTTCTGAAGAAGAGGTAATTTAAGCCCCAAGAGGAACTACATTTTTTAAAATAGGCCATGTCATGTGAATGTAACATGGGATTTGATTACTTGGTAAAAAGTCTTTAGGCAATGCAGTAAAATTAAATAAGGATAGTCTTTGAAATTCTTATTAGAGCATGTGTTTTTTTCACTCATTGTATTTAAAAGACAGAGACCTTTCATCTGCTATTTCACTCTTCCAAATACCCTCAGGAGCCAGGAACTCCCAGGTGGGTAGCAGGGACCCAAATACTTGAGCCATCATTTGATGCCTTTCCTGGGTGAGCATTAGCAGGAAGCTGGATAGGAAGCAGAATTATGACTTGAATCAGGCACACTGATATGGGATGCAAGGGTCACAAGGCATCTTTTTTTGTTTGTTGTTAAAAGAATTTATTTATTTGAAAGCATTACAGAGAGAGCTTCCATCCACTGATTCACTCCCCAGATGGCAGCAATGGCCAGAGCTGGGCCAGGCAGAAGCCAGGAGCTTCTTCTAGGTCTTATGTGGGTAGCAGGGCCCAAACACTTGGACCATCTTTTGCTACTTTTCCCAGGCTATGAACAGGGAGCTGGATTGGAACTGGAGCAACTGGGACAGGAACGGTGCCCATAGGGGATGCCAGCAATACAGGTGCTGGCCAGACCCTCTACACTACAGCACCAGTCCTAAGGCATCTTTTTTTTTTTTTTTTTAAGTTTTATTTTATTTATTTATTTGAAAGGTGGAGTTAGAGAGGTCTTCCATCTGCTGGTTCACTCCCCAAATGGCAGCAACGGCCGGAGCTGGGCTAAGCTGAAGTCAGGAGCCGGGAGCTTCTTCTAGGTCTCCCATGTGGTTGCAGGGCCCAAGGACTTGGGCCATCTTCTACTGCTTTCCCAGGAACATTAGCAGGGAGCTAGATAGGAAGCAGAGCAGCTGGGACCTGTACCGGCTCCCATACAGGATACCAGTCCTCCAGGCTGGGGCTTTAACTCGCTTCACCAAAGCGCCAGCCCTCCAAGGCATCTATTTTTAAGACTGACTTACCTGAAGGGCAAAGTGACAGAGATATCCTCTATCCACTGATTCGCTCCTCAAATGGCTACAATATCCAGAACTGAGCCAGACTGAAGCCAGGAAGTTCATCCAGGTCTCCCTAGTGGGTGGTAGAAGCCATCTTCTGCTGCCTTCTTAGATGCATTAGCAGGGAGATAGATTGGAAGCAGAGTAGCCTGAACTCAAATTGGCAGTTGAACCAGTGGCTTAACCTGCTGTGTCACAATGCTGTCTTCATCGTAACACCGACCCTGAGAGTGTACATTTTAAAGTTGAGGTTGTAGCTACTTTAATAGATTGCTTCAGTGCGTCTCTGCCTTCTTTTAGATAATGTCACACATAAATGTGGTTTTTGAATGGTGCGTTAGAGTGGATGTGATCACTGGAGGCTATAAGCATCTGGCCAGGCAATGCCTTCTGAAACATGTGGGATGTCTGTAATGCCTGTGATGCTAGGGAAGCTCTCCTCCATAATGTTGCTAGGATTCTTCATTATACAGTTCAAGGTGGTGATTTTCAGACTTCAGTGAGTCCTTTGAGACTTCTTTCCCTTGTTTTTATCTTTTTTTTTTTTTTTTTTTTTTGACAGGCAGAGTGGATAGTGAGAGAAAGAGACAGAGAGAAAGGTCTTCCTTTTGCCGTTGGTTTACCCTCCAACGGCCGCCACGGCTGGCGCGCTGCGGCCGGCGCACCGCACTGATCCGATGGCAGGAGCCAGGTACTTATCCTGGTCTCCCATGGGGTGCAGGGCCCAAGCACTTGGGCCATCCTCCTCTGCCTTCCCGGGCCACAGCAGAGAGCTGGCCTGGAAGAGGGACAACCGGGAAAGAATCCGGAGCCCCGACTGGAACTAGAACCCGGTGTGCCGGCGCCGCAAGGCGGAGGATTAGCCTATTGAGCCGCGGCGCCGGCCTGTTTTTATCTTTTTTTATTTCTTCCTACTGTTTCTTCCTAGAACAGTTCTGAATCACCAAGTAAGAGTTGTTGGATTATGCTTTAAGAAACCTTTTTTTTTTTTTTTTTTTGACAGGCAGAGTGGACAGTGAGAGAGAGAGAGAGAGAAAGGTCTTCCTTTGCTGTTGGTTCACCCTCCAATGGCCGCCGCGGCCGGCGCACCGCGCTGATCCGATGGCAGGAGCCAGGAGCCAGGTGCTTTTCCTGGTCTCCCATGGGGTGCAGGGCCCAAGCACCTGGGCCATCCTCCACTGCACTCCCTGGCCACAGCAGAGAGCTGGCCTGGAAGAGGGGCAACCGGGACAGAATCCTGCGCCCCAACCGGGACTAGAACCCGGTGTGCCGGCGCCGCTAGGCGGAGGATTAGCCTAGTGAGCCACGGCGCCGGCTTAAGAAACCATTTTTAAGAGAATGGTACACTCATGGTGACACTTAAAATTGGCAGGAGTTAGAGTGAAGAAATAGATCCACATTTCATTTTGGTGATTTCAGGAATCTTAAAATACTAAATGGAAAGTTGTTTGTAGCAAAGTTTAGTTTTGACATGGTAGACTGATTATTTTTTGGCCCAAACTTTAATCTCCAAATCGCAAACACATTATCCTATTAAAATGAATTTATGTGATTTAAAATATTTCTTAATAGTTTAGCAATATTAGAATGTTCTGTTTTCAGCTAAATCGTTCTTTTACTTTTGAGAGTTGGGGAGAAACAGAGCTCTTTCGTCAGCTAGTTCACTCTCCAAGTGCCTGCAACAGCTGGGGCTGAGCCAGGCCAAAGCCAGGAGCCCAGACTTCAGTCCAGGTCTCCCTTGTGGGTGGCAGGGACTCAAGTATTTGAGCTCCCACCTGCTGCATCCCAGGGCACACATTAGCAGGAAACTAGAATTGGGAACAAAACCACGGCTTGAACCCATGTACTCTGATATGAGACAGGCGTCTTAACTGCTGTACCAAACACCCAATCCTCAGCTAAATTTTTGAATTTTGCTTTGTGTATGATGTTTCTTTTTTCATTTTATAATTTTTTTCCGGTGACTCATTTCATGTTATGAAATACTTAAATACTTTGGTATCCTGGATTTGTTTTCCAGTTTTAGAATTTGGTTGTTTCATTTAGAGTTTTCTTAAGTTAGAAGTTTTAATGTATACCTGGTATACTTTTCTACATTGACACTCTGTAGATTTACTCACTTTAGATATGGACTACCGCTACATTTATTTATTTATTTGAAAGAGTTATGGAGATAGAGGGAGGGGGAGATCTTCTATCCACTGGTTCACTCCCCAATTGGCTGAAACGGCCAGAACTGTGCCAATCTGAAGCCAGGAGATTCTTCCAAGTCTCCATCTTCTACTGTTTTCCCAGGCAGAAGCAGAGAGCTGGATCAGAAGTGGAACATCTGGGAATTGAACTAGTACTCATGTGAGATGCCAGGACTGCTAGGTGGTGGCTTTACCTGCTTTGCCACAGCGCCGACCCCTACATTCTTTCTTAAGGTCTTAGAAATGCAGTGCATAATAGTTGATGTTTGTCAGCTCTGAAAGCAGTGACGTAATTGAGAGAAATATTTGAATTACCATCATGTGCTGCATTATAACATGTCCTTGACAGCCAAAATACAAAAGTGGTCCTATAATGCCTAATGAGGTTGATGTAGCCTCTTAGTTTGTATAAATACACTCTAAGATACTCTGTTAGCACAATGACAGAATTGCCTAAGGACTGAATTTTACATTGTATCCTCTTCATTAAGCAACACATAACCGCACTCTTGTGAATTCTATTGCTTACCTAAGCCTTAGACTTTTGATATAGGTAGATGCAAGGAGGTGGAGATAGTGAATGAATGTGTGCTTATTGTACAGAGGACTTAGAAATAATTATTTTGAATTATTTATAGCTCTACATTGCTTTTTACCTAAGTAATTGATAATAGTTATTGAGAGAGGTGGAATTTGGGCTCTTACTGACATTGCTTTTTTAATAGTTATGTTGCATTGACAATTAAATACTTTATAACTGTTAATGTTATGAAAGGTTGCAGTATAATCTGAAGTAGAAAAATGACTGTCATCTTGGAAACTGAGACCCACTGATTATTGGGAACCTGTGGAGTATGACTAGCTTTATATCTGAGAAGGCAAGCTGCATTCTGAATAATATCTGCATCTGGCTGTCAGAGTTTTTGAAGCAAGGGAAAAGGGAAACAAACAGCAGAGGATGGAATTTAGGGTGGTGTTTTTAGATTTATTTATTTAAAAGGCAGAGTTACAAAGAGAGGAGAGACGGCAATCTTCACCTACTGTTTCATTCCCCAGATGGCCGCAGTGGCCTGGACTGGGCTAGACAGAAGCCAGGAGCCTAGAACTTCAATCAGGTCTCCCACATAGATAGTAGGGGCCCAAATACTTGAGCCATCTTCTGCTTCCCTCCCAGACACATTACTAGGGAGCTGGATTGGAAGTGGAGCAGCTGGGACTCCAAACTGGCGCTTATCTGGGATGCAGGTGTCACAGGTAGTGGCTTAACCTGCTGCGCCACAATGTCTGCCCCATTTAGATTTTTATTTAACTTTTCATATCTCTTCTACCACTGGGCCATAGATTTCATGCAAACAGGAAAAATACTTTTCCTTTGTCCCTTAACTGCATGTACTGAGTACAGTAAACATTTGTCACTTGACACTTAAGCATTCCTAACTAGGAAATTCTGCGTTTGTTTAATTTCATTTCAGGGAAATATGTTAAGCAGTTCTGCAATAGTAAGGTTGAGTACCTATAAGGGAATAATGTAAAATTCCTATTTATAGAGGCCGGTACTGTGGTGTAGGTAGCAGGTTCAGCCAACATCTGCAGCGCTGGTATCCCATGTGGGCGCCAGTTCAAGACTAGCTGCTGCACTTCCGACCCAGCTCCCTGCTGATGCACCCAGTAAAGCAGCGAATGGCTCAGGTGCTTGGGCCCCTGCACCCATGTGGGAGACCTGGGGGAAGCTCCTGGTTTTGGTCTGGCCCAGCTACGGCCTTTGTGGCCATTTGGAGAGTGAACCAGTGGATGGAAGATTTCTCTGTCTCTCCTCCCCGCTCAACTCTGTCTTTCAAATACAAAATTTTTTTTTTTAAAAAAAGAATTCATATTTATAGATCCCAAAAAGCTGCTTCTTTTCTTGATTTGTTTGCTGTAACTTAAGTGTTTTTCAAAGTATTTTCATATTTTCTCTGGATTTTTATTGCACCCTTGTGGAAAGGAAAGTCAGATAACCTTATTATATTCTGCTAGAGAAAGAGTGATTTTTGGTAAGTAATTATTTATTTGGGTAAAGACTTACCTAAATTTACATAGTAAGTGAGTAGTGAAAATGGAATTAGAACCCATGCTCTGAAATCTGATGCTGTAGGTAATAAACATGAAGATGTTTAGTGTTGGGGCCTACATAGCAGATAAAGCTGCCACCTGCAGTGCCTGCATCCCATATGAGCACTGGTTCAAGTCCCGGCTGTTCCACTTCTGATCGGGCTTTCTGCTATGGCCTGGGAAAGCATTAGAAGATGGCTCAGGTCCTTGGGCCCTTGCACCCACTTGCAAGGGAAAGCCTTGGAAGAAGCTCCTGGCTTCTGATCGGCACAGCTGCGGCCGTTGCGGCCATCTGGGGAGCGAACCAGTGGATGGAGGACCTCTCTTTCTCTCTCTGCCTCGCTCTACCTCTCCTTCTCCTCTCTCTGTGTAACTCTGACTTCCAAATATATAAATAAATAAATCTTAAAAAAAAAAAGATGTTTAGTGTTAAATAGAAATCATTTGGATAATTATTTAACATTTCAATCAGGAATTAAATATTTACTATAATTTATATTCCTTTAAGAAAAAGGAAGTTTTTCTTTGAGCTTATAATATAAAATGATATATCAGCTTTTACTTTATTTTTTAAATATTTATTTATTTATTTGAAAGTCAAAGTTACACAGAGAAGGAGAAGCAGAGAGAGAGAAAGGTCCTTCATCCACTGGTTTGCTCCCCAGTTGGCTGCACCGGACGGAGCTGAGCCATTCTGAAGCCAGGAGCCAGGAGCTTCTTCTGGGTCTCCCATGCGGGTAGAGGCCCAAGGACTTGGGCCATCTTCCACTGCTTTCCCAGGCTATAGCAGAGAGCTGGATTGGAAGTGGAGCAGCTGGGACTCAATCTGGCACCCACATGGGATGCCAGCACTGGAGGCGATGGCCCTACCTACTATACCACAGTGCCGGCCCCATATAGATCAGATTTTAAAAGGAGATTCTTTTTGTGCACTGAACAAAATTGTAATGATAAATATTTAATGATATTTTAATTTTAATGATAAATTTTTAAAAGATATTTGTTATTTTCTTTTAAAAAAAGATTATTTGAAAGGCAGAGTTACAGAGAGGCCTCTAGAGGCAGAAAGAGAGAGGTTGGTTTTCCATTCACTGGTTCAACTCCACAAATGGCTGCAACTTTTGGAGTTGGCTGATATGAAGCCAGGAGCTTCCTCCAGATCTCCCATGTGGGTGCAGGGGCCCAAGGATTTGGGCCATCTTCTGCTTTCCCAGGCCATAGCAAAGAGCTGAATAGGAAGTGGAGCAGCTAGGACTTGAACTGGTGCCCATATGGGATGCTAGCACTGCAGGCGGCAGCTTTACCTGCCACGCCATAGCGCTGACCTCAAAAGATTTCTTTATTTTCAAGGAAAATTTTGTAAATGGAGTGATCTGGTATTTTATGGATATATGCTTCTGCTTAATATTTACCTAAATTAACACTTATTGGGTGAGTTTTATTGCACCTTTATATCAATGCTGTTTCCATTATGAATATTATCTGAAAAATACTTGTTTATGTTTGTCAGATGTTTTAAAAATTGGTAGCCTTTATTTGTGAATTTAGTTTTTGGATCGTAAACATAGTGCATGCCTTTGAATTGTTTTTATTCTGAGAAAAGACTCTAATTTAGTCATTTGCCTTTATAAAACTTCTGTAGAAATAACGCAAGATCTGGAATCTAAAGACCTGGGTTCAAGTCCTGTTTCACTACTTAAAAAGCTGTATTGTGGATCAGTCAGTGTTTAGTGTAGTGCTTAAAACAAGATCAGCAGAGAAATAAACATGTTTAAAATTTTTCTCCCCAAACCTACTTTATTTTGTTCAAAATATTTACGACTCTCTCTCTCTCTCTATATATATATATATGATTGAAATACAGAGAATGAAATCTTCTATCCACTGGTTGACTCTTCAGATGCCCACACAGCTGGAGCTTGGGCAGGCCAAAGCCAGAAATCCAGAACTCAATCCAAGTCTTTTATGTGGGTGGCAGGGACCCAAGTACTTGAGCCATCACCTTTTTTTTTTTTTTTTTTTTTTTTTTTTTTTTTTTTTTTTTTAATTTTTTTAAGATTTATTTATGTTGAAAGAGAAAAAAGGAGAGACAGATCTCCCATCCACTGGTTTACTCCCTAAATGGCTGCAACAGCCTGTACTTAGCCCGTTTCTTCTGGGTCTCCCATATGGTGGCAGGAGCCATCTTCCACTGCTTTTCCTGGACCATTAGCAAGGAGCTGGATTGGAAGTGGATTAGCTGGGACATGAACTGGCACCCATATGGGATGCTGGCATCCCAGGCAGTGGCTTAACCCACTGTGCCACAATGCCAACCCCAACTCATCACCTTCTTTCTCCTAGGGTGCTTGTTAGTAGAAAGCTGGGATCACGCGGATGTTTCAAGCTTTGTCTTAACCACTGCATCAAACAGCAGCCCCTGCCAAACCTATTTTCTGCATTATCCTCTATGTGGGGTGTGACAATTTCATTCTTCCCTTTTCTCAAGCAGAAACCTTGGGTTCATCCTACCCTGCAGTCAAACCATTGACGAATTCTGTCTGTTGTACCTTCAAAAATCTATCCAGAATCAACTCCTGGTCCACGCTCCTGGATTACTTTTTTTTTTTTTTTTTTTTTTTTTTGACAGGCAGAGTGGACAGTGAGAGAGAGAGACAGAGAGAAAGGTCTTCCTTTTTGCCATTGGTTCACCCTCCAATGGCTGCCGCAACCGGCGTGCTGAGGCCGGCACACCGCGCTGATCCGATGGCAGGAGCCAGGTGCTTCTCCTGGTCTCCCATGGGGTGCAGGGCCCAAGCACTTGGGCCATCCTCCACTGCACTCCCTGGCCACAGCAGAGAACTGGCCTGGAAGAGGGGCAACCGGGAAAGAATCCGGCGCCCCAACCGGAACTAGAACCCGGTGTGCTGGCGCGCCACAAGGCGGAGGATTAGCCTAGTGAGCCGCGGCGCTGGCCGTCCTGGATTACTTTCTAAATCAAATCATCACTTACCTAGATTGTCTCAACAACTTCATGACTGGTTCCCTGCTTCTGCTCTGGTCTTTTGTCTTGTTTTCAACCCAGAGAAAGATTCTTTTAAAATAGTCAAATGTCACTTCACTCAAAACCCAACTATGGTTTCCCTATCTTCTCAGATATTACCCAAAATCACTTTTAAGACTAAAAGGGCTTACTCAAAAAAAAATTATTTGAAAAGCAGAGTGGTGACAGAGAAAGAGAAACTGAATGGTTCACTCACCTAATGACCAAAGCAGCCAGATTTGGGCCAGTCCAAGCCAGGAGCTTCAAACTCTGTCGTGGTCTCACATGGTGATAGAGGCCCAAGTACTTGAGTCATCTGCTGCTGCCTGCACAAGGTTCATTATCAGGAAGCTGAAATGGAAACAGAACACTCCAGTGTGAGATGCAGCTGCTCAAGTTGCTGCACTCTTTCTTGAATTCCATGGAAACTGAAAGATCTAAAACTCTCCTGTGTCTGTCTTACTGGCCTCCTTGCTGTTCCTGCCTGAGAGCCTTTGTCCTTGTTTCTTTGCTCTTTTCTTATATGAATGGCTCATTTCCTTTTGTTACTCAGATCTGTGTTCAAGTGTGATTTTTTTTTTTCCCCAGAAAGGGCTTCTCTGACCACCTAATATAAAATGACTCTCCCATCTCAGCAGTAGCAATTCCTGTACCCTGCTAAATTCTTCATGCCCTTGACTTAATTAATTTGCTTATTTACTGTTTTCTGAATGTAAACCAAGGACTGACATACATGAATCTCTCAATAAAAGTTGAATGAGTGAAGGAATCCAGCCTTTGGGTCAGATAAAACTTGGATTTTAGTTCTTGTTTTGCCACTTAAGTGTATAGCCTTTCCTCCTCCTCCCTAACATAGGAATGATAAAACAATTGTATGGGGTAAGATTGCAGATTATTTCATTTTGTGGATCTTTGGAGTTGCTTGTGAATTATAATCTGTAGGTCTCCAGTTTAAATTAACTACCACATACTATTTTTCTGCCTGATTCCTAATCGGTCCGTTGGCAATCCATGGAAAAAAAAACCAGATTCCTTTTATCTTCGTGTGTCATATGAGGTCTCTCTGTATTTCCATACCATGGGGAAGAGGGTGGAAGTATGATTTCTGATTAATGTGTATTCTTTTCCAGTCCAGTGCTCATTAGCTAAGTAAAATCGGAAGCCTTCTAAATCAGTTCTAAAAAGCAATTTTTTCTTTCAGTTGAAATGTAATTCACATACCACAAAACTTAAGCCTTCTAAGTGTACAATTCCGTAGTTTTTAATCACTCAAAACTTCTGTTGAACATTCTCACCTCCCCAGAAAGAAACCCCTTATCCATTAGCAGTCTCTCCCAGTTTCCCCATTCCCCTAATACTAATGTATTTTCTGTCTCTATGGATATACCTGTTCTGGGCATTTTTTTTAATTGGAGTCATATGTGAGTGATTTATAACTAGCTTCTTTTACTTTTGGGGTCATTCATGTTGTTTGTATCAGCACCTAATTATTTTTTGTGGCCAAATAATAGTTCATTTTATAATTGTACCATACTCATAATTTGCTTATCCATCAGTTGACATTTGGACTTTTTCTTGAACCTAGTCATCAGTTGATAATTGGATAATTTTCACTTGGTTATTATGAATAATGTGTCTCTGCACATCCATGTACCTGTTTTTGTGTGGATGTATTTATAATTTGATTTAGCTATAAACCTAGGAGTGGAATTACTGGGTCTTATATATAATTCTAAGTCTATAGATAAAAAACCAGCTTTTTTCTCTTACTGTATACTCAAAACACTTAATACTTCTTTTTTAAAAATGTGTTTATTTGAAAGAGAGGAACAGGCAGAGAGAGAGAGAAAGAGAGATCTTGAATCCACTGGTTCACTCCCCAAATGGCCACAATGGCCAGGACTGGGCCAGGTCAGAGCCAGAAGCCAGGAGCTCCATCTGGATTTCCCATGTGAATGCAGGGACCTGAGTACTTGGACCACCCTTCTCTGCTTTCCCAGGTGCATTAGCAGGGAGCTGAATCAGAAGTGGAGCAGCCAGGACTTGAACTGGCACCCATAAGGGATGCAAGTACTGCAGGTGGTGGCTTAACCCACTATGCCACAGTGCTGACCCAATACTTCACTTCTGATACCAGATGTATGGGCTTTTCCCACACAAAGCAATTCTGGGTGCCCTATAATTCAGACACTAATCAGAGTTAATGCAGATACCACAGAAGAAGGCCTGAGTCCCCCAAGATTGTACTTTGCTTCAGACATCAGTCAGAAGTAGGAGGTTCCCAGTTACCACAACTTTTGTTCCAAGTTGGCTCCAAATTGGAGGTTTTCTTGATCCCCTTTCTTGGGTATGATACTTGTCTAGATGAGCTCGTAGAACCCCAGAGAACAATGTATTCATAATTGTCAGTATATTGCAAATGTTATTTTAAAGGGTCCAAATGAATAGCCACATGAAGCTTGTCATAGGGTAAGGTTCATTACAAGATTATATTTTCACTGGAAATTATTGACCTCAGAACAACAAAAATGGTGATAATAATGCTGTACATCTTTTAAAAAGTAAGTTGTTAAAATAATGTTCTGGGGCAGGTGTTAAGGCATAATGGATTAAGCCTCCGCCTGGGATGCCAGCGTCTCATATAGGCACCAGTTCAAGATCTGGCTGTTCCACTTCCAATCCAGTCCCCTGCTGATGGCCGGAGAAAGCAGCAGAGGATGGCCCATGTGAGAGACCCAGATGAAGCTTCTGGCTCCTGGCTCCTGGTGACCATTTGGGGATAGGGGCCAGCCTTGTGTTGTAGTAGGTAAAACTGCTGCCTGTGAGTCTGGCATCCCATATGGGCACCAGTTTGTGTCCTCACCACTCCACTTCCCATCCAGCTCTCTGCTAATGGGCCTGGGAATGCAGTGGAGGATGGCCCAAGTGTTTGCCACTCACATGGGAAATGTGGGTGAAGCTCCTGGCTTTGACCTGGCCCATCCCTGGCCATTGTGGCCATCTGGGGAGTGAAACAGCAGATGGAAGATCTGTCTGTCCCTCTCTGTAACTTTGACTTTCAAATAAAAAAAAAAAAGGTAAGCAATGCCTTTATTTTAAAGCTAGGAGAGACCCTATTGAAGACCAATAAAGTTATTAGAAAGAAAATCAGTAATTATGACTGGATGCTGGATGAATTGATAGTACATAAGTTCCTGAAGAGAGAGATGACAGAATTTCGAAAAGAGGAAAAGAACATACTTTGGCTGGGATTTAAGTGAAAAACCACAGATTGACCATAGGGACTGGGTGTGATAATGTTTTTGTTTTGGAGTTCAGCTAAAACTGAGAACAAGTTAGTAATTGAATTATATACATATTTAGAATTTTTGTTCTAAAAGGAAGTTTTTATTTTTAAAAAACTTTGGAGAACTTAGAGAACATGAGGTTGCATTTTATGTGTTTCAGCTGAAAGAAAAGTTGAAGATTTTTATTTAAAAATACTCCCCCAAAACAATTGAAGCTGATACAGGCTTAGATAATATTTTCATTTTCTTATACAGTTGTTCAAACTCTTTTAGGAGAGTTACCTTTAATTTCTTTTCATTTTTCATTTTTTTATTGTCATCTGAATTTTAATACTACCTTATGTTTATTTGTAACTTTAAACTTTCTAAATTATTGTTATATTTGTTGGCCTATCTCATTCTATTTTTAATAACAATCTGAAGTAGAGTTTAGTTATGAAGATACAGGTTATTTATCTAAAGTTGCATATTACAGGGGTACTTCATAAAGTTCACAGAGGAGCAGATGTTTAGCCTAGAGGTTAAGATGCCCAAATGTGGGGCTGGCGTTGTGGCATAGCAAGTAAAGTGCTGCCTGCGATGCCAGCATCCCATGTGAGCACCTGTTCAAATCTTGGCTGCTTTACTTCTGATCTAGCTCCCTGCTAATGCACCTGAGAAAGCAGCAGAAGATGGCCCAAGTAATTAGGCCTCTGCTGCTCACGTGGGAGACTTGGATGAAGCTCCTGACTCTTGACTTCAGCCTGGGCTAGTCCCGGCTGTTGTGCTATCTGGGGAGTGAACAAGTGGATAGAAGATCTTTCTCTCTGTGTCCTTTCCTCCTCCCCCAACTCTGCCTTTTAAATAAGTAAATCTTTTAAAAAGTAAATTTTTAAAAATGTCTGCATCACACATGTGAGTGCCTGGTTTTGCTTCCCAGTTCAGCTTCCCATGAACCCAGGCCCTGAAAGGCAGGGATGATGGCTCAGTAGTTGGATTCTTTCCACTCACATGGAGACCTAGATCACATTCATGGCTTCTGGTTCTGACCTTGATACAACCCTGTCATTGTAGGCATTTGGGAGTGAACCAGTCAGTGGGGGTGTACCTATGCTTTCTTTCTCTACCCCCCAACCCCCCTTTTTTTCTCTCTCATGCTCACAAAGAAAAGTTCATGGAAAAGCAGAATTAAAATATGAATTTGTCTTGGTGCAGAAAGTTTTTTAAATCCATGCATAGTTTTTATATAATATGTATTTTACTTGAACTTTTTGAAGACCCCTGTATTAACACCCATAGCAATCAAGGATTGAGGTTTCTAAGCTGCCAAAGCAAAATACCTTAGATTGGGTAATTTATTTATTTATTTATTTATATTTGACAGGTAGAGATATAGACGGTGAGAGAGAGAGACAGAGAGAAAGGTCTTCCTTCTGCTGGTTCACTCCCCAAATGGCCACTACGGCTGGCACTGCGCCGATCCGAAGCCAGGAGCCAGGTGCTTCCTCCTGGTCTCCCACGCGGGTGCAGGGCCCAAGCACTTGGGCCATCCTTCACTGCCCTCCCGGGCCACAGCGGAGAGCTGAACTGGAAAAAGAGCAACCGGGACTAGAACATGGTACCCATATGGGATGCTGGTGCCGCAGGTGGAGGATTAACCCAGTGAGCCATGGTGGCAGCCCAGATTGGATAATTTATAAGGAACAGAATTTTGTTACAGTTCTGGAGGCTGCAAAGTTCAAGATTAAGCCATTGGCAGATCTGGTAGCTTATGAGGGTTGGGGCCTCATAGAGAGCACCCTTTTAAAAAAAAATTCATGGCCTGCACCGCGGCTCAGTAGGCTAATCCTCCGCCTGCGGCGCCGGCACACCGGGTTCTAGTCCTTGTCGGGGCGCCAGATTCTGTCCCAGCTGCCCCTCTTCCAGGCTAGCTCTCTGCTGTGGAGGATGGCCCAAGTGCTTGGGCCCTGCACCCGCATGGGAGACCAGGAGAAGCACCTGGCTCCTGCCTTCGGATCAGTGTGGGGCGCCAGCTGCAACGCGCCGGCCACGGTGGCCATTGGAGGGTGAACCAATGGCAAAAGGAAGACCTTTCTCTCTGTCTCTCTCTCTCTCTCACTGTCCACTCTGCCTGTCAAAAAAAAAAAAAAAAAAAAAAAAAAAAAAACAATTGGAAGTCAGAGTTACAGAGAGGTAGAGGCAGAGAGAAAGAGATCTTCCATCTGCTGGTTCATTCCCCAAATGGCTGCAGTCACCGGAGCTGAGCCAATCTGAAGCCAGGAGCTTCTTCTCGATCTCCCATGAAGGTCCAGGGGTCCAAGGACTTGAGCCATCTGCTGCTGCTTTCCCAGGCCATAGCAGAGAGTTGGATCCGAAGTGGAGTAGCCCAGTCTCAAACCGGTGCCCATATGGGATGCCAGCACCGCAGGCAGAGGCTTTACCCACTACACCACAGCATCGGCCCCCGAGAGCACCCTCTGTGTGTATCTTCACATAGTGGAAGGGACAAACAAGCTCCCTCCAGGCCTCTTTTATACAGGTACTAGTCTGTTCACCAGAACTCTACCCTTGTGACCTAATTACCTCCCAAAGGTCCTGTCTCTTAATACCTATGCACTGGGGATTAGATCTCAACATGGGAATTTTGATGGGACACAAATGTTTAGACAATACTATATTCCTTATAGTATCTCCCTTATACTCCTAATGTTTGCATTTTACTTAATTTTGAATAATATGTGACATGCCCTAGTGCACCAACACATATTGTTTCTTGTGTTAGATTTGAAGTTAAAATTGTAAGCCATACCAAACTTTTCACTGGCATTGAGGACAGAATTATCATTTTATCTAAGACTTGTTGTATACCAAAACCTGATTGTAGTCTACATTGCATATTTACGACATGTGATTTGCTTTAGTAACTTATTTATTCGTATTAGAATTTCCAAAGGTAGCCTAGCCAAACCAAATCTGTACATTATAATTTGAGATCTTAAACAAAGATAGAATGTTCTTCTGAAGTAAAAAAAAAAGAAAGAAAAAAGGTTAGCTTAAAAAAAATCAACTCCGTTAGACTTAGTGTTGATTACTTGCAGCTTTTCATCTGTGATATAAAATCAAGAGAAGAAAGTAGACACTGAAGTTATTTTACTTCATTCTTAATTAAGGTTTCTTGGTAACTTAAATATTTTCTTTGGAGTGTTAATTTCCAGAAACACCAAACACATAAGTTGTAGACTAGCTTAAGTAATTAAGTTGTGTGTGTTTTTTTTTTTTTTTTTTTTTTTTTTTTTGGACAGGCAGAGTGGACAGTGAGAGAGAGAGAGGCAGAAAGAAAGATCTCCCTTTTTGCCGTTGGTTCACCCTCCAATGGCCGCCGTGGCCGGCGCCCCACGCTGATCCGAAGGCAGGAGCCAGGTGCTTCTCCTGGTCTCCCATGCGGGTGCAGAGCCCAAGCACTTGGGCCGTCCTCCACTGCACTCCCGGGCCATAGCAGAGGGCTGGCCTGGAAGAGGGACAACCGGGACTAGAACCCGGTGTGCTGGCGCCACAAGGCAGAGGATTAGCCTATTGAGCCGCGGTGCCGGCCTACTAATTAAGGTTTGATTCTGGGTTGTAAACCCTTTGTCTACTGGAGTCAAGCAGGTTTAGGGTACATATGTATTGAGATCATGGAAGAGAGCATACGCACCTGAAGAGGGCAGCTTCGTGGACAGGGAATAGTCAGTTTATTTGAAAGAATGGCAAAGAAGGACAGAGACAGAGATTTTCCATCTGCTGGTTAACTCCCCAAATGCCTGCAACAACTAGAGCTGGGTCAGGCCAAAGCAGAGAGCCAGGAACTCAATCCAGGTTTCCCATGTAGGTGGCAGGAACCCAAGTACTTAGACCATCATCTGCTGCCTTCCCAGATGTATTAGCAGGAAGCTGAATCAGAAGTGGAGCACTCTATACTTGAACCTACACTTTGATATAGGACACCAGTGTTGAAAGTGGCAGCTTAACCTACTGTGCCACAACGCTAGCCCCAAAATGACTTTTTATTAAAAGAAATTTTATGCATAATAATTATTGAAATATTAGAAAATATCAAGTATTAAAAAGAAAAACGTCACCCTAAGAAGATCAAGGAATGGTGAGATTAAGCAATGATTTTCATTTTTAAATATTTTGCTTTGTATTTTTTCACCTGTGTAAACGTGATGTTTACCATTGAGAAGACAATCCTTTGTAAAGTCTCTAATCCTAAATTCTAGATCTGACTGCTCTCCTTCAGTTATTTTGTATGTTTGCCACCTTCTTTTCTCCTTGATGCATATGCTTATGTTTTTCCTCAAAAAACCTCTTTTCCTTAAACACCACATTTATGCAATTACCAATGTGTTGCTTTGCCTCCCTTCATAACTAAATTCCAATAGCTTAAAAAAAAGATGCAACAAGGATCAATATAGTTTTTAAGTTGTAAGTGAAAACTTTAAGGCTTAATGAATATAAGTTGCCATTACCTTTGAACCCTCCTATGTCATCTTCTGATTGTGTCTCACTACTTCTGTTTCACAGTAGATTTCTGTCCTGGATTTCATGTTTGTCATCCTTTATTTTTCTTTAGATATAGAGTGCTTTGTTTTTGTTTTGTTTTGTTTATTTATTTATTTGAAAGAGAGAGGTAGAGACAGGTCTTCCATCTGCTGATTCACTTCCCAGATGGCCACAAAGGCTAGAGCCGTACGGATCCGAAACCAGGAGCCAGGAGCTTCCTCTAGGTCTCCCACGTTGGTGGAGGGACCCAAAGACTTGGGCCATCTTCCACTGCTTTCCCAGGCTGTAGCAGAGAGCTGGATCAGAAGAGGAGCAGCCGGGACTAGAACTGGCACCCATATGGGATCCTGGCGCTTCAGGCCAGGGCTTTAACCCACTGTGCCACAGCGCTGGCCCCAGAGTGTTTTGTTTTTGAACATTAAATAAGTGGAACTATACTGTTAGTATTCTTTCCTAACTTGATTTTTTTTTTAAGATTTATTTTATTTATCTTAAAGAGTTACAGAGAGAGGTAGAGACAGCAAGAGAGAGGTCTTCCATCTGCTGGTTTACTCCCCAGATGGCTGTAACGGCCAGAGCTACGCCAATTAGAAGCCAGGAGCCAGGAGCTTCTTCTAGGTCTCCCACGTGGGTGCAAAGGCTCAAGGACCTAGGCCATCTTCTGCTGCTTTCCCAGGCCACAGCAGAGAGCTGGATTGGAAGAGGAGCAACTGGAACTACAACCTGTGCTCATATGGGATGCCGGCGTTTCAGGCCAAAGCTTTAACCTGCTGCGCCACAGCCCCAGCCCCATCCTGACTTGATTCTTTTAACATTTTAAGATTAATCTTATTTTGATGGATGTAGCAGTACATTTTAAGTCTAAGTGGTATTTCATGGTATGAATCTATTAGTTTACCAATTTTACTTCTAACCTGTTGTGAACAGTGCTTCTTCAAATATTCTAACTCATGGGACCAGCAACGTGGGTCACTTGGTTAATCCTCTGCCTGTGGCGCCAGCATCCCATATGGGCGCCGGGTTCTAGTCCCAGTTGCTCCTCTTCCAGTCCAGTTCTATGCTGTGGCCTGGGAGGGCAGTGGAGGATGGCCCAGGTGCTTGGGCTCCTGCATCCGCATGGGAGACCAGGAAGAAGCACCTGGCTCCTGGCTTCACATTGGCGCAGTGCCAGCCGTAGTGGCCATTTGGGGGGTGAACCAACGGAAAGAAGACCTTTCTCTCTTTCTCTCTCTCTCACTATCTATATCTCTACCTGTCAAATAAATAAACAAATATTCTAACACATTTTCCTGGTGTGCATATGCATGGCTGTAGGAGTACAGATCATGGGTTATGGTCCATCTACTTAGCTTTACCAGATAATGCCATACTTTTCTAAAGTAGTTGTATTAGTGTGTATTCCAGGGATATCCTGTACTCTCCCAACACTTGGTATTATCTGACTTTTATCAAAGGTGTCATATTGTGGTTCTATTTTACATTTTCTTGAAAATAAAGAGTGCAATATAATTTTATGTGTTTGTGGGCCATTTATGTTTCCTCTTCTGTGAAGTGCTTATTCTTGACTTTCAATTTGACTCTCCTATATTGGTATATAGGAGTTACTTTATATGGTTCATTTCCCCATTTAAAGTTTAGGTTTTCTTTCTTCACTTTTTTAATGTGTCTTACAAATATATTGGTATTTTCTTTTTTTGATTGGCGCCTTTTGTTTCTTAAGAAATCCTTTTCTGAAATGGGTGTTTTGCCTAGTGGTTAGGATGCCCACATCCCTCATCATAGTACCTCAGTTCAGTTCCCAGCTCTGACTTCTGGTTCTACCTTCCTGCTAATGCAAACCCTTGGAGGCACTGCTGATGGCTTGAGTGATTATATTCCTTCCAACTGGGAGACCAGATTGTGTCTGACTCCCAGTTTCTGCTCACCCAACCCCAGCTGTTGCAGGAATTTGGGGAAGTGAACCAGCAGATCAAAGCATTCTCTCTCGTTTTTAAAAAACCTTTTCTATTCTGAACTCAATTTTTCTCCTATTTTAAAAATCTTCAAGTTGGACCTTTGATCTTTATGAGTTGAAGTAAAGATCCCTTTTCATTCTTTGTGAATACCCAATTATTTCAGTCCTGTTTCTAAATACAAGAGGGCTTCAGAAACTTCATGGGAAATTCACATTATCTTGTAATTCCATTCTTCCATGAACTTTTTCATTTTCTCTTGTATGTGTGTATTTCCATTTGGGTTTTCTTGTTTGTCCCATTGATGTATATGTGTCTGTACTTCACTGATTATTACAATTTATGATGTAATCAAGTTATCAAGCAGGGATATACTGCCACCTTTCAAATCTATGTCTTTTCTGAAGCCAAACATTAAAGAAAGTTAAAAATTTGCAACAATATAAAATAATGCCACTTTTCTCATAATTTTTGTTTTGAAAATAGTTACTTTCATAAAATATAGACTTCACTGTTAATTTGAAGCAATTATTAATAGGTTAACATTCAATAAAGATAATGTCAGTGGTATATATTAGGCTTTAGAAAGAGTTTTTGTTGTAGTCATTTCTTTAAATGTTACCCAAAAATGTTAATCTTTTTATTTATCCATTATAACTCATTTCTTGATCTTGCCAGGAAGGCCTTTTGGCATATTCAAACTTGGTTTGACTTTTTGAGTTTATATTTGTATAGGCTTTGGCATTTTGAGTTGAGGGAGCAGAAATCAACTGAATAGAATTTACAGTTAACCCTCTATATCTGTGGGGTTCCACATCTCATATTTAACCAGCCACATATCAAAAATACTAAAAATTAGAAATTGTGTCTTATCCCCTAAACAATCAATATAGTATAACAACTATTTGCATAGCATTTATATTGTATTAGGTTTTTTTTGTGTGTGTGACAGGCAGAGTTAGAGAGAGAGAGAGACAAGAGAGAAAGGTCTTCCTTTTCCATTGGTTCACACCCCCGAATGGCTATTATGGCCAGCGCGCTGCACCGAGCTGAAGCAAGAAGCCAGGTGCTTCTTCCTGGTCTCCCATGTGGGTGCAGGGCCCAAGCACTTGGGCCATCTTCCACTGCCTTCCTGGGCCACAGCAAAGAGCTGGACTGGAAGAGGAGCAACCAGGACAAAATCCGGTGCCCCAACCGGGACTAGAACCCGGGGTGCCAGTGCCGCAGGAGGAGGATTAGCCAAGTGAGCCGCGGCACCGGCCTGTATTAGGTATTATAAGTAATACAGAGATGATCTAAAGTATTCAGGAGTTATATGAGAATAGTACATCATTTTTCATAAGAGACTTCAGTATGTGGGGATTGTTGTATCCACAGTGGTCCTCGAACTAATCCACAGCATCTATGCAGGGCTGATGAAATGTTTCAGTGATTACATTTTTAGAGTGATTACTTTTTTTTTTTTTTTTGACTTATTTATTTGAAAGTCAGAGTTTGTGTGCTGGTTCACTACCCAAAAGGCCACAACAGCCAGGACTGGGTCATATGGGAGCTAGGAGCTTCATATGGGTCCCCCAGGAACTCCATTCAGATCTCCCATGTAGGTGGCAGGGTCTCAAACACTTTTCCCAGGCCATTATCAGGGAGCTATGTTGGAAGTGGAGAATACGAACTGGCACCATGTGAGATGCCACTGTCACAGGTAGTAGCTTAACCTGTTGCACCACCACGCCATTCTTGAGTGATTACTTTTTAAATCGCTTGTTTTATTACTTTGTCCTTATGTTCCCACATTTCACCTTTTGTGGGAAACTACTGTAGTGGTGACTTGAAAAGGCAACAGGGGAAGATGGGAGCAGATAGTATATTAATCTGAGCAGCACTTTGATGTTGTTATCTCCTTAACAACCATAGGGAAGAATAAATCTCAGTAATCCCTCATGTGCACTGAGTTGGGAAAAAAAGTTTTAGGAGAGGTCACATATCCTTGGCTGTTGTAATGATGGAGTAGAGATTCTCAAGTAATATATAATGACATACTAGAGTGTTAATTCAGTTTTCTGATATGTCCTAAGACCTTGTCATTGATAATAGTAAACTGGATAATTTGTCAGGTATTTTTTCTAAATTAACATGGTTTCGTGTCTCTTCATTTTTGTAATGAGGAAGGAGAGAAGGGGAAGTACTAGCTGGACTACAGAGCCACTGAAAAGCTAAGCTAGTTTTGAAAGTGTTAAATGACCTGTCTTCAGTGGTTTTTAGATGTTAGGATCCTTCTTACTAAACAGGAAAACTCACATGGGTCTCCTATTAGAGCTCAAATTCCTGTGCACTTTCCAGAGTTGAGCCAACGTGTTGAAGATTAGGTGTTTTCAAGGTTTGCGTCAGAGTTGACATGCTTCAAAACATTGGCTTTCTAAGTCTGGCCATTTTTGATGGATGAGTGAGATAAAGAAAATAAATTCTTTTGCTAGTAACTTTAGGTCATTTTTTGCCTAGAAAGATAGATGTCTGTGTACTGCTGTGGAAATTCTGGGCATTAAGTGCACATTTAATAGATTGACTAAAGTCATGTGTTTTAGGGTAGATGAGATAAAATAGGAGATAAGAATCATTTCAGTTGTTACATTTACTGAAACTTAATTGAAATTTTATTTTTCAAGTTTTCTTGTACCTAAAGGTTAGGAAAGTTAATTTTATAATTCTATATTTTATAGATTTTTTAAATGCTTATTTTTATACTTTAATCTTTCAAATCAAGATATGTGCTATTGGGGCCGGCACTGGCACAGTGGGTTAACGCCCTGGCCTGAAGCGCCGGGATCCCATATGGATGCTGATTCTAGTCCTGGCTGCTCCTCTTCCAATCCAGCTCTCCACTACGGTCTGGGAAAGCAGTAGAAGATGGCGCAAGTCCTTGGGCCCCTGTACCCACGTGGGAGACCTGGAAGAAGCTCCTGGTTCCTGGCTTCTGATCAGTGTAGCTCTGGCCGTTACGGCCATCTGGGGAGTGAACCAGCGGATGGAAGACCTCTGTCTCTGCCTCTACCTCTCTCTGTAACTCTGTCTTTCAAATAAATAAAATAAATCTTTAAAAAAGATGTGTTATCAATGCATGTCATTGAATAATTGGCAGGAATTTTCCTTTTCTAGTGTTGTATAAAATAATGGCATATCTTAGAATTGATGGCATGTCTCAGATTTGGGAGACAGTGGCATGTTTGTGATTATTTGTAATTTTCCCATACCTCACCATCTTAGGGACTTGCAGGAAGGATACTTGGCTGTGAACCACTAGAACTAATATCCTCTTCCTTCTTTCCCCCCATCGTTTCTGGGTGTTTCTCCTGCTTTAGTTACAGTGGTTCCCTTCTGCATTTATTTTCCATTGTGTAGTTACCTCAGTTTATAGCTGGCATTTTTACTACTGTCTGGGAAAGCAGAATGGTATTATCATGATTGATTTATTTTTTAATTTTCACTTATTTGAAAGGCAAAGAGACAGAGATATTCCAAGTGCTACTTTATTCCCCAGATCCTCTCAATATCCAGGGCTGAGCCAGGCTGAGCCGGAAACCCAGCCTGCCATCCAAACCTCCGACAGGAGTGGCTGTGACTTGAGCCTTTGGGATGCAAATCCAGGCATTCTGATGCGTGCATCCCAAGTGGTATAGTAACTGCTGCACCAAACACCCACCCTGCCACGATGGCTTTAAGAGCAGGTGGCTCAGTGCTTATGCTAGTGTTCTGTCTTAATGCTAGTGTTTCAGCTGCTTTTGTTTACACTTTGTCTTCAAAGTTAGAAGGTGAATATCTTCTCACAGTTAGGCTGCTTACAGTATGATAGCTAGATTTTTTCCAGGACAAATGCTTTGAGAAAGAGAATGACCAAGGTGGAAGCTGTAATGTTTTTTATAGTCTAATTACCTCTAAAACATTATAGTAGATCTTCAATGAAGATGAATTTTAATTTGTCTTTACATTCAATTCTTGAATGTCCACATTCAAGGAACTTAAACCTAGCTTTCCAGAAGAGCCAAAAGGATCATATGAGGCAAATTATTAGTTTCATTAGGAGGCACTCCTTAACTCAGAATACTAGCCCTGCTGTCATTATTGAGAATATGCAAGGTAGTTTACTCCCTACTTAGACAGCAAAGGGCTGGCATGAACTGTTTTTTTAAATGTAGTGACACCATTCCTTCAGTCAAAAACATGGTCCTGTGCATGCCTTAAATACTAGCTTGGTAATATTGAAATGAAGAATTGGAAGGTTGGCCCATCTCATGGTACTAATGGGAGGGGGCAGAGAAATTTGATATTATTACTGTCTAACAAACGCAAGGTGACATACCATCATTACAATATAGTGTAACAACTATTTACATAGCATTTATATTGTATTAGGTATTATAAGTAATGTAGAGATGCTCTAAAGTATTCAGGAGTTATATGAGAATACTACATCATTTTACATAATAGACTTGAGGATTGGAAGTGGAACAACCTGGACACAAACTGGTGCCCAAATGGGATGCTAACATCATAGGTGGAGTCTTAGCCTGCTATACCACAATGCTATCCCATAGTTACTTGGTTTTGAAGTCCATAAATTGGAAGCTGCTGTGGTTTTTGTTTTGCTTCATCATTGTACACTGAAAAAGAATACCCATCAATAACAAGGAAGAAGTGAATAATGAGAGTTGTGCAAATTAGAATGCAAAAAAGTTATTTTAGGCACCTAATATGTGGAAAATACATATTCTAGACCTTGATGTGTTATATTTTAATGTTGTGTAATATATACTGTCCATAACAATAACTTATCTTAAGTATGTACAGGTGATCCTATTTAAGAAATATGGGCAGTAGTTTGTAAACTAAAATTACTTAAAATTTTTCAAAGGCTTTCAAGTTCTCTGGAAAGCTTATTTGTGTATAATGACTTTCTTTTTTCTTTTTTTAATGATTACGGAGAGCTGTTTTTTGTTTGTTTGTTTGTTTTTTAAGTGGAAATAGCAGAGGAAGCACTCTAGGCTATTAAGACCTTGCAACTTCAAAAGATTAGCTATGAAGTCCTAAAGAAGCTGATGTTTTGTAGGTAACTAGCTACTCTTATAACCACTTTACAGTGTCAGTGTTGAAATATTTTGACAATAGATTGTGGGTTATAGGATAGACAATTTAAATTTTAAGAATTAGGCATATATGATAAGTACAAGATAACAGGGTTTGTAGAGGGAAAGGGATTGAGCATTGGAAGGAAGTTTAATCAGTGAGTTCATACTATAATTTATGTTATAAATTTCATGTTATAAAGGAAAAAAATTGCAAATAATTGTTGGTGGTCTTTTCTAGAAACGACTACAGAAAGAACTGTTGGCTTTGCAAAATGACCCGCCTCCAGGGATGACTTTAA
Source organism: Oryctolagus cuniculus (assembly GCF_051225735.1). Taxonomy (NCBI): domain Eukaryota; kingdom Metazoa; phylum Chordata; class Mammalia; order Lagomorpha; family Leporidae; genus Oryctolagus; species Oryctolagus cuniculus. Next base: position 99,993,483 of record NC_142872.1, on the reverse strand, counting down.
ATGAAAAGAGCGTTCAAAATTCAATTACACAGTAAGTGTTTAATATTTAAAGTACTTCTTTATTATTGACATAGTCTATGAATTTATGTTCAGATTTTTGAATTATGATATTTTCATATTGATCCCATTTTCGTACGTCAAGGAGTTAATATATTTAGTCCTTGCATTTACAGACTTAATTTCTTGTATCATGTATCATTATACACATTGTTGCAGAATTATAAAGCCTTTTTTTAAAAGCAGTATCTTTCGTAAGTTTTTGAAAATGACAGAGCAGCATTAAAAATTTTTGTCTGACTTTGTATGAAATAATCCTAATCTGTAATACAATGATTTGGTATGAGTTATTTAGCCACTTTTTTCTTCTTCTTCTTCTTTTTTTTTTTTTTTTTTTGACAGGCAGAGTGGACAGTGAGAAAGAGACAGGGAGAAAGGTCCGCCTTTGCCGTTGGTTCACCCTCTAATGGCCGCTGCGGCCGGCGCACCACGCTGATCCGATGGCAGGAGCCAGGTGCTTCTCCTGGTCTCCCATGGGGTGCAGGGCCCAAGCACTTGGGCCATCCTCCACTGCACTCCCTGGCCACAGCAGAGAGCTGGCCTGGAAGAGGGGCAACCGGGACAGAATCCGGCGCCCTGACCGGGACTAGAACCCGGTGTGCCAGCGCCGCAAGGTGGAGGATTAGCCTAGTGAGCCGCGGTGCCGGCCTAGCCAATATTTTAAAAATATTTATTTATTTATTTAGAAACAGTTACGGATAGAGATGTCTTCCATCTAATGAGTCACTCCCCAGATGGCCTTAAAAGCCAGGGTAGGGACAGACTGAAACCAGGAGCTTCTTCTGGGTTTCCCACTTGTGTGGCAGGGGCCCAAGTACTTGGGCCATCTTCTGCTGTGTTTCCCAGGCTATTAACAGGGAGCTGGATCAGAAGTGGGGCAACCTGGACATGAGTGGTGCCCACAAGGGTTGCCGGCATCGAAGGCAGCAGCTTTACTTCTATGCCACAACACTAGCTTCTGTCAAATTTTTAAAGAGACCATTTAGAGCTTTGAAGATAATAGCAATAATAATGAGTTATTTCTTCCCATCTTCCAAACATATTAACTGCATACTGTATAACTGCATACTGTATAGAAGGGTAACTATGAAGGTCTGACTGCGCAGTCTCCTTTAATAGATAAGAAATTTGAAATAATTGCTCCTCTATATTAACAACAACAACAAAATCTCTAAAAATATAAAAGGAGAGGCTGGCGCTATGGCTCAGTGGGTTAAAGCCCTGGCCTATAGCACCAGCATCCTGTATGAGCACCAGTTCAAGTCCTGGCTGTTCCACTTCCAATCCAGCTCCCCTCTTATGTGCCTGGGAAAGTAGTGGAAGATGGCCTAAGTCCTTGGGCGCTGGTTTCAGATTGACTCAGCTCCGGCCACTGCCACCATCTGGGGAGTGAACCAGCAGATGGAAGACCTCTCTCCGTAACTCTGTCTTTCCAACAAAGTAAAATAAATCATTAAATATATAGTATATATTTAATATATTATATATATGTATATATATAATAAGGAAAAGAAGCCAGTAAGATAGAAATTTCTGTAAATCAACTTGTAACATAAATACACCAAGTGAAATATTTATTGAATTCTAGATGCAGGGAGTAAAAGTGACCAAAATTCACATAATAGTGGAAATATTTATCCTTTCAGAAGGAAGCATTTTGGTTACCTTTGACTTTTGACATTTGAGTCCGCACCTTAATGACTAGAGCTCTAAGAACAGGAGTGTTGAGAATGTGTATATTGAGTGGATAGACATATTGAATTCTGAAATTTTACTACAAATCTTTGGATATATAATATCTTTAGAATATTGATGAATCTCAAGTGATTTTTCATTTGTAGCAAATAAATTTGAAGCTATTTTAAAAGAGTATGATAATCTATAAAATCAAACAAAATAGAACAGTCTGACTCTGTTTTTGCCCTGGTGCAGATTGAATCTCATTTTAAAAATTTGTTAATTTGAAAGAGACAAAGACAGGTTTCTCATCCATTGGTTCGTTCCCCAAATGCCAGCAATAGCCAGGGCTCAGCCAGGCTGAAGCCAGGAACCAAGAACTCTGAGTCTTTCATGTGTTTGGCAGGCATCCAACTACTTGAACCATCACCTGCTTCCTCCCCTTAGCAGGAACCAGGAATTGGGAGTGGAGATGGAACTTGAAACCAGCCACTCTGATACAACTGCTAGACCAAATACCCATCCTTAATCCCATTTTTATCTTTTTTTTTTTTTTAACCCCTCTCTGTGTTAATCCCCCTCGGAGTGTTCTGTAATAGTCAGGCCTTGTAAACCTCAATGAAGTCGATCATCCTCAGACTGCTTCCTTTTTTAACCTTTACTCTTTTTGAGGGAGTGAGGAACCACATTAACACAATGACTAACAAATTGTTAAAGCTAGGGCAGCATTTAGTCTAGCAGTTAAGATGTAGGTTGGGATGTTCACCTCAGGCCAGTGTCTGGCATCCCACGTGGAAGTGCATTTCAGATCCTGGCTGCTTTGCTTCCAATCCAGCTTCCTGCTAATGTGCCTGGGAAGACAGCAGAAGATGGGCTTCTACCACCTATGTGGGAAACCTGGCTGGAGTTCTTGGCTCCTGGCTTTGGCCTAGCCTAGCCCTCGTTGATGCAGACATAGGAGGAGTGAACCAACGGTTGGAAGATTGATCTCTGTCACTCTCATTTTCTCACTCTGTCACTTTGCCTTTCTAATAAATTAATTAAAGTTAAAAAGTCCACATCAGAGTACCTGGCTTCTGTTCCTGGCTCCGACTCCTGATTCCAGCTTTGTGCTAGACAGCAGTGATGGCACAAGTAATTGGGTTCCTCTCACCATGCAGGAGATCTGGATTTGAGTTTCTAGCTTCAACCCAGCTCAGTTCCAGCTGTTTGCAAGCATTTGAGTGAGTCAGTAGATATCTGAGAGCTCTCTCACAAAGAAATAAATGCAAAAATGTTTAAACAGTTCTCTGAAACACTGGTAGTCTGGTAGACTATATTAAGACCTTATAAAATGTGAATATCTTAACCTTTGAATTTATAAATATACCCTAAAACTCTTTTAAGAAGGGTACAAAGAGGAAAAGATTGACTTAGAACTAGATATATGCATATCAGTGTTACTAATTTTAAGGCTAATTTGGAAACAATGTAAATGTCAGTAATAGTTATAGTTAGGATATAAGGCAAAAATTTTATATAGTCATAATTACCTTGGCATGTCTCCTGTCTCAGTAAACTCAGTTTGTTTTCCAGAGTAAATTAGATAAATACTGAGGCTGGCATTATAGCAAAGCAGCTTAAGAGATGCTGCCATTTCAGAATGCTAGGTCAAGGCCAGCGCCGTGGCTCACTAGGCTAATCCTCCACCTAGCGGCACCGGCACACCAGGTTCTAGTCCTGGTCGGGGCGCCTGATTCTGTCCTGGTTGCCCCTCTTCCAGGCCAGCTCTCTGCTGTGGCCAGGGAGTGCAGTGGAGGATGGCCCAAGTGCTTGGGCCCTGCACCCCATGGGAGACCAGGAGAAGCACCTGGCTCTTGCCATCGGATCAGCGCGGTGCGCTGGCCACAGCGCGCCGGCTGCGGCGGCTATTGGAGGGTGAACCAACGGCAAAGGAAGACCTTTCTCTCTCTCTCACTGTCCACTCTGCCTGTAAAAAAAAAAAAAAAAAAAAAAAAAAAAAAAAAAGGAATGCTAGGTCAAGTCCTCCCTACTCCACTTCTGATTCAGCTCCCCACTGGTGCACTTGGGAGAGCAATGGAGGATGATCCAGGTACTCGTGTCCCTGCACCCACATGAGAGATCCAGAGGAAGCTCCTGCCTTCTGGCTTGGGTCTGGTCCACCTCTGGCCATTGCAGCCATGTGGGGAGTGAACCAACAGATGGAAAAATCTGTGTGTGTATGTGTATGTGGCTGTGTGTGTGTGTGTGTATGTATGTGGCTGTGTCTGTCCATCTCTCTTTCTCTTTAATTCTGCCTTTCAAATAAATATTAAAAAATTGAATAAGAGCTCTTTTTGTGTCAATACACCTGAGTTTGAGATTTTATGCTGTTTGTTTTTCGTTTTTTTCATGCCTGGATGAAAATTTGTCTCTGTCCTTTGCTAGTCATCTGATCTTGATTCTAGTGTCTTAACCCCTGAGTGTTAGAGGAGGGACTCAGGGTGTTAAAGCCCACTCAGAGTTGTTGGGAGGGTGAAGTATGCTCCTGTCCCACTACCTGCCCTAGAGGATGTTCTCTGTATTCCTTCTTCTGCTTCTCATCTTAATCCCTTTTATGTTAAGTTTTAAATTTGTTTTTTCTGTTCTAGGTGGATTGTAGACATGGAGGGTGCACCAGGTACCTTATATGAAGGGGAAAAATTTCAACTTCTATTTAAATTTAGTAGTCGATATCCTTTTGACTCTCCTCAGGTAATTGCCTTGCTTTTTAAATTTTTATTTTTAGTAATAGCAAAATGCTAAATTAGTGATTTTTAAGTAAAAATGTACAAAAGAAAATCATTATAAATACGTGGAATGGATTTACTCATTCTCATTTGTAGTATAATAAAGATCTTATGAATATTTCACTGTTGCTATTAGGGCTTTGTTGCACTGGTAGTTTCAAGAGTTTTAGATTGTTGCTTCTCTCTGGATATTAGCAGAAAAGGGTAAAAGTCTGACCTTGGCCTCTGATTTGTAGATGTTAGCATTTTGGAATAGCTGGAGGTACTTTGTGCTAGATATGGTGACAGAGTGACATGATAAAGAGGTGAGCACTCAGTTGGAAGCAGCACTTAGAATTTGCATTGACATGCTGTTTTTGCAGTCTTTTAGTATTGCAAGGACAGAGTGGTGCATTACCAGTGTTACATATTTGTACATCAACTCCAAATCTAATTATTGTAATTTAAGACGCAGTTTAGTCAGTGGCTTAATACTCAGTTGATAATGGTACTAGAGGAACATTTTTGAGAAGTATTTAACTTTGGTAAATGAATAATCAGAAATTGGAGAAAGGGAGACTCTGGGATAACTCCCAGGTTTCTGGCTTGGTAGGTTGGGTGAATGAGTTACTAGAAGTACTTATTCTTTAGAGAATTATTACAACAAAGTACTTAATTTTTAAATTTGAGGTTTGTGACATCTTTTGGCTAAAATGATAAGACTTAATGCTAAATCTGGAGTATTGTTAATTAATGGGAAGTCTGAAAAATGAACCAAATACCTGAACTGTTTCCCAGATACTTGAAATTCAGCTTGTTAGGTGCTAAAATAGGAAAATCATATTTCATTGCCATATTAAAGAATATATCAGACATAGCTGAATCTTTTTTTTTTTTTGATCATGTGGGAGAATAGTTGGATTTTAGTTTTTGTGATATGGATAGAGAAGAGAGATGTTTAAAGGCACAGGATTAAATGGATACTGACTCCTTGAGTTCTGAAGATTTCCTGTAAGCAGAAAACTGTTAAGGCTTTTTACCATTTTCATAAAAAGAAGTGAAGGGAGTTTACGCTGTCTATAATAGATCTCAGTCAACTATAATCAAAAGACAAAGCAAAAATCGTTCTTTCCTCCAGAGAATTACCTTCACTTGTTTCCTGCCTGCTTGTAAGTGTTATTTCTGGCTGTTAATACATGAAGTAATGAGGGTCTTAGACTCCATTGCCTTGTCACCTTCCATCTGTTTTCCATCTTACTTTCTGTTTGTTTGAAGGTATGTGAAGGAAGAATACAAAACACCAATTCAGAACTTTTGTCTAGGAGAATACTTGGAAAAGGTTACTCTAGGGGCTCACAAATTTTTCATCAGAGAAAAGATTTTTTTTAAAAAGGTGTATTTATTTTTATTTGGAAGGCAGAGTTTCAGAGAAAGAGGGAGAGACAGATATCTTCCATCTACTACTTCATTCCCCAACAGCCAGGAACCCCATCCAGGTGTCCTAAATGAGTGGCAGGGACCCAAGTACTTGGGGCATCTTGTACTGCTTTCCCAGGTGAATTAGTAGGGAACTGGATTAGAATTAGAAGAGTAGGACTTGAACTGGTACTCATGGGTTGCAAGAGGTGACTTAACCCACTGAGCTACAACACCGGCCCCAGAAGATAGGAAGTCAAGTCAAGTCAAAAAAAAAAAAAAAAAAAAAAATCCTCTAAACGTTCTTAATAGCATTTAATTCTAAATCAAAAGTCAAATGTCATTTTGAATTTCATCTTTTTTTTTTTTTTTAAGATTTATTTATTTACTTGAAAGTCAGAGTTACACAGAGAGAGAAGGAGAGGCAGAGAGAGAGAGAGAGAGAGGTCTTCCATCCACTGGTTCACTCCCCAATTGGCCAGAGCTGAGCCAGTCCGAAGCCAGGAGCCAGGAACTTCCTGTGGGTCTCCCATGTGGGTGTAGGGGCCCAAGGACTTGGGCCATCTTCCACTGCTTTCCCAGGCCATAGCAGAGAGCTGGATCGGAAGTGGATCAGCTGGGATTTGAACTGGCACTCATACGGGAATGCTGGCACTGCAGGTGGCAGCTTTTACCCGCTACATTACAATTCTTCCCTTTCCATCACTATTTTACAATTTTTTTCCAAATATTTTTGCAAATACTTTAGTCAGTTCACTCCTTTTTTTTTTTTTTTTTTTTTTTTAAAGGTTTATTTTATTTATTTGAAAGGCAGGGGTGGGGCAGGGAGAGAGAGAGAGATCTTCAGTCTGCTGGTTCACTCCCCAGATGGCTGCAGCAGGGCTGGGCCAGGCCAGAGCCAGGAGCTTCTTCGGGTCTTCCACGTGGATGCAGGAGCCCAAACACTTGGACAATTTTCTGCTGGTTTTCCAGAAGGATTAACAGGGAGCTGGATTGGAAGTGGAGCCGTCAGGACTCAAACCAGCACCCATTTGGGATGCTGTTGCCCATATGGCAGCTTAACACACTATAGCACAATGCCGGCCAGTGTTCACTCCTTTCTTACTTTACTATTAGTGCTGTAGTCCAAGCTTTTATCTTTCAGTTGGACTGTTATGTTAGCCTCTACTTATTTGTACTCCTTTATGTCTTCTCTCAGTGCCATTAGATGTCTTTGAAGACATAATTATCTCATTTTTTTCCTATACAACCTCCCTCCCAGCCCCCACTCTTAGCAGTAAAACATCGTAATGGTTCTTTATTTTCTGTTCAGTCATTGGCTTGACATGCAAGTTCCTTTATTGTCACCTCTGACGTAACCATTTCTACACACATTACCTCCATTTATAGTATTAATAATATTTATATCATTTTGTAATTTTTTTTTTTTGACAGGCAGAGTGGACAGAGAGAAAGGTCTTCCTTTTGCCGTTGGTTCACCCCCCAATGGCCGCCGTGGCTAGCGCGCTGTGGCCAGCGCACTGTGCTGATCCGATGGCAGGAGCCAGGTGCTTCTCCTGGTCTCCCATGGGGTGCAGGGCCCAAGCACCTGGGCCATCCTCCACTGCACTCCCTGGCCACAGCAGAGAGCTGGCCTGGAAGAGGGGCAACCGGGACAGAATCCGGCACCCCGGCCGGGACTAGAACCCGGTGTGCCGGCGCCACAGGCGGAGGATCAGCCTAGTGAGCCATGGCGCCGGCCCTCATTTTGTAATTTAACTGCCATTTTGATTTTATTGTCTAATAGGTTTCTTTTTTTTTTTTTTTTAAAGATTTGTTTGTTTATTTGAGAGGTAGATTACGAAGAGGCAGAGAGAGAAAGAAAGATCTTCTCAAATGGGCACAATGGCCAGGACTGGGCCAGGCTGAAGCGAGTAGCTTCTGGGTCTCTCACATGGGTGCAGGAATCCAAGCACTTGGGCAATCTTCCACTGCTTTCCTAGGCACATTAATGGGGAGCTGGATCAGAAGTGGACCTGCTAGGATTCAAACTATGCCCATATGGGGTGCCAGCACTGCAGGCAAGCAGCTTTACCCGCTATGCCACAGCGCGAGCCCCTGAAATATCCCTTTTTAAGTGATGACATTGAAGTTTTTTAAAATGAATTGTCTTGTTCATGGTTTAATAAACCCAAGGCTTTTCTCTCCCTTACCTCATTTTGCTAATTAGCTATAAGTACCAACATGAGGAAAATACCTGTTTATCCATGTAGCAGTTTTCTCTGAGGTAAAAGATGATATGTAGAACAATATCATTTAAGGCTCTGAGAGAGGTGGTTTAAGATTTAAAAGAGATTTAAAATTCTGTTTGAGACACCCATGTGCCATGTCAGAATGCCAAGATCCAAGTCCTGGCTCTGCTTCCTATTCCAGATTCTTTTTAATGTACAACCTGCGAGGCAGCAGCTGATGGTTCACTACTTAGTTCCCTGATAACCACATGGGAGATTTGGATTGAAGTATCCCTGGAATTGACCGATTTCTTTTCTACATCACTATTTTTGTACCTGTAAATGAGATCTGTAAGACTTTTACACACCTTTATAGTTTTTCTTTCACCTTTACCAATTATTAATTTCTCATGTGATAGCTCCCTTACAGTAAAAAAGCTATCTAAATACAATGTTTCGCTCAGTGATTTGCTTTAAAAGAAAGAACAATAACAACAAACAGTTTTCAGTTAATATGGGAATAGAGATGAAACATTTTTTAATTATTTTTCCCATTAATGTTTATCTTCCCACGTATGTTCTATTCCATTCCCTTGCTAGGGTATAGGTATATGGTTGGTTAGCTCTACATGTATTGAGTATATATTGAATGTAGGTACTGTTATCTGTATTTGAGAGATGGGGGAGAGTATAGGGATAAAAAAAGGACATTAGGCTTGCCTTTAAACAGCTTATAATCTTTTTTGACATTTGGATAGGCAGACATTTATTCATTCATTCTCTAGAAATTTATTGAGTAAATGTCATAGGAAAGACACTGTGCTCTACATACACTGGTAAATTCAGTGGTGACCAAAACTACAAAAACAACAAAAAGTCCTTCTTATTGAAGGTTTGCATTCTTGCAGGCAGATTCAGCCATAATAAGTAAAATAACTTCAGTATGGAAGATGGTGGGGGAAAAGGGAGGAAGAGAGATGAAGATGTTGAATATAGGGTAGAGTTGTCTGGAAAGGTTTCACTGACAAGGTGACATCGAAGGAGGACCTGAAAGGACCTGAAAGGAGTTGAAAGAACAGGTGAAGACAAAAGCAAAGATCCTCAGTTTACAGCACACACAGGAGTAGGTCCCTAGAGTGATGTATAAGAATGGGCAGTATAGGGCATAAGTTAAAGACTTAATTTGGCCTGGAGTATCCACCACTGATTGTAAAGAACAATGATCGTTGTTGTTGTTGTTTCTTAAGATTTATTTACTTATTTGAAAGTCAGAGTTAAACCGAGAGAAGAGGCAGAGAGAGAGAAAGAGAGATCTTCCATCCACTGGTTCCCTCCCCAGTTGGCCTCAGCTGCCGGAGCTGCGCTGATCTGAAGCCAGGATCAGAAGCTTCTTCTGGGTCTCCCACATGGGTGCAAGGGCCCAAGAACTTGGGCCATCTTCTTCTGATTTCCCAGGCCATAGCAGAGAGCCAGATTGGAAGTGGAGCAGCTGGGTCTCGAACCGGTGCCCATATGGGATACCGGCGCTTCAGGCCAGGGCGTTAACCCGCTGCATCACAGCGCCAGCCCCCAATGATTGTTATTGTAGTAATTTTTGACTTAGAGTAAATGGGGAAGGCTTTGGAAGGTTTTGAGCAGAGGAATGGTGTGATCCTATTGAAAAGGAACAATGTGGCTATAGCAGATAGACTGTTAATGCAAGGGCACAGGGAGACCTGACAGGCTAATTTGGTAATCCAGAAGAGAGATGCTAGCAGCTTTCTACAGAAGGGTAGCCATGGAAATTATGGAAGGTAGCCATATTTTGGACTTAACTTTAAAAATTGAATCAACATAATTGTTGATAGATTGATGTGGACTATGAACTAAGATCAGAGTCAAAGAAGACCTCACAATTCTTGGCCTATGAAATTGGGAGGATAATAAAAATAGTAATGTGCTTCGGGAGGAAAAGGAAAGGCAGTGACCAGTTTAGAGTAGACTAAGGTGACCTTTGAACTGCTTTAAAGATCAAGGGTAAGAGGAGTATGTGAAAAGTATGGGATAAAATATGAAAGGACCTGGCCTCTTCTGAGATATGTGAGCATATGCTCTTGTAGTTTTAAGTGTAAAATACATGGAGGACTGTAACTATAGCAGGAAATATGAGTGGAGGATTGTTTTGAGGCTGAGAGGGTCATGCACTCTGCGGGAGTTGGACATTGTCTCATAGGCATTGAGACGTGTGGTTAGTTTCCATAGAAACAGTGAAATCCTCAAGCTTAGTACTTTACCCTTTTGGTTTTTTCCCTTTCTGCCTCCTTCATATTAGGAGTTCTTCCTTTCCTTCATATATCTACTATTTATTCCTCTTTCTCCTGTCAAAACATTCTTTTTGAATGAGATAAATCTGAAATGCATCTTTATGGCCTTAAGTGGACCAGTTACACTTGGTTTTAAGCCTTTCAACTCTTAATTTTTGTTGAAGAAATTTTAGGTATTTTAGAAACAGGAAAAATATTTATTTTAAAGGTCTATATTGATGCTAAAAGCAGTGCTTAACACTTGCCATGATTACAAAGTTTTAGAAGTATTAGGGCAATGGGGCAGCACTATAGTGCAATGGATTAAGCTGCTGTTGTCTGCATGGGCACTGTTTTGAGTCCCAGCTGTCCAGTTCCGATCCATCTCCCTGCTAATGTGCCTGGAAAGCAATGGAGATGACCCAAGTGCTTGGGCCCCTTTACCCATGTGGGAGACTGAGAAGAAGCTCCTGGCTTCAGCCTGGCCCAGCCCTTTTGGCCATTTGGGGAGTGAACTAGCAGATGGAAGATCTCTCTCTCTCTCTCTCTCTCTCTCTCTCTCTCTCTCCCTCCCTCCCTCCCTCCCTCCCTCTCTCTCTGTCTCTCTCTCTCTCTCTCTCTCTCTCTCTCCCTCCCTCTCTCTCTGTCTCTCTGTCTTCTGTCTTCTGTCTCTCTCTCTCTCTCTGTGCTTCTGCCTCTACCTCTCTAACTCTGCCTTTCAAATAAATAAATCTTTATTAAAAAAAAAAAAAAGAGGGGCTGACTCTGTGGCATAGTAGGTTTAAGTCACTGCCTACGACGCCAGCATCCCATATGGGCAGAAGTTCAAGTCCCAGCTGCTCCACTTCTGATCCAGCTCCTTGCTCTTGGCCTGGGAAAGCTAGGAACATGGCCCGAGTGCTTGGGCTGGCCTCTCCACCCATGTGAGAGACCCAGAAGAAACTCCTGGCTCCTGGCTTTGGATGGGCCCAGCTCCACTCTTGAGGCCATTCAGGGGGTAAACCAGTGGATGGAAGACTCTCTCTGTAACTCTGCCTCTCAAATGAATAAATCTTTTTAAAAGAACCAAAGAAGTACTAGGACAAAAAGTGCTATTTCCTGTATCCTCTCAGTTAATGTTTCCTATTCATGCTTTCTTAATATATTCCCTTCTTTTCTTCCTCAAAATTCCCTTCATTGGAAAGATCCATAACCTAATTTCATGATATCTTCATCATTGCTTTTATTCTTGGTCTGATTCTCCCTACTCTTTCATGTAATGCTAGTCAAACTTCACAAAGTCTTGAATAGCAATTTTTATTGCCTTAAATGGTCTAGCATCTAGGATATCTGATGAAGTGATAAACAGTTAACCCTTTTCATTGAAATCTTAGGAGTAAAGCAAAGGGAAAATAAAGGAAAAGACTGGTAGGCTAGAGAAACACAGGTATAAAGAAAATAGTTGACATCCAAGGGAATCTTAATTTTGGTTTCCTTGTGTTTAAGAATTTTTTTCAGGGGCCAGCGCTGTGGCTCACTTGGTTAATCCTCCACCTGCGGCGCCAGCATTCCCTATGGGCACCAGGTTCTAGTCCCGGTTGCTCCTCTTCTGGTCCAGCTCTCTGCTGTGGCCCAGGAGGGCAGTGGAGGATGGTCCAGGTGCTTGGGCTCCTGCACCCTCATGGGAGACCAGGAAGAAACACCTGGCTCCTGGCTTCAAATCAGCACAGTGCCAGCTGTGGCAGCTGTTTGGGGAGTGAACCAACAGAAGAAAGACCTCTCTCTCTCTCTCTCTCTCTCTCACTGTCTATAACTCTACCTGTCAAATAAATTTTTTAAAAAATGAATTTTTTCTTCAGGGCCAGTATCGTGGCCAAAAAGGTAAAGCCACAGATGCTCTGCTTCTGATCCAGCTCCTTACTAATGGCCTGGGAAGAGCAGCAGAGGATGGCCCAAGTGTTTGGGTCCCAGCCACCCTCATAGGAGATCCACATGAGGCTCCTGACTTTGGCCTGGCCCAGCCCTGGATGATGCGGCCATCTGGGGAGTGAATCAGTGGGTGGAGGCTCGATCTCTCACTCTCGCTCTCTGTAACTGACTTTTAAATAAATAAATCTTAAAATAAAGAATTTTGTTTTTGTGATACATATGTACATGGTGGTAGTGGTAATTCTGTAGTATTAGGGAAAACTATTAGTATTGCTGCTACTCATACACGTGTGAAGACTAACAGGGAGAATTGGATTGAAAGCTATGCGAAAATCCCAATCTCCAGTCATTTTGTCAGATATTTATCATTCATGCTATACTGGTCATACTATGTTCTGTACATAATTAAATACCTGATTTCATTTTTCAAACTTTCCTTGTGTACTCTTTTTCTTGTAGTTACCGTTAAGCACTGTCAGCTGCCTGTGATTTTAATAAATGAAAACATTTCCCTCATACTGTTGTTGGATGTATTATAGATTAGCATATATAATTAAAGACTTTGTACTGCTCACTGCATGGATATGGTGTTTTGACCTCACTTGACACAATCTTAAATGACTCTGCATCTCCTAATAGTCTAAACATAGCGGTAGTTTGCATTCTTAATGGTACAATCTTACCACGTCAGTGTAAATATCGGTAACTCTAAGATTGAACTATTCTCAAACTATGTCAAATTCAAATGGTATTCATCCTTATTCTAGATTTTTTTTTATCATTATGGTGACTTTCAGTTTAGATTTTAGTGAACACTACATTCAGGGTTCCCCAAAAGTTACCCAGGAGTTACCCTGCTTAGAATTTTAGATTGGTTATAGAATATGCATGCTTACTCCAGAATTATAAATGGGTGAGCATGGTAGTGGTTAAGATGTCTGCCTCCCATATTGGAGACTTGGCTTTGAGCCCTGTCTCTGCTCTCTGGTACAGTTTCCTGCTAATGTGTACTTTGGGAGGCAGTAGGTAATTCTTCAAATACTTGGGTCCCTGCCACCCATGTTGGAGACTTGATTGAGTTCCCTGAGACTGACTTTGGCCTCTCGACCACCCCCAGGCTGCTGCAGGCATTTGGGGGAGTGAACAAAAGCAGATGGGCGTTCTCAGATCTCTGTGTCTGTCTCTCTCCCTGACTTTTCAGATTTATTAATTTAAAATAATTATAGATATGCTGAGCATAATTTTGTCTTAGCTCTCATTTGCTCTTTGAAATAAGCTGCACTGCTAAGGAGATGTTTGGAAATTTAGAGACATTTGAGGACTGATTCTAATGCAGACTCAGAACTTCAATATGATTCATGTACATTAGAGCTAAAATCCTTTTCTAAGTTTCAAACTTTATTTCCATAAAATAGTTTTCTTTTCCTCCAAGATTGTTTAGTTCATTTTACTCAGGTGGTTTATACACTGGGGAATGTGTGCAGTCTCTGGTTATAAACTGTTTATATGACAGTTTGAGTCTGAATTGGCAAAGTTCTTGTGGTTTAACACACAGTGGTCACGTGAGCTGATTGTTTTGTTTTTGATTTTTAAAATGAATACATTTAAATTAATTAATTTTTTTTTTTTATTTGAAAGGGAGACAGAGGTAACACCTGTCCTCTGGTTCACACTTCAGATGCCAGCAACAGCCAGGTGCCTAGAACTCAATCCATGTCTCTCACGTGGGTGGCAGGGACCCAAGTAGTTGAGCCATCATCTGCTGCCTCCCAGGGTGTGCATTATTAGGAAACTGGAATTGGGAAGAGAGCCAGGACTTAAACCCAGATCCTGGCATCTTAACCATTGCACCAAATGTCCAATCCCAGAGTTCTAGTTTTATTGCCTACTTGAGACTCCAAATTTTTTTTAACTCTAGAAACAATCTCTTTTTAGTTTTCAGAATCAATTTGGTTCCATTTTAAAAAAACTGAAATTTCACTTCTTCCTTTGGCTTCTGCTAAATGTTAAATAAATGGGAATGGAAATTGAGCTTGGTTACTGTCCCCCATAACATCAGGCAGAGAGCTAGAGCTACAAGGATTACTTTAAAACTGGCTGTGAAAACTGCCTACCAACCTTTAACATGAATAAACTGTTGAGAAGATTTTATTTCAGGAAGTTACCTCTGGCATGTAAAGTCAGCCTTCCCTTGTTTAGACAAACTTCTGAAATTCTATTTCTGGCAGGTTAGGCCCTAGGGGTTACTTATAATGTGTACAAATAATTAATTCCCTTGCTTTTGGTTGCCCAAAGTTTCAGACAGGCTGCATTTGCTTTGCATGAAGCATGTTGAAAAGCCTTTACTTTTTTATTTGTGATTGAAGTCTGATTTATTTCAGCCTCCTCCTACTTCATAACTTTTCTGTCTTGATTTTTGAGCTCTCTTCTCTGCTTATGTAGAATGTCTGCTACTTCTGCTCTCAGTATCTTCCAGTGCCACTCTCTCTTTCCTTTCTCTCCTGATTTCCTTTAAATTCATGCATACTTCATGGCTCTGATTGCATGATTAAGTATATAATAATTTCTCTCCCAGAAAAATACTACTTTCCTTCTGTTCTGTGAATTGGTTAGTCAAAGCATGTGGTGATAACCTTTGCATTTGGTTGTCAGTGTATTTTTCTTGTAGCTGATGATCCATAGATTCATTTTTTTCCCAAAGAAGATAAGTGACAGTTCTTCATTTTTTGGACATTTCATAACAAAAGCCTCCTGGAAAAAGTATCCTTCAAAAAACAATTACAGCCAGGGAATAAACTCTTGGGTATTGTTTGTGTTCTTAATGAAAATGTCCAATTAGTCAAATGTGTTTTCATGGCAAATGAATACCCTAAAGTAGAAACATGTTCTGTGGTACTTATAAGCTCCCATCCTAGACATCCACAACACATTTTAGGAATATTTAATGGATACAGTGTAATAAATTGTAGTTCATATTTGTGAAAAGTAAAGTTTTATTTTAAAAACTGATGGACAGACTTAAAGCTTGGAACTGTAAGACCTATGAGCAGCTGTTTCCTTTTGCAGAGCAGCACATTTTTAGCACAAGGTGAAGAGAGCACCAGCATTCATGGATGCAGTTGAAAGACTTGGCATGGTTAGCACACAACTGGTCCAAAGTCAGGTTCTTTTTGGGGTGTCTTCTGCATTCAGAGTAGGACAAGTTACTTGATTTCTCTTATTTTGAGACTTGACTTTTATTTTCCAGCCTTGTTTTAGCATTTTATAGTGAAGATTTGGGGTGGATGGCCAGAATTAAACAAAAGAAATGAAGAATGTGCAAATATGGAAAATTCCTTTTGCTGCCTTATATTAGTGTCAGTCAAGGAAATGAGTTCCACATGTTAGTGTATTTAAGATATTAGAAGACTCTTAACTTGTATGAAAAATTGCTTTGTTAATATGTAAAGGTTTGTAAAATTATAAAATCAGAATTATAGCTGCATATTTTAATTATCTGTAAAACCTTAGCTTTCTGTGGCTTTCCATAATATGTTTCATATTAAACCAACTTACTCTGACCATACTTAGTTCTCTGGCTTTCTTTTCTGCTTTAGAAAGAGGAGGGGAAAGGGTATGCCTAGGAACAATATGTAATTTATCAGTTTCTGTAATAAAACAGGATTCCTTTTTATTGATACCCTATCTTCAGGTATGAGGCAGTTTTCAGGGCTGAGTGGTACTTTCAGCCTAGTTTAGAAGCTGTTGCTTTATATATATATCACATTACCTACCTTTGAAAGTAGGACACTGTGTGTGTGTGTGTGTGTGTGTGTGTGTGTGTGTGTGTTTAAAGATTTATATTGTTTGAGAGTCAGAATTACAGAAAAGGAGAGAGAGCTTCCAACTGCTGGTTCACTCCCTAAATGGCTGCAATGGCCAGAGTCGGGCCAAGCTGAAGCCAGGATCCAGGAGCTTCATCCAGATCTCCCAGGTAGGTGTAGGGGCACAAGGATTTGGGCCATCTTCGACTGCTTTCCCAGGTGCATTGGCAGGGAGCTGGATCAGAAGTGTTGCAGCTAGAACATGAACCAGATGGGATGCAGCCACTGTAGACGGCAGCTAACCCACTGCGCCACAGTGCTGGCCCCCGATTTTGTGTTTTTAACTAGACTATCAAGTGATTTTTTCTTTTTTCAAATGACAAGATCAGGAGTTAGGAATTACTGCAAATTGCAAAATAAATGTAGTATTGTGATATAAAATTTGAAAGACTTAAAGTAGCAATCTTTTAATTTTTCATGTAAAAATAATTATTCTGGAGAAGGATATATATAAAAACATTCCTAATCATAAAAGTTATTACTGTTTTCTTTGAATTATTTTTGACTATGCTTACAGATGCTTTATGCCTATTCAAATGCTTAGATAGATATTTGAGAAACACTGTTAACGGTTTTTTTCCCATTATTAGGACAAAGGAAAAGGAGTAATGGATTTATTACCATTCAAAACAGTGCTGAAACAAGATAGAGAAAGGGAAAACTGTTAGAAGAATTAAGTAAAAGGAAAAGCAGAGATGAACGTAATTAGGAGAATCAGTCAAACTGTGTTTTTCATCTAGGAGCTTAATTATTGCCAATTAATGACTAGTAAGTTGCCCGTAAAAATGGATATGAGTTTAGAGGATGTGGAATATATGTATTATAGTGGAATATACATATATGGAATATGTATATATATATGTATTGTCATTTTCCTTTGCTTAGGTGCTGGCATTTGTAGCTGAGGTAGAGGTGATCCTAACCACCTGTGGTTCATATTGTTTCAAAATTGAATACTTTTTTGTTTGAAATTCTGGTGAACTTGGTTTTTGTATGCTGAGAGCAATGAGAGGAACCTGTAAAACTATTCTTATAAATGTAGTTGTCTTTCACTAGTCAAAAAATACCTAGTAATTTAGAAATTCTAATGGGAATTTATTAAAAGATAATTGAAATATAAAGTAACTTGGGATTTCCCCCGTACTACATGGTTATTCTTACAATGAAACCCATACTTAACTGAGAAAATGAGAATAAACAAATAGTTATTTATCTTGTTCCGGACACTGATTTTGGTTTGTTTTCATTTTGTTCTTAGAAGTCAATACTTATTACTTGTGTACAATATTTTCTTTTTTGGTAATAGAGAATATTTGAGTGTTAATAAAATTTTATTCTTTCTTAGGTCATGTTTACTGGTGAAAATATTCCTGTTCATCCTCATGTTTATAGCAATGGTCATATCTGTTTATCCATTCTAACAGAAGACTGGTCCCCAGCGCTCTCAGTCCAGTCAGTTTGTCTTAGCATTATTAGTATGCTTTCCAGCTGCAAAGAAAAGGTAGGACTTTTCAGAATTCCTACAGGTAATATTTCTTCTTTCAGTTTAGTTAGATAAACAGTTTTAATATAAAATTATTTTTATTTGATGAAAAAACTCATGCTTTTTATTTTATAATAGTAGGGAATGTCATGTTTAGTAATAAATTAGAAAATTATTTTGAATCTTTCATTCCAAATAGAAGTTTTAATGTTGAATGACTAGAAGTCATACTTAACTGTTTTACATTTTTAAAACAGGAAATGTCTGCACATGTTCTTAAATTATCTGAATTTTATTTTCATAGGCATGCATAGGGCAAAAGTATACAAGAAATTTTTATTTCCAGATTTCACAGTGGAAAGGCCCAGCCGCATCATAGCTTCCCTCTCTCATTTCCCAGCTCCTGCCCTGTCAGTTTCTTTTAGAAGATTTCCTATACTAATGGTTAGTTTGAAAGGAGAGCCAGTTTACCTGTAGAACTGTTAAGGATTTTCCTCCTGTTCTGCATTCCTAATCCACAGATTCTATGTCTGAGGGAGGTAGGAAAAAAGACCAGAAAGAAAAATCACATTAGTTAAATTTAGCATACCCTTTAATGGTGCCAGAACCCCTTATGTGTTTTTGGCATTCTTATTCCTACTTGAGGATTGGTGTAGCATAATATTCATGTATTTCTACATTTAATTTTTTTATAATTTATTTTGTTTATTTGGAAGGTAGAAAGAGATCTTCCATCTACTGTTTTACACCTCTGATGGCCACAATGGCCAGGGCTGGACCAGGCAAAGCCAAGAACCTGGAATTCCATGTGGGTGGCAGGGTCCCAAGTACTTGGAACATTTTCCTCTGGTTTCCCAGGTGCATTAGCAGGGAACTGAATTAGAAGTGGGGCAGCCAGGACTCAAACTGTGCACTGCAGTATGGGACACCAGTGTCTGAAGTGATGCTTAACCCACTGTGGCACAACGTGGGTCTCTAGTTTTTTTATAATTTATTTATTTGAAAGGCAGAGTTACAAAGAGAGAGGAAAAAGAAAAAGATATCTTCCATTTGCTGGTTCACTCCCGAAGGGCCCACAATGGCTGGGGCTGGGCCAGGCTGAAGTCAGGAGCTTCTTCCAGGTCTCCCACAAGGGTGGTAGAAGCCTAAGCATGTGGGCCATCTTCTGCTGCTTTCCCAGGCGCATTAGCAGGGAGCTGGATTGAAAGTGGAGCAGCCGGGACTCCAACTAATGTCCATGTGGGTGTTGGCGTTGCAGGCAGTGGCTTAGTCCACTGTGGCCACAGCACTGGCGCCAAGTCCCTGCATTTTAAAGCCTCTTCTTAGGGCAGGCATTTGATGCAGCAGTGAAGACTCCACTTGGGATGCCACATCCCAATTGGAGTCCTAGGTTTGAGTCCCACTTCTTCTTAGCATGCACTCAAGTACTTGGGTCCCTGCCATTTCTCTGGAAAACTGCTTGAGTTCCTGGCTCTGGCTTCTGATTCTGGCTTCAGCCTAGCCCAGCCTTTGCTGTTACAGATATTTGGAAAGAAAACCAGCACTTAGAATATCTTATGCATTTGCTTTCGCGCTCTCAAATAAAATGAAGTAAATAACAAATTTTAAAAATAAAAATAAATAAAACCCTTTTTCCCATGAAGTTTTAGCTTTGTATTCTGTTTAAAGGAGAAAACAAATTTGCCTTAGAAAGGAACCTATGTTGTGTTTGTGTGTTTAGCAGGCCTTCTTTTTCCTTTGTTCTCCAAGTTGCACTGCCATTTTTTATTAAATTTGTGTTTAGAGAACTTTTAAGATAGTGATTCATTTTTATTATTGCTTTTTTAAAGATTTATTTATATGAAAGGCAGAGTGACAGAGGGAGAGACAGATCTTTCATCTACTGATTCACTCCCCTAAATGCCTATAACAGCCAGGGTGGGGCCAGGCAGAAGTCAGGATCTGGGAACTCCAGCTAGGTCTCCTATGTGGGTGTCAAGGATGCAAGTACTTCAGCTATCATCTGCTGCCTCTCAGATGTGTTAGCAGGAAGCTGGATCAGAAGTGGAGGCAGGACTCAATTTGCCAGGCATTTTGATAATAGGATTTGTGCATTCCAAGCATTGGCCTAACCTGTTGCAGCATAACGCATGCCTTGTAGTTCTCTTTTTTTTTTTGGACAGGCAGAGTTAGACAGACACAGAGAGAAAGGTCTTCCTTCTGTTGGTTCACCCCCCAAATGGCTGCTATGCCCGGTGCGCTGCGCTGATCCAAAGCCAGGAGGCAGGTGCCTCTCCTGGTCTCCTACGCGGGTGCAGGGCCCAAGCACTTGGGCCACCCTCCACTGCCTTCCCGGGCCGCAGCAGAGAGGTGGACTGGAAGAGGAACAACCGGGACAGAATCCGGTGCGCCGGGGACGGGACTAGAATCCCGGGTGCCAGTGCTGCAGGCGGAGGATTAGCCAAGTGAGCTGCAGCTCCGGCCTTGTAGTTCATTTTTAAATGATAGGTTATTTAGAATCTGAAACATTTAGACTCTATTTCAACAAGTGAGTGTCTTGGAAAAAAGCAAACAAAACAGTTCTTGTTCAAATAATCATGGAAAATAATGGATTACATTATATTTCTTCAAATTATAAGATTAAGAGCCCTTCATATGCAATTTTATGTACCATAAAATAAAGAAAAAAATAGAAAATTGCACTATTATTTAAAAGACATATCCCTAGTCAGGAATATTAAAATTTGCAGAAAAAAATGTACCTGTGTATTGTTAACATCACTTTTTAACTTTCATTTCCTCTTTATTGTTGGTGTTTTTCATGCTACATTTTCAGGCTGTAATTGAGCTCTTATTAATCCCAAAGACTTTAGAAGCAAGTCTTCCTCATTTATTCCTTCCATATTTTCTTTTCTCACTCACTCCAACACACTCATTTTAAACTTTTATATGTACTACAGTACTACAGAGCAGTTTGCTCATAGTTTGCCTGTGCCTTATGATTATTAGCTTTTGTTTATATTTAAATATAGTAATTTACTATTAAAAACTGGAGAATCGCTATGCTCTTTCTATTTGTGAGGGTACTTCGAAAAAATTGTGGAGGGAAGGCAGCAAATGATGGATGCCCCAAGTACTTGCCTCACCCTCACCCCCGATACCCCTGTAGTAGAGCTACATGGAGTTCCTGGCTCTTTTTTTCCCTTCAGATTTATTTTTTATTTATTTGAAAGGCAGAGTGAGAAACAGAGATCTTCCATCCATTGGTTCACTCTCCAAATGGCTGCAACAACCAAGGTTGGGCTAGGCGGAAGCCAGGAAGCTGGAACTCCATCTGGGTCTCCCATGTGAGTGGCAGGGGCCCAAGTACTTGGACATCATCTGCTGATTTCCCAAGACCATTAGCAGGGAGCTTTATAGGAATCAGAGCAGCCAGGACTTGAACCGGCATTCTGAAATGGGATGCCAACATTGCAGCTGTGGCTTAACTCATTACACCACAGTGTCAGCCCCCAGTCCTGACTTTTGCAGCCATTTGGGCAGTGAACCGTCCCTCTCCCTCCTCTCTCCCCCTCCCTCCCTCTTTCTTCACTCTCCCTCCCTTTCTCTCTTTCTCTCCTTTCCTCTTTCTCTCTTCTCTCCCTCTCTTCTCTCTGGAAGACTGAGCTCCTCTCCTCTTCTCCCCTCTCCTCTCCTCCCTTCCTCTCCCCTCTCCTCTTCTCTCCTCCCCTCTTCCCTCTCCTCTCCTCTCCCTCCCCTCCCCCTCCCCTCCCTTCTTCTCCCCTCTCCTCCTCTCCCCTCCCCCCTTCCCCTACCTTCCCCCTCCCTCCCTTTTTCTCCCCTCCCTCTCTCCTCTCTTCTCCCTCCCCTCCCCTCCCCCTCCTCCCCCTCCTTTCTCTCCCCTCCCTCTCTCCTCTCCGCTTCTTCCCCTCCCCTTCCTATGCCTCCCCTCTTCTCTCCTCTCCTCCCTCCTGTCCTCCTCCCTTATTCTCTCTTCTCTCTCCCTCCCTTTCTCCCTCTCTCCTTTCCTTTCTTCCCTCTGCCTCCTCTCATTCTCCTCTCCTCCTCTCTCCCTCTCTCCTCTCTGGGAGACTGACCTCCTCTCCTCTCTCCTCTCTTCTCTCCCCTCTACTTCCCTCCCCTCTTCTTTCCCTCCCTCCCTCCCTCCCTCCCTTCTCTCTGTTGCTCTGCCTTTCAAATAAATAAATAGTAAAATTAAGTGGTCCTGGATAGTCAATAAAAAGTCTCCAGAAAAATTGAATTAAAAAATACTTATTTTTTGCAGAAAAATTTTGAAGTTCACGCATGGTTTTTCCATAATACACATTGAGAATCCATTGTGCCTCCTTCATCCTTCTAACCTTTGCCATTCTCCTCACATTGTATTTGTCTGCTACTAGTGTTTCTTGCATGATTAGTTTTAAGACTTGCCATGCTATATAAAGTATCAATAAATTTTTTTTTAAAGATTTGCTTATTTATTTGAAAGTCAGAGTTACACAGAAAGAGGAGAGGCAGAGAGAGAGAGAGAGAGGTCTTCCATCAGATGGTTCATTCCCCAATTGGCCACAACGGCCGGAGCTGTGCCGATCCGAAGCCAGGAGCCAGGAACTTCTTCCCGGTCTCCCATGTGGGTGCAGGGGCCCAAGGACTTGAACCATCTTCTACTGCTTTCCCAGGCCGTAGCAGAGAGCTGGATCAGAAGTGGGGCAGCCGGGTCTCAAACCAGTGCCCGTATGGGATGCCGGTGCTTCAGGCCATGGTGTTAACCTGCTGCACCACAGCGCTGGCCCCAATAAACTTTTTTTTTTTTTTTAAGACTTTATTTATTTTGGAGGGCAGAGTTACAGAGGGAAAGGGGCGGGGGGGGGGAAGGTCTTCCATCCACTGGTTCACTCCCTAAATGGCCACAACAGCCAGGACCGGGCCAGATGGAAGCCAGGAACTTCATCTGGGGCTCCCATGTGGGCACGTGCAGGAGCCCAAGGACTTGAGCCATCTTCTGCTACTTTCCCAAGCACATTAGCAGGGAGCTGGATCTTAACTGGAGCAGCTGGGACTGGAATCGGTGCCCATATGGGAAGCTGGTGTTATAGTCAAAATGTCTGTTAAATATACGATTTAACAAACTTTTATTAGATGTTTGCTGTTTTTACTGTGCTTAGTGCTATGTTATAAAGATGAGAAGGAAATGTGCTTCAGACTGAGGAGATACAGCTCCAAATAAGCTTTCAAAGGTCTTTTAGGTACCCACCTTAAAGCTCTGCTGTTAAAACAGGTCATCTGTGGTAGACTTTGGTCTGTGGGCTGTACTTAAACTCTGAATATACACGTCAGTTTTCACTAAAGGTATTTAGGACTTTGATTCAGTCATTTATTTTGTTCTAGTTCCCTTTTACAAGAAATGGTTCCCTAGGCTGAAGGCTTTCATTTGTTTAAAATTTATTTATTTATTTTAAAAGTCAGAGTTACATAGAGACAGAGACACAGAGAGATCTTCATCTACTGTTGAACTTCCCAGATGGCTGTAATGGCTGAGGTTGAGCCAGGCCAAAGCCAGGAGCCAGGAGCTTCTTCCAGGTCTCCCATGTAGGTGGCAGGGGCCCAGAAAGTTGGGCCATCCTCTGCTGCTTTTACCAGGCACATTAGCAGAGACCTGGGTCAGAAGTAGACCAGCCAGAAAGTGAAGCAGCATACATGTGGGATGCTGGTGTCACAGGCAGTAGCTTTACCCACTACACCACAGTGCCAGCCCTGTGGAAGTCATTTAAATGAAGTCTGTATAAAAAATAATGAAATCTATCAGTAGATTTCAGTAGATTAAATACTGATAATGGGACCAATGGCCTTTTAGTAATCTATCCTTTATTGTCAATGCCCTTATAATATTCTTACACTGCCCAGCCTTCCCAGCCTTGTATTCCGTTCCTGAAACAATTTGATAAAAGATGCCTGTCTAAACACTATGAAACATTTAAGGGCAGGAAAAAAAAATATCCATCTCTTGGTAAAGTTACTTTTTTTTTTTTTTCAGAACTGTATCTCCCTGATCACTTAACAGATTGGTTATATTCCAGACTTAAGCAAATAGAATGAGTGTTTTTATTCCTTCTTAAATATTTTTAAAGGCTGTTATAATTCTTGGCTTCTAAACAAAATAGATAAATTCTTGGCTTCTAAACAAAATAGATAAAATGAGTTTGAGATGATTTGCTATAATAATAGAAGTTTATTCCATTGTTCGAACCCTGGTTTAACTTTGCATGACAAACAACAGAGGACCATCTCTTCAAGGTAGTCAGGTATCTAATTACTAAATTTTCAGGAATTTTCTCAGATTATGCCAACAGAATAATCTTAGGATAGTTGTTGAACACCTTATGTGACAATGTTCCTTTTGTTAAATTAAATTACTATTAAATATTAACACAAACGTGAATCAAGTGTGTGAGTTTTAGTTACAGTCAGGTGGATTATTTACCTTCCTGCTATCTAGGTAGTCCTATTAACTTTGCTTTCTGGTTGGACCTTCCTGAAATAATATCTCCATTCCACTTCATTTTTTTTTTTTTTTAAGATTTATTTATTTTGAAAGTCAAAGTTAGGGGGAGACAGAGAGAAAGAGATCTTCCATCCACTGGTTCACTCCCTAGCCAGTGGAGATTGATTATTTGGGTCTCCCATGTGGGTGCAGTTGCCCAAACACTTCAGCCATCTTCTGTTTTCCTATGAACGTTAGCAGGGAGCTGGATAGGAAGTGGAACAGCCAGGAGTTGAACGAATGCGCCTGTGGGATGTCTGCCTTACAGGCAGCAGCTTTTCCCCCTTATGCCACAGTGCTGGTCCCCCATTCCATTTCTTTTGATTAGACTTAGAGGAAAGAATTCTCTTAGTCTCTTGTCTTTAGTAGGTTAGCTGAACAGTTGATGAAATCTGAAAAGATGCCTGTCTAAACACTATGAAACGTTTAAGGGCAGGGAAAAAAAATATCCATCAGAACAGTGCTGAGAGTAGATGAAAAGAAAACTAAAAGATAGGAATATCTATCATATTATCTCAAACCTTCCCTTGGTAGTTTTAATGTGAACTTAATATGTTTCCTAATCTTTGTAGAGTCATTTTTTTTTTTTTAAAGATTTGTTTATTTGAAAGAGTTACACAGAGAGAAGGAGAGGTGGAGAGAGAGAGAGGTCTTTCATCCGTTGGTTCACTCCCCAAATGGCTGTGATGGCCAGAGCTGCACTGATGTGAAGGCAGGAACCAGGAGCTTCTTCCAGGTCTCCCACACGGGTGCAGGGGCCCAGGGCCTTGGGCCGTCTTCTACTGCTTTCCCAGGCAATAGCAGAGAGCTGGATCGGAAGTGGAGCAGCTGGGTCTTGAACCAGTGCCCATATTGGATGCCGGCACTGCAGGTGGCAGCTTTACCCGCTACACCACAGTGCTGGCCCCAAGTCAAATTTCTTGTGTCTGGTCAGTATCCAAGGGTTTTCAGAAAGAACTCTGTTGTATTATCTACTTTCAGTGTTGTTGGAATCATGGCTTCTAACATAATTCCCTTGCAGAGCTGTCTTGTTTCTTGTATTGTTCTAGTCCAGAAAGGCCAAAATATGTTGTCTTTTTTTTCCTCTTATATTTTGTTTAGGAATGGAATCCTTTGATCTTTCCTCAATAATACTTTATTACACTAAAACAGTAAGACTTTGGAGGTGTGGAGATTTTAAGTTGTTCTTAGTTCTTTAGACAAACCTAGTTAAGTAGACTTTTCCATTTTAATTAGCTCACAGAAGTAGTTATTATTCCTACAGAAATTATAAGATACATGAAACTAAAATTCCTTTATCTTAATGCCATCAATTTTGGTTGATAGTCATTCTGTTAGTGATCCCACTGACTGCAGCCTAACCAGGACCATACACATACACCACCATCTCCTTTTAAAAACAATTTATGGGTCAAAAGTATATATTTCTCTGGCTATATTTATAGTTCTTGTTCTTTTAGTCATGCTGTTAGTGTTGACAGTGTTTTTTATGCTTTCTGTAATAATTGTGCATGAGCTTTTCCTCAAGCTATCTCCCCTGCAAGTTTTCTATGTTACAACTTCTTAGCTGTTTAAACTCACTTCTTTTGTTTCAGAGACGACCACCAGATAATTCTTTTTATGTGCGAACATGTAACAAGAATCCAAAGAAAACAAAATGGTGGTATCATGGTAAGCAGATTTAATTTGGGATGGTAATTGTTTTTGCATTTTGACTTGATATGTATCTGTTAGGACTTAGAAAAAAAGAGCAGAAGATATAATTGATCCTGTTTTTATGATATCAGTATGGAAAAAGTTCTTGAAAACATTGTAGGATATTTTATGGATGAACTATATACTACATTTTATTTTTATTTTTATTTATTTGAGAAGTAGAGAGACAGAAACAGATCTGTTATCCACTGGTTCATTACCCAGATGCCCACACCCATAACAGCCAGACTGGACTGGGCTGAAGCCAGGACCTCAATCTAGGTCTCCGTGTAAGTGGCAGTAATTCATTACTTGTACTGTTACTGCTGCCTTCTTTCCACATTAGGAGAGAGCTGGGGATAGGAGTGGGAGCAGCGTATCTAACCCAGTACTGATACAGTTTCTAAATCACTATGCTAGATACCTGCCCTTCAGTCTAGATTTAGTGGGCAAGCAAAATCACATCCATCATACAATACAACTAAAATCTAAAATTACGTTAACATTATGAGACTGTACCACTTTTTTTAAAAAATAAATTATTTACTCAAAAGAGTTAGAAGAGACACAGAAATTGTCCATCTACTGTTTCACTCCCCATATGGCTGCAGCAGCCAGAGTTGAGCCAGGCCAAAGCCAAGAGCTTCGTCCACGTCTCCCACATGGGTAGCAGGGGCCCAAATACTTGGGCCATCCTTCACTGCTTTTCACAGGCCATGAATGGCAGGGAGCTGGATCAGAAATGGAGCAGCTGGGAAACAAATTGCACCCATATGGGATACTGGCATTGCAGGTGGTGGCTTTACTTGCTACATCACAATGCTGGCCCCAGTCTGCTGTTTTTAAATTTTTATTTATTTATTGGAGAGGCAGAGAGAAAGACAAGAGAGATAATGATAGCTTTATAATTCAGAGCTGCTAGCATCTTTTCTGAACTAACCTTACAGCTTCCTCAAAGAAGTATTTGAAATGAAAACAAAACATTTATGTTCCATAATGTTCATTTTAAAGAGGAAATAAAACCACCCTGTGTGATTTTGTATACATAGAAGCATCTGCCTGTGTTTTCCTGTTTGTTTTTGTTAACCCAATACAAATTAGAACGGGAAAAACTGAAGGAATATGACCTTTCTCCTTTTCTATCCAATATGAAACTTTCTGTATCCTCACTTAAACTGAATAAATTATAAACTTAAGAGTTCTCCAGGTATTGAAATAAAAAGTGACCAGAGTCAATGAGGTAGTAATGCCATGCCAGCTGATACATAGTAGAAAGAGTGAAAGAAGAATGGTATTCTTGGGGCCAGTATTGTGGCATAGCTGATAAAGCAGCCACCTGCATCTCCAGCATCTTGTATGGGTGCCAAATCATGTCGAGGCTGTTCCACTTGTGATCCAGCTCACTGCTAATGGTCTGGGTGAATCAGATGAAGATGACTCAAGTACTTGGGCCCCTGCCACCAATGTGGGAGACCGAGATGAAGCTCCTGGCGCAGCCCTGGCTGTTGCAGCTATCTGGGAAGTGAACCGGTAGATGAAAGGTATCTCTCTGTCCCTTTCCATCTCCCTCTCCCCTCCCCCCCTTTCTCTCTAACTCTGACTTTCAAATAAATAAATAAATCTTTTTTAAAAAACAAGAATGCTATTCCTGAGAGACACAAAATATGAAAATTTGTGAAGTTAATGAGATGTATGACCTAGAAGAAGAAAGTAAAAAAACCCTTGAAAAAATGAAAAAATATTGAGATACTTTAATGAGAAACTACTTTTCTTAGGTATATATTATTTACAAATTTGGGGTTTAATGTAATTCAGTAAAAATCCAGTGGAATGATGAGGAAAGGTGCTGGAAAAGTTGGAGGGGGCCTGGGTTGTTGCTCTGCAGGTTAAGCAGGTGTGGGTCCCAGCTACTCATCCAGCTTCCTCTTCTCGTTCACTCTCTGTTACTCTGCCTGTAAAATAAATAAATAAATCTTTTTTAAAAAAGAAAAGTTCAGGGGGCAAGCATTGTGTCACATTAGGTTAAGATGGTGCCTGCGACACCTGATTCCCTGTGGACTCTGGTTCAAGTCCTGGTTGCTCCACTTCTGATCCCCCTCACTGTGGTAATGTACCTGAGAAAGCAATGGAAGATGGCCCAAGTGCTTGGGACCCTGCAACTTGTCTGGGAAACCCAGCTTGGAGCTCTTGGCTTCAGCCCAGCCATTGTGGCTGTTTGGGGAGTGAACCAGCAGATGGAGTGTGTGTGTGTGTGTGTGTGTGTGTCTTTGTCTAACTCTGCCTTTCAAAAAAAAAAAATGTTTGAAAAAATATAGATGAGGAGAGCAAAACTTGAACTACAAAGGGTAACAGAGAACAAAGTCTACCAGATGGTAAAACATATTAATGTAAGAGTACATCACTGAAAATAGAATTACTGTTACATAGGCCTTGTTGTATATAACATTTGGGAAATCCGTTGCAAGTCAGTGAGAAGGGGAAAGAAATAGTCATCATCTTAGAAAACTGGTAATTTAAGAAAGAAATTTATATAGTCACTTCATATAAAATGTTTCCTGTGGATTAGGTATTTAAGAAAAAAACAAACATTTTTTTTTAAAACAAACTTTAAAACACTGGACATTCTCTAGAGGGAGATTACTAAATTTAAAAGGAGCCACAAAAAATTTAAGTTATATGAAATTTTTAAATTTTTTTGAAAGCTTTTTTTTTTTTTTTTTTTTTTTTTTTTTTTTGACAGGCAGAGTTAGACAGAGACAGAGAGAAAGGTCTTTCTTTTTCCATTGGTTCACACCCCCCCCCCCCAAATGGTTGCCACGGCCGGCACGCTGCGCCAGTTCCAAGACAGGAGCCAGGTGCTTCCTCCTGGTCTCCCATGTGGGTGCAGGGCCCAAGCACTTGGGCCATCCTCCACTGCCTTCCCGGGCCACAGCAGAGAGCTGGACTGGAAGAGGAGCGACCAGGAGAAAGCATTATCATTATAAAGTAGTTTTGAGATTTATTTCATTTGAAAGGCAGAGTTATAGAGAGAGAGATCTTCCATCCACTGATTAACTTCCCCACATGGCCACAATGACTGGGGCTTAGCCAGGCTGAAGCCAGGAGCCAAGAATTCCATCCAGCTCTCCAATGGATGGCAGTGGCAGAAGTACTTAGACCATCTTCTGCTGCTTTCCCAGATACATTAGCAGGGAACTGGATCAGAAACAGAGAAGCTGAGACTCAGACTAGCGTTCATAAGGGATGCCGGCATCTCAGGCAATGGTTTTACCTGCTGTACCACAACACCGCCCCCATATGAAGTTTTAAATACTTTGAAAAATATGTGTACCTTATTAAAATTAAGACTTATTTCAAAGTTATCTAAGAGTAAATAACAACATAGGCAAAAAGTGCAGCTCATTAAAATTGCAAATTTAAGATTTTTGGAACTGTGAATAATTGAATTGGTAGGGTTTTATAAAATGAATGCAATATTGAAAGATAGTAAAGAGTAGAATACAGCTTTTATATCTGCTGGTGTTACATAGAAAATTTAGTGTAATCCTTTTTGTTTTTGTTTTTTTAAATTGATTTATTTATTCTAAAGACAGAGTTATAGAGGGAGTAGGGAGAGATCCTCCATCTGCTGGTTCTTTCCCCAGATGGCCACTAAGACCAGAGCTGGGCCAAGCCAAAGCCAGGAGTCTGCAACTCCTTCTGGGTCTCTGGCCCAAGCTCTTTGGCCATCATCTGCTGATTTTCCAGGCACATTAGCAGGAAGCTGGATCAGAAGCAGAGCAGCTGGTTGCTCATATGGGATGGTGAGGAAATATTTTAGCAGTATTTAAGAAGCTGAAATTTCAAGATCAAATCATTTGTCTCAGTAAACTGAGAATCCATTCTAAGAAAATAATTATTTTTTTTAAGATATTGGAATCTTTTTTCTCCCTCACCAGCCATGTATTGTGTTGTGATTTTAAATGGCTGAGTCTTAGAATTCCCCAGGAAAACAACACTACTAATGACTGTGGCATCCTATGAAGAACTTCGTCTTTGGTAATAGCATTAAGAGCTCCTGGTTTCACAGGAAACTAATACGAGAAACATTTTATTCATGAAGTGGTCAGTGGAGCACTATTTGTAATGTACACTCTATTCCACCATCTATTGCCTTTGCACATGCTGTTTTCATGGAATAAATCCTTCTGCACATATACACACACATACATTCACTCCATACCTGCCCCTCCCCCACACCTCTCTTGGGAGCTTCTTCATCAAAGTCTTGTCGAGTACTACTTTTTTGAGGAACCTGAAAAACGTTATTACTGTGCCCAAAATAGGGTTTTTAAGATATCCCCTCATATGGCTAGTCATTTAAGAGCTACTGTTTCAAGTATTCTTAGAAAAACAGGTTTCCAAATAGACTCATTAATAATCTAGCTTAAAGAATTCCTTGTAGGCACTGAGGATCCCCTAAAATATTTAATATGACCCTAATGCAATTAAATGGCTCTCTACTTCAATTTGCATTGAATACATACATTTATATTTATATTTACTTATATATTTGAATTTGAGAGGTGGAGGGAAACAGAGAAAGAGATCTTCCATCCTCTGATCCACTCCCCGAATGTCTGTAGGAGCTGGAGCTGATCCTGTCTGAAGCTGGGAACCAGGCCAGACTGAAGCCCAGTGGCAGGGACTGAAATACTTGAGCTCTCCCAGCTGCCTTCTGTTTTGCAGTAGTGGGAAGCTGGAGTCAGGAGGCTGAGCTAGGCTAAAACACCCACCCCCAGAGATCTTTTGAAAATGTCAAAATTGCTAACAAAGTAGTCATTCTGTTTCAGATCCATTCTCACTAGTAATAGAAACATTCCTCTTTTGTGTTTTTTTCCACAAATGTTTTTATTTTTTTATTTTTTTATTTTTATTTTTTTTTTTTTTTTGACAGGCAGAGTGGACAGTGAGAGAGAGAGACAGAGAGAGAAAGGTCTTCCTTTTGCCGTTGGTTCACTCTCCAATGGCCGCCGCTGCAGCCGGCGCACCGCGCTGATCCTGGCAGGAGCCAGGAGCCAGGTGCTTTTCCTGGTCTCCCATGGGGTGCAGGGCCCAAGCACCTGGGCCATCCTCCACTGCACTCCCTGGCCATAGCAGAGAGCTGGCCTGGAAGAGGGGCAACCGGGACAGAATCCGGCGCCCCAACCGGGACTAGAACCCGGTGTGCCGGCGCCGCAAGGTGGAGGATTAGCCTATTGAGCCACGGCGCCGGCCTCACAAATGTTTTTAAATCATCTCTTTTTTAAAACAAAACTTTGTAAGACATTGTCTTAGAGTGATGGATTTTTTTTAAATCTTCCCATAGTTGAAGGTAACAATTCTTTTTTTTTTTTTTTTTTTTTTTTTTAAGATTTATTTATTTGAAAGCCAGAGTTACAGAGAAAGAGACAGAGAGAAAATCTTCCATCCACTGGCTCACTCTCCAAATGGAGTGACCCAATAGCCAGGGCTGGGCTAGGCTGAAGCCAGGAGCCAGGAGCTCCTTCTGAGTCTCCCACAAAGGTACAGGGTCCCAAGTACTTAGGCTATCTTCCGCTGCTTTCCTAGTCTCATTA
This sequence comes from Oryctolagus cuniculus, assembly GCF_051225735.1. Lineage (NCBI taxonomy): Eukaryota > Metazoa > Chordata > Mammalia > Lagomorpha > Leporidae > Oryctolagus > Oryctolagus cuniculus. Next base: position 99,962,028 of record NC_142872.1, on the reverse strand, counting down.
GCAGGAAGCTGGATCAGAAGTGGTACAGCTGGGACCCAAAACAGCATCCATATGAGATGCTGGCATCAAAGATGGTGGCTTTTACTTCCTACGCCACAGCACTGACCTAGTAGATGTTTTGTTTTGTTTTGTTTGTTTTAGAGTTTTATTTATTAATTTGAAAGAGAGAGGAGGAAAGAGGAAGATCTTCCATCCACTGGCTACCTCCCCAAGTGACTTTAATGGCCAATGCTGGACCAGGCCAAAATCAGGAGCCTGGAGCTCTATCTGTGTCTCCCATATGGGTAGCAGAGGCCCATATACTTGGGCCATCCTCTGCTGCTTTCCCAGGCCATTAACAGAGAGCTGGATCCAAAGTAGAACAGCTGGGTCTCAAACTGGTGCCCATATGGGAGGCTGGTATTGCAGGTGGTAGCTTTACCTACCATGCCACAATGTCAGCCCCAGTTTTTTTTTTTTTTTTTTTTTTTGTTAAATCAGAGAGGGAGAGAAAAACATCTTGAAAATCTGCTGGCGCTGATTCACTCTGCAGATGGTCCCAGTGGCCAGCACTGGGCTAGACTGAAGCCAAGAGCTTCATCTGGGTCTCTCATGTGGGTGGCAGGTGCCCAAATACTTGAGCCATCTTCCAGTGCTCTTCCCAGGCCATTAGCAAGGGGCTGGATTGGAAATGGAGCAGCTAGGACTTGAACTGGCATCCATATGGGATGCTGGTGTTTGCCCAGCTATGCCATAATGCTGACCCTGAGTAATTTATTTTTAAAATGCATGTTTTTTGAAAGTACAACTCTCTTACCCCACTGTTAGAGGGTATTCATAATTTTTCTTTCCTAACTCCCCAGTAGGAAAATTTGAAAAAGATAATCAGTTTTCAAGACCCTGTAATTCTGGCTTGTACAGTTGAAAGGATTTATGAAAAGCCCTTTATCATTTTGAATAACAAATGGGGGAAGGTCACATAGTGAGACCAGAAATAAGAACTAATTATTTAAAATAAAGTATAATTCATAGTAGAAATGGCTTTTTATACAGTTACACTTTTTAGCTATTATGGAGAAATCTCTACTATTACAGATGGGGCAGCTTTTGTGGTATAGCTGGTAAAGCCACTGCCTGCAATGCCAGCATCCCATATGGGTGCTGGTTCGTGTCCTGGCTGCTCCACTTCTGATCCAGCTTCCTGCTAATGGCCTGGAAAAGCAATGGAAGATGGCCCTAGTACTTGGGTACCTGCTACCCATGTGGGAGACCCAGAAAGGGTTCCTGGCTTCCACCTGGCCCAGCCCTGACCATTGTGGCCATCTGCGGAGTGACCCAGTGGATGGGAGATAGCTCGCTTGCTCTCTTTCTTTTTCTTTCACCACTCCCTCCCTCCCTCCCTCCCTCCCTCCCTCTCTCTCTCTCTCTCTCTCTGACTTTCAAATAAATAAATAAATAAATCTTTTTTAAAGTAATTCTTTATTTTTTTTATTTTTTTTTATTTTTTGACAGGCAGAGTGGACAGTGAAAGAGAGACAGACAGAAAGGTCTTCCTTTGCCGTTGGTTCACCCTTCAATGGCCGCTGCGGCCGGCGTGCTGCGGCCGGCGCACCGCACTGATCCGGTGACAGGAGCCAGGTACTTCTCCTGGTCTCCCATGGGGTGCAGGGCCCAAGGACTTGGGCCATCCTCCACTGCACTCCCTGGCCACAGCAGAGAGCTGGCCTGGAAGAGGGGCAACCGGGACAGAATCTGGCACCCTGACTGGGACTAGAAGCCGGTGTGCCGGCGCCGCAAGGTGGAGGATTAGCCTAGTGAGCCACGGCGCCGGCAATAAATAAATCTTTAAAAAATAAATAAATGATTTGGAGAGAGTGAATCTCCAAGTAAGCCCAGAAGTACCAAAAAAATAGTGGAGCATTTCAAGCTAACATCTTACCTAAATTAGTCTGGAGTTTGTTCAGGAATTCATTTTCCCAATAAACAAATTTAAATATTTTTTTTCTCCCCCCCCCCCCCCGTACAAGTAGTCATTTTTAGAAAGCCACTGAAATTTAATTCATCCTAATCATGAATTTCTTAGTCCAACCTCCAATCCTAGGTACAGATAAATTTTTTTATTTATATATAATTCTGTTTAAAATATCCTTGGTTCAGTGACTTACTGTGAGAAATTCTTATCTTCTGATATACTCTCTGCTCTCCTTTTTTTAAAATTTATTTCAGAGGCAGAGAAACAGAGACAGACAGGAAAAAAAGAGAGAGATCCCATGTGCTGACACCCATACCTCAAATGCCTGTAGGATCTAGGGGACTAAAATACAATGTAGGTCTTCCAGTGTGGGTGGCAGTAAGCAAACATCAGGATCTCAGAATCCAGTCTTGATACTCCAGTGTGGGATGTGGGCATCCTAACTGGAGTCTTAATCAGTAGGCCAAATGCCCACCCCTCTGTTCCTTTTTGAACCCAAAATGCATGAATCATTCACTTCATCCATTCTCTCTTTAAGGGAAAACTTAGTTCCATAAGTGAATTTCATGGTCAGTCTACAGGGGCTATGAAACAGAATTTTTTTGAACTTTCCCTTCAATTTTAAACAAATCATTTTCACTTTGTAGCATATACTGTCTTCTCCTTCATACATGATCAGAATAGCTTTCACAAGTATATGAATAATAAATTATCTTGGCATTATAGGTGAACTTGAACAGTCTTATCAAAAAGGTAATTGGATGTTCTCTTGTATAATATTAACTCATCAACTATTTTTGTTAGAACTTTCCAGATGTTGGCTTATCTTTTTTCTACTTACCTATTTTTGTCACAGAAGATCTTTGTTGTGCATGTTCACCTTATATAAAACGAGGATACCAAGAAATATTGTTCTTTCTTAACAATTCTCAAAGGTTTGATACAGAGACCAGCTTTCACGTGATTTGCAAAGCTAAACAAAAAGATTAGACATTGAACAAAGGCTGACTTAGAACTGGATAAACTCAGTAGAACATGTAGCAGTTTGGTTTCTAGAAACCAAGTGGAATTTTATGTCTCAGGTATCAAGTTCCACAGTCCTCTGAGTGATACAATCAGAATACTTGGGTCAGTGTATTTGTCGGGTGTAAGCAGAAATGTGAGGGAGGTTTTGGTGTAGATTAGTGTTATTGTTATATGTATTTTCCAAGGGGCTTCCTGGATACACAGTGTATTCATAAAAAGCAAAAGATCTGAAATTTCACTTCATCTCTTTTTTTTTTTTTTTTTTTTTTTGACAGGCAGAGTGGACAGTGAGAGAGAGAGAGACAGAGAGAAGAGAGAAAGGTCTTCCTTTTGCCGTTGGTTCACCCTCCAATGGCCGCCGCGGCCGGCGCACCGCGCTGATCCGATGGCAGGAGCCAGGTGCTTTTCCTGGTCTCCCATGGGGTGCAGGGCCCAAGCACCTGGGCCATCCTCCGCTGCACTCCCTGGCCACAGCAGAGGGCTGGCCTGGAAGAGGGGCAACCGGGACAGAATCCGGTGCCCTGACCGGGACTAGAACCCGGTGTGCCGGCGCCGCAAGGCGGAGGATTAGCCTAGTGAGCCGCGGCGCCGGCTTCACTTCATCTCTTATTACAAGAGAACTCTGCCAGCACACCAAAGCTAAGCTGCCAGATACCTGTGTTGAATTATTGAAAACAAATTTTCTTCAGCTTAAATTTGTGATCTTTCACATTATTTATTTATGTTCTCTTAAGAATTTAGTCACTGCTATCCTATTGTTTCTGTTTCATACCTTATATTGTTTTTGTAGATGTTTTCTTTAGCACATTCAAGTGTAAAAAAGTCACCCCATTCGTGTTCAGAGATCTTTGGATATAAAAAATTGTATTGATATGTGAGTAAACATTCCGTATTGTAAATTTGTTAGCAATGTTTTTTAGAACTATTTTAATAGTTTCTATACACTAAGGAATTAACATTGGGGTTGGCCCTGTAGCATAGAAGGTTAAGCCTCCATCTGCAGTGCCAATATCCCATATAGGCACTGGTTCAAGTCCCAGCTGCTCCACTTCTGCTTCTGATCCAGCTTCCTGCTAATGTGCCTTGAAAAGCAGCAGAGGACCGCTCAAGTGCTTGGGCCCCAGCACCCATGTGGGAGACTGGAGGAAGTTCTTGACTCCTGGCTTTGGCCCGGCCCAGCCCCAGCAGTTGCGGCCATTTGGGGAGTGAACCAGTGGATTGAAGATATTCTCGCTCGCTCGCTCTAACTCTACCTTTTAAATACATTTTAAAATTAATTAATTGATTAATTAAGGTCATACTTGCATTGGAATGGAAATACCTTGTGTGCCAGTTGAGGCAACAGTCCATTGCTTTGAAAAATCGATTAAGAAGCCGGCGCCGCGGCTCACTAGGCTAATCCTCCGCCTAGCGGCGCCGGCACACCGGGTTCTAGTCCCGGTCGGGGCGCCGGATTCTGTCCCGGTTGCCCTTCTTCCAGGCCAGCCCTCTGCTGTGGCCAGGGAGTGCAGTGGAGGATGGCCCAGGTGCTTGGGCCCTGCACCCCATGGGAGACCAGGATAAGCACCTGGCTCCTGGCTCCTGCCATCGGATCAGCGCGGTGCGCCGGCCGCAGCGCGCCGGCCGCGGCGGCCATTGGAGGGTGAACCAACGGCAAAGGAAGACCTTTCTCTCTGTCTCTCTCTCTCACTGTCCACTCTGCCTGTAAAAAAAAAAAAAAAAAAAAAAATCGATTAAGTTCAGAGAATACAGTTAAAAAAATTAAGGAACCTAAGCAAAATAGGTATATGAAATAGACAGTTCATCCTAACATAACAGATGGGCTGAGGGATTTGCCTTTGATTCAGAGCTAGAATCTCCCTTGTAAAATAGACCTGCCTCCAGTTCATTTCAGAAATTAATGAATGATGAAGTTTGACATAATAGGTAAAATACAGTGTTATCCTTTTAGGCTAGAGATTTGAGTATGATTAGTCTTAGTAAAAATTTAGGACCCAAGTGTTATAAAATGCTCTTATTATAGAGAAGTGATGTTGTAAGGAACTTCTTCATATTCCTAAGTTTGTTCTGTAGTCATAAAAAAATTCCAAGTTCCATGGTAATTTAAGATTCAGATACTTTCTTATGAAATTTAGGAGATATAAGCTCCCAGTGTTTTCTTAAAAATATTCTTATTTAAAGCATTATGATGAAATTAGGTATAATATTTAATTTATTATTTCAAATAGAACAAATAAACTACATCACTTTAAGGTTTGTATGAACTACTAATTTCCTTAAAGAGTAAAACTTGATTAGTTTATTCCTGTATAATAGCAGTTTGGAGTTTTTATTTCCAGGGATTGAGAGAGGCAATTATGTAAACCATATTCTTTTTGCTAGTGAAAATATTTCTACATTAGATTAATTTGTAGATTTTATTTATGCATGCTTAACTTTTTAATTCTCTTTTTTCTCCTTTTCTTAAAGATGATACTTGTTGATGATGCCACTGTTATCATCCTCCTAGCAGAAGATAGTCCTACTGAGAAAATGAGCACTTTGATCATTCAGTCTTTGAACTTTAACCTTTGACTGGAAGTGACCTATAGGCAATGAAGACTACTTCCTTTTACTGCATTTTTACTCGTGTGCATTCTGGGCGCATGTTGATCGCTGGTTCAGTCCAGGCAACTGACATGCTTTTATTAGTCATACAGTATCAATGCAGGTGTCAGGAAATGTCAAATATAATTCCATTTTTTATTTTTATTTTTTTAAGCTTTTGGAATAGTTCCAGGTCCTCATGTATTGTGCAATAACAATGACTTCCCTGGTGGTTTGAAGACGTTCATTGCCGGCAATGGACGTTGTAATAGGAAAAGTTTTCATTAGCTTCTGCCACTCGATGATTAATGCATGATAGGGCCTATGAAATGAACTTAGCGGTTATAGTGGGATTATAAATAAAGTGAGGGATCCAACATTACTTTGAAAGGCACCCCAACTGTTTATATTTGGATTCTATGCACTGTGATCCTAAGGTTAACAGCATGAATTAACATGCGTCTTCAAAGGACTGTAATGAAAGATCATTGCGTATTTATTTAATTGTTTATATCTGCTGTCAAATTGTTTTGACATGGAAGGTTTTCAAGTAACATTGGCAGAGAGGTACAATATGTTATCCCTATGGTGAAAATAAATTCATTTGTTGTATATAATTCCTCAATCTCTGAAGTAAAGGTGTGAGTAATATAGGGTATGAATGGTTTAATCAAGGCTTTATTTTGGAAGTAAGAGAAATGGCAGTGATGATTAAATTGCTGCAGTCCATAATTTGGGCTTGTTATTTGTACATTAAAGGTTTTTTTCCAAGTAGATTACACTCTGTTACTTCCTACTAGCCATCAGCATGAGCCCTACTGCCTAAACACTATTTCATTTATTTATGTTTGGAAAATCCATAAACATTTTTGTTTGCAATCTTGTTTCTTTTGTTATGTTTTAAGTTGTTTGAATGTTATAATACTTTAATTGAAAAACTTTTGTCAAGCTTTTTCTTGTAAATTTTCTTTACTTGTAAGTATCATCTTGTCTTCAATCCTGTATCCTAAAATAAGAAATACATTTTTGACAGAGGCTTAATGTTTTAACAAAAAGTGTGGACATTTTTATTTTAATTTTAGGCAAAAGTACACTATAAAATGGTGTGTTTGCTTATTTGTCTCCACAACCATACAGCTTTTTCCTGAAGGGATTTAGTTTGTTTTCTTGTTGAAAAGACTGTGCTTATAGCTAGATGAAATTTTTCTATAGAAAAAAAAGTTTGTTGAAAGGTCCAATTCTCAGTACCATGTAAGTTAATGATGCTACAACTAGGTTCTCTTTTTAAAAAGTGATTAATGTATTTTATAAATTACCTTTTCACATATGCAAAATCTGTTTCTACTACAATGTTATTTTTACTAATGCCTTATTGTTGCACTCTTTTTGAAATATCCTGCATTGAATATGTGGATCAATTTGGGCTTAACAGTAAAAGCCAATTGGCTGAACAGTTTGAAATATGTACCCCAGTAAAACCATCCAATCAATAATTGGTAAATAATATTTTAAAAATTGTTTTTAATCTCTGTATAGATGACATTTTGTAGCTTTGTACATGTTGTTAATTAAGGGCATATAATTTTACACTCTAAAAGTATAATTGCTGAACTCAGGGGTGGGTAGACTTCAAAATTATGTCTGCTGTAGAAATAACTTGAAAAAAAATTAAAACCATGGCCAGCCACCAAATTGTGGACACTGTTAGTTAATATTATCAGTTAGCAACTACCACTTTTTAAAAATTAGAAACATTTTTGTTCAATTTTGACTAGATATACATAAGTTCTCATAGTGATCTCAATCAATTGTATTAGTTGGCTGTTTAACCAAGATAGAAAATCTTGGAATTATTCTTAGTTTTTAGTTTTTAACTGCTTTTAATATGAAAATTGCAGCTATAAATTATATAGTTTCATATTTTAGAAAACTGGTCTAAACTACTGAGTGAACTTCATCTTTTTCCAGTTGGTTAGCGAGAAATCTCTCTCCACATTGCTGGTCCTCCTCACTAAAATCCTCTTACAAGGAAGTGACCTGTGACATTCATTCACCAAAGGAATTAATATACCAGGTCTACAATTAGCAATGCTATTAACTATAGATTAATAGGTCATATACAGCCTGAATTTGAGTTTTTTATAACAGTATTTTAACATACCTCTCTCTCTACATATAGATAACTATAAAATGAAGTAATGCAGAGGAAAACCAAATAATTTCAGTACATTTAATGTTTTAAAGAGAAGAAAATAAGATGAAATATCCTAACAGGAGTATCAACCATTCACAGTTCATAATCAGGTTAACATTCCTCCTTTGAAAAATAAGTCATTGAACACTGCTTTACACTTAGATTTGATTAATTTTATATTAAAATTATTAGAAGTCATCACATTATTAGAAGTCATCATTTATCTGACTCATTGCTCTGCAGAGGGCAGTAAATGGCTTTGTAATAATAAGCAGAATGTTTCTCTGTAATGTGTTGTTGAAAGACAACCAGAATACAAAGAAAATGTACATAGGAATATGCTACTTCCTCCTTCCCTGCTTTTCCTCCATGGGCACTAGGCCTACAGAGTTATGTTTTCATATCGAAAATAGGTATTCTCTTCTTATTTATTTATTTATTTATTTTAGGCCATTCTGCTGGTTTGCCAAATTCTGTTACAACAGTGATACATTCAGTTTCTTATTTATGCATGCTTAGTTCATGAACTTGGTGCCCTTTCAGAATTTTTCTTTTTTTGTCAAGTAGGGATTAATGCCATAGGTTTTAAAGAGAAAGATTGTTTTCAGTTTTTTAAGGAAAATTTTTAAAAATATATTTTATGGCCATTCTCAATCTTAAGGAGTTAATAATATTCACTTTTACTGGATTTACTTGTAATATGTAATTCTTCCTTTTAGCCCGCAGGGAAATAAAACATTTTTAATTCCCCAGAAGAAAGTGCTACAAATAGCTTTTATATAGTCAACAACACAATTGGAGAAAGATCTGAATCCTTGTTGTTTTGATTGGGTATATAAATATTTGGTATAAAGTAACTAGAGTAGTTTATTACACTCACCCTTCTGAAATTTTAAATATATGCAAATATATATCATTAGATTCCTGTGGTGGGTAATTCTTCAGATTCTAAAACAGTTATCTAGTGGCTGTTAATTGTCCCCAGATTGCATCGAAGATGAATTGACAAATAATGGAAATGAGTAGTGATAATGAAAATGGTGTGTAACTACATATTGTTTCTAGTAATCAAGTCTTATTTTTTAAAAAGTCTATTGTTTCTGAGAATTGAGATATTTAAAACTTGTTAAAACTTCTTCCTAAAAATAGAAGAGAAGAGGAGGTACTATGTGTTCAAAATTTTTTTAAATAAAGAATTCAGTGTCACTAGTTCTAAGCCTTTATGGTTACTGCTGCTTATATTTCTCAGATTCACTTTTATTCATTTTTTGTGCATACTTTAGCTTGAATGGCTATGGTTTATATTTATATATAATTGTGTTTGTAAGTTGGCTTTTAGAAAGAATGAAGGCTTAATTAACCATATATTACTTTTTGTTATCAAAATAGGTAGTGCACTATTTGGTATGTCAGTGCCTTTACTGCCTTTGCATGTTTGTGGCCTGTGGAAAAGGCGTCTTTTAGTCTGCAGCAACTAGTCCCAATCCTTTTCTGATTTGTTCAGTCACTGTGCTCTTTCTCCTTCCTTCCTATCTCTTCCCACAGATCTCTGAATGTGGATCAGTCTTCAGCGTTTTCCTTTTCTGACTTCTAAGTTGTGCTTTTTTTTTTTAAGTTGAGGAATCCAGAGAAGGAAGATTATTAAAATTACATCAGAAAGTTTTAAAAAACTAAAAAAGACTGTCCTACAAATAAAATACATTGAATTCCTGATATTCCCCTCATCAGTAGATTGTTAATTTTGTGAATAATTGACTCCTTCATTAATGAGCTGTTAGTTGTAATTTACTTCTAAAAAACTAATAAGAGAAATGTATTGACTTTTGAGTGGGAACTCTCCCAAAGCCTGATTATTGCTCAAATGAATTAAATTTTTTTTCCATTTAAAATTTTTAAGTCATTTTGAGTTGTGGAATTATTTTTCTTAAATTACTTGTAAAGAGTCTTGCTTTCTCAACATACATTTTGCATTAGTTTAAGCGTAGGATTATATACATTATCATCATTACAAACATGTGGGCTCTTAAATGTGTACTTCAAGCCCAGCCCTATCCTGAAAATTGAAAGTGTGGTTTTGACTGTGATACCCTGGGTAAGATGTTAATTGTAATTTTAATTCTCAAATGTTAGCACTGAGACTTGTATTTGGTAATGAGTTATCAGAATGCTATGACTTTTTTTTATATTGAAAAATGTTTTGTTGATAAAATAGGATCTGAAACTATTTTGAATGTATGGAAAGAACTCCTGAATAGAAGCTGTTGCAAGAACTCTGGTTTTACATGTTGAGTGAAAGAGTTCACTGGAAAACAGGATCCAGTTCTTGCTCTGTTTCTTGGCACATCCCCTATCTGATTTTCACAAAAGATTAATCCCATAATAATTCTAAACTGTTTTCTCAAAGTCAAAATCATGTTTTCAAAACATACTAGGCTTTGAGTTAATTGTGACATAACTTGTCAGATTTCAGGGCATATGGAAAAATTGAATAGACTTGCGTCTTCTAAAAGCTTGAAATAGGACTGTTAAGGAACTCAGTAGATTTTGTCAGGTATGAAAATGTGTCTTTTCGTAGTTAACCACAAATTGCTTATGTAAATTAAAATTGTCAGGTTTGAGGTAAAAAAATTATTTTAATGAATTGTTAGGTTAATTATATGGTAGCCAAGGATTAAGTACATGTTCAGGTCAAAATGAATTTTTCATTTCAGTTGGTACCATTTTTTTCTCTTACAATTCAGAAATAAAGATTGTGCTTGAGAATTTGAAATAGGGTGAATGTATGTATTTTATAAATTCAAGTTGCAAAATATGTAAAGCTATTACTTTTTAAATAGAATATAAATGTTAAGACAGACAAATCTGTTATATTTTTAAATACATGTAACAAACTTTTGTTAGTTGAATATAGATTACTTTGTGTGCTTTATGGAATTCAGTAACTTTTAATAATAAAGCAGTTGTCATTTGATTTTTTTCTGTAGACTTGAATACTAAATGGAATGGATACTAGACTTTGTAGTTTATAGTAATGTAAAATTATTTGCATAGTAGTTCCTCTTTATGAAAGATTTGTGATCCTTTAAGGATTATGGAAACATAACATGTCCATTTCCAAAATGAGTACAACAGAATGAAGCCTACAGCTGCTAATTTACAGATCCTGTCTACTTAATAGAATACCTGCTTTGTTTTAGTGGATCTTGATGCTCTAAGTCCTGAACATTTTCAATGAAAATGGTAATCAACATTTCAGAACTTCAAGTTGTTAATGAATGAGATCATTCTGTAAAATCTTCTGGTTGCTTTTCTGACAATACAAACAGATAAACTAATTTATTTCAGTGAATGACTTCTGAAGCTTCAAGAAAAGACAAGGAAATAAGCAGAGAAAGGGAATGTATCTGCAGCTGTTACCACAGCAGGAAGAAATTAAATACACTCTGCTATTTCTACGTTTTCTTTTCACAGGGACTACTTGCCTTAGGAGCACCTTAGTCTCATTTAAGCAGCCTTACTACCATAGAAACTGTTGTATCTGAGCAAGCTCTGTGCAGGTAGACTAGTGAGTGGTTAGATAAATGCAAGATCCATCTTCCTTTGTAATTTAATGGCACTTTTTCTTTTGATTATAATCCTTAAAATAATGTTTCCCTCACATAGTAGGTATGAATTTCCTGCTTATGGGTAAGTGATTGTGTTTCTAAAACTCCCCTCTATTCCTTAGTACTTTTCACACTAACATAACATCTTAACAAACAAAATATACATGAGCTTACTTGTAGGCTCGGATGACTCAGTAAGGGTTGTCTGTGTTTGTTTAATAATTTCCAAATAAGTGGTTCTGTATGTGCTCTGTTGGGAACCCATCTCACTATATTGTTTAAATTGCTTACGAGATTTTTTTGAAAATGTTTACCTGATAAATGGGAAATGTGTACGCTGGGAATACCACTGTGCCCTTAGTTCAGTGGAAATGTCTTCATAAAATTGAAATAAGAAACAGATTATCTTCTTGTGTCTATACCTTCAGAGACCTAATGTTGGTGGATATATATCATCAGGCAAGAAGCTAATATGGATGGTTATATCCTGTAGATATCCAGCTGAACAAAATTTTTATCGCCAGTCTTGCCCTGATAAAAGCATACTTCTCTTTCCCAGTTGTAGTTTAATGGTATTCCTAGCCAACATAGTTTATCCAAAACAAATGAGACTTTTTGCTAGTCCTCTCCCTGTCATCAGTTCCTGTTGAGCCCTTGTTTAAAAACACTCCTTATAGTTCTCCCTCCTTTCCAGTCCCCTTGCTGTCACACTCTTCACCTAGACCTGGTGTTTCCCAGGCTGCTCTTCAGCCGTCAGTAGATGTGACACAATCCACTTAGACTTGTTCTTCATCACTTAGACTGTTGTTCTTCCCTGTTTCTAAAAGTTTCACCATACATTTTTCTACCTGAAAGGTCTGTTCAGGTATGATTCAAAGATTATTATCCTTGTCCCTTCATCCCTCCTCACCCTCGACTAGCCCTCTATCCTGAACTCTAAGGACTGTGTCACTTTATATTTTTATCCCCAGTGCATAGCACAAAGGACCTAGTGTATAGCTTTAACAAATGTGTTTAACTTGATTATACCTGTATATTTATACTAGCTTTTTCAGAGAAACATAGTCAAGTGCCAGCCATTTCTTTTTAAAGATTGATGTATTTGACAGAATGACAGAGCTGGAGAGAGAGCTGTTCATCTGCTGATTTGCTCCCCAGATGCCTGCGACAGCCAGGGCTGGGCCAGGAGCCAGGAACTCCATCCCAATCTGCTGCATGGTTGGCAAGGGCCCAAGCACTTGGGCCATCTTCTGCTTTCCCAGGTGTATTAGCAGGAAGCTGGATTGGAAGTGAAGCAGCTAGGACTTGAACCCACACCAATAAGGGATGCTGTATTGCAAGCTGTGACTTAACCTGCTGTGCCACAATGCTGGTGCCCCAAGTGCTAGCTGTTTTGAAACATTCAGACCATCATCTGAGTGAAATTTTATAGCAGAATGCTGTACCCATTTTGTCCCAGAGTTTGAGAAAATATCTTTTAAATAAAGCCATTAATCCTTCACTGGTTTTGGCTTTTTCATAGGTTTTTGTCATATCTTTACCTTATGTCTGAGCCAAATTGTTAAAAATATTCACAGATGAAGAACAGAAATGTTTTAAACTAGATACATCTGAGGAGCCATCAGGTCATGGAGGTGGTGGGAGGTGGCGGGGGTGGGGGGGGAGAGCAGCATATTCCCAAATCTGTATATATTAAATGCATGGAGTTGTATTCCTTAAACAAAATAAATTTTTAAAAGATGGACACTAATCAGGTACATTTCTGAATACTCATATGCCAACAAAGAGGCAGATAAGGCAGTTTCTGGTTGTCAGAGAAACCTGTTCACAAACAGTACTTTCATGGCTTGAAAACTGTACTTTGTCAGTGGGTTTCAGGCAAAAACAAAGGTCTCAAGTACCAAAGAGCTAGGATGGGAGCTCAGAGGTCAGCTCAGAGGACGACATGACTGGTTCTGAGTGCACCAAGGGCAGGTGCTGTGAGTCAGGGTGAGGTAGAGGTTATTCAGTTTCTACTAGCAGAGAATGGACCCGCCAGCACTGCTTTATTCTTGGGGCATTTTTTTTTTTAACTGGGAGGAAATTGCTACAAAATTAAGAAGTCTGAACCACTATACCATTGTCCCATCAAGAAGATGAAGCTGGAATTCAAGTAGGGCCTCGCAATAAGCCTGATTCATATTTGCACCCTGGGGTTATTCAAGGGATATCAAGCCAAAATAAATCTGAGTACTAGAAGTGGTATTTTACAGAGCAGAAATCTGTCTCTAAAGTGTCCTTCTGAATTGAAGTGTGTCCTAAGAACTGGAGAAGAGACCCAAAACAAGAGGCCAACACCGTATGACAGTAGAGGAGTGCATCTGCAGGCCAAGGAGGAGCAGGTTGCTGGAAACCAGAAGGAGCTGGCAGAGACCCAGAAGGATTTTTCTCTAGAGAAGTTGGAGAGAGCATAATTCTGTTAACATTTTGATACTGCAGTGTAGCCTTCAGAACTGAGGTGGTTGTTTTTTTTTTTTTTTAAGTGATCCAGCTTACGGTACTTTGGTACCACAACCTTAAAAAATAAATACCATCTCTTATCTAGATCAGCCTTTTGGAGGCACAAAGTCCTACTTTCTTTCCCAGATGCCCTGAGAGCATACTTAATGCTATAGTGAGGAAGTGCTCTCCCTCAACGTTTTTGCATGATACATTTCCAAAGCATTTTATCATTCTTTTGTAGGGTCACAATTTGCAGATTCTTTAAAATGTGATAATGAAAATTGATCTTACTGTTTCTAATAGTCTAATATACAGAGTAGAACTTGCTGTCTGATTGAGGTCAAGGATTTTCAAGCTGTTTGTCAGAGCTTTAGGAGTTTTTTGCTGGGGACATTTGACTAATGTTGATGTTCTTCATAAGTAGGCATTAGGAGGAAGGGTTCGCTGCTTAAGCTTGAAAAACATACCTAAGATTGAATTCACTTTGACCGCCACATCACAGATTATTTTGATAGATAAAAGCCATGTCCTTTGCTTTGGTCAAATCATGTGATTTTGTTTGTTTTGATCTTTAAAAAATTACTCTTAAAATATTTCATCTTATTTGGTTCTTCCATTCTGTTGAGCATTTTCATTTATTTTCTTACTCCATCATGCTATACACTAACTCTCCCTCTCCTACTCAGTATCACAGCAAGGCATTTGTTCTGTTTTCTCAGTGTTTAAAGAAGCAGACTAGGCCGGCGCCGCGGCTCACTAGGCTAATCCTCCGCCTTGCGGCACCGGCACACCAGGTTCTAGTCCCGGTCGGGGCGCTGGATTCTGTCCCGGTTGCCCCTCTTCCAGGCCAGCTCTCTGCTGTGGCCAGAGAGTGCAGTGGAGGATGGCCCAAGTACTTGGGCCCTGCACCCCATGGGAGACCAGGATAAGTACCTGGCTCCTGCCTTCGGATCAGCGCGCAGTGCGCCGGTTGCAGCACGCCGGCCACGGCGGCCATTGGAGGGTGAACCAACAGCAAAGGAAGACCTTTCTCTCTGTCTCTCTCACTGTCCACTCTGCCTGTCAAAAAAATAAATAAATAAATAAAAGGCAGACTAAGTACGTGAGCCTATAGCAAACCACTTGGAATCCTCAGCTCAGCATGCTATTTAAATATTGTAACTACTATCTCCCTAATATTTCCCCATCAAACTTCAAACCACTGTCATGCAAGCCACCTTGCTATAGCACTGCATCAGAGGAAGGAGATGCTGGTTGTGGTACAGCTTGTGAGCCAAAGCAGGTCCCAAATGGTCATTCCCTTGGTTTCTATTTGAATCACTGAATCCCACATGATGCTTTAAATTTTCTGAAATTGGAAAGTACATATTCCAATCAAAAGTCCAGGGTAAGCATGGTGAGTATATAGGCACACCTCTCAGCTCTCCCTTCATGAGAAAGCTTCCTGTTCAGCCCCAAGCTCTGCTTTAGAGCCAAGGCCACACCTTTCCCAAGTAGTCCCCAAGCTATTTCTGCCTAGTGTGTGACTCCAATAGATCTACCCAATGCTTTAGCTCTCACAAACTTACCCCTCCCAAACTTCTTGCTTACCTAACCTCAGTGTATTGTTTACTGATTATCCAAACCCATATACTTGGCATTGGGTATGGTAGAAGAAAATGCCTTTGTGACAATGATAATGAAGACTCCATCCCTGGTGCATGTGGGGCATGGATCGTCCCTGCCAGCACTGTTACTATGGCTCAGTTGCTAAAACTTTTACCAACGGTGACTTGGAAGAATGCTGCATTGGAAGGGACCACCTTGGTCTCTGCAACAGACAATACAATGGTTCAGGCCTTTGACAAAGGAGAACAATAAATAATGAAATTGACAGTGACTTTTTAATAAATGGCATTGACCCCCAGTCTTATACTGCTTAATAATATTTTCCTTAATAATAATGCTGACAGAATTATTGTTGTAACAAAATACAATAGACTGGGTGGACAAAACAACCAAAATTTATTTTTCATGGTTCTCGAGGCTCCAAGTTTAAGAATGAGGTACCTACACGATTAATTCATTCTGAGACCTCTTCTAGTGTTGTATAGGTCATTGCCATCTCGCCATGCATTCTCCTAGCCTCTTTGTGTGCCTCTCCCTTACAAGGATGCCAACCTTATCATGTTGCCTCATCTAATTACTTCTCAAAGACCCCACCTTCAAACAGCACCACAGTGGGGATTAGAACTTTTTTTTTTTTTTGGATTAGAACTACATACGAATGGGGAGAGAGAGGGGACACAGCTAGTTCATAGCATCCTCTGAAAAGCTGAGGGCAATAGCAAACTATAGAAAGCCAAGAGCCAAGTCTGAATACCATAGGGCCTCTTTGGTAGCTAGAAAAAAAAATCAAGAAAAAAAAAAACTCATCTGCTGTAGGACAGCAGGAAAAGTTGAAGACCAAACTCAGCATGTAAGTCTTGAGCTTCAAATAAGTTTGAAGGCACAGCTGAGGCAGGTCTGCTATGCCAGGGTCAGGCCCTAGGTTGGCAAAATGGACACATGGGACAGAGACATCTGGGTAGATGACTCCAAAGATTCGGGCTCTCTTGACTCCTCTGAAACCTGAAGAGTTTGTGGATGTGGCCCATTCCTTCCTCCCCATGAGAAGATCCATCAGCTGCCCCCCCCCCCGCCATGCTCTGCTTCTGCCTCGTTCCCTACCCTTAAGACACAGCACAGGGGACATTGTTGTGGTATAGTGGGTTAAGCCACCACCTGCAATGCTGGCATCCCCTGTGGGTACCAGTTCAAGTCCTGGCTGCTCCACTTCCAATCCAGCTCCCTGCTAATGTGACCGGGAAAGCAGCGGAGGATGGCCCAAGTACTTGGGCCCCTGCACCTGTGTGAGATACCTGGATGTGGCACCTGGCTCTTGGCTTCAGCCTAGCCCAGCCTTGGCTGTTAAAACCCATTTGGGGAGTAAACCAGCAGGTGAAAGATTTTCTCCCTCTCTCTCTCTCTCTCTCTCTCTCTCTGTAACTCTTTCAAATAAATAAGTCTTGGAACAAAGCATACCTCACCTGGGACACCCTGGGCCTAATTATTGGAGATGTCTTTGCCCATTTTCTGTTGCTATGACAATATTCCTGAGACCCAGCAACTTATATAGAAAATAAATGTATTGCCCACAGTGCTGGAGGCCAGGAAGTCTAAAAGCCTGCTCAGTGTCTGGTGAGGGTTTTCTTGCTACATCGTAACTTGGGGGAGAGCATCACACAGTGAGACAGAGAAAGCATGCATTGGCTTAGGTCTCTCTTCCGCTTATTAGTCATCTCCCATGGGGACACCACTCTGATAACAATATCTAATCCTAACTTCCTCCCAAAGGCCCCCCCAAATGCCATCAATAGAGGAACTTGGGGGTTAGATTCTGACATGAGTTTGGGGAGGGATATTTAAACCATGGCAGGGGGAAAAAATACTCCCAAAGCGACTGCAATAATTACCAGCAGATACCTGCAGGAGCTGGGGGTATATTTGTGGGACTGGATTTTGGAAGTCCTTGGAATAGTAGGCTGGAGCAGGAGACTGGTAAGAAGAATGTGTTTTCTGGGGACATTTTCGTGAGCTATGGGATTTAATACCCTAGCAAGTTATCAGGGTACAAAATCCCTACTGAGGTGGGTTGTAGTAGCCAGGGGTGGGGGAACTGAGTCAAATTGCAATGCCTGAGTTGCCATTAGATAGGGTAGAGGAAGAGAATAGAAGCATCAGGAAGTGAGCACACCAGAGTAGAGGTTAGGTGAGATCAGAAGACTCCCCAGATCGTAATCCATGAGCAGGCCTACGGGACAACTGGTCATCAAGGCCATCAGTAAGGAGTTGATGAGGTGGATACGAAAATATTGAAGAAACTCAGTGGTGACTACCCCCAAACTTGAATCCTGGCTAGCAGTGGGGAAGGTGGAACAGGAGGTGGTGCATAACCATTAGATTCCAGGAGGTTTAATCATTGTAGTAACTGGCTAAGTCAGAGTTGCAGCCAAGGAGACTTGAGTTGCAAAGAATCCTCGAGAGAGTTAGAACACAGCTCACCAACAGGGCAACACAGAGGCAGCCAATGCAGGGACTTAGCACACTCAAAAGAGAGTGAGAATGGCTGCAGGGAGTCAGCTGAATAAAATTCCATAGTTGTACCATTTTCCCAGACATGAACAAATTTTTAGACTCAGAATCTATTGGCAAGAGAAGGTGCCATCCTCTGGAGAAGGAAACCTGCAGGCATAATCTATAATTAATGAGTGGCCAGTTCTCCCCAAGAGGTACAGATTGCTATGGATTTGGGGGATTATACAGTGAGGAAAGGAGAGCACGCATGCATTTCAAAAGCAGTTCAACACAGGGGACCTACAGTGGCAGCGTGGCTCCAGTATTAGAGAGAGGACAAGTGAGGCGCCAAGCAACGAAGTCCTTGGCAGTGGCCACCCGCAGTGGGTCTGCCAGCTCCATGGCCTCACTCCAGTTGTCCCTGCTCCTCCACACACCTTGCCTCCCCAAATACCTGGAGGTATCACTGGGATCCACATATACAGCATTTGAAGAAAACTTTACAGCAAACTCTTGGTCCGTGGGGTCAAGGCCATCATGTGAGGTAAGACCAAAAGGGAACCCTGGCTGTTTCTCCCCACTACTTTTTAAGTGCTGTGTAAATATGTTTTTAACTGCAAACTTCTATATCTAGGCAAGATGAAGTAACAGGGACTGGATATAAGGAACAAAGAGGACTGAAATAGCTAAAAAGCCAGATGAACTATATGAACTCAGTTTCCAAAACACTGGCTGTCAGACGAGGAAGGACAGTGGCCTCGAAGGAAGACCAATGGAGTGGACCCTATGACTGCTCCCCGCTTCCTGCCACGCAGTGGGTAGGGACACTGGATGGTGTCCAGCAGTCTCCCGGCATTGGGGAGACAAGGCTGGAAGTCCTGGGAGGACAGCTGGAGCCGTGGAGCCTGAGTACTAACACACAGGGGCGTGCCATGCAGATGGCAGCCAGCAAGTGTGGTTCAGGAGAAAGAACCGCCTAGAAACAGCCATGTGCAGAGGAGTTGGGGCTGTCCCCAGTCAGAGCTGAAACATTCGTTCATGGGCTATAGGCTGCACGGTTCAGAAAGGCATCGCTTTAGTAGCGAGAAAAAAAAGTACTCTTCAACTAAGCACTGTTCTGAAACAAAGCGAAGCTCGAGAGGAACACCCTTTCCAGGTGACCGGCTTGTACTGCAGAACCGAGCTCTAGAACTCACGTGTACGCTAGCTACCCCGCCCCTGCGTCCGACTGACAGCAAATGGACTAGGGCGGGACCCTCGTGTCCCGGAAGGCAGTTACAGGGTGAACTGTGTAGCCCTCATATTCAAACACACCTCCAGGGATGACCTTATTTGGAGACAGAGTCTTTACGGAGTTAAAGTTAAAATGAGGTCCTTAGAGTGGGCCCTCAGGCAATCTGACTGATGTCCTTACAAAAGGGAAATTGGACACAGATACACACACACACACACACACACACACACACGCATACATACAGAGAGAACAAATGTGAAGTGAAAATACAGACCGGGTGGCCAGGGAACAGGAAGACAGCCTCCACAGCCCCCAGGAGAGCTCAGGAACCCCTCCTTCCCTCCCGACCCCGCCCACACCTTGATCTTGGACTTGTAACCTCCAGGACTGCGGGAAAACAGGTTTTCATCATTTCAGCTACCCAGTTCGTGGCGCCTGTCATGGCAGCTCCAGCACCTGCTCTGGGTGTCGGTTTGCCTTTCCTGCCTGCAGAGTGTATCAGCCAGCATTGCTGTCTGCAGTCTCACAGACCCCAGGGTTTCAGTTGCACAATGTTCTGAGTTGCAAATGCACCCTTTGTATGCTGCCTGTCCACTCCGCAGAGCACTGCTTCTGACCAGGAGACCCGCTTCACAGCCAAGCTGCTGCGGGAACGCTCCTGGGGTCTACTGGCCGTATCACACACAGGGGATGTGTTCCAAGACTCCCAGTGGATGCCTGAAGCCACAAGGAATAATGAACCTTATTTAATGCCTTTTCCATACCAACTAAGCACTTAGCAAGCACTGTGGGTACGACTGTTGCAGTTAACAGAACTAGCCTAAGGGGTCGGGGTTGTGGCTCAGCAGGTTAACCCGCTGCTTGTGAGGCCTGAGTCCCGTATCCAGGGCCAAGTTTAAGGGAAGGCAGCGGAAGATGGCCCAAGTACTTGCGCCCCTGTCCACATGGGAGACCCAGATGAAGTCCCAAGCTTCAGCCTGGTCCAGCCTTGGCCATGGAGGCCATTCGGAGAACGAACCACAGGATGGGAGACTTCTGTGTGACTCTACCTTTCAAATAAATAAATAACAAATCTTTATGAAAAACTAGCATAATTTTCTGCCTTTCTTCACAATGTCACAAATAGAAGCCTTGTTCTTAGCACACATGGTTGCACCCTCGGCATCCCACTTTCATCTTTTCCGTTAAAGGAAGCATCTATGGATTCTTCCTTGTGTATATCTTAGCGAGCAGCATCACTACTCTCTTCATGCAGTAAAATCAGGAACATAAGCACAGTGATACTGACAACCAACCTGATAGCCAAGACAGCTACTAATTTACTAATGGGCAGGAAGCAAATATACAGTGGATACAAAGATGATTCATGGGGCTGGTGCTGTGGCTCGGTAGGTTAATCCTCTGCCTGCAGTGCCGGCATCCCATATGGGAGTCAGTCCCAGCTGCTCCTCTTCTGATCCAGCTCTCTGCAATGGCCTGGGAAAGCAGTGGAAGATGGTCCAAGTCCTTGGGCCCCTGCACCCACCTAGGAGACCCAGAGGAAGCTCCTGGCTCCTGGTTTCAGATCAGCTCAGCTCCAGTCTCTGTGGCCTTTTGGGAAGTGAATCAGTGGATGGAAGGCCTTTCTGTCTCTCCCTCTCTCTGTCTGTAACCATACCTCTCAAATAAATAAATAAAATCTTAAAAAAAAAAAAAAGAGATGGGGGCTGGCACCGTGGCTCACTTGTTTAATCCTCCGCCTGCAGCACCGGCATCTCAAATGGGCGCCAGGATCTAGTCCCGGTTGCTTCTCTTCCAGTCCAGCTCTCTGCTGTGGCCCCAGAGGGCAGTGGAGGATGGCCCAAGTGCTTGGGCCCCTGCACCCACGTGGGAGACCAGGAAGAAGCGCCTGGCTCCTGGCTTCGGATCGGCTCAGCGCCGGCCGTGGCGGCCATTTGGGGAGTGAACCAATGGAAGGAAGACCTTTCTCTCTGACTCTCTCTCACTGTCTATAACTCTACCTGTTAAATAAAAAAAAAAAAAAAAAAAAAAAAAAGATGATTCATGTCCTAGACAGTACAGAGCAGAATGGCACAAGATTTCATCCTGCAATTTAGAATGATGTGCAATTTATTTTTTAATTTTTAAAGGTGCATTTATTTATAGTTGAAAGGCAGAGATACAGAAAGAGAGATCTTCCACCTGCTGGTTCACTCTCACAAATGGCCACAACAGCCAGGGCTAGGCCAAGATGAAGCTAGGAGCCATAAACTTTTTCCTGGTCTCTCACATGGGTTCAGGGACTCAAGGGCTTGGTCCATTTTCTGGTGTTTTCCCAGGCACATTAGCAGTGAGCTGGATCAGAAGTGGAGCAGCCAGGTTTCAAACTGGTGCTCATATGGGATGCCTGTGTCATAGGCAGTGGCTTTACCTGCCAGGCCATAACACCGGCCCCCTATATTAAATATTAATCTGAAACTTACAGATTTGTTTTTGACAGTTTCACTTTTGTTGGAATTGTCCAAAGCTCCCAGCTTTGGATTGGCCCAGCTCTGGCTGTTGCGGCCATTTGGGGAATGAACCAGCAGATAGAGGGTCTCTCTCTCTCTCTGACTCTCTGTAACTCTGCCTTTCAAATAAATAAATAAATCTTTAAAAATATATAAAACTATTTATGAGTTTGCAGAATAGGATAACGATAACAGGCCAGTTGCAATGAATTATTTCCAGAATCTAACAATTCAAAAACAAAGGGCTGGAGGTGAAGTGATTATACGGTAAAAACTACGCAGATGCTACTAAAGGCTAATTCAAATGCATTTTCAAATTTTTCCTACTCTGATAAATGTTGGACAAGACAGGTTAAACAGGATGGTAACTGAAATAAATTTTTAAATGTATTGATGGCTTTACTCCCAACCTGTGTACTGATGGTTGTATGATTGTTCAGAATTTCTCTACAGACAAACCCTGCTACCTGCAAAAGTTAAGTGGCCTTTTTTCCCAGTCTTGGCTGGGATCAGCTTTAAGCCACATCATCAAACTGTCCTCACAAGGGTCCAGAGACACCCCCCCCCCCCAATTTCCTCTCCTCTATGAAATCCTCCCATTACCTGGTTAATGCTACTCTCAGGATCATTGGTTACTATTCTCACCCTGACTTTTATACTACAGTGTCTGTTTAAGTGTTTACAGCAGGTGATAATGGAAGGAACCAAGGCCTTCAGCAACGAGATGGTCAACCAAAGGCTGCTACAGGGATATACTCGGCTCCCCACCCAGGAGACAGCAGCTTGAGACATTGCCCTCTGCCAGCAGGGAGTAGCTCTAAAGACAGCTCATCCTCCCTCTACCCCTCCTGGACTTTTGGGACTAATGTAATTCCATACCACTCCTGCTTTATAAAAAACGAAGGGGTGGAATGTTAGGAAACTGGTGTAGTTTTATCTATGGTTCGATCTACACCCTGATTTACATCCTATGCCCTGGTTCAGTTGCCATGGCTGAAAGCCAGGTGGCCACAAGGCCCAACTACCTGTGCCAAGCTCCACCCCCATCCTAATGGGATTCCTTGCTCCTGCTTCCCTGCCTGCCCTCCGGCAAAGTTTTAAAAGGGCCTGTTCCTGAACACATGGCTCTCTTGGCTCCTCTCGTCTGCACTCCCCTCTCTCTTTCTCTCCTACTCTCCTTTTCCCTCTTTGTCCCTTTCCCCCCATTCTGCTGGGTTTCCCCCAATAAACCCTTTCCCTTAAAAAAAAAAAAGGATGCTAAATACCAGAGTTTGTATAAAACATAGTTATACTGCAGAGTATACATTAGTGTACTATACATTACTTGAGGATTATTTCATTCTTTGCATCAACTTATATTTTATAAACAATAACTATATGACAGGATGTATATTAACTAGTAACAAAATAACTTCCAAATTATTACTGTCATAATTAAGAATCGTATTTCAATCAGCAAATATTATTGAATAAAATATTAGGAGAAAGTGATTATGCACATATCAGGAAAAATCACAAAATGTGAGTTCACTGAGTGAACGGCTGGTGGTGCTCAGAAAATACTCCTGTTTGATTTTCAGATCTTGTGTCCAGATTTTAAAAAGAATATTTCCAGACGTTATAAACCTTTTACCTTGGCATCAATATTTAGGAACTTTTTAAAAAAATTATTTATTTATTTGAAAGTCATGGTTATAGAGAGAAAGAAAGAGACGGAAAGAGATCTTCCATCTGCTGGTCCAGTCCCCAAAAACTCACAATGAACAGCACTGGGCCAGGCCAAAGCCAGAAGCCAGGAGCTTCTTCCAGGTCTCCCACACTGGATACAGGGGCCCAAGGACTTGGGATACCTTCCGTTGCTGTCCCAGGCACATTAATAGGGAGATGGATTGGAAGTGGATTACCTGGGACTTGAGCCAGAACTCATATGAAATGCGCCGGCTTTACCTGCTATGTCACAGTGCTGGCCCCTAAAATAATCTTAAAAATAATTTTCCTGCTGATAACTTTATAAAACTTATAAACTGCGCTGGTGCTGCGCCTCAGTAGGCTAATCCTCCACCTTGCGGCGCCAGCACACCGGGTTCTAGTCCCAGTCGGGGCGCCAGATTCTGTCCTGGTTGCTCCTCTTCCAGTCAAGCTCTCTGCTGTCGCTTGGGAGTGTAGTGGAGGATGGCCCAAGTCCTTGGGCCCTGCACCCCATGGGAGACCAGGAGAAGCACCTGGCTCCTGCCATCGGATCAGCGCGGTGCGTTGACCACAGCGCACCGACTGCCGCGGCCATTGGAAGGTGAACCAACAGCAAAAGGAAGACCTTTCGCTCTGTCTCTCTCTCTCTTACTGTCCACTCTGCCTGTCAAAAATAAAAAAAATAAAAAAATAAAAACTTATAAACTGCAACATGTACAAGGCAGCAAAGTGCAAAGTAGACAAAGAAGACAATAAAAGCCACCCTAATTCTACTTCTGGGAGGTAACATTGTAAGTTTAGTATGGAGCCACGTATTTTTATATGACTATAGGAATAAATTTGGCATTATTTTGAAGTCAAGCACACACCAAAAAGCAACACCACATGTCATTACAACAACAATGAGATACCACCACCTCCTCATTGGAGTTAGCTCAAATCTCCCAGCATCGCAGACTTTCTGGAAGGTGGAGCAGCAGCCGAGGCATGACGGGCTCACGTGGGGTGAGCGTCCTGGGGCTCAGATCCCTGCCATTTTGCCTCCGCTGCAGTTACATTACTTACTCTCTGCAAATTGTTTCCAAATACTACAAAGACATAGCAACTATTTCTACTTACTTCATAGGATTTGTCATAAGATGTAAGTGAGCAGCAATGTATTAGAGCACTTACGGTAAGAGTATATGTTAGCCATTATTCATAAAGCACATTTCTCCCCCACCCGACACTCATAAAAAAGATTAATAAAAATTTCTCATTCTGTTTTATTCATCTTCTGCTTTAGTCTTTTAACTTCACTGTAATCATAGCATATTGCGGGGGCAGTGTTGTCACACAGTGGGTTACTGCACCTGGGAGGCAGCAGATGATATTCTTTTTTTTTTTTTTTTTTATTTTATTTTTGACAGGCAGAGTGGACAGTGAGAGAGAGAGACAGAGAGAGAAAGGTCTTCCTTTTGCCGTTGGTTCACCCTCCAATGGCCGCCGCTGCAGCCGGCGCACCGCGCTGATCCGATGGCAGGAGCCAGGATCCAGGTGCTTTTCCTGGTCTCCCATGGGGTGCAGGGCCCAAGCACCTGGGCCATCCTCCACTGCACTCCCTGGCCATAGCAGAGAGCTGGCCTGGAAGAGGGGCAACCAGGACAGAATCCGGCGCCCCAACCGGGACTAGAACCCGGTGTGCCGGCGCCGCAAGGTGGAGGATTAGCCTATTGAGCCGCGGCGCCGGCTAACAGATGATATTCTGAGTACGGAAATCCCTGCCACCCAGGTGGGATGGACTTTCTGGCTCTTAGATTCAACCTAGTCCAGCCCGGCTATTGTGGTCATTGGGGAATGAACGTGTGGATGGAAGATCTCTCTCTCTCTCTCTCTCTCTCTCTCTCTCTCTCTCTCTCTCTCTCCCCTCTTCTCATTTGGTGGGTCTCCCTCTCTGTCATTCTACCTTTCAAATAAATAAACTAATTTTTTAAAAGATTATCTGATTTATTTGAAAGGCAGAGTTACTGAGAGAGAGAGAGAGAGAGAGAGAGAGAGAGAGAGAGAAAGATCTTCCATCCTCTGGTTCACTCCCCAAATGGCCACAATGCCCGGGGCAGGGCCAGGCCAAAGCCAGGAGCCAGGAGCTTCTTCTGGGTCTCCCACAAAGGTGCAGGGGCCCAGGGATTTGGGCCATCTTCACTGCTTTCCCAGCGGAAGCATTAGCAGAGAGCTGGATCAGAAATGGAGCAGCCGAGACTTAAGCTGGCACTCATACGGGGTATCAGTTTTGCAAGCTGCAACTTTACGGCTTACACAATACCAGCCCCAGAATAATTCTTAAAAAAAAAAAAAAGGTACCAGCTAATGAGGTGGGCATTGTGGCACAGCAGGTTTAGTTGCCCACATTCCATATCAGAGTGCCAGCTTGGAGTCCCAGGTACTCTGTGTCTCTGATCCAGCTTCCTGCTAATGTACATGAGAGCAGCTGATGATGGCCCAAGTACTTGGGTTCCTGCCACCCTCATGGGAGCCCCAGATGGAGTTCCTGGTTCTTGGCGTCAGCCTGACCCAGACCAGTGGATGGAAGATTCTCATTCTCTCTCCCCTGCCCCCACCCCATCAGTCTGCCTTTTAAATAAATAAATAAATAAATACAAATATTTTTGTAAAATATGCCAGGCAATGTATCAGTCAGAATATGCTGTGGTAACAGATGACCCCAAAACTCCACTGACTCACAAGAGCAAAGGGTTTCGTTGTGTGTGTGCTTTTGCTCGTGGTAGAAATCTATCGTAGTTTGGTGACTTGGCATCTCCACTTCAGGACCCACACTAAAGAGCAGCTCCTTTTGGAATATGGCTGGAATTGTGGCAGATGGAAAAGAGCACTTGGCAGACCACGCACTGGCCCTTAGAGCTTTTGCTAGAAAGTGACTCATCCCTGGGGGCTGGCACTGTGGCACAGTGGGTTAAAGCCCTGGCCTGAAGCGCCAGCATCCCATATGGGCGCCGGTTCTAGTCCTGGCTGCTCCGCTTCTGATCCAGCTCTCTGCTACAGCCTGGGAAAGCAGTGAAAGATGGTCCAAGTCCTTGGGCCCCTGCACCCACCTGGGAGACCCAGAAGAGGATCTTGGCTCCTGGCTTCTGACTGGCGCAGCTCCGCCCATTTCGGTCATCTAGGGAGTGAACCAGTGGATGGAAGACCTCTCTCTCTCTCTCTCTCTGCCTCTGTCTCCCGGTAACTCTGCCTTTTAAATAAATTAATTAATTAAAAAAAATAATCTCCAGAGATGGTGCAGCTGGTAAAGCAGCCACTTGTGACACCACGTCTCATATTAGAGGGCCAGTTCAAGTCTCTCTCTCTCTGTCTCTGCCTCTCTCTATAACTCTCTTTCAAATAAATAAAATTAATCCTTAAAAAAAATTCATGTTCTTCAGATTGGAGAAATTTGCTTTTATCATTTCTTTGATAATTTCCTCACATTCTTTTTCTGTTTTTGGAATTTACAATAGAGAGAGATTGCACTTTATTGATTAATTCTCTAAAATTCTTTTCTTTTTTAAAAATATATTGTATGGGGCCAGCACTGTGGTGTAGCAGGTAAAGCTGCTGCCTGCAATGCCGGCATCCCATATGGGCACCGGTTCGAGTCCCGGCTGCTCCACTTCTTTTTTTTTTTTTAACTTTTATTTAATGAATATAAATTTCCAAAGTACGACTTATGGATTGCAATGGCTTCCCCCCCATAACGTCCCTCCCACCCACAACCCTCCCCTTTCCCACTCCCTCTCCCCTTCCATTCACATCAAGATTCATTTTCGATTATCTTAATATACAGAAGATCAGCTTAGTATACATTAAGTAAGGATTTCAACAGTTTGCTCCCACACAGAAACATGAAGTGAAAAATGATAGATGATTTTTTAAATGATGATGAAATCAGATCAGACCTATTGTCATGTTTAATCCCAGTGAGAGTCAAGTTGGGAATTGATAATTTCTTTTTTTACAGAAGATCAGTTTAGTATGCATTAAGTAAAGATTTCAACAGTTTGCACCCCCATAGAAACACAAAGTGAAATATACTGTTTGAGTACTCGTTATAGCATTAAATCTCAATGTACAACACACTAAGGACAGAAATCCTACATGAGGAGTAAGTGCACAGTGACTCCTGTTGTTGACTTTACCAATTGACACTCCTGTCTATGGCATCAGTAATCTCCCTATGCTCCAGTCATGAGTTTCCAAGGCTATGGAAGCCCTCTGAGTTCTCCGACTCTTATCTTGTTTAGACAAGGTTATAGTCAAAGTGGAGGTTCTCTCCTCCCTTCAGAGAAAGGTACCTCCTTCTTTGAAGACCTGTTCTTTCCACTGGGATCTCACTCACCAGCTGCTCCACTCCTGATCCATCTCTCTGCTATAGCCTGGGAAAGCAGTAGAAGATGGCCCAAGGCCTTGGGCCACTGTACCCACGTGGGAGACCCGGAAGAAGCTACTGGCTCCTAGCTTCAGATCAGCACAGCTCTGGCTGTTGTGGCCAACTGGGGACTAAACCAGCGGATTGAATACCTCTCTCTCTCTCTGCCTCTCCTCTCTCTGTGTAAATCTAACTTTCAAAATACATAAATATTAAGTGTTCATCAACAGTCAGGACAAGAGCTGATCAAGTCACTGTTTTGATTTGCATTTCCCTGATTGCTAGTGATCTTGAACATTTTTTCATGTGTCTGTTGGGCATTTGGATTTCCTCTTTTGAAAAATGTCGGGCTGGCGCCGTGGCTCACTAGGCTAATCCTCCACCTAGCAGCGCCGGCACACCGGGTTCTAGTCCCGGTTGGGGCGCCGGATTCTGTCCTGGTTGCCCCTCTTCCAGGCCAGCTCTCTGCTGTGGCCAGGGAGTGCAGTGGAGGATGGCCCAAGTGCTTGGGCCCTGCACCCCATGGGAGACCAGGAGAAGTACCTGGCTCCTGCCATCGGATCAGCGCGGTGTGCCGGCCGCAGTGCGCCGGTCGTGGCGGCCATTGGAGGGTGAACCAATGGCAAAGGAAGACCTTTCTCTCTGTCTCTCTCTCACTGTCCACTCTGTCTGTAAAAAAAAAAAAAAAAAAAAGAAGTCTATTGAGGTCCTTGGCCCATCTCTTAAGTGGGTTGTTTGTTTTGTTGTGGAGTTTCTTGATCTCTTTGTAGATTCTGGTTATCAATCCTTTATCTGTAGCATAGTTTGGAAATATTTTTCCCATTCTGTCGATTGCCTCTTCATTTTCCTGACTGTTTCTTTTGCCATACAGAAACTTCTCAATTTGACGCAATCCCAATTGTTAATTTTGGCTTTGACTGCCTGTGCCTCCAGGGTCTTTTCCAAGAAGTCTTTGCCTGTGCCAATATCTTGCAGGGTTTCTCTGATGTTCTCTAATAATTGACGGTGTTGGGTCATAGGTTTAGATCTTTAATCCATGTTGAATGGGTTTTTGTGTAAGGTGTAAGGTAGGGGTCTTGCTTCATGCTTCTGCACATGGAAATCCAGTTTTCCCAGCACCATTTATTGAATAGACTGTCCTTACTCCAGGGATTGGTTTTGGATCCTTGATCAAATATAAGTTGGCTGTAGATGTTTGGATTGATTTCTGGTGTTTCAATTCTGTTCCTTTGGTCTATCCATCTGTTTCTGTACCAGTACCATGCTGTTTTGATAACAACTGCCCTGTAGTGTGTCCTGAAATCTGGTATTGTGATGCCTCCAGCTTTGTTTTTGTTGTACAAGATTGCTTTAGCTATTTGAGGTCTCCTGTGCCTCCAAATGAATTTCAGCATCATTTTTTCCAGATCTGAGAAGAATGTCTTTGGTATTTTGATTGGTATCACATTGAATCCATAAATTGCTTTTGGGAGAAAGGACATTTCGATGATATTGATTCTTCCAATCCATGAGCATGGAAGATTTTTCCATTTTTTGGTATCCTCTTCTATTTCTTTCTTCAAGATTTTGTAATTCTCATTGTAGAGATCTTTAACGTCCTTGCTTAAGTTTATTCCAAGGTATTTGATTGTTTTTGTGGCTATTGTGACTGGGATTGATCTTAGAAGTTCTTTCTCAGCCATGGCATTCCCTGTGTATACAAAGGCTGTTGATTTTTGTGCATTGATTTTATATCCTGCTACTTTGCCAAACTCTTCTATGAGTTCCAATAGTCTCTTAGTAGAGTTCTTTGGATCCCCTAAATAAGATATCATAACATACTTTATCCCTTTTAGTATTTTTTTTTGTTCTACTTAATACTATTGGTTGAACTCCTTAATTAACACACAATTATTCTTAGGTGTTTAAATTTAACTGAAAAGTGATCGCTGTTCAATATAAGAGTGGGAATAAGAGAGGGAGGAGATGTATAGTTCGGGACATGCTCAATTGGAGTTGCCCCAAATGGTAGAGTTAGAAACCTGCCAGGGGATTCCAATTCAATCGCATCAAGGTGGCCTGTACCAATGCCATCTCACTAGTCAAAGTGATCAGTTTCAGTTCACAATTAATCATAATGATAGGATTAAGAGTCAAAGGGATCACATAAATAAGAGTAGCATCTGCTAATACTAACTGACAGAATTAAAAAGTAGAGAACGATCCAACATGGACAGCGGGATATACAGCAGACTCATAGAATGGTGGATGTCCTAAACAGCACTCTGGTCTCAGAATCAGCCCTTAAGGCATTCGGATCTAGCTGAAGAGCCCATGAGAGTCTTTTAAGCATGGAAAGCCAAGACACTCTGGCAAAAAAAAAAAAAAAAAAAAAAAAAAAAAAACCCTAAATGAAAGATCTCTGCAAGTGAGATCCCAGTGGAAACAACAGGCCATCAAAGAAGGAGGTACCTTTCTCTGAAGGGAGGAGAGAACTTCCACTTTGACTACGACCTTGTCTAAATATGATCAGAGTTGGCGAACTCAAAAGGCTTCCATAGCCTTGGCATCTCATGACAAGAGCCTAGGATGATTACTGATGCCATAAACAAGAGTGTCAACAACAGGAGTCACTGTGCACTTACTCCCCATGTAGGATCTCTGTCCTTAATGTGTTGTACAATGTGAATTAATGCTATAACTAGTACTCAAACAGTACTTTACACTTTGTGTTTCTGTGTAGGTGCAAACTGTTGAAATCATTACTTAACATATACTAAATTGATCTTCTGTATATAAAGATAATTGAAAATGAATCTTGATGTGAATGGGATGGGATTGGGAGCAGGAGATGGGAGGCTTGCGGGTGGGTGGGAGGGAAGTTATGGGGGGGAAAGCCACTGTAATCCAAAAGTTGTACTTCGGAAATTTATATTTATTAAATAAAAGTTAAAAAATCATAAATAAAGAAAAATAAATAAATATATTAGTGTCCATGGTGTTGGGCTGCAGCTTGGGTCACGAGCATCCCATATCAGAGCACCTGGCTTAAGTTCTAGCTACTCTGCTTCTGGCTTCCTACTACTAGACATCTTGGGAGATAATGGCTCCCGTACTTGAGTCCCTGCCACTTATGAGGAAGACTCAGATAGAGTTCCAGCCTCCTGGTTCAGCCTGGTCAAGCTCTGGCTGTTGTGGATATTAGGGAGAGAACCAGTGGATGGGACCAGCTCTCTCTGTCATTTTGCCTTCAAATAAATAAAAATAAGTATAAATAAAATGACTATTAAAATAAATTATTGTCCATTTCTTTGCTCATGTGTTTTTCTTTCAATTATTCTTTTTAAATATTTAATCCAGTTATTTTTAATTTCTAAGGATTTATTTTATCTATTTTTAAAAGATTTACTTATTTGAAAGGCAGAGCAGAGGCAGAGAGAGGCAGAGACAGAGAGAAATCTTCCATGTGCTCGTTCACTTCTCATATGGCCACAACAGCCAGGGCAGGGCCAGGCCAAAGCCAGGACCCAGGAACTTCATCTGGGCCTCCCATGTGGGTGCAGGGCCCAGGTATTTGGGTCACCTTGTGCTGCTTTCCCATGCACATTAGCAGGGAGCTGTATTTAAAATAGAGTAGCCAGGATATGAACCAGCGCCAATACAGGATGCTGGCCCTGCAGGCCACAGCTATGTCATGGCGCCAGCCCCATAAGAACTTATTTTATTAAGATGATAACTTTTCACAAAAGGCAATTCTTTTTTTCAAGGGCACAATGCACAGTTTATGAAAAAAATGCAATTAGGCCGGCGCCGTGGCTCACTAGGCTAATCCTCCGCCTGCGGCGCTGGTACTCTGGGTTCTAGTCCCAGTTGGGGCGCCAGATTCTGTCCTGGTTGCTTCTCTTCCAGGACAGCTCTCTGCTGTGGCCAGGGAGTGCAGTAGAGGATGGCCCAAGTTCTTGGGCCCTGCACCCCATGGGAGACCAGGAGAAGCACCTGGCTCCTGGCTTCGGATCAGCGTGGTGTGCTGGCCACAGCGGCCATTGTGGGGTGAACCAACGGCAAAAAGGAAGACCTTTCTCTCTGTCTCTCTCTCACTGCTCACTCTGCCTGTCAAAAAAAAAAAAAAAAAAGGAATTAAAAAAATTTAGACGCCCATGAGGTTTTCCCATTTAAACATTTTCCATGAACTTTTTTTTTTTCAAATATTTATTTATTTATGTATTTGAAAGGCAGTTACAGAGGGAGAGAGAGAGAGGGAAGGAGAGAAAGAGAAAGAGAGAGGGAGAGAAAGAGAGAGAGAGGTCTTCCATTCGCTAGTTCACTCCCTAAATGGCCACAACAGCCGGAGCTGCACCAATCCGATGCTAGGAGCCAAGAGCTTCCTCTGGGTCTCCCACGTGGGTGCAGGGCCCCAAGCACTTGGGCCATCTTCCACTGCTTTCCCAGGCACATTAGCAGGGAGCTGGATTGGGAGAGGTGCAACCAGAACTCGAATTGGCGCCCATATGGAATGCCAGCATTGCAGGCAGAGGCTTAGCCTACTATACCAGCCCCTCCATGAACTTTTTGAAGATTCCTGTGTTCTCTCAACACAGATTAGTAAATTCTTTAAGTTTCATTTCACTTTTTTAAAAAAGATTTATTTTATTTATTTTAAAGAGTTACAGAGAGAGGTAGAGACAGAAGAGAGGTCTTCCATCCACTGGTTCACTCCCCAACTGACCACAATGGCTGGAGCTGCACTGATCCGAAGCCAGGAGCCAGGAGTTTCTTATCGGTCTCCCATGTGAGTGGAGGGCCCCAAGGACTTGGGCCATCTTCTACTGTTTTCCCAGGCCATAGCAGAGAGCTGGATGGGAAGAGGAGCAGCCGGTTCTAGAACTGGTGCCCATATGGGATGCTGGTGCTTCAGGCCAGGGCTTTAACCCACTGCGCCACAGCGCTGGCTCCTCATTTCACTTTTTAAAGCAAACTTCTATTTCTTGCATTGCCTGTCTTTCATGTCAGTCCTTGTTATAATCTGAATGTTTGTGTCTCTTCAAAGTTCATATGTCGAAACCTAATGTCTAAAGTAGTGGTATTAAGACATGGAGCCTTCAGGAGATGGTTAGGTTATGAGAGCTCTGCCTTCATGAGTGGGATGAGTGTCCTCATAGAGAGGCCCAACGAAGCTTGTTCCCCCCACTCCCACCAAGTGAGACAGCTAGAAGGCCTGGCTGTGAAGGGAACAGGAGCCCTGAGCAGCCACCCAGGAGGCTCATGCATCGACCTTGGAATTCTCAGCTTCCTGCCCTCTGAACAATAAGTGCCTGTCATTTGTAAGTTGTCCAGTTTATGGTATTTTTTGTCATAAGCAGCCCCAATAGAGCAAGAGAGTCCATTAAAAAATCATTTTCACTTTTAGTCTTTGTTTTTTGTGTTAGTTGCTTTCTTCCTAGGCGCAGAGGCATTAAAGCTGACCAGAGTTCTCTGAGCTTGGGCATTGCTTTTTTTTAAGATTTATTTATTTGACAGTCAGAGTTACACAGAGAGAGAAGGAGAGGCACAGAGAAAGAGAGAGAGAGAGAGAGAGAGAGGTGTCTTCCAACTCCTGGTTCACCGCCCAATTGGCTGCAAAGGCTGGAGCTGTGCTGATCCGAAGCCAGGAGCCAGGAGCTTCTTCCGGTTCTCCTGTGCAGCTGCAGGGGTCCAAGGACTTGGGCCATCTTCCATTGCTTTCCCAGGCCATAGCAGAGAGCTGGATCGGAAGAGGAGCAGCCGGGACTAGAACCGGCACCCATACGGGATGCCAGCACTGCAGGCGGCAGCTTTACCCACTAAGACACAGTGCCGGCCCCCGGCATTGCTTATTAACATGGAAGATTTCCTGTGGTATGAGGAGGAGGAAGCCCGATTGTTGTTGCTGGGATACTCCAGAACTCATTATCTATAAACTGTTTCTCTGCAGACAACCAGGTTCTCCAGAGAAACCTCTAGCCTCTTGTCTAATTGTTAGCTACGCCTCCAGCAGCTGGGCAAGACTATTTATTGATTAGGATTGAATGCAATGTTGCTGAGTGCTGGTCTCTACCTGGTTTCCTTCTGTGGAGGTACATTCCTAGAGCAATGGTTCTCACAGTAAGGTACCTGGGATATTGTTGGAAATTCACAGTCCCCAGGCTTGGCATTTGACAAAGAAGTCAATGCTTCTGATGCCTGCATCCTCGATCGGAACACCTGGTTCGAGCCCAGGCAACTCCATGTCCAAGCTTCCTACTAATGTGCACCCTAGGAGGCAGCAGAGGATGGTTCAAGGGCTTGGGTCCCTGTTACCCATGTGGGAGACCCAGATGGAGTTCCCAGCTCCTGAATTTGTGTTGGTCTTACTCTAGCTGTTATGGTCATTTGAGGAGAGAAGCAGTGGGTGGGAGATCTCTCTTGCTCTCTCACTCTGCCTTGCAAATAAAAATGAGAATACATTTTTAAAAAAGGAAAATAATTCCCAATTTCAGTTCTACCTAAAACTCAGTCAGAAGCTCTGAGGTGGGGCTTAGAATTTTGCAAGGTCCTCAGTGATTTGGATTTACATCAAAGTTTAAGAACCACTGCCCTGGGACATTGTCCTTTTCTGTGTGGTAACAACAGGGTCTCAAGGTTCCAGTCCGAGGAAAGAGGAAGAGCAGGGAGCGGTTGAGGTGCAGCCTGTGTTTATTTCCCTCTGTTCGGAGCTGAGCTGTGTGGTCACACTGAGCTGCTATGGGGCCTGAAATGTGTTCCCCACCTAACCTCCCAACTGCCCAGCCACTCCATGCACACAGCGGTCTGGAGAGTGGAGTTTGGTGGGCAGTGAGCAGTGGTGAGCAAAGGGCTCAGGGCACTTCCATGGGATCTCCAGCAATCAGGCCCTTCACTCTGCCTGTGTTCCTGGGCCCTGGCCTTTCTCCAGAGTCAGTTTCCCCAGGGAATTAACTTCTTGTCTCCTGGTGCTGGGTGAGTGGGGGAAACTGAGCAGAAGAGAATTGCGTGGCTCTTTTGCTGTAGGAGTGGAGACTCATCTCATGGCTTCATAGTACAGATGCTTTGATCAGTTCTTCTGTCGTCAGCCCAATGCCTGGCCCTTCTAACACTAACTGGACCTTTTGCTCATGAGCTGCGCTGGGCTCCTCTTGCAAGGTCAGCTCTGTTTTCATTGGTTACTTAGGCTTCAATTTCTGGGAACATTAGGTTAGTTACTACCTCTCTGTTCACTTCGTTTTTCTTCTCTTTGTCTTTCTGTGCTGCTGCCTTTATTTATTTATTTTTTAAAGATATATATTTTTATTTATTTGAAAGACAAGAGTTACAGAGAGAAAGAGAGATCTTCCATCTGCTGGTTTATTCTCCAAATGGCCGCAATGGCAGGAACTGAGCCAATTAGAAGTCAGGAGCCAGGAGCTTCTTTTGGGTCTCCCATGCGGTTGCAGGGCCCCAAGAACTTGGGCCATCTTCTACTGCTTTCCCAAGCCATAGCAGAGAGCTGGATGGGAAGTGGAGCAGCCGGGATGAACTGGTGCCTATATGGGATGCCGGTGCTTCAGGCCAGGGCTTTTAACCCACTGCACCACAAGGTCGGCTCTTAGTGCTGTGCCTTTAAATTTTTGGGCTTCATTACCAGAGGATTTTGAAGGAATGAGAGATAAATGGATTTGTCCAGTCTGCCATTTTAAACAAGAAATACAATTTTTTTAAAAAAGATTTATTTATTTGTTTGAAAGTCAGAGTTACAGAGAAAGAGACACAGAGAGATCCTCCATCTGCTGGTTTATTCTCCCAGATGGCCACAATGACCAGGGCTGGGCCAGGCAGAAGCCATGAGCCAGGAGCTTCTTCTGGGTCTCCCACACAGGTGCAGGGGTCCAAGGACTTGGGCCATCTTCTTTACTTTCCAAGGCACATTAGCAAGGAGCTAGATTAGAAGTGGAGCAGCTGGAACTTGAATTGGTGCCAATGTGGGATGCTGGTCTTATCTGCCAGGCTACAACGCTGGCCCCCTAGAAGTACCATTCTGAGAAAATAGTTTCTGTATGTCATTCACATTGAGGAGAGCGGTTTACATCTGCTAGAGGATCTCTCCAAGGAAAGAGAACGTAAACCCTTAAAGCTGCACTGAAATGGTTAAAGGGTACACACTATCATTAATCGTGTAATTTAAGCTTAAATTAACAAAATACACTGTGAAAAAGACACATTGGATACTGAACTAACACCATCTTTCATTTTATCTTTAAGTAAGGATCAGTACACTTTTCTAGAAAAAGTCAGATAGTAAATATATTATTCCTTTTTTTTTTTTTCTATTTGACAGGTAGAGTTGTAGACAGTGAGAGAGAGAGACAAAGAAAAAGGTCTTCCTTCCGTTGGTTCACTCTCCAAATGGCTGCTATGGCCGACGCTGAGCTGATCTGAAGCCAGGAGCCAGGCACTTCCTCCTGGTCTCCCAGGTGGGTGCAGGGGTCCAAGCACTTGGGCCATCCTCCACTGCCCTCCCGGGCCACAGCACTGGAAGAGGAGCAACTGGGACTAGAACCCAGCACCCATATGGAATGCTGGTGCCGCAGGCGGAGGATTAACCAAGTGAGCCACCGCACCAGCCCCTCCTTTTTTTTTTCAAAGATTTATTCATGTATTCGAAAGACAGAGCTACAGAGAGAGGTGGAGACAGAGAGAGGTCTTCCATCCGATGATTCACTCCCTTAAATGGCCATAACAACTGGAGTGGGGCTGATCTGAAGCCAGGAGTCAGTAGCTTCTTCCAGGTCTCCCACGTGGATGCAGGGGTCCAAGCACTTGGGCCATCTTCCACTGCTTTCCCAGGCCATAAGCAGAGAGCTGGATCGGTAGAGGAGCAGCAGGGACATGAGCCAGCAACCATTTGGGTTGCTGGTGCCACAGGCAGAGGCTTAGCTTACAACACCATAGCACCGGCCCCTAATCTCTTCTTTTTTTAAAAAAAAAAATTACTTATTTGCTATTTATTTGAAAAATACAGAGAGAGAGAAAGAGAGAGAGAGAAAGAGAGGGAGAGAGAGGTAGACAGACATATTGCTCATCTGCTCGCTGACCTTCCAAATGCTCACAATAGTTGGGGTTGGGCCAGGCTAAAGGTAGGAGCCAGGAACTCAAACTGGGTTTTCCATGTGGTTGGCAGAGACTCAAGTACTTGAATTGCTGCCTCCCAGGGTGCACATCAGCAGGAAGCTGGAATTTGGGGCACAGCCAGGACTCAAGCTCAGGCACACTGATACGGAATTCGGGTCTCCCAAGCAGTGCCTTAACTGTTGTACAAAACACTTGGCTCAGGTCAGTGGTCAGTTAATTCTTCAGGAGAGGTGTAGGTCTTCTGCCTCCAGAGCTGGTGTTGAGACATCCTCCACGGTCCATTAACAGTTCTTTCAACAAGACATTTAAGAGTTTAGAATTAAGAAAACAGAGCTGCTAAACAATGGAGTTAAAGGCCTATACGATACGGTCAATGATGATGAAAGACAGAGAGGGATCTTACAGACAAAATCAATCATGCAATGATCTTTCTTTCTCTCTTTTTAAACCAGTAATCTTCCAATTCCTCACTGACTGCATGTTCTCTGTCGCATGTTACTTACTGCCTGGGTGTTTCCTCCAATTTCCACCTTATCTCTTCATCTCCTCTGCTGGAGCCACTGCTGAACTCATCTAAAGCGTTCCCTTTGACCTGGGAAGAGAGTAGAAACTGTTACTCTTAAATCTGATTTCTGCCATCCCCATAGCTCAGGTGTGTTTCTCTCTGCAGTGGGTAAGGAAGGTGTCAGGTGAATGAAGTCAGTGCTATGACTGCTGTAGATGCTGGCCTCACAGGAGCTGGCTGGTACTCTGCTGTGCCACAATGCAGCCCGCAGACTCCCAGGCTTGGTGGTGCCCTATCTGATACTGCATGAAATAAAGACAATATTGAGTTTAAAGCAATAAATGTATTAGTGAACACATAAATATGTTAGGTATTTTCAGAATGGCAGCCTAATATAAGTAAAGTATTTGGAAGTGTTTATTTCATGTGTTTATCCATTTCTCTGTAAGCCTCTGAGGACAAAGACTGCAGATTTTTTTTTTTTACATTGCTATATAGCCTTCAGCCAAGAATAGTACTTGATGTATAGCTGATATTCAGTAAATGCATGTGAAATTCAATAATCCATTCATCCCAGCCGGCGCCGCGGCTCACTAGGCTAATCCTCCGCCTAGCGGCGCTGGCACACCGGGTTCTAGTCCCGGTCGGGGCGCCGGATTCTGTCCCGGTTGCCCCTCTTCCAGGCCAGCTCTCTGCTGTGGCCAGGGAGTGCAGTGGAGGATGGCCCAGGTGCTTGGGCCCTGCACCCCATGGGAGACCAGGAAAAGCACCTGGCTCCTGGCTCCTGCCATCGGATCAGCGCGGTGTGCCAGCCGCAGCGCGCCAGCCGCGGCGGCCATTGGAGGGTGAACCAACGGCAAAGGAAGACCTTTCTCTCTGTCTCTCCCTCTCACTGTCCACTCTGCCTGTCAAAAAATAAAAAAAATTAAAAAAAAAAAAAAAGAATTAAAAAAAAAAAAAAAATAATCCATTCATCCAATAAGTATTTATTGAGCACTGGCTATGTTCTGTATAAACAAAGATGAGGAAATCATTGTTGTTGCCTTCAAGGAGCTTAAGGCATAGTGGAAAAACCACATAAATAGTTGTAGTGATAAGAACGTGTTCAGATGGAGATATAATGGAGAGTCACTGAATGATGGATGCTGGAGGTTACATGCATTTTATTGGAACACAGATGTCAAGAAAACGATGTTATAAGAAAGGAGAGGACGTGGCTGCAAGAGGAACTGCAGTTTGAGATTCTGCAGTCTGTCCCATTCAAATTGCTCAGCCCTAACCATGATGAATTTGAAAGCATTATCTTTTTTTCCTAATGGTTGCCTGAAATGGTGCCTGGTGCAGGGG
The DNA here is from genome assembly GCF_051225735.1 of Oryctolagus cuniculus. Taxonomy (NCBI): domain Eukaryota; kingdom Metazoa; phylum Chordata; class Mammalia; order Lagomorpha; family Leporidae; genus Oryctolagus; species Oryctolagus cuniculus. Next base: position 99,923,325 of record NC_142872.1, on the reverse strand, counting down.
TGTTGATAAATCCATAGCTTTGTGTGTGTGTGTGTGTTTAACAGGCAGAGTGGACAATGAGAGAGAGAGAGAGAGAGAGAAAGGTCTCCCTTTTTCCATTGGTTCACTCCCCAATGGCCGCTGCGGCCGGCAGACTGCGCTGATCCGAAGCCAGGAGCCAGGTGCTTTTCCTGGTCTCCCATGGGGTGCAGGGCCCAAGCACTTGGGCCATCCTCCACTGCACTCCTGGGCCACAGCAGAGAGCTGGACTGGAAGAGGAGCAACCAGGACAGAACCCGGCGCCCCGACCGGGATTAGAACCCTGGGTACCGGCGCCGCAGGCGGAGGATTAGCCTAGTGAGCCGCAGCACCGGCCCCATAGCTTTGTTTTAACCTGCTGCTCATAGATCTACTGCTCTTTAAAAAGCCATGGTTTTCAATTCCTATACCAGTATTTTATCTTAAAGTAAATCCTAAAATCATCACAGATTCACGCGTAGGTTTCCAGGTAACTTAGGTGTTTTTTTGAGGTACTGATGCTACTCACCTTGAGCAATGGGAAGTGCTAACTTCCTCTTGAATAATTATGACTGGCAAAATTTCATTTGGAATTTACCAATGACTTAAACTGTGTTATAAGAAAAAATTGGGGGCTGGTGCTGTGGTGTAATAGGCTAAGCCTTTGCTTGTGGTGCCGACATCCCATATGGGCGCCGGTTGGTATCACGGCTGCTCCTCTTCTGATCCAGCTCTCTGCTTATGGCCTGGGAAAAGAGTAGAAGATGGCCAAGGTCCTTGGGTCCCTGCACCCTCATGGGAGACCAGAAGAAGCTCCTGGTTTCTGGCTTTGGATTGGCTCAGCTCTGGCCGTTGTGGCCATTTGGAGAATGAACCAGCAGACAGGAGACCTTTTTCTCTGTCTCTCCCTCCCTCCCTCTGTAACTCTCTCAAATAAATAAATAAAATCTTAAAAAAAATAGAAAAAATTACATGGGGTTGCCACTGTGACACAGAAAATTAAGACTCCACTTATGATGCCAGCATCCCATTTGAGAGTGCCAGTTTAAGTCCCAGCTGACCTGCTTCTGATCCAGGTCTCTGCTAATGTTCCAAGGAAGGCAGGCGAGGATGGCTCAAGTGCTTGGGCCCCTGCCACCCATGTGAGAAACTTGGATGAGGTTCTGAGCTCCTGGTTTTGGCCTAGTCCAGACCCAGCTATAGGAGTCATTTGGGGAGTGAACCTGCAGATAGATCTTTCTCCCTTTCTCTTTGTTGCTCTGCCTTTCCAATAAATAAATATAAAAAATAATAGGGGCCTGTGTGTGGTGTAGCAGGTTAAGCCTGCGCTTGAGATGTTGACATCCCAAATGGGTGCCAGTCAAGACCTGGCTGCTCCACTTCAGATCCAGCTCCCTGCTAATGTACCCGGGAAAGCAGCAGAAGATGGACCACATGCTTGGGTCCCTACACCCACATTGGAGTCTCAGAAGCAGCTCTGGGCTCCTGGTTTCGGCCTGGCCCAGCCCTGGCCATTATAGCCATTTGGGGAGTAAAACAGCAGATGGAAGATCTTTCTGTCTTCCTTTCTCTGTAACTCTGCCTTTCAAATAAATTTTAAAAAATCTTTTAAAAAATAATTTAAAACAAGCCACAGCAGGGATAACATTTTTGATTCACTTTAATGAACTGAATTAAAGACAATATATCTGCACACTTTATAGTCACTTTCAAAAGCATAAACTCATTCACTTATTCCAAAATCATTTACTGTATATTTACTTGCGATTAGCTGCTGGGAGCACAAAAATGAACGAGACAGAGTTGTAGTAAGTTAGAGAGGAGAGTAACAAGAGAAGTGCACTGGCTTGCTCAGAGAAGTCAGGGAAAGCCTCTCAACGAGGGGATTTTTTTTAGTGATGTGAAAGATAATTTATCATCAGGTGAGAGGAAGATGGACTGCAGGGAGAGGGGATAGCCTACAGAAAGGACAGAGGTGAAAGGCTTGTCCCTGAGAGGGCCTGGTGTAAGGGGCTAGCATTTATTCAAAATACTCAAAAGAATTAGTCCACCAGGTGCGAGGCTTGAGCAGCTAGAATTCATTAATCAAGGAGCAATGGGAATTAGGGAGGGTGCCACAGTAAATTTGATGGAACTGACAGGGTGAAAAGGGGGAAGGAGCAAAGCCCAGTGCTGGGAGGAAAATGTAGCAAATAGCTCATGTGTACCACAGCCTGTCTCCCAGGCCTTAACAGGGGCCGGCACCTGTGGCAGTGGCTCAGACTCTGCTTGCGAGGCCTGAGTTACTGGCTGTGCTTCTAATTCAGCTTCCTGTTAAAGCACACCCTGGGAGGCAACAGGAGGTGGCCCAGGACCTTGGTTCCCTGCCACGCATGTGGGAGAGCCACAGAGTTCCAGGCTTCCAGTCTCTGCCTGGCCTACTCATTGCTGTTGCCAGCACTGGGGAAGTGACTCAGTGGGTTGAAGATGTCTGTCTCTGGGCCTTTCAGATAAATGAAAACGTTTTTATTTAAAGGTTTATTTTATTTATTTGAAAGGCAGAGTTAGAGAGAAGGAGAGGAGGGAAGGAGAGAGAGAATATCTTTCACCCGCTGGTTCACTCCCCAAAGGGCTGGGCCAGGCTGAAGCCAGGAGCCAGGAGGTTATTCTGAGTCTCCCACACGGCTGCAGGGCCCCAAGCACTTTGGCCCCCTTCCGATGCTTTCCCAGGCCATTAGCAGGGAGCTGGATCAGAAGAGGAGCATCTGGGACTCATATGGGATGCCTGCGTTGCAGGCTCAGGCTTCACCACCATGCCACAAGGTTGGCCCCAATAAAAACATTTTTAAAGACCGCTTTCTGTGTACCATCATGTTTACCTATTATCCCATTCAGCCTCCTCCTGAACAAAGGAATAAACTGACAATAGGGCAAGAAACAGGCCTTCGGCCTTCCTCTCATTTAACAAGTAGTGAGGCTCCTAAACACTGTTGCGTACTCTCTGCCTAGGTATAGATAGAGTTATTGGGCTGGTGCACATTTCTTGGGCAGTTAAGAGAAACTGAGCAGGAACCCTGGAAATAACATAAATGAATGTTAGTGAAAACATACAATGTAGTCTCTTTTAGACTTTTTTTTTTTTTCTAAAGACTTATTTTATTTGACAGGCGCAGTTAGAGAGAGGGAGAGACGACGGGAGCTTCCATCAGCTGGTTCATTCCCCAAATGGTCAAAGCCAGGAGCCAGGAGCTTCTTCTGGGTCTCCCATATGGGTGCAGGGCACCAATCACTTGGGCCACCCTCCGCTGGCTTTCCCAGCTGTTAGCAGGGAGCTGGATCGGAAGTTGAGCAGCCAGGACCCAACAGGCCACAAGCCAGGTTCTTCTAGACTCCTTCTATAATCAGGTTATTTTTGCAATTTACTTACTTGAAATGATTAAGTTCTTTGAGCACAAGTGGGTTAAAGTTACCTGCACATAAACATCCCACGTCCAGGGAGTAATTGGAGTTTTCTGGCACCCACGCCTCAAAAATCTGATCTAGGGTACCGTGTGAAGATGGTTCTCCTTTTCAGTTACATTTCTCCTTCATGGGACCACGTACGACTGGGGGGCGGAGAGAGTCACGCCGCACGGCGACCTCGCAGATCACCCGAGTTTTCGAGGCGAGACACTCCACTCACCTCCTCCTCCCCCGCCCCCTCCCCCCGTCTGGAAAGGTGCAGGATCCGCTAAACCCTGCGTCGCACAGCGGCGGCCGGAGCAGACGCGGGATGGTCGCGCGTCCCCGGCGCAGCCCAGGGGGACAGCCAGAGCGACTGGGGAAGGTAGGTCTCAGGAACGGGGCCCCGACCCCTGTCTGCAAACAGCAGAGGCCCAGCCGGGCGGGGAGGAAGCTGCCGACTGCAGGTGTGGAAGGGGCTGCCCCAGGCCCACCCTTAGCAGCCGAAGGGGCGAGGAGCCGCGCGTGCGAGCAAGGGGCTGCGGACGGGGTGCGCTCCCCACGCACTAGCTGGCCCGGCTCCGAAGGCCCAGGAGAACGGCCTTCGCCCCGGGGCCCGCGACTCGCGGTGCCAGCCCCGCAGCGCGCGCTGCTGCGCGGGGCCGGGCGGCCGCCAGGGGGCGGGAGCGGCGTCGTGAACAATGGCCGCGCTCGGGCGGGAGGCGCTGTGGGCCGCGCGCACGCGCGTGCGTGCTGGGCGCGGGAGCGGCTGGGCAGGCGGGGGCGCGCGGCGCGAGCCCGGGAGGGCGCGGCGGGAGCGCCGGGGAGGCGGGCGGAGGCGGGGGGCGGGGAGCCCGAGGGGTGGAAGCTGGCGGCGGCGGCGGCCGAGCGGGGTCAGTTCTCTGTAGTGTTTGCCAATGTTGGAGCCGTCTGCTAAGTGTCCCTGGCAAGAAGGTAAATACCCTCGTGGGGGGCGCGCGGGAGGCCCCGACTTCCGCCCCGCTGGCGGAGGAGGCAGAGGGCGCTGAGGAGCCCTGCAGGTCCGCGGCGCGGCGAACCCCGAGAAGAGCGGCCCCCTTTGCGGCCTCCCCTCCCCCGCGCCATCCCTCCCTCCTGGGGCTCGCTGGGGCGGGAGGGGGGAGGGGAGGCCTAGGGGGGCAGGGCCGGGGAGGAGGAGGTTGGGTGGGTGGGGGGGCGTGTGTGCAGGGGGTGGGACAACACAGGTGTCCTGAGGGGAGGAGCTGAGAGGAAGGCGAAGGGACGCGGCCAAGGGGGGAGGGGGTGGGGGAGGGCGCAGCGGGGTGGGGGTCTGGGGACCCCGGTGGGACTCGCCGGAAGACGGAACGGCGGGTGTAGCGGCGGGGTGGGAGAGGGCGGGGGAGGCGAGGGGAGGCCTGGGGAGGGGGCGAGGCGCGGAGGCAGGCCCTGGGGGTCTGCAGGGGGTGGGCCTGGGGGCGGCGCGGCGGGGCCGGGCGCGCCGCGGGGTGGCGGCGGTGGCTATTTCTGTAGAATGGGCAAGTGGTAGAGACGTAACTCGCCGAAACGGGGAAGGTAGGTGGGGCCGAGGGGACAAAATATATCCTATGACAGGCGAGTTCTGCTGTGGCTCTCACGCACTACTACCGTGAGGGCTCGGCTTAAAGGGGTAGTTGGCAGTAGTGACCTTGCCGGGGTGAAGGGACAAAGCTCAGTTGCAGAGTGCACGGTGCGAGGCCGGGGGCCGGCCGGGGACTGCGCCGAGGGGGGAGTGTTCCGCAGAGCCGCTGAGGAGGGCGCAGAGCTGGCCTTCCTGGGCAGGGGGCGGGGATAGTAATGGCCGTGGGGTTCTGGAAGTCCCTGGAAAGATGTGCAGCGTTTTGCGTTTGTGATTAGTTTCGTTTGGAAGGGGACCGTATTTTGTACTGGTGTACCCCTCCCTCCGAAACAAACAAACAAACAAACAAAAAACAACTACTTGGGCAGAGAAGGGTGTACCTGGGATTTACTGAAGGCTGTTCTCAAGTGGATCCTGCGAAAGGATGGAACCGATCCTGTACAGTACTTCACTGTTGGTTAAAAACCTTTATTACTCATATTTAACGCCTGACTTCACAATCTTGGGGAAGTTTTTCTGAGTTTTACTTGGCTTCTCATGCACGGTTGTATTGTAGAAAAACATGGTCCACACTTGAAATCAGAATTGTGATGGGCAGGCAGGATGGTAGCAACCTCATAGGAGAAAAGATTGCAACACTTTCCCAGCAGGAGATTTCTTCCCCGTCCTTGCTTTCCTAAGATGACTCAAATACACAGTTGTGAGTTGTGCCCTGCAGTGGAAAAAATCTTACTTCATAAAACCATCATAACCCAGACTTATTCTGCATCTTGATTGTTTTGTACTATGGCAAGTTTTTCATTGTTCAGTGTGTCTGTATTTTACTGAAAACCAGCGGTATCACATAACACTTGAATTGTAGATTTGCTGTGTTTTGCAGCAGGCCTGTATTAAATTTGTGAAGCAGTTATGCCAAACTATGTGGTGTATGTGCGTTTTTTTGTATGCTATGGTTTCAGCTGAAATCACCATTGCCTTACTTCACTGCACATCACTAAGTGATAATTAGCTGGTAGGCTGTGATGCATACTTCCTCACGTTTCAGTTTTTTCCTTAAAAACCAGTGTTTTGTATTTGTAAAAATGTCGCTGTATAATCCAGGTATGTATTGTTCATTTCAAATAGCATGTCATGTAGTTTTGGCATTTTAACTCTTTATTTGAAATCATTTAATTTCAAGCTTACAGAAAAGTGGTGAGAAGAATCCAAAGAACATCCCTGTAACTTGTACTCAGATTCACCTGTTACCACTGATGGAACAAGGCTCTCCTCCTAACAGCCATTTTGCTCATTTTTCATTTGCCCACTGTCACACATAGAAAGCATTTGTTTTTTTCCTGGACAATTTAATGACACGGCCCTTTGCTCCCAAATACTTCAGCATGGAATACCATGTAAGTTTTACATTTTAACTTCTTGACTTGCCTGGAATGAAGTTCTAGGGAAGTATGATCTTGAGAATAGAGGTGGGCATTTGGCACTTAAGACACCTGCATCACATATGAGAATGCCCTGGGTTCCAGTGTGGGCTTCTCTTCTGATTCCAGTTTCTTCCTAGTGCTCACCCTGGGAGGTATTAGATGACGTTGGCTCAAGTACTTGGGTCCCATAGGGGAGACCTGGAATGAGTTCCAGGCTTTTGGCCTTGACCTGACCCAGCCCTAGCTGTTGCAGGCATTTGGGGAGTGAATCAGTGGATGGTAGAGATAGCACTCTCAATCTCTCTCAAGTGTGTAAATTAAAAAAAGTTTAAGTAAGAATACAACAAAATCTACACTATTAAAAGTATAAACAAGAGAAGATGAATGATTTTCCTGTTTAGCCACTGAAGATTAGTTGGCTTTTTTTCTTTGTACTTAACTTCTTTACTCCTCATTAGTCTTAATCTCCTTTTCTTTTGTATTCTTTGCTAGGTAGCTGATTGTTTATATGTACAAGTTATAATAAAGATGGAAAATCTGGATACAGCAAAACCGAGTTCTTTGTTAATATTAGGTTGTAATTTGAGTTTGTAGTTTGAGACATGTACAATGTGATCAGTCACATAGAGATGTATTTGTGCCTCTCAGGGATTCAATGAAATATTAGAGGGACTGGTATTGTGGCACAGCTGGTAAAGCCATAGTCTCTGATGCCAGCGTCCCAAATCGGACTGTGGGTTCAGGTCTCAGTTGCAGTGATCTGATCCAGCTCCCTGCTAATGTGTCTGGGAAAGTAGCTGATGATGGCCTGAGTTGCTTGGGCCCCTACCACCCAATGAGAGACCTGGATGGAGCAGCTGGATCCTGGATTCAGCCTGGCATAGCCCCAGCTGTTGTGGCCTTTTGAGGAGTGAAGCAGTGGATGGGAGATCACTATATCTGTCCTCTCTGTCACTCTGTTTTTCAAATAAATAAATAAATATTTAAAAAAAGGATACAGGAAATCTCAAAGTGAGTCTAGATTGCCTTTAAAGGCAGAGGTTAACTTTTAAAGAATATTAGGGGTCGGCGCTGTGGAACAACCAGTTAAAACCCTGGCCTGCAGTGCCATGGCCCTGCCGGTTGAGTTCCAGCTGCTCTACTTCTGATCCAACTCCTGGCTAATGTGCCTGGGAAAGCAGAGGAGGGTAGCCCAAGTCCCTGGGCCCCTGTACTCACGTAGGAGACCCAGAAGAAGCACCTGGCTCCTGGCTTTGGCCTTGTCCAGCCCCAGCCATTGTGGCCATTTGGGGAGTGAACCAAGGGATGGAAGACCTTTCTCTTTCTGTCTCTGCCTCTCTCTAAAACTCTTCCAAATAAATAAAAAGAATATTACATGAGAGCCTAGAATCCTTATCAATTACAATTTGTGTATATGTGTATATCATTGTTTGAGTTTGGATAACTTCCCAAAATTCAATATAGGAGTCTTCTAGTTTTTTTTTTATCCAAGTGTTAAGTCCAACTTTGTTAAAAGAAACATTTTACCAAGGCTTTAAATCCAGCTTTACACTGATTTTTTTTAAAGATTTATTTATTGAAAAGTCAAGAATTTACAGAAGAGGAGAGGCAGAGTCAGAAGAGAGTGAGCTTCTGTCTGCTGGTTCACTCTCCAAATGGCTGCAACAGTCAAAACTGGGCCAGGCCAAAGCCAGGAGCTTCATCCAGGTGTGGGTACAGAGGCCCAAGTCCTTGGGCCATCTTCTACAGCTTTCCCAGGTGCATTAGCATTAGCAGGGAGCTGGATCAGAAGTGAAGCAGCCAGGACACGAACCAGTGCCCGTATGGGATGCTCAGGCAACAGCATCCCCAATACGTCACAACACTGGCCCCAAAGGCAAGTCTTTTTTTTTTTTTTTTTTTTTTTTTAAGATTCACCTGTTTCTTTGAAAGAGTTACACAAAGAGGAGAGGCAGAGAGAGAGAGAAAGAGAGAAGGAGGGAGAGTGAGGAAGGTAGGTCTTCACTCCTCAATTGGCCATAACGGCCGGAGCTGTGCCAATCCAAAGCCAGGAGCTTCTTTCAGGTCTCCCACATGTGTGCAGGAGCCCAAGGACTTGGGCCATCTTCCACTGCTTTCCCAGGCCACAGCAGAGAGCTGGATTGGAAGTGGAGCAGCTGGGACTCGAACTGGTGCCCCTATGGGATGCCAGACTGCAGGAGGTGGCTTTACCCCTACAGTGCTGGACCCTGCCCAAAGGCAAGTCTTATATAGTGAAGAGGACTTTGAAAACAGGTCAAACTGGATTTTAATGCTATCAATGTGTCCCAGCCCCTAGCAAAATGGGGATATATGACACCTGCATCTCAAGGTGATAAGGATTAAATGAGTTAATGTGAAAGTGACATACTATAAAACTGATAATTTTTGTTTTAGTAAATATTAGTTCCCTTGTTTTTCTAGACAAGTAGTAATATGGGGAGTTTTTCACTGGAATAGTTTGGGGGTAAGACTTCCTTCCTTATACTTAGGATCTTTGATAGGCTTTTAGAAGATAATAGAATTTTGGCTGAAATTTTAAAATTTTTCTGGGGTTGCTGCTTTAAAAAGTTAGAATGAAATACATTTTTAAAAAGCTTTTTAAAGGACAACTGAATTTATTTAGGGTAAGAAGTTTTGAATTGGTAGTTAGGGTCCCCCCCCTAAATTTTTTGTTTGAGAGGCAGAGTAAGAGAGAGAGAGGCTAGACAGAGAGAATTCCCATTCTCTTATTCACTTCCCAAATGCTCTCAACAGCTGGGACTGAGCCAGGCTGAAGCCAGGTGCTGGGAACTCTATCCTGGTCTCCCATGTGGAGTCAGGGACCCAGGGACTTGACACATCACCTGCTGCCTCCCAGGATGCATATTGAGAAACTGGCTTTAGGAGCAGACCTGGAACTTCAACCTGGGCACTTCAGTATGGGATGTGGGTGTTCCAAGTGGTGTCTTTTTTTTTTTTTTTTTTTAATTTTTCTGACAGGCAGAGTGGACAGTGAGAGAGAGACAGAGAGAAAGGTCTTCCTTTGCCGTTGGTTCACCCTCCAATGGCCGCCGCGGCCGGCGCGCTGCGGCCAGCGCACCGCACCGATCCGATGGCAGGAGCCAGGAGCCAGGTGCTTTTCCTGGTCTCCCATGGGGTGCAGGGCCCAAGCACCTGGGCCATCCTCCACTGCACTCCCGGGCCACAGCAGAGGGCTGGCCTGGAAGAGGGGCAACCGGGACAGAATCCGGCGCCCCGACCGGGACTAGAACCCGGTGTGCCGGCGCCGCTAGGCGGAGGATTAGCCTAGTGAGCCGCGGCGCCGGCTGCCAAGTGGTGTCTTAACTGATATACCAAATACCTACCCTGATACTTGGTTTGGAGTAGCTGCTAGTCTTAAGAATAGGGATAGTAAATATTTTTTGTTTTTCATATTGTCAAATAAGACATTGAAGTGAGAATTACCTATCAATTGTGGATGAATGCAATTCTAAAAAATTTACAGTTATTAATAGTAATGCCATTTTATAAATTATAAATAAATTGCCATTAATTATTGAGGATTATATATAGATTTGGCTTGTATAGCTTTTAATTTGTCAAATGGGCAAAATGTAATTTATAATAAGATCAGTGGGTTCGTTCTATCAGCAGATTCAGGTTGGACCTTTAACTTGGCATGAGCACAAGTCATCCTCAGTTTGCAGTGTCCTCTCTTCATCAACTGTCCTGCCCGTTTTAGTAGCTTGGATCCTAGAATTGCGTGTCCTTATGTGCTGAATGGATGTCACTGTAGGGCACTTTGGGGACATGTGAATAGGTTTCTCTAAAAGTACTTAATTGTAGTTGGAATAAACTGTTACTTGGAGCTCTTGTCAGAGGAGGGAGAGTGGACTTATGAAACCTCAGATAGTATGAAGCTGTATTTTGCTGATATGCTTTGATATTTTATCAGATTTTTAAAAATACAGGCCAGTAGATCTGACACATCTTCATAAAGAAGAAACAGGGTCCGAAAGTGCCACTGTGGGCATTCTAAATTGTCCACGGTGTGGTTGCAAATTATAATTTTTGCACTGACTGTAAATCTAACTTGTCTGATAAAAACGAATCTCAGAATGCTATCCAGTTACCTCTCAGTGCTGTTTATAGCTGTACTAGTGTCATATATTTTAACTTATACAGCTCCTTATACTTGTGAAGAAAAAGCTTATAGAATATTTAAAATTGTATGATCAATTTTAAGTGAATAGGTGTTCTTGTTTCTGTTGCTGCATAAATATCTTTTGTATATTAGAAGATTAGAACTCTAAGAAATGTACCCTGGTATCTTACTGTGCCTGCTTCTTGGAATCAGCCCCAGTGTTATCAGACTGTGATATGGAAAAATATGAGAAGGACTGTAGATGAGTACTTTTGACTTTTTGAGAAGCTTATGCCAAATACAAACAAAAACAAAACGATGCTTCGCGGAGAGATGGTGAATACTTAGAAGCAATGCTAAATTCTAAAAAGTAAGGGACGCTAAATTACTGAGAAACTTTTAGTGGTTTATTCATACTTCACCTTCCAAATGAATTCAATAAAAAAATTGGTTGGATTTGTATTTTTGTTTCCAATGTGTTTTTTTAAAAATATTTATTTTTGTTTGAAACAGACACAGACACCAACACATGCAGATCTTCCATCCTATGGCTCACTCCCTAATGCTTGCAATAGCTGGGGCTAGGCCAGGTTGCAGCCAGGAGCCTGGAACTCTATTTGGGTCTCAAATGAGTGGCAGGGGAGCCATTGTCTGCTACCTCCCAGGACTCCATTAGCTGGAACCTGGATTGGAATCAGAGGCACCCTAGTATGGAATGGGGGCATCCCAAGTGGTAGTTTAACCTGTGCCACAACACCTGACTATCGTATTTTAACATTATTTGAATAAAGCCACACTTTTTAAAAAAGATTTTATTTATTTTAAAGATTTTATTTTGAGAGTCAGAGTTACAGAGAGGGAGAGACAGAGAGAAAGGTCTTCCATCCGCTGGTTCACTCCCCAAATGGCTGCAATGGCCGGAGCTGGACTGATCTGAGGCCAGGAGCCAGGAACTTTTTCTGGGTCTCCCACGTGGGGACTTGGGCCATCTTCTGGTGCCTTCCCAGGCCATTAGCAGGGAGCTTGATTGGAAGAGGTGCAGCTAGGACAGGAACCAGCACCCATATAGGATGCAGGCACTGCAGGCAGAGGCTTAGCCTACTATGCACAATGCTGGCTCCAAAAGTTATACTTTTTAAAGACCTTAGCTCTGGAGTTAAAAATGTAAATGTTTGTTTCACAGTTTACGACATTCAAATTCTAGTGTTACTTATTTCCTCATGTCGAATGGGGAATTGATTTATTTTTGACCTGCCCAAATATGTTAATTAATATCCAAAGCACCATAGGAGTATTGAATTTTTTTATTTCAATTTGCTTGTATTTGCTGTTTATTATCTAGCCAGATTACAAAAATACCATAGCAGAAACATAGAGTTACAGAGAGAGGGAAAAACAGAAAAAAACTTCCATCTGCAGCAATGCCTGGAGCTGGGCTGATCTGAAGCCAGGAGCCAGGAGCTTCTTCTGGGTCTCCTATGTTGGTGCAGGGACCCGAGCACTTGGGCCATCCTCCAGTGCTTTCTGAGGCCATTGCAGAAAGCTGGATTGGAAGAGGAGCAGCTGGGACATGAACAGGCACCCATATGGGATGCTGGTGCCATAGGCAGAGGCTTATTAATTAGCCCATTATGCCGCAGCATGGGGCCCCAGGAGTATTGAATTTTAGAGTTGAACAGGGTTGTCTTATTTATTGTTGTATGACAAATTACCCCAGAACTTAGGCCTTAAAACAGCAAACATTTATTATCTCATTGGTTCTGTGGGTTAGAAATTTGGGTGCAGTTTGGCTCGGTTCCTGTGGCTCAAGGTGTCTAAGGAGGTGGCAGTGACATCAGAAAGCTTGCCCGGTGAAAGATCTGCCTTCAGATTCATGTGGCTCTTGGCAGAGTTCTGTTCCTTGGGGCCTCAGATTGTACTGGCTGCTGTCCGGAGCTTCACTCAGTCCTCTGCCATGTGGGCCCCTCCAAAGGGAGGCTCACAAGATGGCATCTGGTTTCCCTCAAAGCAGACAAGAGAGTGGGAGAAGGCGATATTCAAAACTTGATAGCCTAATCCTGGCATTGGGGTCTTGGTGTTTCTTTTGTATTCTACTTGTAAGAGGCTGCCCGCTGCAACAACTTGAGTTTAATTTTGAATGATTAAAAAAAAAAAAAAAAAAGAAGAAAAAGAATTTAATGATACACAAAGTAATTTGACCAAGGAGCCTGAAGAGCTTGGACTAAAATTTTTTTTTTTTTTTTTCCAGAGAAGTTTGTATTTGGGCCTTAAGCTTTTGAAAATAAAGTTTAGAGACATAGCATATGAATACCACTGTAATACACATGAAATACTCTATCAGACCCTAAAAATTAACATAAACTTTCTCATAGTCAACAAAATAGTGGCTGGTTGCCAATTTTATTAGATGGACTAAAATTTAAATTCACCATTACTCAGGCCTTGTACATTTTCTAAACTTCCCATTCCTTTAGGAGGTGTGAAAATAACTATAAAAGAAAATAAAAATTAATACAGGTACTGAGGACACTATTGTAAGAAGTATACTAAAAATGTTCAAAGTCATTTTGAATTGCTTTCGGTCTGTCATATTGAAAACATTGTGGCCAAATATTTCTCTGTGTGTGTGTGTGTGTGTGTCTTTATGTATGTATCTGAAGAATACTTGCTTCTGAGGGAAAATTCAGTATTTTACAGCATTCTACACAAGTGATAGAATTTAGTCCTTTTGCCGTATGTCCAGACTGTTGTTGCTTTGCAGATAATTTTTTTGAGGAAATGTATAATTTATATTTTTATGTATTTTTTTCCTCATTACAAGATCTTTGGATTTATTTGTCAATTTAGGTTTGCCTGCCCTGGTTTGGCATCTTTAAGGCTAGGAGAGATTTAATGTGTGAGAATAGGGGCTGGTGTTATGGCCTAGTGGGTAAAGCTGCTGTCTGCAACTCTGGCATCCCATATGGGTGGCAATGGCCGTTTGATTCCCGGCTGCTCCACTTTCTTTTTTTTTTTTTTTTAAAGATTTTATTTATTTATTTGACAGGTAGAGTTACAGACAGTGAGAGAGAGAGAGACAGAGAGAAAGGTCTTCCTTTCGTTAGTTCACTCCTCAAATGGCTGCAACGGCCGGAGCTGCGCCGATCCAAAGCCAGGAGCCAGGGGCTTCCTCCTGGTCTCCCATGCAGGTGCAGGGGCCTAAGGACCCGGGCCATCCTCCACTGCTTTCCCAGGCCATAGCAGAGAGCTGGATTGGAAGAGGAGCAACTGGGATTAGAACCGGCGCCCTTGGCTACTCCACTTCCAATCCAGCTCTCTACTAATGGTTTGGGATAGCAGTGGAAGATGGCCCAAGTGCTTGGGCCCCTGCACCCATGTAGGAGACCTGGAAGAAACTTCTGGCTACTGGCTTCGGTCTGGCCCAGCCCTGGCCATTGTGGCTGTTTGGGCAATGAACCAGTGGATGGAAGTCTCTCTGCTTCCGCTCCTACCCCCTCTCAACCACCCCCACCTAACTCTGATTTTGAATAAATAAAAATAAATATATTTTTTTAAAAATGTGAGAATAAACAAAACCAAGGGGAGAGTGTCAGCTTAGAAGGAAACAAGCTCAAGTATAGCAACAGGACGTACGTATAGGATTGTGACTTTTTTAGAATGTTGCACATGAAGGGTGAGTGTTTCTTGTAGCTATTGGGATGCTGCTTAGGAGGCTGCATCACATGTTGGAGTGCTTGGATTCAAGTCCTGGCTCTGCTCTCTCTCCAGCTTCCTGCTAATACACACACACACTGGGTGGCAGCAGATGATGGCTTGAGTGTTTAAGCCCTTGCCACCCTCGTGGGAGACCTGGATTGAATTCCAGGCTCTTGAGCATTTGGGGCATAGATCAATAGCTGGAAGAATATTTCAAGTAAAAATTAAATAAAAATAAAGTTTTATGTGAAATTTTAATGTGCACACTATTTTTATACTGATGACAATAGACTGACAACAGAGAAAAATAAAACAGCTAGGTAATCTTACTGTGTACTTTTTTCTATACCCACTAAAAGAGTACTTGTGTGTATTACATTGTTTTTAAAGTTTTTCAAGATTTTTATTTATTTGGAAGAGTTACAGAGAGAGATCTCCCATTTGCTAGTTCATTTCCTGGATGGCAGCAATGGCCAGGGAGCCAGGATCCAGGAGCTTCTTCCAGGTCTCCCACATGGATGACAGGGACCCAAACACTTGGACTCTCCTCCAGTACTTTTCTGAGGTATTAGCAGGGAGCTAGACTGGAAGTGGAGCAGCCAGGACATGCATTGGTGCCTAGGTTGGATACCAGCATTGCAGGTGGCAGCTTTACCCTCTATGCCACAATGCTAGACCTGTATTTCATATTCTTTAGGAGTAATTTATCATATGGCAGGTGGGAACAAAGCTGTTGAAACCATGACCTGAACAAGAGGAGTTTCTGTGACTTTTTTTTTTTTAAAGATTTATTTAGTTATTTGGAAGTAACAGAGGAAGAGAGAGAGAGAGAGAGAGAAAGAGAGAGAAACATCTTCCATCTGCTGGTTCACTCTCCAGATGGCAGCAATGGGCGGGGCTGAGCCAGGCCAGTCAGGAGTTGAGAGCTTCATCCAGGTCTCCCACATGGGTCAAGGGCCCAAGCACTTAGACCATCTTCTGGTGCTTTCCCAGGCACATTAGCAGTGAGCTGGATCAGAAGTGAAGCAGCCAGGTTTCAAACTGGTGCTCATATGGGATGCCTGTGTCATAGGCAGTGGCTTTACCTGCTAGGCCATAACACCGGCCCCCTATATTAAATATTAATCTGGAACTTACAGATTTGTTTTTGACAGTTTCACTTTTGTATGAATTGTCTTTGAACTTCAGAACCAAAGGGACCTCATTCAGCAACCTAGATCTACTTTATTCTGTAGGGTAGCCACTAGCCACATGTACTAATTTAAGTTCACCTTAAAGAAAATTCAATATTTTCTCTCTTGGTTGCACCAGTCACATTTCAAATGTTTAGAATCCATATGTTGTCGGTGGCTATTGGGTTGCATGGTGCAAATAGAAGACGTGTTCATCCTCGTAGGAAGTTCTATGAGGATCTGGATCCAATTCTGTTTTATATTTGATTTTAATCAAGAGCATGTGTTTAAAGTGCTAGTTGTTGAGGTTTCTAACTAACTTGACTTTCTTTCTGTTTTATTTTCCAGTTTTTGGAGCTGTGAAGGATACAACAGTTTAGGCACTATTGTCTTAACATGCTTCAAATAAATCAGGTGAGTTTGTGTTAAGATGTGTCTTGTGCTGTCATAGTGCTTTGGCCTTAAATTATGCAACATTTTAACTTAGCTTTCCTGTAACCAAAACCTGACCATTGCTTTATGGAGCAGTTACATACTATGTCATCTGTGAAGATCTGTGCAGGGCAGATTGTTTAAGAATTACAGTGATAGTCCTGAAAGTTGGTAACTTCCCAGTGTTTTCTGTTCTTGATGCCACATCCTTCCAAGACTTGATGTGTTCAGAAGGCTGGTGATTGTGATACAGCCTCAGTAGATGGCAGTTGCTCAGACTCAAAGAATTTCTAGGGAAGTAATTGTATCAGTGTGTTAAAAAAAGATTCCTTTTCTAGGGCACTGGAAAAGGCTGGAAGAAAGGGCTCTGCTAAATAACCTACAGCCCATAATATTCAGACTCCCTGAAAGATGTATTTTTCTTAGGTCTTGGTATTTTTCCAAGAACTTTATAATTTAATTTTACCTTTTCCGAACAAATAAGAGATTGTATCATAACTTTAATATTCGGAAATACTTCATTTTTTTGGTTGCAAAGAGAGAAGTCACTAAAATGGTTTTCTATAATTTGAGGAAGTAATCCTGCCTACCTGCTTCCCGCCCCGACATAGTCCTGCTCACCTCACCTTACCTGAGAAATGTCCAGTTCCTGTGTATCACAGGCCATCTCTAAGCAATGACTTCTAGCTTTATACTTGATGTGCCCCTCTTTTTTGATCTTTGAACTCATGTAGCAGTTACCAACTTGACCTCTTAACTTGAATGTTTTTGTGCATCCAGACTTGATGTGTGCCTAAGGAACAATCTAAGTGCTTCAGTTATTTTGGACTTTAAATTCCTAGTTGGGCAAGGTCATTCTGGCTGCTGAGGCTTTGTGCAGATTACCTCTGCCTGCATCTCTCTTCTACCCTGTGCTTGGCTCGCCTGACTCCAGAAATAACATACGTTCTCATAGCTCCCTGCCCTTTTATGTAATGACATCATGGCATTCACAATTACAGTCAAATATGTAGTTAGGAAACAGTCATTCTTGTGTGTACCTGTGGGTCATGCATCTGTGGATACAATTATCCATGAATTGAAAATATTTGAAAGAAATTGTGTCTGTAGTGAACATGTACAGACTTTACTTTCTTATCACTGTTCCCTAAATAATACAGAATAACAACTACTTTTTTTGAGATTTAGTATTTAATTGAAAGGCAGAGCAATCGAGAGAGAGAGAAAGAGAAAGAGAGGGAGATATGAATCATGAGATACCAAGAGCTCTTCTGTCTTTATTCCCCAAATGGCTGCAATAGCCAGGCCTGGGCCAGGCCAAAGCCAGAGCCAGGAACTCCATCCTGGTATCCCCATGGAGACCCATGTAAGGGCCCAAGAACTTGGTCTGTCTGCTGCTGCCTTCCTGGGCACACTGGCAGGAAGCTGGATTGGAAGTGGAGCATCTGGGACTCTTAATCAGCATTCCCACATGGGATGCTGGTATTGCAAGTAGTGGCTTAACTCAGCTCACTATAATGCCAGATCCTGTAACAACTACTTATATAACATTTATATTTTATTAGGTTTTCTAAGTGATCTAGAGATAATTTAAAGTATATGAAAGAATATTTATAGGTTTTATATGCAAATACTATGCAATTTTTAGAAGAGGCTTGAATGTCCATAGATTCTAGTGTTGTTAGGGGTCCTGGAACAAATCCACCAGACACTAAAGGATGATTTGGTTTAACATCTTTCTCCCTTGCTAGTGTGCTCCATGAAGACAGTGACTGCCTGTTACTGTTAGATTTGAATTCCCAGAGTCAAAAGTAAAAAATGTACATAGTTTTCATAAAATAACTGATTGAGTAGATGACTGCTGCTAGAATTATTCCTAAAGCCAGGAAATTTCCATTATTTTTGACAATAACTGTTAAACTGTATTGTCAGTTTTGGTATTATATGGTGTTTTTTTTTTATTTTTTTTTTTATTTTTTTATTTATTTTTTTTTTTTTGACAGGCAGAGTGGACAGTGAGAGAGAGAGACAGAGAGAAAGGTCTTCCTTTTTGCCGTTGGTTCACCCTCCAATGGCCGCCGCGGCCGGTGTGCTGCGGCCTGTGCACCGCGCTGATCCAATGGCAGGAGCCAGGTGCTTCTCCTGGTCTCCCATGGGGTGCAGGGCCCAAGTACTTGGGCCATCCTCCACTGCACTCCCAGGCCATAGCAGAGAGCTGGCCTGGAAGAGGGGCAACCGGGACAGAATCCAGCACCCCAACCGGGACTAGAACCCGGTGTGCCGGCGCCGCTAGGCGGAGGATTAGCCTAGTGAGCCGCGGCGCCGGCCCCGGTATTATATGGTGTTTTTTTTTTTGTTGTTGTTGTTACCCAATATCATTAACTTGAAATATCCTTTATACAAAGTTATTCTTTTGAGTTTTTTCTATACTAGAAAACTTCCTTATGCACCAAAAATTGCTTTCATAAAAGACATTGCTAATATAGGGTTAAAAGAATCTTCTTTTAATTTAATTTTTATTTTTTAAAGATGTATTTATTTATTTGAAAGGCAGAGTTACACAGAAGCAGAGGGCTACAGAGAGAGAGAGAGAGAGAGAGAGAAAGGGAGAGAGAGAGAGAGGGAGAGGGAGGTCTTCCATCCGCATGTTCACTCCCCAGATGGCTGCAATGGCCAGAGCTGTGCTAATCCAAAGCCAGGAGCCAGGAACTTCTTCCAGGTCTCCCAAGTGGGTGCAGGGGCCCAAGACTTTGGGCCATCTTCCACTGCTTTCTCAGGCCACAGCAGAGAGCTGCATAGGAAGTGGAGCAGCCGAGATGTGAACCGGTGCCCATCTGGGATGCCAGCACTGCAGGCGGTAGCTTTACCCATAATGCCACAGTGCCAGCCCTAAAAGAATCTTAAATGCAGTGTGCTCAGTGCTTTCTGTACCCTCATAGCTGCTCTCAAATCCCTTTGGAAGCATCAGTGGTGCTTTATGAGACTTGACTTGTAAATTGTAGTAGGTGTAAAGTTGCCACAAAATGACTTTCTGTGAATACCTGCCATTAATTATATGAGTACAAGTAGAATAATTTATTTCATATTCTGGTAAAGACAGATGGAAATGATCATTCATTTTATGCTAGACAAGTTCATTGAAAGCTGTAGTTTATGGATTAGTCCTAATAAGGATTTGTTAACTGGTGATTTTGCAGGTCATGTTGAATCAAGCGTTGTACACAGTTCTTGAGCAGTGTTCTAAATGCCCATATTCCCTGGGCTTTGGCTGGAAACTGTACACACTGCTCACAGATACTGAAAAAAGACATGTATTTCTAGAGTCACTTATAGACCCCTTTTGGTTATTTGATTATAAATTTCATTGCTCAAACTGTTCAAGTCTGAAGGGGAAAAGTTAACAGAATTAGAAATACTAGAAGCTGCAAAGACTTTGTCTTCAGTCAAGTTATTAAAGTTATTTTTGTTGTTGTTGTTTAAAAGAAGTATTTATTTACTTGAGAGGCAGAGTTTCAGACAGAGAGAGGAATAGAACAGAGAGGTTGTTTTTCCATCTGAGATCTGTTTTCCATCTGCTGGTTTACTCCCCAAATGGCCACAGTGGCAGAGCTGGGCTGCAAGCCAGGATCCAGGAGCTTCTTCCAGGTCTCCCACATGGGTATAGGGACCCAAGTAGTTGGGCCATCTTTCACTGCTTCCCTAGGCCATTAGCAGGGAGCTGGATTGGAGTGGAGCAGCCGGCACCCATTTGCCCGTGTCTCAGGTAGAGGCTTAACCTACTATGCCACAGCACAGGCCCTATGAGTGATTTTTATCTTTTGTTATTTATATGGTAACTGCTTTCTTATGAGAATGAGTATTTTCTGTTATATGCTTTTCAACCATGTTTCTAGGACTAGTATTAAATTTTTATTTGTGAAGTCTTTTGTTTTCTTAAAGTGCATGAATTACTATATACTTTTCTGGTGCTAACAGTTTCTTCCATGTATGTTCCTGAAATTAATTATAAACCAGGCTATTGACTACTAAATTATTTGACATTTTCTTTCAAATTAATTCTGCCTGATAATTTTTATAGGACGTGGGACTGTTCCATGTTCTGTTATGATAATGGCTCTTTTCTGTCCTGCTTACTGTAGAAAAATTAGTTGTTTAGATAAACCAAAAAAATCACAAAAAATTCCACTATTCTTTTACAGAGATATTCACTTCTAACATTTTGGGGTGTATACTTCTAGATTTTTTTCTATACAGGTATGTTTTTATGTGAATGTATGTTATTTTTAAAAACTGGGTTTATACAATATGTAATATCTCAAAATGACTTAATAATAACGTTAGTTTGGAAGTACTAAAATTGTTTTAACCAAGCCCTTATTGTTGGACAGATTTTTATATTGCAGTTAGTGCCACAGTGAATTTTTTCATATACATCTATTTTTACAGTTATTTTATGATAATTAATTTTAAGAAATTAAACACTGGTTAAAGGGACATCTGGATTTTAAAGATATTTGATGCTTAAATAAAAAAATACAAAATTATATCTACCAGAAGTGTGTGGGAATACCTGTTTCCTTTCATTGACAAGTTTTCAGTCTTTGTCAATCTGTCTGACAAAAAGTGGTATTTTTGTTTGTATTTCTGTGATTTGCTTATATTTGTTGTTCTTTTGTGGTTTGCCTTTTATGAGTTGTTTATATATGTCCATTGTCATCTTTCTTCCTTTATTTATAAATTATATCATTTAGATTATATACCTTGCTAAGCTAGTATTTAAAATTCTTGCTTTATGATTTTTCGTTCATTCAACACATAACTAATGGGAGTCTCATAGTTTGAGGGTACCCTAGTAGATAGGGGTTTAGTATATTTTGGGCCTTTCCTCCAAAGATAAATCGAGTCTCTGGGGAAAGGAGACTCACTTTAACATTAAGCTGTAAGAAATATGAATAACAAGGCACATGTACTGTGAAATCATGTATTTTTTTAAAGATTTATTTGTTTATTTGAAAGAGTTACACAGAGAGAAGGAGAGAGAGAGAGAGAGAAAGAGAGAGAGAGAGGTAGAGGGGTAGAGGTCCTCTGTCCGCTGGTTCACTCTCCAAAGGACCACAACAGCTGGAGCTGTGCTGATCTGAAGCCAGGAGCCAGGAACTTCCTCCAGGTCTCCCACGTGGGTACAGGGGCCCAAAGCCTTGGGCCATCTTCCACTGCTTTCCCAGGCCATAGCAGAGAGCTGGATCGGAAGTAGAGCAGCGGTTCTTGAACCGGTGCCCATATGGATGTTGGCACTGCAGGTGGTGGCTTTACCCGCTATGCCACAGCGCCAGCCTCGTGAAATCATGTTTTAAAATGAGTGACTAAAACAGTTTTTTGTGATTAGCTGGTGAGGCCGACTTGGTCTTCTGGGAGATTGGGGAAGTCTAGATTAGGCAGTTGCAGCATTGGGAGCGCCTGGCAGCAGGGACTTTATGGTCTAAGTAGTTGGTGGTTCCTTTGAATAAAATTTGGTAATAGATGTTGGGAACATGGAAGCCAAGAGCACACTTTCAGGCCTGGCTAAAGTAAAATGGGAGGACAGGCAGGACAAAACAGAATTTCAGTGCCAGGGGAGTAGGCGACCTGGCAAGAGCCAGGTATTACAGGAAGAATCAAAGTTGTTTTACTGTATAGTGTAAGGTTGGGGCATGACTGTCAGGAAGCAAAGGCCTAAAGAATATTGATGCTCATCTCACAGGTTTATTGTGAGGAATAACTGGGGTAACAGAGGCAAAATGCTGAGCATTGGTCTTGGTACCACTTGCGTTGCTAGTCATTTTATTTTAACTCAACTGTTGCTGTTGCTGCCTGACTCGAGATTGTTTGAAATGGAGTTGAAAGGCAGTCATGTAGTGAGTGCTTGAGTAAAGTGTTTGGAGGAATGAACCACTTGTTTCTCAAACCCAGGTTGGCTTTAATCAACTCTATTTTCTTGGCATAAGCACCAGGAGCTTTTTTCTTTTCTTTTAGAAGTTGATTCTACTACACTTAACTTTTTCCAAGTCTGGATTTGGAGTAGAATCTACAACCTTCCCAAAGTGTATAAAGGGTATAGTTAGTCTACTGTTGGGAATAAGAAGCATAGTAAGCGAAAGGAGGTTGAAGTGTGTTAAGAAGGACTCCTGCTTTCTGCCTCCCCCTTCCTCTTGTCTGCCTCCCCCCTTACTCATGATCGTTCCCTCTGAGAGTGCTGAGTTGTCATGTTGTGTATGACCAGCCCTTTGGAGCGGTCATGTGATGAGAGAGTGAGCCTTCCTGCAGGTAGCCAACAAGGAACTGAGGCCTCCAGGCAAAAGCATGTGCGTGAGCTTTCTTGGAAGTGGACCTTCCAGCCCTAGGCTGCTCCCCGCTGACAACTTTACTGCAGCCTCAGAACCACCTAGCTAAGTTGCTCATTGATTGCTGGCCTCAGAAACTGGAAAAAAAATGCTTTAAAAACAAAACAAAACACAACACTAAGTTGGAGGCAATTAAAACGTATATTTTTATTTGAAAGGCAGAGTTACAGAGAGAGAGGGAGAGGGAGTGGTGGGGGAGGATATATATAAATATATATATATGAGAGAGAGAAAGAATATGAGTGAGTGAGCATGGGTCCATCCTTGGTTAACTTCTCAAATGGCTGTAAAGGCTAGGGCTGGACCAGGCAGAAGCTAGGAGCCTGGAATTCCATCCAGGTCTCCCACATAGGTGTCAGGGCTTCAAGTACTTGGGCCATCTTGTGCTCCTTTCCCAGGTACGTTAGAAGACAGCTGGGTCAGAAGTGGAGCAGCTGGGACTTGAACTGGCGCTCACGTGGGATTCTCACATCATAGGCGGCTGCTTAACCTGCTGGCCCAGTCATTTGTTGTGCAGCAGAAGTATGCTCTTCCTCCTTGAACACCCTGAGAACATTTGAAGTGTGTAAACAAAAGTTTCAGATATTAGATGACGGGCAGCAGCAGCAGACTGTGATCCCCAGGAGAATTGCAAACCAGTGTGGTAAAGTCCTTCAATTGTACCAGCTTACAGTAAAGCGTAAGGCAATTTACCTACCAGCTGGGGTGTAGGGAGAAGGAACCAAAACAGCTTACTGAGATAAGGAGACAAAGATTAGAATTTGGGAAGGCCAAGTTGTGGTTAGAATTGTAAAGCAGAGTCCCTGACAGACAGGCTTGGGGAAGAGAGCTGGGGCTGGGAGAGTTCACAGTAAAAAGGATGCATGCAAGTGTGCGTGCATTCTGGAGATCAGTAGAGGGTTCTCAAGTCCCTGCTTCTGATTTGTAGATGCTTGACAGGACCACCCAGAGCCCGAGGGGAAAACTCCTGGAAAGCAATAAGAAAAACAATTTCCAGGGCTTATTATTTCCAGGATGGAAATAGTTTGCATTCCCACAAAACTGAGTGATAACATGGGCCCTTGGGAAGAGTCCTCAGATGGCTAGAAGTGACTCCAGATAACTTAACCATGTGCTAGAACACTATTTTATTTTATTTTTTAAGATTTATTTTTATTTATTTGAAAGAATCACAGAGAGATGTAGAGAGGTAGAGAGACAGAGAGATCCTTCATCCACTGGCGTACTCCCCAAATAAAACACAATGGCCGGAGCTGAGCTGATCTGAAGTCAGGAACCACGAGCTTCTTCTGTGTCTCCCATGTGGGTGCAAGGGCCCAAGGACTTGGTCCATCCTCTACTGCCTTCCCAGGCCATAGCAAAGAGCTGGGTCGAAAGAGGAGCACCAGGATTCAAAATGGTACCCATATGGTATGCCGGGGCCTCAGGCCAGGGCTTTAACCCGCTGTGCCACAGCGCTGGCCCCTAGAACACTATTTTAGAGCAGAGGTGGGGAACGTCTGTCCTGTAGGCCTTGTATGTCCTGCAGAATCATTAGGTGTGGCCCTGCCAAGGCAACCATGGGTGGAACATGAAATTTAGTGTGTCTACAGCAGGCAGGCTAATACTTGTTGATGATTTTGTATAGCCCGTGAATAATGTTCTAAATATGCAAATAGCCCATGGTAGAAAAAAGTTTCTGCACCCCTAATTTAGAGGAATAAAACACAATTCAGAATCTGTTGATGTAAAATTTATAGTTATTGTCATCTGTCAAAAACTAAAATGCTTGCCTCACCTTCGGTAATGGATAGAACATTCGGACAGAAGATCGGTAAGGAGGGACAGCCCTTGTGGCATAGCAGGTTAAGCTGCAACTTCTAACACCTGTATCCCATATCAGAGTTCCTGGCTTTGAGTCTTGGCATCACTTGCAATCCAGCTTTCTGCTAGTGTACAACCTGGGAGGTAGCAGATGATGGCTCAAGCATTTGAGTCCCTGCCACCCACATGGGAGACCTGGATGTCCAGCCCTAGCTGTTGTGGGCATTTGGGAAGTGAACAAGTTTATGGAAGACCTAACATACACTCACACACTCTCTCTTTTGCTCGCTCCCTGCTGTGCCTTTCAAATAAACATAAAATTAAAAATTGATCACTAGGAAGTTAGAGGCATTGAACAGCAGTATAAAACAATTAGACATAACATACTTACACAGAATATCCAGCAACAGTCAAATATTCATTCTTTTCAAGTATGTGTTCATAAAACATTCTGTAGAATATGTTAGATCCTAAAACAAATTTCAATAAATTTTAAGACTGAACTCATACGAATTATCTTTCCCAATTGGAATAGAATCAAGTTAGAAATCAGTAATAGAAGAAATACTGGAAAAGTAGTTAGCCCTCTGTATCTATCCATTCTGTATCTGTGGATTCAACCAGCCATGGATTGAAAAATTTGGAAGAATAATATTGCATTTGTACTGAACAGACTTTTGGGGATCATTAGTCCCTAAAAATACAGTGTGACAAATATTTACATCACATTTATATTGTATTAGATATTACAGTAATCTTGAGATAATTTAAAGTACTCATATATAAGAGGATATGCATAGATTATGTACAGATATTTTGTATAAGGGACTTGAGCATCAGAATTTAGTGTCCTTGAGGTGTACTGGAACAAATCTTCCATATTAATGAACAACTATATATGGAAATTAAACAACATACTCTTAAATAACTAGCAGGTTGAAGAAGAAATCACAGGAGCATTAGAAACAATTTAAAGGTGAATGAAGATGAAAACAATATACATTACTTGTTTGATACAGTAAATGCAGTGCTTAGAGGAAAATTTCTTTTTTTGTGTGAGAGGCAGAGAGATAGAGACAGGGAGGTGCCATCTGCTGGGTTCACTCCTCAAATGTCTACAACAGCCAAAGTTGGCCAGGCTGAAACCAGGAGCCAGGAACTCAATGTAGGTCTCCCACGTGTGTGTTAGGGGCCCAGACATTTGATCCATCATCTGCTAACTCCCATGGACTATATTGGTAGGAAGCCAGAATCAGGAGCAGAGCTGGCATTCAAACCCAGGCACTCTGATGTGGGATGTGGGCTTCCCATGTAGCATCTTTTTTTTTTGGACAGGCAGAGTGGACAGTGAGAGAGAGAGACAGAGAGAAAGGTCTTCCTTTGCCGTTGGTTCACCCTCCAATGGCTGCTGCGGCCGGCGCACTACGGCCGGCGCACCGCGCTGATCCGATGGCAGGAGCCAGGTACTTCTCCTGGTCTCCCATGGGGTGCAGGGCCCAAGTACTTGGGCCATCCTCCACTGCACTCCCTGGCCACAGCAGAGAGCTGGCCTGGAAGAGGGGCAACCTGGACAGAATCTGGCGCCCCGACCGGGACTAGAACCCGGTGTGCCGGCGCCGCAAAGCGGAGGATTAGCCTAATGAGCCGCGGCGCCGGCCCTCATGTAGCATTTTACCTGCTATGCTGAACACCAACCCATCAAAGGGAAATCAGTAATGTAAATACCTATATTGAAAAATAAAGAGCTCAACTAAATAATCCAACTTTATATTTTAAAGAAAGTAGAAAAAGGAAATTAAACTCAAAGCTTGTAGAAGAAAGTAAATAATGAAGATTAGAATAGAGATAAACGAAATAGAGAATGGGAATACAATGTGGAGAATCACTAGAACCAAAAATTAATTCTTTGAAAAGATCAACAAATTGACAAACTTTTAGCTAGACTGACAAAAAAGAACAAAGATACATATAATGACTGATTTAAAAAAATGGATTATACAGAATACTATGTACAATAATATGCCAATAAGTTGGACAACTCACATAGAAAGACACATTACCAGACTTACTGAAGAAGAAATAAATAACTGGGAAAGCGTTCCTGAGCAAGAAAAACCAAGCTGGAGGCATCACAATACCTGACTTCAAAGCATACAACAAAGTTAAAGTAATTAAAACAGCTTGGTACTGGGATAAAAACTGATACACAGGTCAATGGAACAGAACAGAGTGTCCAGAAATTTTTTTTTTTCAGAAATTAATCCATGTACGTGCAACCAACTGGTTTTTTAAAACGAGATCTTGCCTTTTGATATTTTTTAAGATTTTATTTATTTATTTGAGAGAGAGAGTTGTGGACAGAGAGAAGAAGAGACAGAGAGAAAGATCTTCCGTCAGTTGGTTTTCTCCCCAGCTGGCCGCAGTGACCAAGCTGGGCTGATCTGAAGCCAGAAGCCAAGAGCCAGCTTCTTCCAGGTCTCACATGTGGTTGCAGGGCCCATGCTTTTGGGCCTTCTACTGTTTTCTCAAGCCATAGCAGAGAGCTTGATTGGAAGAGGAGCTGGTGCTGCAGGTAGAGGCTTAACCCACTATGCCACAGTGCCGGCCCTACCAACTGATTTTTTTTTTTTTTAAAGATTTATTTATTTTTTCAAAAGAGTTACACAGACAAAGGAGAGGTAGAGAGAGAGAGAGAGGTCTTTCATCCGCTGATTCACTCCCCAGTTGGCCATAATGGCCAGAGCTGTGCTGATCTGAAGTCAGGAGCCAGGAGCCAGGAGCCTGGAGCCTGGAGCTTCTTCCATGTCTCAAATGGGTCCAAGGGTCCAAGGACTTGGGCCATCCTCTACTGCTTTCCCAAGCCATAGCAGAGAGCTGGATCAGAAGTGGAGCAACCGGGCATCGAACTGGCGCCCAAATGATGTGCCAGCACTGTAGATGGCAGCTTTACCCACTACACCACAGCGCTGGCTTCAATCACTAGCTGATTTTGATAAAAGTGCCCAGACCATCCAGCAGGGTAAGGATAATCTTTTCAACAAATGGTGCTGGCAAAACTGGGTCTATATATATAGAAGGACGAAATTAGCTCCATGTTTTTCATCACATACAAAGATCAACTCAAGATGGATCAGAGACCTAAATTTAAGACCTAAGACTATAAAGTTGCTGTAAGAAAATGTAGGAGAAACAGTCCAAGACATTGGTGTAGGGGATGACTTCCTGGACAAGACCCCCAAAGCACAAGCAACAAAAGCCAAACCAAACAAATGTGACTGTATCAAACGCAGAAGCAATGGAAATGATCCAGAGAGTGAAGAGACATCCAACAGAATGGGAAGAAATATTTGCAAACCACCTGTCTGACAAAGGATTAATATCTTGAAAATATCAGCAATTTAAAAAATTCAACAGCAACAACAAAACAGCCAGTCGAGTTGAGAAATGGGCAGATGACTTCAATAGATAGCTCTCAAAAGAGGAAATATAAATGGCCAATAAATGTGAAAAAATGCTTAATATCCTTAGCCATCAGGGAAATGCAACTCAGGACCACAATGAGATGTACCTCACCCCTGTCAGAAAGATTAAAAGCCAAAAGTCAGAGAGTAACAAGTGCTGGTGAGGATATGGACAATATTTATACACTGTTGGTAGAAATGTAAATTAGTGCAGCTACTGCGCAAAACAGTGTGGAGATTTCTTAAAAAAAAAAAAAAACAGAAATAGACCCATTATTGGGTATATAAGCAAAAGATCTGAACACAGTGTATCAAAATGATAACTATGGGGCCGGTGCTGTGGTGTAGCGGGTAAAGCCACCTCCTGCAGTGCTGACATCCCATATCTGCACTGGTTCCAGTCCCAGCTGCTCCACTTCTGATCCAGCTCTCTGCTATGGCCTGGGAAAGTAGTAGAAGATGGCCCAAGTCCTTGGGCCCTGCACCTGCATGGAAGACCTGGAAGAAGCTCCTGGCTTCAGATCAGTGCAGCTCTGGTTGTTGCTGCCACCTGGGGAGTGAACCAGCAGATGGAAGACCTCTCTCTGTGTCTCTCTCTCTTTTTGTCTGTAACTCTGACTTTCAAATAAATAAATAAATCTTAAAAAATAAAAGAGAGATATATGTGCACCACCATGTTTTTAGTAGCACTGTTTATAATAGCCAAAATTTGGAATCAACCAAAGTATCAATAATCAGATGAATGGATAAAGAAAATGTGGCATATATATACAATGGGATATTATTCAGCTATAAGAATGAAATTCTACACTTAACCAGCATAATGGATGCCTCTGGAGGACATCATGTTGAATGAAATTAGCCAGACCCAGAAAGAACATGCCGCATGTTCTCTTTTGTATGTGGGAACTAAAATTAAAAAAAAAAAAAAAAAGAGAGAGAAAGAGAAAGAAATGACTGTGTGTATCAGTATTGCTGCAAATATAGTTTTGTAAAACTTTGTTTTATACCTTTGTCAAACCAATGATTAAAAATGTTATAGTACTATAGTTTTAATGATTATGATTACTTTAACATTTACTGTATGTGGGTGAAATGGTCATTTTTCCATTGTTTATAGCCATTGTCTGTATTCCCACTAAACTAAGGTCCTTTTGCTTTTTACTTGTTAAACTTATTTTGTGAAATATTAAGCCTCTTTACTGCAATATAATTTTAAAACATGTTATCTCAAAAACAAAAAAAAAAGGGGCAAAGGAAAGAGGACTGGAGTGAGGGAAGATGAGGGAGAGGGGGAGGGAGGAAGGGAATATAATGTTCATAGAATTGTATCTACAAATCTCATTGAATCTGTTAAAAACTAATTAAACATTAAAATTTAAAATAGAAAAGAAATAAGCTGCAACAGACATATAACAGGTAAACAGATTGAATTAGTAAAAAAAAAAATGAAAAGAAATAAACTCCTCAACAAAGAAAACTCCAGGACCATATGTCTTTTCTGATGAATTTTACTAAACATTAAAGAAGAATTTATAGCAACTCCTCTGAAACTCTTCCAGAAAATTGGAGGGGAGAGAATAAGAATACATTTTCACTTGTTCCTTGAGGCTAGTCTTACCCTGATATTGAAACCAATAGTAGCATGAGGAAACTAGAGATCAGTATTTCTTATGAATACAGATGTGAAAATTCCCGAGAAAATACCAGCAAACTGAATTTAATAGTGTATTTAAGGAATAAACACCCTGGCCAAGTGGGATTTATCCCATGGATGAAAGCATGGTTCAACATAAGGAAATCAATTAATGTAGTACACCACATTAATAAAATGAAAGGAAAAAAGCACGCAGTGATCTCATTTGGAGCATAAACTGACAAAATCCAACAGCTGTTCATGTTAGCAGGGAACCCACCATTTCCTAGCATTCAACATTTATGAAAAGCCCACAGCTAACATCTAACTCAGTGGTAAAGGGCTAAAAGCTTTTCTCTTGTGATCAGGAACAGGATGAGGATACTTTTTCTTACTGCTGTTATTCGTAATGAGTGGAAATTATAGCCAGAGCAGTTAGGCAAGAAAAAGAAATAAAGACATGCAGATGGGAGAGGAAGAAGTAAAATTATCTGCATTTGTAGATGACACGATTCTTTGTGTAGAGAATCACAAAGACCTCCCCCCCAATAATCTAATAAACCAATTGAGCAAAGGTGTAGGTACCAAAAATAGTTACATTTCTGTATACTAACAATGAATAGTAAGAAAAAAAAAACCTTAATAAAATCTGTTTATAATAGCATCCAAAAGCATAAAGGAGTATACTCCTTTATGAAAATCTATACATTGAAAACAAGATGTTATTGAAAGAAATTAAAGACCTAAAGAGAAGGGGTCTTCAGAAAGAACATGGAAAATGCATACTATGAAAACCTGTGCATGGATTTCAAAATTTTTTGTACCAAAGTAAACTTACCTTTTATTTACATTTTTCCATGAGCTCCTTTTTTCTTTCTTTTTTTTTCTTCAAAGCTTTCTTTCAAGTCTGTGACAGAGACAAGGAGAGAGATTGGGCAGGATAGGGGGTGGGGATGGGGGTTGGGTCAGGCTGAAACCAGGAACCCAGAATACCATCCGCTACTCCTATATGTGTGAATGGGACCCAAGTACTAGGGCCATTATCTGCTGCCTTCCCAGGTGCATTAGGAGGCTGGATTGGAAATGGAGTAGCTGGGGCTTGAATTGGCACTTTAATATTAAATATTGGCTTGCCACATTGCTGCTGCTTAACTTAGTTTGCCACAGTGCCTCCCCGCCACCCACCCCCAACCAGTGAGCTTGCTCTTTTTCTACTACTTTTTATGCTTTTGTTTTGTAACTCAACTTAAGAGGCAGGGAAGGAAGGCAGGAGAGAGAGAGAGAGAGAGAGAAGGAGGGAGAAGGAGGGAGAAGGAGGGAGAAGGAGGGAGAATGGACTGGGGCCAAAGCTAGGAGCTAGAAACTCTATCCAGGTCTTCCAAATGGGTGGCAGGAGCCCAGTTACTTTAACCGTCATTGCTACCTCCCAGAATCTTCAATAGCAGGAAATGGGAGCTAGTAATTGAACATAGGTACTCTGAAATGGGATGCAGACATCTGACTGTTAGCCTAAATGTTTACCCTCACCCCTACCCGAGATTTGAAGTAGCCTCTTAAGTAGAAAGACATCTTGTATTCATGGTTTGGAAGGCTTAATACTGTTCAGATGACAGCACTATCCAAAGCAATCTATATTTTCATATCCTATAAAGATTCCTGTGGTAGAATTATTCTTAGGTGTTTAAACCCAACTGAAAATTGATCCCTGTTAAAAATAAGAGTGGGAATAAGAGAGGAAGGAGTTGTACAGTTCAGCCTGTGCTCCCTCAGACTTACCCCTAAGGGTAAAGCTAAAAACTTGCCATGGGAATCCAGATCCCATTAAGTTGGCAGGTACCAATGCCACCTTACTAGTTAAAGTGATCAGTTTAAGTTCATAACTGGTCAAAAAGATAGCATTAAGTGTCAAAGGGATCACATAAATAAGACCAGTGTCTGCTAATAATAATTGATAAGATTAAAAAGGAGAGAATGATCCAACATGGAAAGTGGGATACACAGCAGACTCATAGAATGACAAATGGCCTAAACAGCGCTCTGGCCTTAGAATCAGCCCTTAAGGCATTTGGATCTTGCTAAAAAGCCCATGAGAGTATCTCAGGCATGGAAAGCCAAGCACTGGCAAAAAATGACCTAAATGAAAGATCTCTGTGAGTGAGATCCTAGTGGAAAGAATGGGCCATCAAAGAAGGAGGTACCTTTCTCTGAAGGGAGGAGAGAACTTCCACTTTGATTATGGCCTTGTCTAAATAAGGTCAGAGTTTGAGATCTCAAGAGGCTTCTATAGCCTTGGCAGCTCCTGACAAGAGCCTTGGGTGATTATACATAAGAGGGTCAATTGTTGAATCAACAACGGGAGTCACTGTGCACTTGCTCCCCATGTAGGACCTCTGTCCTTAATGTGTTGTAGTATGAGAATTAATAGTAAAACTAGTCTTCATACAGTACTTTATACTTTGTGTTTCTGTGTGGGTGCAAACTGTTGAAATCTTTACTCAGTATAGAGTTGATCTTCTGTATATAAAGAAAATTCAGAATGAATCTTAATGAAGAATGGGATGGGAGAGGGCGTAGGAGATAGGATAGTTTGTGGGTGGGAGGGTGGTTATGGGGAGAAGAACTGCTATAATCCAAAAGTTGTACTTTTGAAATTTATATTTATTAAATAAAAGTTTTTTTTTTTTTTTTTTGACAGGCAGAGTGGACAGTGAGAGAGAGAGACAGAGAGAGAGGTCTTCCTTTGCCGTTGGTTCACCCTCCAATGGCCGCCGCGGCTGGCGCGCTGCGGCCGGCGCACCGCGCTGATCCGATGGCAGGAGCCAGGAGCCAGGTGCTTTTCCTGGTCTCCCATGGGGTGCAGGGCCCAAGCACCTGGGCCATCCTCCACTGCACTCCCTGGCCACAGCAGAGGGCTGGCCTGGAAGAGGGGCAACCGGGACAGAATCCGGCGCCCCGACCAGGACTAGAACCCGGTGTGCCGGCGCCGCTAGGCGGAGGATTAGCCTAGTGAGCCGCGGCGCCGGCTAAAAGTTTTCTATTAAAAAATAAATAAAGCTAAAAAAAATTCCCGTGGTAAAAAGGTTGATCTTCAGATTCATGTGGAATTGCGTTAGGCAAAAATAGTCAAAGCAATCTTGAAAAAGAACAAGGATAGAGAATTCATTCTTCCCAATTTCAAAACTTAATTATAAAGCTACAAAAAGCAGTATGGTACTGGCCTAAGGACTGAAATATAAGTATAGGCCAATAGAATTGACTAGAGACCATAAAATAAACCAATAAATCTGTAGGCAACTGATATTTGAGAAGAGTGCCGAGACCATTCAATGTAGAAAGAAGAATCTTGAATAAATGGTTCTGGGACAACTCGATGTTCACCTGTAAAATGATAAAGTTGAACCCTTACCTCACACCATAAACAAGGGATCTTTGCAACATTAATAGAAGGTGCATATTATGAAAACACTGTTCATTGATTTCCAAGATTTTTGTTGTATCAAAATAAACTTACTGGGGCTGATGCTGTGGTGTAGTGAGTAAAGCCGCCACCTGCAGTGCCGGCATCCCAAATGGGCGCTGGTTAAAGTCCTGGCTGCTCCACTTCCAATCCAGCTCTCTGCTATGGCCTGGGAAAGCAGTAGAAGGTGGCCCAAGTGCTTGGGCCCCTGACCTGTAGGAGACTCTGAAAAAGATCCTAGGTCCTGGCTTCAGATCAGCCCAGCTCTGGCTGTTGTGGCCATTTGGGGAGTGAACCAGTGAATAGAAGACCTTTCTCTCTGTCTCTCTCTCTCTCTGTCTGTAACTCTACCTTTCAAATAAATAAATAAATAAATAAATAAATCTTAAAATGAATCAGTGGCTGCCAGCGCCGCGGCTCACTAGGCTAATCCTCTGCCTTGTGGCACCGGCACACGGGGTTCTAGTCCTGGTCGGGGCGCCGGATTCTGTCCCGGTTGCCCCTCTTCCAGGCCAGCCCTCTGCTGTGGCCAGGGAAGGCAGTGGAGGATGGCTCAAGTACTTGGACCCTGCACCCAATGGGAGACCAGGATAAGTACCTGCCTCCTGCCATTGGATCGGCGTGGTGTGCCGGCCGCGGCGGCCATTGGAGGGTGAACCAACGGCAAAGGAAGACCTTTCTCTCTGTCTCTCTCTCACTGTCCACTCTGCCTGTCAAAAAAAAAAAAAAAAAAAAAAAAAAAAAAAAATCAGTGGCCTAAATATGAGAACTGAATACAAAACAAAAAGTATCCAAAATGATTCTTATTTTTAGGAACCATCCAAAAAAATTGTTGACGCACCTCCAAATGACATATTCAGAGAGCCAGTATGCTCAGCATCACTAGTGATCAGGGAAATGCAAATGAAAACCACAATGAGGTGTACCTACTAAGAAGGCTAGAATAAAAAAATCAACAATAACAAGTATTTCATGATGTGAAGAAACTGGAGCCCCTCATATAATGCTGGTGAATGTGTAAAGTGTTTTAGCCCTTGTGAAAAGTTTGACAGTTCATCAGATTAAAGCATAGTTGAATTACCATTTTGACATAGCAATTCCATTCCTGGTTGTAAAACCAAGAGAATTCAAAACAGGTGCTCAAATAAATATATGTACATGTATGCTTATTTTAGCACTATTTACAGTAGCCAGATGATGGAAACAGACCAAATGTCTATCAGAGGGTGAATGGATAAACAAGTTGTGATGTCTACATTTCATTGGTAATTATTTTTATTTAGCCATGAGAAAAAGCAGTGATCCATGCAAGGAAGCCTCAAAAACACTATGTAAAGTGAAAGAAGGAGTCAGAAACAAAATGTATCATTCTGTGTCTATGTATTTCTATGTATAATTCTATTTATATGGGGTATCTGGAGTGGGTAGTCAATAGAGATGAAATGAAGGTTGGTGTTTGCTTGGGCCTGATGTAAGGGGAAATGGGAACAGCCACATGCAATGGGTGTGGAATTTTCTTTGGGAATAATAAAAATGATTTGGAAATAGATACAGGATGCTAGTGCTGCAGAATATAGCTTTACCTGCTACACCACAGCGCTGGTCCCTATTACCTGTTTTTTGAAAAGGATTTATGGGGCCAGCGCCTGTGGCGTAGTAGGTTAAGCCTCCTTTTGCAGTGCATATGGGTGCCAATTGCTCCAGCTGTTCCTCTTTCTATCGAGCTCTCTGCTAATGGCCTGGAAAGCAGTGTAAGATGGCCCAAGTGCTTGGGCCTCTCCACCAATGTGTGAGACCCAGAAGAAGCTCCTGGTTCCTGACTTCAGATCAGCCCAGCTCCAGCTGTTGCAGCCATTTGGGGGTTGAACCAGCAGATAGAGGACCTCTCGGCCGGCGCCACGGCTCAATAGGCTAATCCTTCGCCTGCGGCACTGGCACATCGCGTTCTAGTCCCGGATGGGGCGCCGGATTCTGTCCTGGTTGCCCCTCTTCCAGTCCAGCTCTCTGCTGTGGTTTGGGAGTGCAGTGGAGGATGGCCCAAGTCCTTGGGTTCCGCACCCGTATGGGAGACCAGGAGAAGCACCTGGCTCCTGACTTCGGATCAGCGTGGTGCGCCGGCCACAGCAGCCATTGGAGGGTGAACCAACGATAAAGGAAGACCTTTCT
This sequence comes from Oryctolagus cuniculus, assembly GCF_051225735.1. NCBI lineage: Eukaryota > Metazoa > Chordata > Mammalia > Lagomorpha > Leporidae > Oryctolagus > Oryctolagus cuniculus. The sequence goes on along the minus strand of NC_142872.1, from coordinate 99,888,546 downwards.
CTTTGTCTCTCTCACTGTCCACTCTGCCTGTTAAAAAAAAAAAAAAAAAAAGACCTCTCTCTCTGTCTCTCCCTCTCTCTAACTCTGCTCTCAAATGAATAAATAAATCTTCAAAAATATATTTTATTTGAATGCAGAGTTACAGAGAGAGATCTTCCATCCACTGGTTTATTCCCCAGATGGCTGCAATGGCTAGGGCTGGACCAAGCAGAATCCAGGAGCCAGGAGCTTCATTTGGGTCTGTCACAAGGGAGCTTGATGGGAAAGTGGAGCAGCTGGGACTTGAACTGGCGCGCTATGGGATGCCAATGTTTCAGGTGGTGGCTTTACTTGCTTTGCCACAATGCTGGCCCTGATAATCATTTTTTTTTTTAAAAGATTTATTTATTTACTTGAAAGTCGGAGTTACACAGGAGAAAAGCAGAGGCAGAGGCAGAGAGAGAGAGGTCTTCCATCTGCTGGCCCACTTCCCAATTGGCCCCAGCGGCTGGAGCTGCGCTGATCCGGAGCCAGGAGCCAGGAGCTTCCTCCAGGTCTTTCACATGGGCTCAGGGGCCCAAGGGCCTGGGCCATCTTCCAGTGCTTTCCCAGGCCACAGCAGAGAGCTGGATTGGAAGTGGAGCAGCCGGGACTGGAACCAGTGCACATATGGGATGCTCGCACTGCAGGCAACGGCTTTACCCTCTATGCCACAGCACCGGCCCCTGATAATCATTTTAAAAATATTTATTTTATATATTTGGAAGGCAGTTACCTTGGTGAGGGTAGGGTAGGGGAGAGAGGAGAGTGAGGGGTGGAAAGAGAGCAAGAGCGATCTTCTGTCTGCTGGTTCACTCCCAAAACACCTGCAGTGGTCAGCATTGGGCCAGGCTGAAGCCAGGAGCCTGGAACTCCATCTGGACCCTCCATGTGGGTGGCAGGGACCCAAGTACTTGAGCCATTTTCTTTAGCATTCCCAGGCACATTAGCAGGGAGTGGGATTGGAAGTGGAGCAGCTGGGACTTGAACCAGCGCCCATATGGGAGAGAGGTGTCTGAAGCCGCATCTTACCATGGGCTCTTGTTACAATAATTTTAAATTGTACAGTTCTGTGGCATTGGGAACATGTACATTATTCTGCACCTGTCACCATCATTCATCTCCAGACCATTTTCATCTGCCCAGATTAGAACTCTGTATCCATTAAGTACTACCTCCAATTCTTCTCTCTCCCCAGGCCCAGGCAGCTATCTGCCCTCTGTCTCTGTGAATTTGATTTCTCCAAGTACCTCATATTACTGGAATCATAACATTTGTTCTTTTGTGACTGGGTTATTTAGCATAATGTCTTCAGAGTCTATACTTGTGGTAACATATATCAGAATTTCCTTTTTTAAGGCTAAATAATATTCCAATTCACATATGTGCCACGTTTTGCTTCTCTCTCTCTATGGACACATGTTGCTTCAGCCTTTTGACTGTTGTGCATAATGTTGCTGTGAACATTGATGTTTGAGTCCATGTTCTCTGTTCTTATGAATATATAACCAAAATTCTAATTGCTGCATCAGAATTTAATTTTTTTAAATTTAATTATTTTTAAAGATTTATTTATTCAAAGGCAGAGTTACAGAGAGAGTGAGAGTCGGGGGGCGGGGGAGAGAGAGAGTCAGGGAGAGACAGGAGAGAGAGAGAGAGAGGGAGAGAGGGTATCTCTCATTTGTGGTTTACTCCCCAAGTGGCCTCAATGGCCAGGGTTGGGCCATGCTGAAGCTGGGAGCCTGGATTTTTTTTTTTTCTTCTTTCTTTTTTGACAGGCAGAGTTCTACAGTGAGAGAGAGACAGAGGGAAAGGTCTTCCTTCTGTTGGTTCACCTCCCAAATGGCTGCCACGGCCGGTGCACTGTGCCGATCCGAAACCAGGAGCCAGGTGCTTCCTTCTGGTCTCCCACATGGGTGCAGGGCCCAAACACCTGGGCCATCCTCCACTGCCTTCCCAGGCCACAGCAGAGTGCTGGACTGGAAGAGGAGCAACCGGGACTAGAACCTGGAGTGCTGGTGCCGCAGGCAGACGATTAGCCTAGTGAGCCGCGGCGCTGGCTGGGAGCCTGGATCTTCATCCAGGTCTCCCATGTGAGTGTCAGGGACCCAAGTATTTGGGCCATCTTCTGCTTCCCTAGAGTATTAGCATGGAGCTGGATTGGAAGCAGAGCAGCTGGGGCTCAGAATGCTGGTCCTTATATTTAATTTTTTTTAGGAACCACATGTTATCTTTCATAACAGCTGCATATACTAATGGGCAAGAGCTTTACTTTGTTTAATTCTTACCAGTACTTATTTCCTATTTGGTTTTTTACTAATAGCCAGCCTAATAGGTATAAAGTAGTAGCTCTTTCTTTTTTCTTTTGAAGATTTTATCTATTTATTTGATAGGTAGAGTTACAGACAGTGAGAGGGAGAGACAGAGAATTCTTCCTTCCGTTGGTTCACTCCCCAGATGGCTGCAATGGCAGGAGCTGCCCCGATCCGAAGCCAGGAGCCAGGAGCTTCTTCCAGGTCTCCCATGCGGGTGCAGGGGCCCAAGGACTTGGGCCATCTTCTACTGCTTTCCCAGGCCATAGCAGAGAGCTGGATTGGAAGAGGGGCAGATGGGACTACAACCAGTGCCCATATGGGATGCCAGTGCTGCAGGTGGAGGATTAACCTAGTGCGCCATGGCACTGACCCCCTCATTGTGGTTTTGATTTGCCTTTCTCTGATGATTAGTGATACTGAGTATATTTTCATATGCTTAGTGGCCATTTGTATGTCATTTTTGGAGAGAGATGTATTCATGTCCTTTGCCCATTTTAATATTGGATTTTTTAAAATTGTTGAGATCTAACAGTTCTTGGTATATCATGGATAAGAATCTCTTGTTGTATATATACTTTGCAGAATAAGTGACTTTTTAGATAAGCAAACCTGAGGTAATTCATTTTCAGCTGATCTAAATCATAAGTTTTTTTTTTTTTTTTCCTTAAGAACAGTAAACACCTTTATTACATGGTGGAGGACTTGTTTGCCTTTCCAGGCCTTGGTTTTCCTCGATAGAACTCCAGCCCCTTGCCCTCTGCTTGGCCAACTGGCCAGGTCCTGATGTGATGCACGCAAGAAGCTTGCCCCGTTGGAACTGCTCCTCCAGAAGACCACTGGTGTTGGCATTCTTTTTCCTCTCATTCTATTTCTTCTGAATTTTCTTTGATTGTTTTTTGTTTAGAATTTCTCCACCTCAGGAGTCAGTGGGGCCCCCTTCTTGGCAGCCCAGGGGCAGTGCATAGTGGGCTTGTACCACTGTTTGTACGGCGTGCTGTCTATAAGCACGATGCAGTTCTTCACTAGGGTCTTGGTGCGGACCGGCTCATTATTGGAGGCATTGTAGACAGCATTGATGATCTTGTTTTACGAGTACAACACTCAGAGCCACAGGAGAAGTTCCCCACATCCAGCCTCAGGGCACGGTACTTGTTGCCTTTTCGCACTAGTACTGTATGTATGCACTGGGGGCCTATCTTAGTGTTGGCAGCCAGGCTAAGCAGCTTCTGCTTTTTTTTTTTTTTTTTTTTTACAGATAGAGTTAGAGAGGACAGAGAGAAAGGTCTTTCCGTTGGTTCACTCCCCAAATGGCCGCTACAGCCGGCACTGCGCTGATCTGAAGCCAGGAGCCAGGTGCTTCTTCCTGGTCTCCTATGCGGGTGCAGGGGCCCAAGCACTTGGGCCATCCTCCACTGCCCTCCCGGGTCACAGAATAGAGCTGGACTGGAAGAGGAGCAACTGGGACTAGAACCTGGAGCCCATATGGGATGCTGGCGCCGCAGGCGGAGGATTAACCAAGTGAACAACAGCGCCGGCCCCATGCTTCTTATGGTAGGGCTTTCTTTTGCTCCCTGTCTTGTGACGCTTGTGCCAGTTGTCCCAAGAGATGCCCATCACTCAGCAGCGCTGGCTGGAGAGAGTAAACTGTAAGGTTTTTTTGTTTTGTTTTGTTTTAAGATTTTGTTTAGTTGAAAGAGTTACAGAGAGAGGGAGAGACAGAGGGAGAGAGAGATCTTCTATCTGCTAGTTTATTCCCCATACAGTTGCAACAGATAGAGCTGGGCCAGGCCAAAGCCAGAAGCTTCATCTGGGTCTCCCATGTGGGTGGCAGGGACTTAAACACTTGGGCCATCTTCCGTGCTTTTCCCAGGCCATTAGGAGGGAGCTGGGTGGGAAGTGGAAGAACTGGGACATGAACCGGCAGCCGTATGGGATGCTTGTGTCATAGATGATGGCTTAACCTACTGCACTGCAATGCTGACTCCCAAGCCATAAGTCTTGAAGGAAAATATTAACGGATCAAAGCTTGAATCTTTGGAAACTACTGATAAAATATGGGATAAATATAAAATATATTTTCTTAGGTTTTAAGCTCTTTATACAATAATAGACAAAAGCAAAAATACTAACATTGTGTTGTGGCTTATACCACATGGAGAAATGAGTTGATGTCAGTAGTATAAAGAGTGTAAGTAGTGTGAAAAAGGGAAGTATACAGTTGTTAAGATGTTTATAGCATACATGAAATAGTGTGGTATTTATTGAAGGTAGGCTGTGTATATTTTAGAGCAATTGCTATAAAATGAAATAAAGGAAAATAACTAATAAGCCCATAGGAGGATAAAATGGCATGCTAAGTCTAAACAGTCATGAGGAAGGTAGGTAATGTTGAAAAAAGGAAGTTATAGATGGGACAAAAATAGCAAACAGTAGATTTAAATCTAACCGTATTATTACAACAAATAGAAATGAGGTAAACATCCAAAAAGGCAAAGAATGTCAGCTTGGAAAAGCAGGATACAAGAAACGCACTTAAAATGTGAGACACAGATAAGCATACAAAGATGGATGGAGACTTCTGCATCTGGTTCATGTAGAGTAACAGGGATGGTATTGACCTGCCTCTTTTTTTTTTTTTTAAAGATTTATTTGAAGACAGAGTTAGAGATCAATCTTCCATCTGCTGGTTCACTCCTCAAATGGCTGCAAATGGCCAAGGCTGGGCAGGGCCAAAGCCAGAAGCCCAAGGACTTGGGCTGCTTTCTCTGGCACATTAGCAGGTAGCTGGGTAAGCAATGGAGCAACTGGGACTTGAACTGGTGGCACCAGCATTCCAGGTAGCAGTTCAATCTGTTAATCACAACTCCCGTGCTCTCCCCCCCGCCCCAACTTCTTGCAATCATACCCTTCCTGCCCCTAAGACAAAATACATGGAAACCACAGTTCTCAGGACATTGGACACCATGCAGTGAGGATTGCTGATCTCTGAGAGATGAGAAACAAAACAAGCCTTACATTGCCCCAGCCTACGACATTCAGAGACTTCCCAGGATCTGGTGTAGGGAGTATAAAAACTAAGCTGTGGAGCCTGGCAGACTCTTGCAGCTGAGGAAAAATTGCTCCTTTGGAACCAACTAGCATATTAGAAATATAAGATTTGAAAGAAGCAAACTATTTCCTCATTACCGAAATGAAGCCCAGAACAATGTTCAGCAAGATTTATAGGAATAAAGACCTAGTCCAGAACTTGGTAAAATTTGTGGTGTGTGTCATTCAGAGATTACTGTGTGGAAATAAGCACGAAAGTAAAACCCACAATGAGGAGAATAATCATAACAGAAAATACTACATTAGCAGATCACATTAAAATCAGGTATTATAACTGTTTCATATTTTCAAAAATTTAGAGGTATAGAAGTACAAAAAGATATCCATCAAACCTGCATAGTTTTAAACTATACCTGAGATCAAAAATATACTAAATGAGATTAATGACCAATTGAACATTGCAGCAAAAAAAAATGATCAATGAATTTGAAGGCATAGTAATAGAAACCATGTAGAATGAAGCACAAAAAGAATAAAAAAATATGGAAAGCATCAGTGAGCTGTGGGACACCTTCAGGCAGCCAAATGTATGAATAATTAGAGTTTTCAAAGATGGCAGCATGCAGAAAAATGTATTCCAAAAAATAATGGTCAAAAACTTTCCTGACTTGCTGAAACCATAAACCTACAGATAAAGAAGTTCCATGAACTCCAGGTACGAGAAACAAAACAACTCCCAGGTGTATCGTATTCAAATGATTGATTGAATGCAGGTGACGAAGAGAAAATCTTAACAGTAGTCAGAGAAAGAGAAAAAAGAAAATGGTCATGGTATGTGCAGAGGAGCAGAGAAAAACACAAGATTTTTTTTTTTTTTCCAGAAGTAGTATAACCAAGAAAACGGTGGAGAAGCATCTTTATTTTATTTAAGCATTTAATTTTTAGTTATTTCCAACACAGAGAGAGAGAGAGAGAGAGAGAGAGAGGGAAGGAGGGAGGGAGGGAGGGAGAGGAATCTTCCATCTGTTGATTGACTCCCCACACACCTGCAACAGCCAAGGCTGGGTCAGCCTGGAGCCAGGAGCCTGGAACGCAATACAGGTCTTCCATATGGGTGGCTGCCTATCAGAGTGTGCATTAGCAGGCAGCTGGACTGGGAAGCAGAGTCAGGCACTCCAGTATGGGTTGGGATCATCTTAAGTGGCTGCGTAACTGCTGTACCAAAAACCCACCTTGAGAAGAATCTTTGAAGTACTGGAAGATGAAAAATGTTCTTTAGAAAACACTTTTTAAAAGAATTCTTTACCCAGCAGAAAATGTTTCTCTCTCTCTCTCTCTCTTTTTTTTTTTTTAAGATTTATTTATTTATTTGAAAGGCAGAGTTATAGAGAGGCAGAGGCAGAGAGGGAGAGAGAAGTCTTCTATCTGCTGGTTCACTCCTCAAATGGCCACAATGAAGCCAGGACCCAGGAGCTTCTTCTGGATCTCTCATGCAGGTGCAGGTCTACTGCTTTTCCAGGCTATATCAGAGAGCTGGATCAGAAGTTGAGCAGCCAGGACTCGAACTGGCACCCATATGGGGTGTCAGCACTGCAGGAGCAGCTTTATTGTTTGGTGCTGGCCCTGAAAATATGTTTCAGCAACAAAGATGAAGTAAGGATATTTTCTTTATTTATTGGAAAGGCATAGTGAGAGAGCAAGAGGGAGAGAGGGAAAGAGAATCTTTTACCTACTGCATCACTCCCAATTGTCTGCAATAGGTGAGGTGAGGTCAGGTGGAAGCCAGGAGCCGGGAACTCCTGGGTATCCCATGTTGGTGACAGGGTCCCAGGTAGTTGAGCCACCTCCTGTTGTGTCCCAAGGTATGCATTAGGAGGAAGTTGGATCAGAAGTGGAGGCAGGAGTCAAACCGAGGCATTGGCGATGCAGGCATCCAGTGTAGTGGCTTAATCAACTGTGCTACAGTGCCCTTCCCTAAGATGTTTTCTAATACACAAAACCTGAAGGAATTAATTACTAATATTCCCTAATAGGAGAAAATTTAATTCAATTTTTATTTACTTTTCATTTTATTTTGAAAGGCAGAAAGTGATCTTCTGCACATTGGTTTAAACTTGAAATCCCAGGCTGCAGCCAGGAACTTGGAACTCAACCTGGGTCCCAAATACTTGGGCTATCAGCTGCTCCCTCCACGGGTGCACTTTAGCAGGGAACTGGATCAGAAGCAGAGGTGCTGGATTTGAGTCAGACACTTTGATATGGGGTACAGGCGACTTACTTGCTGTGCCAAACACCTGTCCCTGAAGAAAACGTTATAGCAGACCTTCAGATATCAGGAAAGTGATGACAGATGTAAATATGGATTTAGGTAAAAGAAGAGCACTAGAAATCATAACTACTTTGGTAAATATGTAAGATTTTTTTCTTACTGAATCTCTGTAAAAGATAATTAACTTTATTTTCTTTTTATGTTTAGAAATAGGTTTGCTGGATCATATAATAGTTCTATTTTTACTTTTTAAAAAAGATTTTATTTATTTGAAAGGCAGAATGATAGGGAGAGACAGACAGATCTTCTATCTGTTGGTTCAATTCCCTAATGCCCATAACATTTGGGGGTGAGCCAGGCTGAAGCCAAGAGCCAGGAACTATGTACTTTTAGGCATTTTGGCAGGAAGCTAGATTGGAAGTGGAGGTGGTCATGATCCCAGGCACTCTGAAATGGGATGTCGGTATTCCAAGTTGGGACTTAACCCACTGCACTACAATGCCCATGCCACATAATCAACTTTCTAAAGCAAAACTATTAACAAGACAGGGTGGTAACAATAGCTTAATGGCAGAAATGGACAAATGGAGGTACAGTATTATAAGGCTGGTGGTGGGGTGTGCCTTGGGGCACAGGGGGTTAAGCTGCCACATGGGATATCCACATCCCTTATTGGATTGCCAGTTCAAGTCCTGGCTGCTCATCTTCCAACCCAGCTTCCTGCTAATGTGCCTGGGAAGGCAACAGATGATGACCTAAGGACTTCGAATCCTGCCGCCCATGTGGGAGACCTGGATGGAGTTCCAGGCTCTGGGGTCAGCCTGGCCTAGCTCCGGGAGGAATCTCTCCTCCCCTCCCCCCCTTTCAAATAATTAAATAAATTTTAAAAAATAAAATTAAAAAATTTTACTTGAAAGTGGGTTGTGACCAATTAAAGATATGTACTGTGTACCTTACAGCAACCACTGAAATAGTGAAGCAGAGTTATATGTAAGAAAACAAAAAAAGGAGGAGTTAAGATAGAATAGTAAAATTAATCTAACAGGAGAGAATGTGGAAAAAAGAAGAAACCAAAATGACCAAATATAAAATAGTAAGAGGATAGTCTCAAACTTAATCATTTGAATAATCATGTTAAATGCAAGTATTCTAAAAGCCCAGTTCAGAGGCTGGGTTTGTTTAATTGGATAAAAAAGCAAAATCCAACTATATACTTATTTCCAAGAAATATTTTAATTATAAACACAGATTAAAAGCAAAATATGGCCTGGAAAAGCAGTGGAAGATGGCCCAAGTCCTTGGGCCCCTGCACCCACATAGGAGACCCGGAGGAAGCTCCTGGCTCCTGGCTTTGGATCGGCTCAGCTTGGGCCGTTGGCAGCCATCTGGGGAGTGAACGAGCTGATGGAAGACCTCTCTCTCTGTCTCTACCTCTCTCTGTAACTCTGTATTTCAAGTAATAAAATAAATCTTTAAAAAAAATTAGGAGAACATAACAGTGTTGTGTTGATGCACCTAATGACAGTTTCAAAACACATGAAGCAAAAACCTGGTAAAAATGCACGAAGAAATTTAGAGATCCACTATCATTAGATTTCAGTAACTCCTTTTAATTGATATAGCAGGTATGCAGAAAATCATCGAAGATATATTAGACTCAAATTAACAGCCAGCGTGATCTGACCTGTTAAAAATTGCGTGTATAGAACACTTCAACTAAAAGAGCAGGATACTCCCAAGTCTGTACAGAACATTTACCCAGATAAACAACATGTATTCTGAACCATAAAATCTCTCTTTTTTTTTTTTTTTTTTTTTTTGGACAGGCAGAGTGGACAGTGAGAGAGAGAGACAGAGAGAAAGGTCTTTCTTTGCCGTTGGTTCACCCTCCAATGGCCGCCACGGCTGGCGCGCTGCAGCTGGCGCACCGCGCTGATCTGATGGCAGGAGGCAGGTACTTCTCCTGGTCTCCCATGGGGTGCAGGGCCCAAGTACTTGGGCCATCCTCCACTGCACTCCCTGGCCACAGCAGAGAGCTGGCCTGGAAGAGGGGCAACCGGGACAGAATCCGGCGCCCCAACCGGGACTAGAACCCAGTGTGCCAGCACCGCAAGGTGGAGGATTAGCCTAGTGAGCCGCGGCGCCAGCCACCATAAAATCTCAATGAATTAAAAAGGATTCAAGTCAGAAAGATTATTCTCTGAACAGTGGAATTAGAAATCATTATTAGAAAAATTATTGAAAAAAAAATCCCTGAGTACTTGGAATTAAATTAAACACACATGTAAGTAGTCAATGTTTAAAAAATAAATGAAGGGACTGGCGCTTTGGCGTAGCGGGTAAAGCTTTCGCCTGCAGTGCCAGCATCCCATATGGGCGCCAGTTTGAGTCCCGGCTGCTCCACTACTGATCCAGCTCTCTGCTATGGCCTGGGAAAGCAGTAGAAGATGGTCCTAGTCCTTGGGCCTCTACCCACGTGGGAGACCTGGAAGAAGCTCCTGGCTCCTGGCTTTGGATCGGCGCAGCTTGGGCCATTGTGGTCAGTTTGGGGGTGAACAATCGGATGGAAGACCTCTCCCTTCCTCCCTCCCTCCCTCCCCTTCTCTCTCTGTGAACTCTGACTTTCAAATAAATAAATAAATAAATATTTAAAAAAATGAAAAATGAAGTTAGAAAATACTTTAACAACAGTTGGCAATGTGACATTATAAGACAACACTAAAATAGTTCTTGGAGGAAGTTTATAGCATTAAATGTCTATATTAGAAAAGAAAAATGTCAAATAAATGACTTTAGTTTCTACCTGAAGGAAACAGATAAAGAAGAGCAAATTAATCCCAAAAGGAAATAGGTAACTTGAAAAGCCCTGAATTAAATATACAGAAATTATTATTAAAAATCTTCCTACAAAGAAAACTCTAGGTCCAATTGTTTCTCTGGTGAACAACAGACATTTAAGGAAGAAATAATATCAGTTTTTAAATGTATGTATTTATTTGAAAGGCAGTGTCACAGCGAGAGAGGGAGAGACAGAGATATCTTCCATCTCCTGCTTCATTCCCAAATGGCTGCAATAGTAGGGGTTGGGCCAGACCAAAGCCAGGAGCCTTGAACTCCTCCTTGGGTGCAGAGACCCAGGGACTTGGGCCATCTTCCACTGCTTTCCCAAGCACATTAGCAGGGAGCTGGATTGGATGTGGAGCGGTGAACACACGAAACATTGCCGTTATGGGATGCTGACATTGCAGTCAGCAGCTTAACCTGCTGTGCCACGACACTGGCACTACAGATAATTTTCAGAGTGAAAGCATTGTTAGGTGCTGGTGCTGTGGCGCAGTGGGTTAATGCCCCGGCCTGAAGTGCCGGCATCCCATATAGGCGCCGGTTCTAGTTTCGGCTGCTCCTTTTCCAATCCAGCTCTCTGCTATGGCCTGGGAAAGCAGTAGAAGATGGCCCAAGTCCTTGGGCCCCTGCACCTGCGTGGGAGACCTGGAGGAAGCTCCTGGCTCCTGGCTTCAGATCGGCACAGCTCCGGCTGTTGTGGCCATCTGGGGAGTGAACCAGCAGATGGAAGACCTCTCTCTGTCTCTACCTCTCTCTCTAACTCTGTCTTTCAATAATAAATAAAATAAATCTTAAAAAAAAGTTTAAAAAAAAAAGCATTGTTAGAGGCCTCTTGCAGGGAAGACGGGTGAGTGTTTCACAAAATTTGAAATGATGGAAATCTCCAGCTGCCTCTTCTATCTCTTTTTGTTTTCTAAAATTTATTTTATGTATTTGAGGGAGAGGGTGCATGAGAGAGACACAGATAGTTCTGACAGAATTGTCGTCCTCTGGTTCATTCCCCCAGTTGCCACAGTGGTTGAGGCTGGGCTGGGGCTGAAACTGGGAGCTGGGAACTCAATCCAGATCCCCCACGTAGATGACAGAAACCCAACCATGTGTCATTACCTGCTGCCTCCCAAGGGTGCACATTAGCAGGAAGCTGGAATCAGAAGCCGAGACAGAATTGAAACCCATGGACTCTGATCTGGAATGTAGGTGTCCCAGTGGGCATCTTAACTGCTAGACCAAATACCCACCCGATCTCTTGCCTTTTACGTAGAGTCCAGTGATAAAGGGCTGCAATCCAGAAACATCTGAATGTGGGAAAACCCAGCATTGCTTTACATAAGTGCTTTGCAGAGACTTCAGTTCCTGAGTTCCAGTTTCATTTTGTGAAGCTAGTGTAGGGTTCATATGAAAATCCAGGAAGGAGAGTAAATGAAATAAACTGTTTAGGTTAGTGAGTGACACTGCTTTCTTTTTTTAAAAATTTTTTTTTCATTTTATCTGAGAGAGAGAGAAATAGAGACAGAGATCTTCCTTCCTATTCAACCCCACTCCCCCCAAATGCCTGCAATACCTGGGACTTGGAATCAGGCATTCCAATATGAGATGTGCACCAAATGTTAATCTTGATGACATTGGTTTCTTGTTTTAACTTTTTTGTTGCAAGCAAGTGAACTTTTCTTTTCTTTTTTTTTTTTTTTTAAGATTTTATTTATTTGAGAGATAGAGTTACAGACAGTGAGAGGGAGAGACAGAAAAGTCTTCCATTCGCTGGTTCACTCTCCAGATGGCCAAAACTGCTGGAGCTGTGCCGATCCGAAGCCAGGAGCCAGGTGCTTCTTCCTGGTCTCCCACGCGGGTGCAGGGGTCCAAACACTTGGGCCATCCTCCACTTCTTTCCCAGGCCATAGCAGAGAGCTGGATTCGAAGAGGGACAGCCAAGTCTAGAACCGGCACCCATATGGGATGCTGGTGCTGCAGGCAGAGGATTAACCTACTGCGCCATGGTGCTGGCCTCAGCAGGTGGACTTTCTTTGGCTTATTTGGTTCCACATTTTTACATTTTTGTGCTGTTCATGGGGTACTTTGATGTTTAAAATGGCCCTGAAGCACAGTACTTAAGTACAGTGTAGTGTTTCTAAGCATGAGGACTCTGTTGTGCTTTACAGCAAGAATACATGACTAAGCGTTGTTCAGGCAGGAGTTGCAGTACTGTTACTTTTTGAGTTCAACAGTAGTATATAATAATAGGCGTTCAAAGAGAAATATGCATAAAACAAGGTTACATGTTGATCAGTTGACTGTGGCCAGGGGAACAGTGGTTTTCATAAATTCTCAGTTCATGGTTACGTCATAGAACCTATCTATCATTGACATATCATTTGTATGATGAATTTCAAAGTTGGAAGAGTATTTTATGAAAAGAATTACACATAATGAAGCAGCTGCAACGCTGAGTGGAAAAGGCAGGAGCAGGAGCACGAGAAGTAGGGATCACCATCATCTAGGTGATGAAGCAGAAGGTCCAGGTTCTGCAGCAGCAGGTGGATGATGCCAAGCAGAGGGCTGCGCACCACCAGGGGGAAGTGGGCCCAGGAGCAAGCTGAGCCTGAGGTCGCCTCCTTGAACCGTAGTAGCCAGTTGGTTGAAGAGCTGGACCCTGGCCGCTGCTCTGCAGAAGTTGGAGGAAATGGAAAATGCTGCTGATGAGCATGAGAGAGGTCTGAACAGTATTGAAAATTTGGCCTGAAAAGATGAAGAAAAGATGGGACCCCAGGTAAAGAAGCTAAGCACACTGCAGAAGAGACAGACAGGAAATATGAGGAGGGGCTTGTAAACTGGTGGTGATTGAAAACACAGAGGAATAAGCTGAGCTGGTAGATTCCTGTTGCTGAGATAGATGAGGAGATCAGAATGATGGAGCAGAAGCTGGAGTGTCTGAGTGTTGCTGAAGAAAAATGCTCTCAGAAAGAAGGCAAATACAAGGAGGACATAAAGATTCTTGATGATAAGCTCAAGGAGCCAGAGACCTGTGCTGAATTTGCTGAGATCAGTAGCAAAGCTGGGAAAGACAATTGATGATTTGGAAGATAAACTGAAATACACCAAAGAGGAGCTCCTCTGTACACAAAGGATGTTGGAGCAGACTCTGCTTGACCCCAGGCCTGCCCTGCTGTTGCTCCTCCCTCTGACGCTGACTGAGGCCAGCCTGCCCGAAGCTGACTCTAAACTGAGGGCTTATCTTGAACTGGAAGGCTGCTTTCTCCTTTTGCCACCCCTCTCTATCTTTAAACCCCTACCCTCATGTCTTTTTCACTGGCCTGTTGCTGCCTCTTCCCAGAGATTCCAGTGGGATTTGGGGCTGGACGCTTTTGGGAACAACATTTTTTTTTTTTAAAGATTTATTTATTTATTTGAAAGTCAGAGTTACACAGAGAGAGGAGAAGCGGAGAGAGAGAGAGGTCTTCCATCTGCTGGTTCACTTCCCAATTGGCTGCAACGGCCGGAGCTGCGCCAATCTGAAGCCAGGAGCCAGGATCTTCTTCCAGGTCTCCCACGCAGGTGCAGGGGCCCAAGGACTTGGGCCATCTTCTACTGCTTTCCCAGGCAATAGCAGAGAGCTGGACTGGAAGTGGAGCAGCTGGGTCTTGAACTGGCGCCCATATGGGATGCCGGTGCTTCAGGCCAGGGCATTAACAAGCTGCACCACAGTGCTGGCCCTGAGGACAATATTTAAGGGAGTATGAGTATAATGCAAGGTGTCTTTAAAAGTGTGTTGTGATATACACATTTTATAATTACCTGTTTTGTTGTTGGAGCAACCATTTTGTAGAAGAGTCAAAGTAGTCCACACTCTGAAGCAATAATCTAATCCTTTTTTTACGTTTTGAAGGTAATTTATCAGCTTAATGCATAGTGCCCTCTCCATAGAGGAGGGAAAGAGGGATGGGCCTGTGTTACTAGGAGCCAGAGAGAACCCAGGGAAAGACTCCACTATGGGGAACCCTATTGCTCTGTACAAAGTATCAGCCAAACCAGAAAGTGATTTTAGAGGGAGTTGGCCAACCCCCCCCACCAAAAAAAAAAAAAAAAAAGCCTTGTTGTTCAGGTTTATAGCTTCAAGATATGTTTGAACAACTATTCTTGCATTTTTTTCATCAGAAGTGACCAAGGGGCCGGTGCTGTGGCATAGTGGGTAAAGCTGCCACCTGCATTGCCAGCATATGGGCGCCTGTTTGAGACCCGGCTGCTCCACTTCTGATCCAGCTCTCTGTTATGGCCTGGGAAAGCAGTAGAAGATGGACCAAGTCCTTGGGCCCCTGCACCTGTGTGAGAGACCCAGAAAAAGCTGCTGACTCCTAGCTTCAGATCAGCCCCAGCCATCGTGGCCTTTTGGGGATTGAACCAACAGAAGGAAGATCTCTCTTTCTCTGCCTCTGTCTTTGCCTCTCTGTAACTCTGCTTTTCAAATAATAAATAAGTAAATAAATAAATAAATACATAAATCTTAAAAAAGTGACCAAATTAGACCAGTTTTTTTGTCCTGCCTCTGTCCCTTTCCAACAATTTGCAGAATGGATACCCCTTAGGTTGAGGTGACCACTACATTGCTTTCCTGCCTCCTTAAAATAAAGAAAATTATATTTTTACTCCTGATTTAGCCATAAAAACCTTATCTCACCATCCTTTGCTGGGTCTGAAGCTTCTGTTTCTAAAAGCACCATCTCACTGTGCTTTGTATCAGTCAGTGCTGGAGAAATCTTGAATAGCTTATGTACAAAACTTTGACAATTTTATATTATTTTGAAGCTTTGCTTCTCTGGGCTTCGGGACCCTGGCCAACCCTGCTGGCTAGAAGAGCAATTTGCAGTCTGGGCTGCTGGTGTGCTGGTTTTTCCAAGGTTTTTTCCCCACCCAGTCCCATTTTAGGTGAAGTTTCTGTGAGGTTTGTTGTGTATACATTCTGCAGCTTTTTTTTGGCTTGAAATGTACTCTCCTCTTCTTTGGAGTGGTCTCGTTGGGGCTGGTTGGGAGAGAGATACCAATAGTGTAACTGTTTTGAGACTGAATATTGATAATAAATGTCTTTTTGAAATAAAGAACCAGTCCCTCCAAAAAAAAAAAAAAGAAAAATATTCATAGATTTCAAATTTGATTTGAACTCCAGTAAACTCATACTTATATTGTAACCTCTGAACAGGATCTAGTTTGTGGCACTAAGAAGGATAAGGTATCAATTTGAAAAGAGCATCTATCAGAAAAACATAAATTTTGCTAAAATTGAAGCCAGAACAAATATCCAATTTATGGCTGAGGCTTGGGTTGAAAAATTGTGAAATCATCAATGTTTAACAAAAAGCTTATGGCAGGCAGTGGGGATGGTGGTGCCACTATTCCATATGGGCACCGGTTCATGTCCTGGCTGCTCCTCTTCAATCCAGCTCTCTGCTGTGGCCTGGGAAAGCAGTGGAAGATGGCCCAAAATCTTGGCTCCTGCCTTTGGATCAGATCAACTCCGGCTGTTGAGGCCATTTAGGAAGGGAACTAGTGGATGGAAGACCTTTCTCTGTGTCTCCCTCTCTCTGTAACTATGCCTCTCAAATAAATAAATGATAAAATATTTTAAAAAGAAAAGCTTATGGGGACAATGCCTCACAAAAATTAGCGGTTTCCAAATGAATAACTCATTATTTAAAGAAGGGAGAGATGATGTTGAAGATGAAGCCCATGGTAGACCATCCACATCAACTTGCAAGGAAAAAAAATCTTCCGGCCCTCCTTGAGAAGGACTGAGGAGAAGCAGTATCATCAATAAAGACATCTCCATTGGTTCAGCTGACTGAAACGTTAAAGAAGAGTGAACTTTTCACTTAATGGATTCCAAAACCTTTGTTCTCAGATCAGCTGCAAACAAAAGCAGAACTAACTAACTTGAAGCCTTTCATCCAATGGTTCACTCCCCAAATGGCCACAAAGGCCGGGGTTAGGCCAGGCCTAAACCAGGAGCCTGGAGCTGCTGCTGCTTTGTTTTGTTTGTTTTTTTAAAGATTTATATATTTACTTGTAAGTCAGAGTTACATATAGAGAGAAGGAGAGGTAGAGAGAGAAAGAGAGGTCTTCCATCTGCTGGTTCACTCTCCAGTTGGTCTCAATAGCCAGAGCTGGGCCAATCCCAAGCCTGAGCCAAGAGGTACCTCCAATTCTCCCACGAGGGTGCAGGGGCTCAAGGACTTGGGCCATGTTCTATTGCTTTCCCAGGCCATAGCAGAGAGCTGGATCGGAAGTGCAGCAGCTGGGACTTGAACCGGTGCCCATACGGGATGCCAGCATTGCAGATGGCAGCTTTACTCACTATGCCACAGCACCAGCCCCTTGGAGCTGCTTCTGAGTCTCCCATGTGGGTGTAGGGACCCAAGCACTTTGTCCATCTTCCTCCGCTTTCCTGGGTACATTAGCAGAGAGCTAGCTAGATCAGAAGTGTAGCAGCTGGGACTCGAACTGGCACCCATATGGGATGCTGGCGCTGCAGGCAGAGGCTTAGCCCACTGTGCCACAGCGCCCCCAAAAGCAGAACTTTCAGTGGAAATTTTAAATTAGTAAGAAAAAAATCCTGACCTTTTTTTTTAAATTGTAGCATCAGATGAAAGATGATTTTACACAATACAGTACTGGAAGACAAAGTACACTAGGAAGTAGATGTATTCTAGTCAATGCAGAAGACTGATCAAGAGAAAAGTTCATGGCAACAGTGTTATGGGATGCTCAAAGCACTTTGCTTGTTGACTTTCTGGAGGGCCAAAGACTGATAACTTATTAGGAGAGTAATTTGAGAAAGTGAAGCAAAGATTGAGCATGAAAACATCTGGGAAAGCTTCACCAGAGTCTTTTACTGTAGCAGTTCTCTTGCTTATTCCTCATCCTACAAGGGTGGTTTTGTGAGAATTTTGATGGGAAGTCAATAGGTTGCCACTTTGAAGTCCTGATTTGGCTCCTTCTGACTTTTTGTTTTCTGTTGACATGGTTAAATTCTTAGGATCCTTAGTTCTTCAGGATGGACTAGCTGCTTAGCATCACCACTTATAAAAGTGTCTTGAACTTAATGGAGTTTTGTTGCAAAATAAAATTTATTTTATTTTTTAAAAGACTTATTTATTTTGAAAGAGTTACACAGAGAGAACAAGGCACACACACAGAGATCTTCCATCTGCTGGTTCACTCCTCAAATGACTGTAATAGCCAGCTCTGGGCCAGGCCAAAGCCAGGAGCCAAAAGCTTCATCTGGGTCTCCTACATGGGTGGCAGGGGCCCAGACATTTGGGCCATCTTCCACTGCTTTTCCCAGGCCATCAGCAGGAAGCTGTATCAGAAGTGGAACAGGTAGGATACGAACTGGTGCTGGTATGAAATGCCAGTGTTGCAGGCAGTGACTTTACCTGCTATGTAGCAGCCCTGGCCCCAAGAAATAAAGTTTGTAGCTCTTATTTTTATCTTTTGAATTCTGTTTTCCATGAAGTTTTTGAAGTCTCCTCATATATCTTATTCATGGGTTGAAAACAACTTTATTACAGTGTTGATTTTTTCCAAATTAATTTACACATTAGAATTATACTACAGTATTTGCAGTCTTTTTTATAGAAGTGCACAAAATGATTCTGAAATTCATATAGAGTTTCAAGAACTTGAAGTAGGCAGAATAATTGAAAAGGAACAATGTGGGGGGCCAGTGCTACCTAACTTGAAGAATTATTGCAAAACTATACTAAAAATAATATTGACATTAAGATAGACAAATCCGTCAATGCATACAGTGGGTAGTACAGAAACAAACCCAGTTATAGTAGATGGCTGAGTTTTATTTATTTTTTTAAAGATTTATTTATTTGAAAGGCAGAGTTACAGAGAGGCAGAGGCAGAAGCAGAGAGAGAGAGAGAGAGAGAGAGGGAGGGAGGGAGGTCGGTCGGTCGGTCTTCTATCCGATGGTTCACTCCCTAGGTGGCCACAAAATCTGGAACTGAGCCGATCCGAAGCCAGCAACTTCTTCCAGGTCTCCCTTGTAGGTGCAGGGGCAACCGAGACTCGAACTGGTGTCCACATGGGATGCCAGCGCTGCAGGCTGCGGCGGCTTTACCTGCTACGCCAGAGCACCGGCTCTGATAACTGAGTTTTAAAAATGTGGCCGGCACCGCAGCTCACTAGGTTAATCCTCCGCCTTGCGGCGTCGGCACACCAGGTTCTAGTCCCGGTTGGGGCGCCGGATTCTGTCCCAGTTGCCTCTCTTCCAGGCCAGCTCTCTTCTGTGGCCCGGGAGTGCAGTGGAGGATGGCCCAAGTGCTTGGGCCCTGCACCCCATGGGAGACCAGGAGAAGCACCTGGCTCCTGCCTTCGGATCAGCGCGGTGCGCCGGCCGCGGCGGCCATTGGAGGGTGAACCAACGGCAAAGGAAGACCTTTCTCTCTGTCTCTCTCTCTCACTGTCCACTCTGCCTGTCAAAAAATAAAAATAAAAAAAGATGTATGTATTCATTTGAGAGACAGACATACATATAGACACAGTCAAAGACATCTTCCACCTGGTGGTCCACACTCTCAAATACCCAGAATAGCTGGGACTGGGCCAGACAGAGCCTGGAGCTGGGAACTCAGGCTGAGTGGGTGGAAGGGACTCCAGTACTTGAGCCGTCACCTGTTGGCTCCTATGATGTGCATTGCAGGAAGCTAGAATTGGAAGTGGAGCCAGGACCTGGAGTCCAGCCAATCCCATGTGGGATGCAGGTATTCTAAATAGCATCTTTTTTTAAAAAAATATTTATTTGAAAGAAATAGAGATAGAAACAGGGAGAGAGAGAGAGAGAGAGACAGACAGACAGACACAGACAGAGAGAAATAATAAGTAGAGATATTTCATCCTCTGGTTCACTCACTGATTGCCCACAACAGCCAGGTCTGGACCAGGCTGAAGTCAGGCTCGTGGACCTCAGTCTGGTCTCCCATGTAAGTAGCAAAGACCTAAGTTCTTGAACTATCATCTGCAGCCTCCCCAGTTGTATAATGGCAGGAAGCCGGGATTGGAAGTAGAACTGGGACTTGAACCCAGGCACTCCAATATGGGGTGCAGGAATCTGTACAAAGTCCCTATTTTTTTATTTTCAAGATTGATTTATTTACTCTAGAGACAAAATTACAGCTAAAGATAATGGGGGTGACAGACAAACAGGTCTTCCATCTGCTGGTCCACTCCAAATGGCCACAACGGCCAGAGCTGGGCCAATCCGAAGCCAGTAGCCAGGAGCTTCCTCTGGGTTTCCCACCTGTATGCAGGGGCCCAAGCACTTGGGCTGTCATCTGCTGCTTTCCTATGTCACTGGCAGAGAGATGGATCAAAAGTGAAGTAGCCAGGACTTGAACCGGTGCCCATATGGGATGCCAGCACCCCAGGCAGAGGCCCAACCTACTACGCCACAGCGCCAGGCCCCCAACAAGTCATATCTTAAATGCTGTGCCAAACATCCACCCTGGTAACTGAGTTTTTGACAACGTTGTAAAGATAATGCAGTAAAAGAAATATAGCCTTTCCTATAAATGGTGTTGTAACAGTTGGATATCAATATTTGAAAAATGAGGTTGGATCCATACCTTGCATCATATATGAAAACTAATTACAAATGTCTCCTGAACTCTAATGTAAAACCCAGAACTATGAAAACATGGAACATTTTTGAAACTTCAGTTAGGTGATGATTTTTAAGGTACAAGATCAAAAATTAATAAATTAGAATTTATTAAAATTACCTATTTTCAAAAGACATTGATAAGAAAATGAAAGGGGAAGCCACAAATTGGAAGAAAACCTTTGCCAAGTATGTACTTGATCATTGACTTCTAGCTAGAATATGTAAAGAACTCTTGAACAATATGAAAGGAGTCTGATTAAAAAAGGGTAAAAATTTGGATATTAACTTCAGTTCAGGAGATATATAGATGGCATATTAGTATATAGTTGAGAAGATGCTCAATGTCGTTTATTCCTTAGGGGAATACAAATTACACTTATTAGAATGGCTAAAGGTAGGAAGACTGAATATAGGAGTTCTAAATGTTGAGGACACATCATGTTTCACAGTATTTAACTCTCAAGATGGCTTCATTGGAAAAGTTGGAGACTGTAGGCCTGACATCATTTATGACCTGCTTTGAATCATATCCTGAGTATCTTCTGTTTTTAACGACCATGGTGGGAGTATGAAGACTCCAAAAAGTACAATAGCAATTAGAGTTTAAGACTTTCCTAGTATCATCCATTGACTTCTTTTGTTGCATAATTTTTAAGTGGAACTATTAGAAATATTCATTGTAAGAAAGCAAAACAATACAGTTCTTTAAAGTAGAAAATGTGAATTCCCTCAGTCCTGTTTTCCCTTTAATGCATGTACATGTTTGAGTAAAGATGATAAAAATAACATCAGACTATAAGCTACAGTAAATTTTTTCCATTCGGCCGGCGCCTTGGCTCAATAGGCTAATCCTCCGCCCGCGGCGCCGGCACACCGGGTTCTAGTCCCGGTCGGGGCGCCGGATTCTGTCCCGGTTGCCCCTCTTCCAGGCCAGCTCTCTTCTGTGGCCCGGGAGTGCAGTGGAGGATGGCCCAAGTCCCTGGGCCCTGCACCCGTATGGGAGACCAGGAGAAGCACCTGGCTCCTGGCTTCGGATCAGCGCGATGCGCCGGCCGCGGTGGCCATTGGAGGGTGAACCAACGGCAAAAAGGAAGACCTTTCTCTCTGTCTCTCTCTCTCACTAGCCACTCTGCCTGTCAAAAAAGTTTTTTTTTCCATTCAACATTTTGCAGTGTTTTCTCATATTAGTACTTAAGGTACTCAAATCAGTACCCCTTTATCTTTCAAACTAAATGTAATTTAGTCACATTTGTCAGTTACTAATGGATATCAAGCTTGTTTATAGTTATTGCTATTATAGATTATAATTGCGTATATCTTAAGTGAGTTTTATTTTAGTAGGAATACCTAGATGTGGAATTGTTTTTATAGACAGGTATAGTTGAAACTTCAGTGTTCCTCACCAAGAAGTTTGTACTAATATACCTTTGTACCAATTGAATTTGTATCGATTTCCACCCATCCTTGTCAAAACTTACACAATCACTTAAAAAATTTAATCAGTCTAATAGTGGACACCTGTTTTTCACTGGAATTTGAATGTTTATTTTTTTCAGTATTTTTAACAGATAAATTTACTCAGTAATTTTGTAAATTCCTGGTGTGTACATTTTACTGTTTTTATTTTAGTTTTAAGAGAGAGATTTAGGGGCTGGCACTGTGGCATAGCAGGTAAAGTTGCTGCCTGCAGTGCTGGCAGTCCCATATGGGTGCCGGATAGTCTTGGCTGCTCCACTTCGGATCCAGCTCCGTGTTAATGTGCCTGGGAAGGCAGTGGAGAATGGCTCAAGTGCTTGGGACTCTGCACCCGAGGGGGAGACCTGGAAGAAGCTCCTGGCTCCTGGTTTCGGCCTGGCCCTGCTCTGGCTGTTGGGGCTATTTGGGGAATGAACCAGCAGGTAGAAGATTTCTTTCTCTCGCTCTGTCTCTCCCTCTTTCTCTGTAACTCTGCTTTTCAAGTAAAATCAAAATAAATCTTTTTTCTAAGAGATTTATTTGAAAGAACTGGTGCCCATATTGGATGCCGGTGCTGCAGCACAGGGTTTTAACCTGCTGCACCACAGTGACAGCCCCTAAAAATAAATGTTTTAAAAAAAGGTTTATATTCATTCTTATAGATAGAATTATCTTTATGTGTTACAAGAATTTCTCCCCCAGCTTATAAACTGCCATTTAGTGGCATTTATCATGTATTTTTTCATTATAAAAGTTAAACATTTGTGTTGTGAACTGTCAGTTTTTCTCTATGGTTTCTAGGTTTCATACCTTGAGTGGCCTCTTATGTTACCGGATCATGACAGATATTTAACCAAATTGTCTTGAGTTTTTATGGAATTGTAACACTTTGTATGTTAAACTTCTTGTATTTATTTTTGTGTTCATATAAGATAGAAATTTAAGTTTCTTCCTAATAGATACTCAGTTTTAATAGAACCGTTCAGTGCCTGAGTAGTTCATTGGTGATTTTGCTTGGACAGCCTTAGATTAAGGTCTAACTCGAACTTACATGTTCTGTTTTAGTTACTGATGTGGAAAGATTGTCACATTTCCCGAAGAGGCAAGAAACTATAAAAAGAAAATCCCTTTTGACTTTTTTTCTTTTGCTTGGGGATTAGGATGAGTTCCCTTCACTACCAGAGAATAAATAGAGAACGATGATTCAGGAAAGAAGATGTAGACTGAGTCATTTCTGGGACCAGGGATGTAGTTTGTTTTGTCACTTTGCTAGTAATACCTATATCTGGAATATACTTACTATAAAAATATTTTAAAAATTTAAAAAATACCAAGTTTTGGTTTAGGAAACTTTGGTGTATTAGTGAATTTTAGTCTCTAAGTTTCTTCTGTTTCTTCCTATGTAGCACCTGTATTCTGCTGCTAATGGTCATTTGCATTCTGCAGGATGTAGTGTTTTATGTGCTTTCTTCTACATCTTTGCTTGGACTTTCTCTTGCCTTCACTTCTTACCTTGGTGAAATCTTACTTTGCTTACATAATCTAATCACTACTTACTAAAACCTGCTTTTCTGATTCCCATTCCCTAAAAATTCCCTGTAACAGCCTTATTGTGTCATTTAACCATATTGTGATTTACTGTATTTGTCTGTTGTGTGTATCTGTTTCTTTTATCAGATTGTGGGTTCCTTCGGAATCAGAGATTTTGCCTGTTTATCGAAAACTGTGAGCTACAGTATTTTGGTACAGTTGATTGATTCAAGTACTAGAGAGTCCAGGACATTTTGTAAATATGCAAAAATAGAATATATTAAAGAAATAGAATATAGATTTTGGTTGGATATGCAGATACTGTTGTTATTATTAAGTATTTTTACCAGTGTTTCTTATCAAAGTTGTAAGAAGTTGTAAATTAACAAATTTCACATCAATGAAAGTAGAATATTTCCTAACAGACATAGGAGAACTATTAAGTGTAATTTGTTTTCACAGTGGTAATTTTTTAGTGGAAGCAAACATAGGAATTTATAATAATGTCAATAAGAAAATATTTATAATTTTTAAAAGATTTATTTATTTATTTGAAAGGCGTAGATACAGAGAGGCAGAGGCAGAAAGAGAGGTCTTCCATCTGCTGGTTCACTCCCCAAATGGCCACAAATGCTGGAGCTGTGCCAGTCCAAAACCAGGAGCCTCCTCAGAGTCTCTGATATGGGTGCAGGGGCTCAAGGACTTGGACTGTCTTCTACTGATTTCCCAGGCCATAGCAGAGAGCTGGATCAGAAGTGGAGCAGCCGGAACTCGAACATTGCCCATATGGGATGCTGGCACTTCAGTTGGTGGCTTTACCCGCTATGCCACAGTGCTGACTCCAATGAGAAAATGTTTGAAAATACATGCTTTTCAAAGAATGCTAAACAAGTATATTTGTATGAATAAAATCAACTATTCCTTACAGAATTTTTAAACTAGGAATATTTTCACTTAGTCATGAAGAAACTCCATCCCCAGTTTAATATGTGATGATAGTGTAACAAGTAATTGTTTATAATTAGAATAATAATAGATTCCTAATCTTTGTTAGCAATGTCTTTATATCATCTCATTCAATCCACACAACTATGCAAAGAGATGAAAACATTTGTAGCTGTTTCACTTGTACAGGAAAGTGAGATTTTTAGTACTTTATTAAGGTCAAGGTCAGTAAGTGGCAGAGATAGCCAAACTGGCTCTTGATCCTCATATGGCAATTAATTTCCCCAAATGTAAAAGTCTTACATTGTGAAGGTTATTATCATTAATTTTATTTACTTCTGTGTAGTTTCCT
The DNA here is from genome assembly GCF_051225735.1 of Oryctolagus cuniculus. Lineage (NCBI taxonomy): Eukaryota > Metazoa > Chordata > Mammalia > Lagomorpha > Leporidae > Oryctolagus > Oryctolagus cuniculus. Next base: position 99,864,111 of record NC_142872.1, on the reverse strand, counting down.
ACTTTTCCAGGAACCAAATTGACTTGAAGCCTATTTCAGAATATCTTCAGTGATGACACTCTTAGGTCTTTTGAAAATGTTATACATATATAATATTGCATATGCTGCTCAATTTTTGCACTGTTGTCTTTTCTAAAACATTACATATAAATTAAACTTATATGTTAAATTAAGCTTAAAAGTTTTTGTGTTTATAAGTTTTTAATAGATCAGATTTTATCATTTGATATATTTCATCCAAATTTTGATAGAATTTTAAAATTATTGCTATATCACTGGGTTCTCTCAGGTAGTTAATAGTATATATTATATTATAGTATATATATAATAGTATAATAATCAATTATGACTGTTTTCTAATTCATCAACTTTAAATGTTTGGATTTCAATTATGAAGCTTTATTAAAGTGGGCTCTTGTGTATCTATCAAACCAAAACTTCAGTCACACATTAAAATATGTTATTGGATTCATGTTACTTTTATGAAGCAGGAGGTCAAAATTGGTGGATCATCTGTTTTAAACCAGGTTATTAGTTAGTGCTTTCTTTTAAAGGATTTAGATGAGAGTTTTTAACTGAGCAAGGTTCGCGTAATTAGAAGCATACTACTTAAACTTGTTAATATACTTAAAACCTGTGCTACCTGTGCTATTAAACATTTTCATACCATAAACTTTGCACATTGTTATGTTCTTAACATTTTTTGCATCATAACAGCTGAATATGTAGCTTCACTGAATTCGGAAAGTTGCACAGTAATTGTGTAACTGCTGTTTCAGTGTTATGCACAATTTTCTAATTTTTACCAGGTTTGATATTTTCTCATTTTAGGTGAGTTGTCATTCTGCTTTTACTTTTTGGTATTCAATTAGCTGTGTTATTTGTTGCACCATTTAATGTCATGTTATACATGAATCAAAATATATTATAGCCTAAGTTCATCTTGTATTTTTTTATAGGGACTGACTTTGATTTGAGTGGGACATTTCATAGAGTACTTATTTAAATGATACGCAGTAGAATAAGTAAGCCCCTTTTAATTTACTCATACTGTCTCCAAAAGTAATAATTACTACTTTTTTGTTTATTTTGGTGTAGTTTGCAAGCCACTTCTGTTGGTTTAATTGTAGACTAAATTGTTGCATATAGTGGTCCTACAATTGGTTACTTAAATTCTCTTTATTTATACCCTATCAGGCATTTATGTAGTTTTCTTATAAAATAGCTTCTTAATCATAATGATCATGATCAAGTCCTTGTACCAAATTATTGTGCCTGTTAAGATTATTATTTAGAAGTTTAACCTTGCCATACAATGTTTGTAGATGACATTCCTAGAACCAACTGTTTCCATTCATTTTATATATTCTCCATGTATTGTGACTATAATTTAACTGAATAGGAAGTAACCTACTTGCATATTATGTGCTTACATTTTAAAATATTTTTGGCACTGGTTAATGGGACACACAAAACAATTAAAAAGCTGTTAAATGTGCCTATAATGGAGATGAAGGAAAAATATAAAATAATTTAATGTAGTACTAGGAATATATTCTGAAGTTGTAATATCTTGTATTTGCAATATAGTTTAGAAAACCATCCCATTCATTTTATTTTTTAAAAATATTTATTAATTTGTTTGAAAGAACAATAGTGGCAGAGGGAGAGACAGAGAGAGAGGAAGAGATCTTCCATCTGCTGGGTCACTCACCAAAAGCCCTCAATAGCTGGTGCTGGACTAGGCCAAAGCCAGGAACCCAGAACTTCATTTGGGTCTCCTGTGTGGATGGCAGGGACCCAAGTACTTGGGTCATCATCTGCTGCCTTCCCAGGCAAATTAGCAGGAAACTGGGTTGGAAACCAAGAAGCCAGGATTTGAACCAGCCCTCTACATGTTGTTGCAACAATAGGTTAATGTTCTATCATTCATTTTTTTTTAAAGATTTATTTATTTACTCAAAAGTCAGTTACACAGAGAGAAGAGAGGCAGAGAGAGAGAGAGAGAGAGAGAGAGAGAGGTCTTCCATCCGCTGGTTCACTCCCCAGACAGAGAGAGAGAGAGAGGTCTTCCATCCGCTGGTTCACTCCCCAGACAGCTGCAATGGCCAGAGCTGCGCCGATCTGAAGCCAGGAGCCAGGAGTTTCTTCCAGGTCTCCCATGCAGGTGCAGGGGCCCAATGACTTGGGCCATCTTCTACTGCTTTTCCAGGTCATAGCAAAGAGCTGGATCAGAAGAGGAGCAGCTGGGACTGGAACTGGCACCCATATGGGATGCCTGCGCTTCAGGCCAGGGCTTTAACTTGCTGTGCCATAGCACCAGCCCCGTCTGGCATTCTTTTTTTTTTTTTTTTTTTTTTTTTTGACAGGCAGAGTGGACAGTGAGAGAGAGAGACAGAGAGAAAGGTCTTCCTTTTTTTTTTTTTGTCTTCAATGGCTGCAGTGGCCGGCGCACTGCACTGATCCAAAGCCTGGAGCCAGGTGCTTCTCCTGGTCTCCCATGTGGGTGCAGGGCCCAAGGACCTGGGCCATCCTCCACTGCCTTCCTGGCCCACAGCAGAGAGCTGGCCTGGAAGAGGGGCAACCAGGACAGAATCCGGTGCCCTGCTGCCATTCATTTTTAAATCGTAGCCCCTCAACCTTGTGAGTTAAGTAGGGCAGATTTCTTATTCTCATTTTACAGAAAATATAGGTCTTAGTAAGTTTAGTTAAATCACTAAGGCCTGGAGTTTTTGCAAGGATTTCTTTTTTAAAAAATATAGTTCCTTAAAGATTTTTTTTTTTTTTTAATTTGAGAGGCGGAGTTACAAAAGAAAGAGAGAAAGGTCTTCCATCTGCTGGTTCACTCCCCAAATGGCCATAATAGCCAGAGCTGAGCCTAAACGAAGCCAGGAGCCAGGAGCTTCTTCCGGGTCTTCCATATGGGTGCAGGGCCCCCAGGACCTCGGCCATCTTCTGCTGCTTTTTCAGGCCATAACAGAGCTGGATCAGAAGAGGAGCAGCTGGGGGCATGAACTGGCACCCATATGGGATGCCGCACCTCAGGCAGAGTCTTAGCCTATACCACAGTGCCAACCCCCTCAAGGATTTCTTAAGACATAAAGAGAATACAGCATAAAAGAAAAGATTGATAATCAAAATGCATAGACTATCAACTTAAAAAAAGGACATAAGCAATTCACAGTGTACACCCAAATGATCTTTAACTTAAAGGAAGATGATCCTCACTAATAATATGTAAATGTAAATTAAATAATATTCAAGGGAAAATACCCCAAAACATTAGTGCAAAACTGTTTGTAAGGTATCACATTATCAAATAAAATACCTGACCACATTATATGCTTTTAAGCTTGAGAAGACGTGGGTAATTCTTACAGTCCCTGAGGAAGATAATTTGGTCATTTTGAGAGCTGTTTGGCTTCAGGTTTTTACTTTTGATGGTGAAGGATTGCAAACAGTGGAAATGCCTCAATAGATGAGTGTTATAAAAAAAAACTGCTGTGATACCATGATGGAAATTCTGTAGCAGTTAGAAGTGGTGCATCAGTTGGATAGAAGTTAAAATCTTAAAAACATAATGAAGAGTGAAAGTAAATTGTGAAATGATATTTATTATAATATTCTTTATGTGAAAAAACCCCACATACCAAGTCTGTGTATTTTTCATGAATATTACATATTTATTATATACATAAAAATATATTAAAAATATCCTTGAAAGGTATATGTTCTAAGTTCATGTAGTGGTAGTCTATGAGATAAAGGGAACCTAAGTGGTATGTAATACAAGTATTGTTTTTTGTTAGTTTGTTTTTAAAATAAGAATAAACACAAACATGGAAAATCTCAATTCCATTTCTGGGTATTAGGTGGGGGCATTTGTTCAGTTACATTTTTCTAACAAAGTGAAAAGTAAAAGAATTTTAATTTGCTTAGAGTTACCAAAAACTAGTTTTGGAGGAGCTAGTTCTTAGGATTTGGCTCTCAAGTTTACAGCTTTTTCTGTTAACATGCCATATCACAATGAGAATGAAAAGTGTCAAGATGAAACAATAAAAAAGTAGATAGAATTTAGTTTTATAGTAATAAGAATTAAGAGATTTATGTGTTTGTGGTAAAATTTTTAGGGGAAAGGAAAATTTTAAGAAATTAAAATTATAATCTTATTTTAAATCTTAAGGATGTTGTCTGAATGTATAAAGAGCAACTTTAAAAATTAGGAAAAATGGTACCTTAATTTATTGTTTAAAATGTGATACATATTTCTGTTGCATGTAATGAAAGATACTAGATGATTTGAATTTTAAAAAAAATCATGAAAATAATTTAATCCAAATATACAATCTGACATCATCTAAAAAAGTCAAAACTAGTTTTTCTTCCATTTTTAAAGTCATTCTTCACAAAAACTTTACAGCCTTTTTATTTACAGCTTCTCTCCAAGATAAAATGGCAAACCCCAAAGAGAAAACTCCAATGTGTCTGGTAAATGAGTTAGCCCGTTTCAATAGAGTCCAACCCCAGTATAAACTTCTGAATGAAAGCGGGCCTGCTCATTCGAAGGTAAGGTTATGAAGAGAGGTGGTGAGACATACTTATCAAACTGTCACTTATCATCTCAGGTGTTAATTGTGCTTTCTGTTTTGGAATGGGGGTGGGATGGCCTGAAGGCTTTTATTTCTATATTAACATTTTTAAGTCTGTAAACAATTTTGTTTCTTATTATGATTTATAAATCTCTTTCAGATATAATATGCTAACAAAACCTTAACAAACCAACATGAGATGTGGATATTTCATTTCTACTTTGTAAATTAAGAAATGCAGGCACAGCGAAGTTAAATGGCTTACTTAACAGTTTGTAAGTGCCAGTGCCAGCACTCAGATACATGCTCTTTAACTCCCAATTACAGTGCTCTTTCCATTAAACCACAGCTGTTAAAGTAGAAGTGGAAACAGCAAATATTGCAGTAGTTACCTATTCAGACGTTTTTTCCAGTGTCATGTTTAATTCTGATTCATCATTTATCGAAGTTGTATATACCAGTATTGTTATCTGTGCCTTCACTTGTAATGTTCTTTTAAGTAGAAAAATAATTTATATTCATTTTATTTTTTCTCAGCTGAAATTAACATTTTATTTAAAAAATGTTTAAAAGATTTATTTATTTGAAATATAGAGTTCCAGAGATGGAGAGAGGGAGAGACAGAGAGAAGGAGATCTTTCATCTGCTGTTTCATATCCTAAATATCACTACATCTGAGACTAGGCCAGACTAATGCCAGAAGCCAGGAGCCTCATCCAGGTCTCTGACATGTGTTCAGGGCCCAAGCTCCGGAGACATCTTCCGCTGTCTTCCTAGGCACACCAGCAGTGAGCTGGATGAAGCAGCCAAGACTTGAACTGGTGCCCATATGGGATGCTGACATTGCAGGGGGTGGCTTCACTTGCTATACCAGTACAGTAGTGGTGTAGCACTACAGTAATGGATAGTAGAACCAAGGGCAGCAGGCCACTGTAGCTTTTCCAATGTCACATACCCTGAACAGGGTCCTCTGAGCATTGTCTAGGACCTGCTGTTTCTCCTGAGTGAAGTCTGCATCAACATCTGTAATAGCACATTTCTCCTCAACATATCAGCTCTGGGCTTAATGTCCAGCTCTGCATTCTGACTGTTCACCAAGGTGGGTGAGCCCTTGAAGGCAGTGATGATGGCTCAAGTAGTTGAGCTCCAGCCCCACATTTGGAAGATCTACATTGAATTCTTGGGCTTCAGCCTGGCTCAGCTGCAGCCACTGCAGGCATTTAGGGAAAATCAACAGATAAGAGCTCTCTCTCTCCCTGTATCACAGCAGAACACATGCTGAGCTGTTCAGTCTAATCTCAGGATGGAGATCTTAGAGTGTTCTCTGAACACTTGTCCCTGGTGACTTGGCTTTCCAAGTGATGAGCAGCAAAGGCCTGATTACCATTATTACTCTCAGGAGATGGCTGGAATGGAGCTTCTTGTCTTCCATTTTCCAGCCTCTGAGGTGTCCAGGCATTCTTCTTGGGGCTCTCGCAGTGAGGGAGGTTCACAGAGTGACCAGTTTATATTTACATAGAGCTGTGTACACCTGTGTTTACATATATACATGTTACAATGAAATCAGTGCATTTATATTTTAACTCTTTTGTCTGTTTAAAGTCTCAGTTATGCATATTTTCCCTGACACATTTTAAGTGATAGATATTGGAAATTATGGTAGTAGTCATAGTTTTTTTGGTATGTAATATGGAAGGAATTGATTTTTTAAGAGTTGGTTAATCTTCAAAAAGCAGTTGGCTACTGAGTAATTTAATTCTTTCTTTGCACTTTTCTCAATGTAAGGAAAACAAGATGAAACTCAAGTTTGTTCCCTATTAGAGGCATTTATGAAGGGTTTGTGGGAAATTATTTAATTTGCTTATACTCTCTCTTACTCTCTTGCACTATCAGAGAAAATAGTTGTGGCCTTGGTCTACATACATCCTGACTTTATTTCACACCCATTCTGCTTTTAATGGTGATCAACTGTTTGCATTTTTCCTGAATGTTTCATGTTCTTTTCACATTTCTCTGCCTTTGCCCGGTTCGTGATGTCGTTTTACCTTTGTTCATTTTTGATCACTTACCTCACACATCCTGTCTGTCAGATGTTTGTGAAACCCTCTGATCCTCCACTGGGTCTCTGGTTGTAGTTGTTACTGTGTTACTGCAAAATGATTCGTGTTGTCATTACTTTGGTGCTAGACTGGGCTCATTTAGAGATACTTTACTCTTTTGCGTTTCCTGATTCCCATGGTGTATGTCTTTGTCTTCTCTTCTTTGACATTTCTAAACATTGCTCCTTGAGATGAGCCTCCAGCTTTGAATCTCCAGTCATCACACTAACTCCTCACAGCCCCTCGTGGTGGTTGTTTGCTGACCTCTGGCTGATTCTGTCACCTTTCTCAGCTCACTTTCATCTCTCAGATTCCTCACGTTTTAATTTTGGTGATTTCAGCGTCTAAATAGGTGATTATTTCAGCATGTTGGCTTTTCAGTTCCTTGAACGTCTCCAGTGGTCTTGGTTAGCCATTCTCCTTTAGCCACTCATTCCTGTAACCACATTCTTGACCTTCTCATTACTGATGATTGCAAGACACTTTATGAGTTGAAGTATTCATCTCTCTGACACTTACCCCCTAACTTTCAGATCACTCACTGTAATAATTTGACTTCCACAGTGCTTCTGTACCAGAGATCCATTAATTACACCTCCCTTTTACTATTCCTCACTTCCCCCAGCCCTCACATAGGTTCATACCCAGCTTAAATTCCATATGATTTACACGTCTGTACCCTCAATATTCTTTCCTCTCTTGGTTAGAAGTTCTTGCTTAGCAAAATGCTAGCCCCAGCTCTGAACTCTACCTTTTTTTTTCCCTTAATTTCTTTATTTTTTTTGAAAGGCAGAATAATACAGAGAGTTGGTAAGACAGGGTAAGATAGAGAAAGATCTTTCATCCACTGGTTCACTCCTCAAATGGCTGCAATGGCTGAGTCTCCCACACGGGTGGCAGAGGCCTAAGCACTCCGACCTTCATCTGCTGCCTTCCTAGGCACATTAGCAGGAAGCTGGATCAGAAGTGGAGCAGCTGGGACTCGAATTGGCACCCATATGGGATTCTGGCATTGCAGGCAGTGGCTTAATCTGCTGAGCCACAGTGCCAGCCCCTTCCTTTCTGAATTATGAAAGAACTACCTGTAGAGGCCAACCCATTTCACTGGTTGAGGGCCATTCCTCCAGTTTTGTTTACCCTGCCCTCCCCCACCCCCACTGCCCCATGTCTTCTGTGCCATCAAATTCCCCTTCAATGGATCATTGCTGTCAACATCTGGGTATACTATTAGTTTTCCCATCTTAATAGAAAACCTCTGGTTCCACTTCTTCCTCCAGCTGTAACCTTGTTTCTTGCCTCCTTTACACCAAAATGCCTTAAAAGAGTTGTCCATACTACCTATCTCTAATTCTTCCATTTTCCTTCTAGGCAAGGTTTTGTTCCCATGATTCTCACCATTCAAAACTGGTCAAATGAAGATCACCAGTGACCTCCTCATTAAATACCTCAATCACTTGTCAGTCCTAATGTGACTTGGCCTGTCAGCTATATTTGATAAGGTGATCTCTCCTTGTTGAAATACTTACTTTACTTAGTTTCCAGGACACTATACTGTGTATTTTTCAAATGATTTCACTGTCCACATTTCACAAATTTTCTTTGACTTTTGTTTCTTCCCTTGATCTCTCAGACCTTTTAATATTGTAAGATCACAGTGTTCAGACCTTGGACCTCTTCTTAGTCTTTTTTTTTTTTTTTTTTTTTAAAGATCGATTTATTTATTTGAAAGGCAGAGTTACAGAGGCAGAGAGAGAGAGAGAGAGAGAGAGAGATTCAGGATCTTCCATCCACTGGCTCACTTACCAAATGGCCACAATGGCTGGAGCTGATCTGATCTGATCCAAAGCCAGAAAAAAACAGAGAGAGAACACACACACACTCACACACACACACACACACACACACATCTATCCACTGATTCACTCCCCAAATGGCTGCAACAGCTAGGTCTGGACTAGGCTGAAGCCAGGAGTCAGGAACTCCATCTTGGATTTCCCACATGGGTAGAAGTGGCCCAAGTACTTGGACAATCTTTTGCTGCATTCCCAGGCACTTTAGCCTGAGAGTTGGAGTGGAAATGGAGCAGCTAGAATAACACTCCTATGGGATGCTGGCGTCATAAGCAGCAGCTTAACCCGCTGCACCCTTCTCACTCTTGATTTTCTCCCTTAGTAATTTTATATGGTCTTGTTGCTTTAACTAACTGCGTGCTGATAACGAGCAAATTTGTCTCCAGCTCATAGCTTTTCCCTTTGGAATTGTGCATCTGTTTGTTAACTGTTTCTACTTGAGTGTCTAGATGACATCTCAGACTAAGCACATCTCCAGCTGAGTTCCTGATCTCTGTCATGCATATGCCTTTTCCTTCTTTTTCTCAATATCCCCTATTTGAGTATTTTATTGATTATCTCCTCTGTGAGGGCAGTGCTTTATTTTTGTTTATTGCCCTTTTACTAGTGCCTAGAATGGAGCACATGGTAGGTGCTCAGTGAGTATTTGTTGAATGAAGAATGAAAAATTGAGTTACCTCTGTATGGAAATAACAATGAGTAAACTTTTTTGAAAGACAAAAAGAAAAAGTATTTCTTAATTGTAACTAAGAAGGGAATGGAGATATTTTAAATAGTACACTTTTAAAAAAAATTATTTATTTGAGAGGTAGAATTACAGAAAATGAGAGGGAGAGACAGAGAAGAAAGGTCTTCTATCTGTTGGTTCACTTCGCAAATGGATGCAGCGGCCAGAGCTCCACCGATCCAAAGCCAGGAGCCAGGAGCCAGTAGCCAGGAACCAGGAGCTTCTTCTGGGTCTCCCACATGGGTGCAGGGGCCCAAGGACTTGGGCCATCTTCCACTGCTTTCCCAGGCCATGGCAGAGAGCTGGATTAGAAGAGGAGCAACTGGGACTAGAATCGACATCCATATGGGATGCTGGCACTGCGGGTGGAGGATTAACCTACTGTGCCACCGTGCCAGCCCCTAAATAGTACACTTGACAAAGAATAAAATTTATTCTTTAAGGAGATATTTAGAATTAAACATAGGGAAAATTTTTGTTTGACGCAAGTATGTCATTCAAATTGTCTTTTCTATTGAATCTATTAATGGAAGATAGCTTTTAGAAGAAAAAATATTGTATTTTTATCTTTTCCTACTTTCAGGAGTGTGCATCTAGTAGTATGTGTCTTTTAATCGTTTGGTTGGAGCTTCCACATTAGCTATTCTATCCTAGTAATATTTTCTTTGCTTAAGTGAGTATATCAAATTGTTATTATTAAAGAAGTATGTTAGACCTTTGTGATTGCTACTTTGGCAGTGGGATTTTTGGTATTTAAGAATACTCATAGTTCTTCCTTTAAACTTTTCTTGATATTACTCTGCAGATTAAAAAATGAACACATTATAAAGTGGAAACATAATTTTTTAAAAAGATTTATTTGTTTGTTTGAAAGTCAGAGTTACACAGGTAGAGGAGAGGCAGAGAGAGAGAGAGAGGCAGAGAGGGAGAGGTCTTCCATCCGCTGACTTACTCCCTAATTGGCTGCAACAGCCGGAGCTGTGCTGATCCGAAGCCAGGAGCCGGGAGCCTCCTCCGGGTCTTCCCATGCAGGTGCAGGGGCCCAAGGACTGCTTTCCCCGGCCATAGCAGAGAGCTGGATTGGAAGTGGAGCAGCCGGGTCTTGAACCAGCGCCCATATGGGATGCCGGCACTTCAGGCAGTGGCTTTACCCCCTTCGCCACAGCACTGGCCCCTGGGAACATAATTTTTATATAGTCATGTACAAGTAGAAATCTGCAAACTAGAATGTACTGGAAGAATTCAGCATAAACATTAAAAGAATAGATAATGATGTTTTTTCTGAGACTGACGTACTGCCCACTGCACTATGGAGGCAACTTGTTTTTTCTTTTAAAGAAATACTCTGCTTCGTGTTTGCTTTTATGATTTTGGCCTAAATTATAAGTTATAATCCAGAGAAAGCACATGTTTCTAAGAGTCATTGAAAGAGTTCCAAGTCCGTCAGAGTTCCGTGGACTCACATTTCCTCTGAGGGGCACTGTTTATCACTGAAGTGAGTTCTGTTCATCAGGGATAGAAACACTGTGGTCAGGGGCTCCTTGACTCTGATATGCTTAACTTGTTAATTAATTTATTCTTACTTGAAAGGCAGAGGGTCGCAGGGAAATCCCCAGGTATCACAGCAGCCTGTCCTGGGCAGACTGAAGCCAGGAACCCAGAGCTCAGTCCAGGTCTCTGAAATGGGTGGCAGGGACTCAACCACCTGAGGCATCCCTGCTGCCCTCCAGCTTGTGCATTAGCAGGAGGCTGGAATCGGGAGCCACGCTGCACTCAAATTCAGGCACTCACTTAGGAGACGCAGGTGTCCTCAGCCGTGGCCTGTGTGCTGCACCAGATGTTCACCCCGACTGGTATTTAGGTAGCACCAATTAGAGTTAGCTCAGTGCCCCTGCTGGCTCCTGCATATTTAGGGTTTGGCAGAGCATTGTTGGCGTTACCTTAGGAAGGAAGAATTTAGTTTCTCCCTGAAGCCAACCTTACTCTTGTTTGATAAAGGAAGGCAAGGTTACGTGGGAACATTCTAGAGGAATCTGGAGGATTCTGGTTTCCCTAAGATTCCTTGGAAATCCTTTGCAAATTTTGGAGGACATTGTGAACTGGCTTGACATCTGTATCCTCTCACAACCCAGGTTTTGAAGGTGAATAGGTTTGTTGTGGTGAACGTGGACCCTACTGGGTCTCATAGATACTTCCTACTCCTAGACAGTCCCAGGGTTTCCTTGAGTTTTCAGGAGGTTTGGGGATGCCTTTTGCTAACTTGTTTTCTGAGTTCTTTGGCCATAGAACATCTCATTTAGCCTGTAGGTAATTTTTTGAAAAAAAGAGTACCAGAAAAATTGGCATTCTTAACTAATTTTATTTATTTATTTTTATTTTTATTTTTTTATTTATTTATTTTTTTGACAGGCAGAGTGGACAGTGAGAGAGAGAGACAGAGAGAAAGGTCTTCCTTTGCTGTTGGTTCACCCTCCAATGGCCGCCGCGGCCGGCGCGCCGCGCTGATCCGATGGCAGGAGCCAGGAGCCAGGTGCTTTTCCTGGTCTCCCATGGGGTGCAGGGCCCAAGCACCTGGGCCATCCTCCACTGCACTCCCTGGCCACGGCAGAGGGCTGGCCTGGAAGAGGGGCAACCGGGACAGAATCTGGTGCCCCGACCGGGACTAGAACCCGGTGTGCCGGCGCCGCAAGGCGGAGGATTAGCCTAGTGAGCCGCGGCGCCGGCGGCATTCTTAACTAATTTTAATTAATAACTAATATTAAGTTGTTAAGTCTGGATTCTTTTAGTGGAAAAAAGTCATCTTCATTCATGCATGTGTATCAGTGGCTTTAAGTGAGACATAAAATGTATTTTAATGAAATGAATTATTGTCTCTGGCAAGACAGATTTAAACCTAGTCATGGCTCATTAATTTTCTTGCAACATTAAATAATTATAATTATGGCAATTTTCAAAAACGCACACGCACAAAACCACATCTGCATATACCCTGTCCCCACACCTATCCCCTCCCCCTACTCCCACATACACTTACAGTAGTAGGTCTCATATTGACTGTTTATTTGAATCATCAGGGAGCTTCAAAAAATACTTATGCCTGAGTGTCATTCCTAGAAATTCTAATTTAATTGGTCTTGAGTGAGGCCCACTTGGAATTTTTTTTTTTTTTTTTGACAGGCAGAGTGGACAGTGAGAGAGAGAGACAGAGAGAAAGGTCTTCCTTTGCTGTTGGTTCACCCTCCAATGGCCGCCGCGGCCGGCGCGCCGCGCTGATCCGATGGCAGGAGCCAGGAGCCAGGTGCTTTTCCTGGTCTCCCATGGGGTGCAGGGCCCAAGCACCTGGGCCATCCTCCACTGCACTCCCTGGCCACGGCAGAGGGCTGGCCTGGAAGAGGGGCAACCGGGACAGAATCCGGCGCCCCGACCGGGACTAGAACCCGGTGTGCCGGCGCCGCTAGGCGGAGGATTAGCCTAGTGAGCCGCGGCGCCGGCCCACTTGGAATATTTTTAAAGCTCTGAAATGGACCCAGATTTGAGGGACACTGGCCAGAAGTTGATGTTTTCCGGATGGTGGAGAGTTTTCTCACACTCTGCACACCTTGATGGAATGTGGTAACCTGTGTTTACGTACTTTCTGCTTTCCTCTTTCCTCCCTTGGGTCTCAGAATCTGAACAATGAATGGCAACTCAAAATGATTAATTTAATGTTTACTTTATCTTCTCATTTTTTGACTTGACTTTTTTTTTTTTAATATTTATTTATTTATTTGAAAAGCAGAGTTACAGAGAGGAAGAGGGAGGTGGAGAGAGATCAGTCTTACCCCCAATGCCTAAGGCTGGGCCAGACTGAATCCAGAAGCCTGGAACTCCATCCTGGTATCCCATGTGGAGGCTCAAGTACTTGGCCATTGTTCTGCTTTCCCAGGTGCATTAGCAGGGAGCAGGATTTGAACTGGAGCAGCTGGGACTCTAACCATTGCTTATGTAAGACAACAACATTACAGGTGGCAGCTTAGCCTGCTGTGTCACAGTACAAACCCCTGACCCATTTTTCTGTCTTTATGCTAATACCATGCTAGTTGGTCACTAGCTTTTTAATTCTTGAAGTGTTAGGCCTCCAAGGGATTGTTCTTTTTCAGCATTGTTTGGCTGTTGTGTGTCCTTCCCATTAAGCATGAGTTTTCAAGTTACCTTTCTCATTTCTTTTTTATTTTTTTTAAAGATTTATTTATTTAATAGGCAGAGTTGTAGAGAGGCAGAGGCAGAGAGAGAGAGGAGTCTTCCATCTTCTGATTCACTCCCCAAATGGCTGCAACGGCCAGAACGAGGCCAATCCGAAGCCAGGAGCCTGGAGCTTCTTCTGGGTCTCACCAGTGCTCTTCCAGAGGCCCCACCTAAGTAACATTATTAGGGTAAATTGAGAAGTTTATTCACAGGTTCTTTGTGAATAAGAAAAGACTGCTGCTGACTCAAGAAATTCATTTGTGTTTTAGGAGTCCAAAACTAAATATATTTCATATTATACTACAAAAATACTTTGTAGTTTTTTAAGAGTTTTCTAAAATTTATTTTATTTTATTTTTTTTTTTATTCATTTGAAAGAGTTACAGAGAGAGGTAGAGCCAGAGAGAGAGGTCTTCCATCTGCTGGTTCACTCTCCCGGATGGCCTCAATGGCTGGAGCTGCGCCAATTTTAAGGCAGGAGCCAGGAGCTTCTTCAGGGTCTCCCACGGGGGTGCAGGGCCCCAAGCATTTGCACCATCCTCTACTGCTTTCCTAGGCCATAGAAGATAGTTGGATCGGAAGAGGAGCAGCTGGGACTAGAACCCGTGCCCATCTGGGATGCCAGCACTTCAGGCCAGAGCTTTAACCTGCTGCACCACAGCGCTGGCCCCTGTAATTTTTTTTTTACACTTTATTTCAAAAAACTTTTTATTTCATTTGAAAGGCAGAGAGACAGACAAACTCTGCTAGTTCAGTCCTCTAATGCCTGCAAATAGCTAGTGCTGGGCCAAGCCAAAGCTGGGAGCCCATAACTCCAGGAGGTCTCCCACATGGGGAGTAGGGCCTCAAGTACTTGAGCCGTCACCTGCTGCCTCCCAGGATTTGTGTTAGGATGATGGCAGATGAAAAGCAGAGTAGCTGGGACTCAGACTAGGTTCTCTGATGTGGGATGCAGGCATCCCAACTGGAGACTTAACCTGCTGTGCTAAATGAAATTCCCACTTCAGTACATTCTGATTTCTCTGTTGGTTGCTTATTTAATCATGGATTATTTAGAAATGTAGTTAGTCCCCAAATATCTGGGGATTTTCCAGAATCATTCGGTTACTGGTTTGTAATTTGAATCTGCTTTGGTCAGAGAACATACTCTGTGATTTGAATCCTTGGTATTTATAGAGGTTTGTTTTATGGCACAGAATATGATCTATTTTGTTACAGGCTGTGTGAGAAATTGAGAACAAATGTAGATTCTACTTTTTGTTTTTAGTGTTCTGAAAATGTCAGGTCGTGTTCATCGAAATTTGTTCAGGTCTGCTATATTCTTACTGATATCTGCTTACTTGTATTAGTTATTGAGAGGGTATTGAATCTGATAATCATTTTGGATTTTCTGTTTTCAGTTATAATTTGACCTGTTTTAGCTTCATTTATTTTGAAGCTGTGTTTTTTTTTTTTTTAAGATTTATTTATTTTTTACTTGAGAGTCAGAGTTACACATAAAGAGGAGAGGCAGAGAGAGAGAGGTCTTCCGTCCGATGGTTCACTCCCCAATTGGCTGCAACGGCCGGAGCTGCCTGCGCCAATTTGAAGCCAGGAGCCAGGAGCTTCTTCTGGGTCTCCCACGTGGGTGCAGGGGCCCAAGAACTTGAGCCATCTTCTACTGCTATCCCAGGTCATAGCAGAGAGCTGGATCGGAAGTGGAGCAGCTGGGGCTCGAACCAGCACCCATATGGGATGCCGGTGTTTCAGGCCAGGACTTTAACCCACTGTGCCACAGCGCCGGTCCCCGAAGCTGTGTTTTTAGGTGCCTTAATGTTTAAGATTGCTATGTCTTCTTGATTGATTTGATCCTTTATCTTTGTGAAATGACTGTCACCACCATTAGTAATAATCCTTACTCTGAAACGTGATTTGGTTTGTGTTAGATCATATTGCATATTCCTTACCCAAATTTCTTGGCATCAGGAGTGTTTTAGATTTTGGAATTTTTTAGACTTTGGAATAATGAGATATTTTGGAGATAGGACAAATATGAAATTCATTTAAGTTTTTGTAGGTAGCATATAGTTGGATTTTGGCTTTTTTTTTTGAAGATTTATTTATTTATTTGAAAGGCAGAGTTACAGAGAGGCAGAGGCAGAGAGAGAGAGAGAGGAAGTGGGAGAGGGAGAGAGAGAGGTAGTCCTTGATCCACTGCTTTACTTCCCAAATGGCTGCAATGACCAGAGCTGGGCTGATCTGAAGCCAAGAGCCAGGAGATTCTTCTGGGTCTCCCGTGCAGGTACAGGGGCCCAAGCATCTGGGCCATCTTCTGCTTGCCTAGGCCATACCAGAGAGCTGAATCGGAAGAAGAGCAGCCAGGGCTTGAACCTATTCCCATATAGTATGCCGGCACTGTAGGCAGTGGCTACCTGCTACAGTATGGTGCCGGCCCCAGTCTGTGGCTTTTTAAATGGGGCCATTTACACCATTTTGTTTTCATTTTCACAGCCATCCTATGTGTTTTTATGAGTCTTGTTTCACTAAAGAAGAAAATAGAATTAGAATAATTAATTTCTCAATGTTGCACATAGTAAATAGGAGACCCATTACTTAGTCTCCAGGCTTTCCATTTGAAAATACTGAACATTTTATTATAGTGGGAGTCTTAAGAGAAATCATAGAAAACTAGATATTTATTGGAGACATTTTTGTTTTTCAGAATGTTCATGTTGATGGTGATAAGAAAGGTAGCTTGATTGGGGAAGTCTGATGTTAAGGGAACTGCTTTAGGATGGTAAACAGAAAATTTGTTTTTCTATACTCTCAACACTGTACTTCTGATACCAGGTATGTGAGAGTTTCCCCTTATCAGCTGATTCTCAGAGTGCACCCACTGGGTATCCTGCAACTTAACTCAGTTATGATACTGACTGCCCACATGAGCTAAGAGCTCAGTCCCACAGAGCTACCCTCATTTCACATGTTAGTCACAAGTCTGACTCTTCCAAACTTCTGACTAGCCAGATATAAATTTTAATTTTCCAATTTATTGAAGAACTTGATTGAAGTTGAATGAATTGTTTGGTAATCGGATGCAGGAGCAAATGGAGAGAGACATGGACAAGAAAGACCACTCAGGTGTCTGGACTTAGACTGGGAAAATGGTGACATTTGGATGATTAGAAGGTAGGAAAGACTAGAAGACAGGAAGTGAAGCAGGGTCTTAGATTAAGGTGGTGACGATAGAAATTGCAAGGAACAGTTTGGAGATTTATATGAATGAGTCTTTTTTTTCCCAAAGCTTTTTTTATTTATTTATTTGAGAGGTAGAGTTACAGTGAGAAGGGGAGACAGAGAGAAAGGTCTTCTGTTCACTGGTTCACTCTCCAGATGGCTGCAATGGCTAGAGCTGTGCTGATCCGAAGCCAAGGGCCAGGAGCTTCTCCCAGGTCTCCCACGTGGATGCAGGGCTCAAGTGCATGGGCCATCTTCACTACTTTCTCAGGCCATAGCAGAGAACTGGATTGGAAGAGGAGAAGCCAGGACTCAAACCAGTGCCCATATAGGATGCCAGCGCTACAGGTGGAAGGTTAACCTATTGCACCACAGTGCTGGCCCCCGTGAGTGAGTCTTAAGAAGGCAAGGATAGGCTGGTGCCGTGGCTCAATAGGCTAATGCTCCGCCTGCGGTGCCAGCACACCAGTTCTAGTCCCGGTTGGAGCGCCGGATTCTGTCCCGATTGCCCCTCTTCCAGTCCAGCTCTCTGCTGTGGCCCAGGAGTGCCGTGGAGGATGGCCCAAGTGCTTGGGTCCTGCACCCTCATGGGAGACCAGAAGCACCTGGCTCCTGGCTTCGGATCAGCGCGGTGCGCCGGCTGCAGCGCGCCAGCTGCAGCGGCCATTAGAGGGTGAACCAATGGTAAAAGGAAGACCTTTCTCTCTGTCTCTCTCTCTCACTGTCCACTCTGCCTGTCAAAATAAATAAATAAATAAATAAAATAAATAAAAAAGGCAAGGATAAACAGGTTTTTAAGGTTTTGAATGATTGATTATTTAATTGAGAATAATTGATAGATTATTCTGGAGTATGAAGTGATTTTGGAGGAGACGGTGTGGGGGAGATGATGTTTTGTTTGATGTTATGCCTCTTGAGTATGGAAATTCCCAATGGTCAATTAGTTTTATTGATTATGTTTATCAAGGACAAGTTTGGAGACATGCAGAGTAAATTTAATATGCTTTGCTGATACTGTCAGGAATCTCATAGTCTAGTATTCACAGTAGATATTTGTTTTTTAGCATATGGGTTATGTATTACATATGCTGTGATGTAAGACATTTACATTTTATTATTTTGGTGGCAACAATCTTTGTTAAATCCAAACTTTTTTTTAAAGAAGTAGTTATTGAAAAGTCATTTTAAAATCAGGTAAATATATTAGGTATATGTTTTAAACTGAATCAGAATAAAAGAAAAATCAATCACTTTTAACAGGTAGCTATGTATTTTTGAGTTTAAAATGATGGTAAATATTTTCCAACTCTCATTTTGAAAAATCAAAAAAAAGAAAGAGTAATGAAGTCAGTACTCATATATTTTTCAGAGTCACTGTTCATTACTGTATTTGCCATGTTACTTTACTTCTTGCTTCTTCTATATTGACATAAATTTTTTCCTTGACCAATTTGAAAGTCAGTTCCAGCCATCGTGACACTTTACTCTTAAACACAAATCTATGTTATAAGACTAAAGACATTTTTCTGCACAACAGTGCTTCAGGAACTTTAATTTTGACTAAACATATGGAGGTTGGGTGGGTGTTTAGCCTAATGGTTAAGACACTTGTGTCTCATATCTGAGCACATGAGTTTGATTCCCAACTAGCTCCTGAGTCCAGCTCCTGATTGTAGCTTCTTGCTAATATAGACTCTGGGAGGCAGTTGTGATAGCTCATATAAGTGTGTTTCTGCCACCCTGGATTGAGCCTCTAACTCCCAGCTTTGGCCAGTTTCAGCTGTTGTGAGCACATTCAGGGAGTGAAACAGTGGGTCAGAGTGCACTTGCTCACTCTCTTTTTCTTTCTCTGCCCCCATCCTTTCTCTCAAGTTAAAAAATAAACATAAAAAAGAGGGATCCTCAAAAAGTTCATGGAAAATGTGTATTTATTAAAAAAAACTGCATGAATTTCAAAATATTTTGCCCCCAAATGAATTTATATTTTTTATTTTTTAAAAGATTTTTATTTATTTATTTGAGAGGTAGAGTTACAGACAGTGAGAGGGAGAGACAGAAAGGTCTTCCTTCCGTTGGTTCACTCCCCAAGTGGCTGCAATGGCCAGAGCTGCGCTGATCCGAAGCCGGGAGCCAGGTGTTTCCTCCTGGTCTCCCATGTGGGTGCAGGAGCCCAAGCACTTGGGCCATCCTCCACTGCTTTCCCAAGCCACAGCAGAGAGCTGGACTGGAAGAGAAGCAGCTGGGACTAGAACCGGTGCCCATATGGGATGTCAGTGCTGCAGGAGGAGGATTAAGTATGCCTAGTGTGCCACGGTGCCGGCCCCTTTATCTTTTAATTTGATTTCCTATAAACTGAACTGCCTTCATATTATTTAAAATGTAATTTTCCTTAGTCTGTTTTGTGCCTCTGTAACAAAACCAGAGACTGAGTCACTTATAAAGAAATTTATTTGACCTACAGTTTTAGAGATTGAGAAGTCCAAGACTGAGGAGCCACATCTGGTGAGGGACGTTTTGTTGCCTCATCCATGGTGGTCTGGACAAGTGAGTGCTAGAGAGCAGGAGGTGGCCAAACTGACTTTCACACAAGGCCTTTCTCTTGACAAGGACCCACTCCTGCCATTTGACAGTAATCATTTGTGAGGCAGACCGTGATGACCTCGCAGCACCGTTGCACTGGGGGTTAGTTTACCTTACATGAACTTTGAGGTTCATGTTCAAACCAAAGTATAATCCATATAGTCAGGTTTCTGTGGTTCTCCTCTTAATGTCCTTTATGGCTTTTACTCCCTGTTATAAATTTAATTAAGACTCATACGTTGTCTTTTCATTTCTCTCTAATATCTTTTAAGATACAGCAGCCCTCCTTCTTTCTGTTGTTTTTTTCCCTTCATAACATTGGTGTTTTTGGAGTCTAAGCCAGATGTCTTGTTGAATAGCCCATAAACTAGATCTGTTTGATTATTTTCCTATAATTCGGCTCAGGTTGAGCATTGTTTGCCAATAAGAATAATATGTAGTTGTTGATGTGTACTTCTCACTTGATCATTTTAGGAGGCACACAATTTCATTCTACAGTTATTGCTGATGCCAATTTCAATACCTTAGTTAAGATATTTTCTGCCTGATCTCCTTTCTTTATCTCCTTTCTTTAAAGGTTTATTTTTTATATTAATAAATAGCAGCATCTTAATATTGCAAAGAGATAAGCAGTCTATGGAGTAAAGCAGTTGTGTGGGTGTCTTGTAACTTGATTTTAGATTGTAAAGGTAAACTGTAAGTTTCAGGGCTCATATATTGTAGACAGGATGTAGGATGTGCAAGGGGAAGGGTGTATGGGAAGTGAGGATGGACAGGAACAAAATCTGTGCCATGCTGAAATGGGAGCAGTTGAAGGTTTTTAACGTAGTGGATGGTTGGGGTGATGCAGTTGGGTTTGAATTTTAGAATGATCGTTTTAGCTGCAATCAGTTAGGTGATAATTACATCTAAGCTGAAGATGGAAGCAGGCTGAATTCAGTGCATTATCATTGGCAGAGAGAGGAGGACAATTTAAGAGATATTTATGAGGTTAAAATGGACGGAATTTGCCAACTGGTTAAATGTTCATTGTGAGGATTGAAGAGTTTCTTGGTGATATACTAATTTAGTAGGATTGTATGTCTTTATTGACTACATTGTAGTAAGTTTTATGTTTAAGAAATTGTTTTAAAGAGTTGTTTATTTATTTGAAAGGCAAAGTTACAGAGAGGGAGAGTAAGACAGAGAGAGAACTTCATCTGCTGGGTCACTCCCAAATGGCCACAATGGCTGCAATGGCCAGGGCAGGGCCAGGCCGAAGCCAGGAGCTTCCTTCAGGCCTCCCATGTGGGTGGCAGGTGCCCAACAATTTGGCTTTTTTTTTTTCACTGCTTTCTCAGGCCAATAGTGGGTATCTGGATTGGAAGTGTAGCACTTGGGACATGAACAGGCACCACTTATTGCATTACAGGCAGTGGCTTAATTTTCTGCGCCACAGTGCTGGCCCCAGGAATTCAGTTTTATGAAAAGGTTATGGAGACAGGGCTTTTTGGCTTTTCTTACAGTTTCTCTTACTCTGTATACTACATTCACTTGTTTGAGGACTATTTGAATGACATTCACAATGTGATTCTATTTAGGGAAGAGAGTTCTTGATTTATTCTACTGAAAATGTATGTTTAGAGCTGCTCTTAATTCTTTGGGAAGTAAATAACAGAATTTGGGACTATCTCTTACTCTTTCTCAGAGTAGAATAAGAGCTTTTGTTGCAAATGATTTCTAAGGTCACTGCTAGCTCTAACATTCTGATTCTGTGGGGTATTTGTTTTTCTCTCAGATAGCCTCTTTTATTTCCTGGAAATTTTAAATGTTTTCTTTGTCTATTTATGTTTTTCTAAGATGTTCTCAGTGCAGCTGAGTCTTGGTGAGCAGACATGGGAATCCGAAGGAAGCAGTATAAAGAAGGCCCAACAAGCTGTTGCTAATAAAGCCTTGACTGAATCTACACTTCCCAAACCGGTCCAGAAACCACCCAAAAGTAATGTTAATAATAACCCAGGTACGGCACTGACTCTGTTCCTTCTGTTATGTTGTTGCATGCTGTATGTGCTGTTCTCTTTGTATTTCATTTATATAGTATGCCACTGCACAGCCAGCAGGTATTAATAGTGTGTGCCCTGCCTCTCAACAGCTGAATAATAGCTGAAGGTGAGAAAATGAAGAGGGTGAATGCAGTTATTTTTAAAATTTGCTTTAGTTGATATATAAAACACATTTTTTACATTTTAAATGACAAAAACATGTGGATGAAAACACAGAAAATAGTTGACAGTGATTTTTACAAAGATAGAAATGATCAGATTTTTTTTTAAACTTTTATTTAATGAATATAAATTTCCAAAGTATGGCTTATGGATTACAATGGCTTCCCCCCCATATCGTCTCTCCCACCCGCATCCCTCCCCTTTCCCACTCCCTCTCCCCTTCCATTCACATCAAGATTCATTTTCGATTATCTTTATATACAGAAGATCAGTTTAGCATACATTAAGTAAAGATTTCAACAGTTTGCTCCCACACAAAGTGAAAAATATTAGATGATTTTTTAAATGATGATGAAATCAGATCAGACCTATTGTCATGTTTAATCCCAGTGAGAGTCAAGTTGGGAATTGCTAATTTCTTCTTCTTCTTCTTTTTCTTTTTCTTTTTTTTTTTTTTTACAGAAGATCAGTTTAGTATACATTAAGTAAAGATTTCAACAGTTTGCACCCCCATAGAAACACAAAGCGAAATATACTGTTTGAGTGCTCATTATAGCATTAAGTCTCAATGTACAGCACATTAAGGACAGAGATCCTACATGAGGAGTAAGTGCACAGTGACTCCTGTTGTTGACTTTACAAATTGACACTCCTGTTTATGGCACCAGTAATCTCCCTATGCACCAGTCATGAGTTTCCAAGGCTATGGAAGCCTTTTGAGTTCACCGACTCTTATCTTGTTTAGACAAGGTCATATTCAAAGTGGAGTTTCTCTCCTCCCTTCAGAGAAAGGTACCTCCTTCTTTGAAGACGTGTTCTTTCCACTGGGATCTCACTCACAGAGATCTTTCATTTAGGGTTTTTTTTTTTTTTTTTTTTTTTTTTTTTTGCCAGAGTGTCTTGGCTTTCCATGCCTGAAATACTCTCAAAGGCTTTTCAGCCAGATCGGAATGCCTTTAGGGCTGATTCTGAGGCCAGAGTGCTGTTTAGGACATCCACCATTCTATGAGTCTGCTGAGTATCTCGCTTCCCATGTTGGATCACTCTCCCCTTTATTTATTCTATCGGTTAGTGTTAGCAGGTACTAGACTTGTTTATGTGCTTCCTTTGACTCTTAGTCCTTTCATTATGATCAATTGTGAACAGAAATTGATCACTGGGAATAAATATTTATTTATTTGGAAGAGTTACGCAGAGAGAGGAGAGTCAGAGAGAGAGAGAGAGGTCTTCCATCTGATGATTCACTCCCCAGATGGCTACATCGGCTGGAGCTGCGCCGATCTGAAGTCAGGAGCCAGGAGCTTCTTCTGGGTCTCCCATGTGGGTGCAAGGGCTCAAGGACTTGGGGCATATTGTACTGCTTTCCCAGGCCATAGCAGAGAGCTGGATTGGAAGAGGAGCAGCTGGGACTAGAACCGGCACCCATATGGGATGCCAGTTCTTCAGGCCAGGGCATTAATGCACTGCGCCGCAGCGCTGGCCCTGAAATGATCAGATTTTTAAAATAGGTAAAGTGTGTATGTATATATATATTTATTTAATATTATTAAATTATTAAATTATTTAAATATATATATTTGACAGGCAGAGTTAGACAGTGAGAGAGAGACAGAGACAGAGAGAAAGGTCTTCCTTTTGCCGTTGGTTCACCCCCCAAATGGCCACTACAGCCGGTGCACTGCGCCGATCCAAAGCCAGGAGCCAAGTGCTTCCTTCTGGTCTCCCATGTGAGTGCAGGGCCCAAGGACCTGGGCCATCCTCCACTGCCCTCCCGGGCCACAGAGAGCTGGACTGGAAGAGGAGCAACCGGGACAGAACCCGGGGTGCCAGTGCTGTAGGCGGAGGATTAGCCTAGTGAGCCGCGGTGCTGGCTGGTAAAGTATATTTTTAATAAAGGTATTCTTTACTTCAATAAAAATTATAAAATTAGCCATAAGCATCTTACCATTGTGCTTAATGATGTGAAAATTTAGAAATGGTTGATAGTTTAGACCACTTATGTATAATTTATTAAGAAATGTACATACAAAAAAATCACTCATGTAAAAATTGCTAAGTAAATAGCTGTTCTAATCTTAAGCTTCCAAGATTAATTTTTTTAAAAAAGTTCTTATTTGCATGTAATACCCACAGCATTATATAGCCAATGGGAAGAGACTTGTATTTGATATATTGCATTGATTGATAATATCAAGTTAATAAAGTCCCTAAAAATTGAGTGTATATCAGTCATATATCCATTTGTTCACTCATTTGTTAACTTTTTAATTCAATTCTGATCAATATTAATATCACCGTAGGCATTTTTGTGAAGGAGTTAAAGAAAATACATTTTGCCTGCTGGCAATGGCTCTCTAATCTATTTAACCTATTGTAGTCCACATGGGTAGGCTCATAACTGCATCATGCAGACATTTCTTTCTTCTGGGCTTGTGCTGGGTAGATGTGGTTTGCTCTTTCAAGGACTGCTATTTCCTGAACTCCATGAATTTCTATCCAACTGATTGCTGCATTCATTAATTTAGCTTAAATAAGCCAAGTATTATGACAATAAAGGAAAAAATTGTTTGTAGTTTGAAACTGGTAAGATGTCTACTTTTATAATATTTAAAACTTTGCATTGTTGGCTGATCATTATTACTCCACCATTGGCACTTCATTTTAGATACGTAAGAGATATAAAACATTTTTTATGTTTTATACCTTTTTCTGTGAAGATCTTAGTCTTGTACATAAATATGTAACTTGATGGTGAAGATTAAGTGTAAAGTGAATTTTAATAGTGTCAGTATTAAAAGTAGTGATAACTATGAACTGAAGAAGCTAAGGCAAGCTATGGGCCTTGAAAAGAGTAGGCAGGAATAGAGGAGAAGGAGGAATATTCTAACTGAGGATTCTGTGAGGGAAGATACTGAAGTAGGAATCTGGACAGTGGGTTCCATAAAAAAATTTATGTGATTTTTTTTTTAGAGCTTTATTTTATTTATTTGAAAGTCAGAACTATGAAGGGGTGGAGAGAGAGAGAGAGAGAGAGGGAGGGAGGGAGGGAGGGAGAGAGGG
This sequence comes from Oryctolagus cuniculus, assembly GCF_051225735.1. Classification (NCBI taxonomy): domain Eukaryota; kingdom Metazoa; phylum Chordata; class Mammalia; order Lagomorpha; family Leporidae; genus Oryctolagus; species Oryctolagus cuniculus. Next base: position 99,839,562 of record NC_142872.1, on the reverse strand, counting down.
AGAGAGGGAGGGAGAGAGGGAGGGTGGGGGGAATCTTCCAATTATTGACTCCCCAAATGGCTGCAACAGCTGGGGTGGGGCCAGGCCAAACCAGGAGTCAAAGCCAGGTCTCCCATGTGGGTGCAGGGGCATAAGGACTTGGGCCATCCTCTGCTGCTTCCCAGGCAGATTAGCAGGGAGCTAGATTGGAAGTAGAACAGCCGGGACTCAGCTGGTGCCATATGGGATGCTGGAATTGCAAAAGACAGTCTTAGGGCAGGTAAATGACTAGTAAGAGATAAGACTGAAGATGTACTTAGGCAGTGGATTGTGATGGAGTTGAAAGCTAGCTCTGTGGGATCTATAGTTTGGGGATAATAATATTCATGACCAAATAGATGTTGCATTTAAATGCATTTTAGGAAATTCAGTTTCACATATGAATGGAAGGCAAGAAATACTAACAGCAAGATTAGTTGGGGAATCACTGCAAAAAGTTGTGGGTGAGGGAATAAAACAAAATGCAAGTGCTTTGAGTATTGTATGCATCACAGCCCCCACACACCTGGTCTCACTCCTGCTCTGTGAGACTGTTGGGAGTGGCATGTGGCGTGGAGCAGAACAGCTCTCCATGGCATGTAAAGTAAAGCAGGACCAACTGTTTGCCAACCTCTGGGTCAGGTCGCACTTTAGAGCATTATAGCAGGAAGTAACTCAGCAGGATTTGGAGGAAGAAAACAGAAGAGTTTACAAGACCAGTGGAGATGAGCATTTCCTCTGGTAAATGTTGCAGTGAGCTGAGGGGATGGAATGAAGTATAATGTTACACACAGGCAAGTGCACAGATTATACTTGTAGAGCTTGGTGCCCCAATGGCTTCCATCAGTTGTTTGGTTAAACAACTCCAAAGGAAACTACTGTTCTGATTTCTGCCAGATTAGTTGTGCCCTCTTGTTGAATTAATAGATTTGATTCTTTTCTGGGAACTTGTTTTTCTCAATATTATGTTTGCATGACACATCCATTAATGTTCCATTGCATAGCTATATCATTTATTTATTATACTATTGATGGATATTTGGGTTGTTTACAGCTAGGGATTATTAGAAATAATAGTGCTATGAATGTTCTTGTGTATGTATATTTCTGTGGAAATATACCCGGGGTTGAAAATGTTAGGTCATAGAATATGGGTGTGTTGAGGATCAATATATAATGTCAAATAATATCAATTTATTCTCTCACCAGCAGGAGAGCTCTCCACATTCTTGTCAACATGTGATCTCTTCTCTTTTCAAAATTTTAGCTAATATGCTGGAGGGCATAATAGTAATTCACATTTAATTTGCATTTCCCTAATAACTAATAAAGGTGTTTGTTGAAGCACTATGTGTCTGTTGTAGGGTAGCTTCTGTTAAGTGTTGCTTGGGATATTTTTCCCATATAAAAAAACCTACGTTGTCTATTTTAAGTTTTGTATTCTATTTTTTATTAACTTATTAGTGTTCTTACATATTCTGAATTCACCCTTTGTCAGGTATGTATATTACTAATATCTTTCCATATTCCTAATGGTGCATTTTGTTGATTGGAACTTTCTTATTTTAATGAAGGCTAATTTATTAGTTGTTTCTTTTCCTTTCTTTTCTTTTTTTGAAAAAAGAAATGCAGCTTATATTAGATTCTTAATAGCCCCCTTTGGACTAGAGAGAAAAATTACAGTTAAATAAAGGCACCTTGCTTACAAGCTTCTTTTGAAAATAAATATAATGAAAAATTAACTGGTATATATGAGAGCAGAGTAGCTAGAAAATAGTTTCATTCCCATCTCTTTGAAGATTTGAGAGAAAGGCCGGCGCTGCGGCTCACTAGGCTAATCCTCTGCCTAGCGGCGCCGGCACACCGGGTTCTAGTCCTGGTCGGGGTGCCGGATTCTGTCCCGGTTGCCCCTCTTCCAGGCCAGCCCTCTGCCGTGGCCAGGGAGTGCAGTGGAGGATGGCCCAAGTGCTTGGGCCCTGCACCCCATGGGAGACCAGGAAAAGCACCTGGCTCCTAGCTCCTGCCATCGGATCAGCGCGGTGTGCCGGCCGCAGCGCGCCGGCCGCGGCGGCCATTGGAGGGTGAACCAACGGCAAAAAGGAAGACCTTTCTCTCTGTCTCTCTCTCTCACTGTCCACTCTGCCTGTCAAAAAAAAAAAAAAAAAAGGCCGGCGCCGCGGCTCACTAGGCTAATCCTCTGCCTAGCGGCGCCGGCACACCGGGTTCTAGTCCTGGTCGGGGTGCCGGATTCTGTCCCGGTTGCCCCTCTTCCAGCCAGCCCTCTGCTGTGGCCAGGGAGTGCAGTGGAGGATGGCCCAGGTGCTTGGGCCCTGCACCCCATGGGAGACCAGGAAAAAGCACCTGGCTCCTGGCTCCTGCCATCGGATCAGCGTGGTGCGCCGGCCGCAGCGCGCCGGCCGCGGCGGCCATTGGAGGGTGAACCAACGGCAAAAGGAAGACCTTTCTCTCTGTCTCTCTCTCTCACTGTCCACTCTGCCTGTCAAAAAAAAAAAAAAAAAAAAAAAAAAAAAAAAAGATTTGAGAGAATAGACTTTCCATATGGCTTTGTAATGCAAGAATCCTGGAAGCTTCTATATGAAAAAATAAACAAAAATTTGCTATCAGGATGAGATGAGACCAAACAAAAGATAGAGCATAAATCTATAGTTGTAAAATACTTAGCAGAAGACTGGATACATACAGAATATAGCAGCTATATCATGGGCAAATGGGTGAAAGGTGCTGTACAAATGGAAGTACGTTTCCTAATTGGTGGGATAGGTATGCCATTGGCTGCTTCTTGGACTAAGAGTCTTTTTGTAAAAGAAATTAGATTTGCCATTTGAATGTGCCCCTCCGTGGTCAAAAATGAAATAAATTGTAGACATAATGTCCTATTGTCCCCTAGAATGTCAATATGTATTTTCTGAGTATATAGATACTTTCCTATCAGGAAATTGACATTGCTCAGAATTACCATTTACTACATAGACTCCAAATTTCGCTGATTCTCCCAATAATGTCCTTTTTAGGTCCAGTATCTAATCAAAATCATGTGCATCATGTGGTGTACATGCAGTTAGCCCCCCCACCCCCCTTTTTAAAGATTTTATTTATTTTATTTGAGAGTTAGAGTTACAGAGAGTGAGAGGGAGAGACAGAGCGAAAGGTCTTCCTTCCGTTGGTTCACTCCCCAAATGGCCACAATGGTTGGAGCTGCGCCGATCCGAAGTCAGGAGCCAGGAGCTTCTTCCTGGTCTCCCATGTAGGTGCAGGGGCCCAAGGACTTGGGGCATCTTGTACTGCTTTCCCAGGCCATAGCAGAGAGCTGGATTGGAAGAGGAGCAGCCAAGACTAGAACTGGTGCCCATATGGGATGCCGGTGCCGAAGGCAGAGGCTTAACCTACTGTGCCACAGAGCTGGCCCCAGCCCTTTTTCTTCATTCCACTTCAATCTATAACATTTTCTAGGTCTTATATTTTAAGATCCTAACATTTGTGGCCTTGATAATGATAATGACATGTTTGAATTGTACAGGACCACATACATAGTTTGTAGAATGTTCCTCAATTGAGTTTGTTTGGTGTTTCCTCAGGATTTATGCATTCTCAGCATATATAACACAGGGGTTGCCTGAACTCATCTCAGTGTTTCATATTAAGAGACGCCCAATATTGTTTTGTCCATGGGTGATGACTTTTGTTGTCATGGAGTAGCCTGTCAGACTTCTCTGCTGTAAAGTTATTGTTCTTAAATAGCAATTGGTATTTTTGAGGAAATATTTCAAGACTATGTAAATACACTTAAAAATATTCTGGTCCTCATCAAATTTTTTTTTCACCTGTCCAATTTAGCATCTAGTCTCAATTCTTATCTGAATCAATATTGCCTCTGAAGGTTGCCAAGAGTAATTTGTTCAATTCCAGTATTCTTCTTAGATTTGTTAGTTGGAATTGCATCCAAGAGTAGAGCTTTCTCTATCCTTCATTTTGCTGTTTGTTTATATCACAGTGGACTCTTGGAGTTTCTTCTACTTAATGAGTTTACAGTCTGTTACTGTCACCATCTATTTTGATGCTCCAATTACTCCAGGTCTGGCCAGTGGTATGATGCCTCCAAATGAACTTTTGCATCCGTCTGATGTTTCTCCATCATTCTTTGGACAGTTCTTGCTTTCTGGTTTAATAACGTGTCCTAGCTAATTTTTTTAAAAAATTATTTAAGTTATACATGTTTCATGTATTTCCTATATACAGATTTAGGAACAGAGTGATGCTCCCCCACCCCCTCACCCATGCTCCAACCCTTGTACCTCCTCTCTCAAATTCTCACTCTTGATTTTTATGAAGATCTGTTTTCAGATTACTTAATGATCTTATAATTAACCCTATACTAAGTAAGAGTTCAATAAATAGTATGAAGAAAAAAAAGCACTGTTCCTCAATGGAAGAGACAAAGGCTGTAAACAATCATTGAATCTCAAAATGTTTGTTTCACTCTAATACATTACATTTCCAGTACTCTTTTAGTTACCTCGGATCAGGGAAAACATTTGGTGTCTGTCTTTTTGGACTGACTTATTTCATTAAGTATAATGGTTTCCAGTTGTGTCCATCTTGTTGCAAAAGCAGGATTTCATTTTTCTTTTTTTACAGATGAGTAATATTCCATAGTGTGTGTGTATGTGTGTGTGTGTGTGTGTGTGTGTGTATATACACACACACACCATAATTTTTTTAAATGATTTTATTACTTATTTTATTTGAGAGGTAGAGTTACAGACAGTGAGAGGGAGAAACAGAGAGAAAGGTCTTCCATCCGCTGATCCATTCCCGAAATGGCCGCAACAGCTGGAGCAGGGCAGATCTGGAGCCAAGAGCTTCTTCTGGGTCTCCCATGCAGGTCAGGGGCCCAATCACTTGGGCCGTCTTCTACTGCTATCTCAGGTCTTAGCAGAGAGCTGGGTTAGAAGTGGAGTAGCCGACACTAGAACTGTTGCCCATATGGGATGCCTGCTCCACAGATGGAGGATTAACCTACTGCACCACAGTGCTGACTCACATAACTTCTTTCTTTCTTTCTTTTTTTTTTTTTTAAGGTTTATTTGTTTCTTTGAAAGTCAAGAGTTAGAGAAAGAAGGAGAAGCAGAGAGAGAGAGAGAGAGAGAGATATCTTCCAGCTGTTGGTTCACTCCCCAATTGGCCACAATGGCCAGAGCTGTGGTAATCTGAAGCCAGGAGCTTCCTCTGGGTCTTCCCAAGTGGGTGCAGGGGCTTAAAGACTTGGGCCATCTTCTGCTGCCTTCCCAGGCCATAGCAGAGAGCTGGATTGGAAGTGTAGCATCTGGGACTCAAACCAGGGCCCATGTGGGATGCCATCACAGCAGATGGCAGCTTTACTTGCTATGCCACAGTGCCAGTCCCATGGACCCCATAATTTCTTAATCCAGTCAACAGTTGATGGACATCTGGGTTGATTCCATATCTGATATATTGTGGTTGTACTACAGTAAACATGGAGGTACAGATAACTCATATGCTGATTTCTTTTGGTTTGGTAAATTCCCAGCAGTGGGATAGCTGGGTCATATGGTAGGTCTATATTCAGATTTCTGAGGTATCTCCATACTGTCTTCAACAGTGTCTGAACCAGTTTACATTCCCACCAGCAGTGGACCAGGGTATATTTTCCCCCACATTCTTGCCAGCATTTGTCATTCTTTGATTTCTGTATGAGAGCCTTTCTCACTGGAATGAGGTGAAGTCCTGTTAATAGTTTTGATTTGCATTTCCCTGATGGCTAGTGACCCCGAGCATTTTCTCAAGTGTCTGTTGCCATTTGAATTTCCTCTCTTGAAAAATGCATGTTCAAGGCCTTTTCCTGTTTCTTAACTGGATTGTTTGTTTTGTTTTTGTTGAATTTATTGAGTTCTTTATAAATCTGGATGTTAACCTTTTGTCAGTTGTGTAGTTTGCAAATATTTTCTCATTCTGTTGGTTGCCTCTTCACTTTGCTGAGTTTTTTGTTTTGCATTGCAGAAGCTTCTCAGATTGATATAATCATATTTGTCAATTTTGGCTTTGATTGCCTGCATTTCTGGGATCTTTTGCAAGAAGTCTTTGCCTATGCCAGTGTCTTGTAGAGTTTCCCCCCATATTCTCTAATAATTTGAGTGGGTTTTTGTGTAGGGTGTAAGGTAGGGGTTGAATTTCATACTTCCCCATATAGAAATCCAGTTTTTGCAGCACCATTTGTTAAAATGACAGTCCCTGCTCCATGGATTGATTTTAGCTCCTTTATCAAAAGGTAAGTTGGTTGTAGATGAATGGATTGATTTCTGGAGTTTCTGTTCTGTTCCATTGATCTACAAGTCTGTTTTTGTGCCAGTACCAGGCTGTTTTGATTATAACTGTCCTGTAGTATGTCTTGAAATCAGGTATTGTGATGCCTCCAGCTTTTTTTTTTTTTTTTTTGTATAAGATTGCTTCAGCTATTTGGGGACTCTTATGTTTCCATGTGAATTTTGGCATCATTTCTTCTAGATATGCAAAGAATGTTGTTGGTTTTTTGATTGGAATCACACTGAATCTGTAAATTGCTTTTGGTAGTATGGACATTTTGATGATGCTGATTCTTCCAATTCATGAACATGGAAGATTTTTCCATTTTTTAATGTCTTTTTTCTTTAATGTTTTGTAATTTTCATTGTAGAGATCTTTGACATCCTTGGTTAAATTTATTCCAAGGTATTTAATTTTTTTTTACAGTTCTTGGGAATGGGACTTTTTTTTTTTTAATATTTATTTATTTACTTGAAAGTCACAGTTACATAGAGAGAGAAGGAGAGGCAGAGAGAGAGGTCTTGCACTCGCTGGTTTGCTCCCCAATTGGCTGCAATGCCCAGAGCTGTGCTGATCTGAAGCCAGGAGCCAGGAGCTTCCTCTGGGTCTCCCACATGAGTGCAGGAGCCCAAAGACTTGGGCCATCCTCTACAGCTTTCCCAGGTCATAGCAGAGAGCTGGATTGGAAGTGTAGCAGCCAGGTCTTGAACTGGCACGCAAATGGGATGCCGGCACTGCAGGTGGAGGCTTTACCCTCTACGCCACAGTGCCGGCCTCAAGAACTGATCTTAAAAGTTATTTCTTAACCCTGACATTGTATATGTATACAAAGGCTATTGATTTTTCTATGTTGATTTTATATCCTGCCACTTTTCTGAACCCTTTTATGAGTTCCAATAGTCTCTCAGTGGAGTCTTAGTCCCCTAAATATAGAATCTTGTCATCTGAAAATAGGGATAGTTTGATTTCCTCCTTTCCAATTTGTATCCCTTTGATTTCTTTTTCTTGCCTCATGATTCTGGCTAAAACTTCCAGGACTATGTTAAATAGCAATTCTGAGAGTGGGCATCCTTGTCTGGTTCCGGACTTTAGGTCGCATGCTTCCAGCTTTTCCTCATTCAATAGGATGCTGGCTGTGGGTTTGTCATAAATTGCCTTGATTGTATTGAGGAATGTTCCTTCTATACCCAATTTGCTTAAGGTTTTCATCATGAAAGGATGTTGTGTTTTATCAAATGCTTTCTCTGCATCTATTTTAGATAACCATATTTTTAAAAAGGATTTATTTACTTATTTGAAAGGCAGAGCCATAGAGAGGCAGAGACAGAGAGAGAAAGGGGTTCCCCATCTGCTAGCCTGCTCTTCAAATGGCCACCATGGCTAGAGTTGCACCGATCTGAAACCAGGAGCCAGGAGTCTCCCTTGGGTCTCCCATGTGGGCGCAGGGTCCCAAGGACTTGGGACATCTTTCACTGCTTCCCAGGCCACAGCAGAGAGCAGGATTGGAAGTGGAGCAGCCAGGACTCGAACCAGCACGCATATGCAATGCTGGCACTGCAGGCAGTGGCTTTACCTGCTATGCCACAGCACCAGCCCCACCATATAGTTTTGTTCTTTGGTTTGTTAATGTGATGTATCACATTTATTGATTTGTGAATGTTGAACCATCCTTGCATACCAGGGATAATTCCCTCTTTTTTTTTTTTTTTTTTTTTTTGACAGGCAGAGTGGACAGTGAGAGAGAGAGACAGAGAGAAAGGTCTTCCTTTGCCGTTGGTTCACCCTCCAGTGGCCGCCGTGGCCGGCGCACTGCGGCTGGCGCATCGCGCTGATCCAATGGCAGGAGCCAGGTACTTACCCTGGTCTCCCATGCGGGTGCAGGGTCCAAGTACTTGGGCCATCCTCCACTGCATTCCCTGGCTACAGCAGAGAGCTGGCCTGGAAGAGGGACAACCGGGACAGAATCTGGCGCCCCGACCGGGACTAGAACTTGGTGTGCCGGCACCGCAAGGCAGGGGATTAGCCTAGTGAGCTGCGGCACTGGCCAGTAAATCCCTCTTGAAGCACATAGAACTCCTAATAGACATGACCAGAAAAAATCTTTACCACAACACATTGTAGTCAAAAGTTCCACAGTAAAATCTAAAGAAAAGATTGTAAAATATGCATGAGAGACATGCCAGATTACTTTCAGAGGATCTCCAATTAGACTCACAGGTGACTTCTCTACAGAAACCGTACAGGCCAGAAGGGAATGGCGAGATATAGTCCAAGTCTTAAAAGGAAAAAACTGTCAATCCAGAATACTATACTCTGCAAAGCTTTCAGTTATGAATGAAGGTGAAATAAAGCCCTTCCATAACAAACAGAAATAGAATTTGTCGCCACTTGTTCAGCCTTAGAAAAGATGCTTGAGGATGTGCTACATACAGAAACAGATAGATAGCCATTATTATGAATGTGAAGGCAGAACATCCCTCAGTAGTCCCCCAGTAAAAGAAATCCAAAGTAAACAATAGGAATATTTATGGAAAATGGCAGGACCAATTCATTACTTATCAGTAGTGACCTTGAATGTAAATGGCCTCAACTTTCCAGTTAAAAGATACAGACTGACTGAATGGTTTCAAAAATACTACCCATCTATTTGCTGCCTATAAGAAACACATCTTGCCAACAAAGATACACACAGACTGAAAGTGAAAGAATGGAAAAAGATATCCCATGCTAACTGAAAGCAAAAAAGGGCAGGTGTTACCATCCTAATATCAGACAAAATAGACTTTATTTATTTATTTTTTTTTTAATTTTTATTTTTATTTTTTTTTTTTGACAGGCAGAGTGGACAGTGAGAGAGAGAGAGACAGAGAGAAAGGTCTTCCTTTTTGCCGTTGGTTCACCCTCCAATGGCCGCCGCGGCCGGCGCGCTGCGGCCAGCGCACCGCGCTGATCCGATGGCAGGAGCCAGGAGCCAGGTGCTTTTCCTGGTCTCCCATGGGGTGCAGGGCCCAAGCACCTGGGCCATCCTCCACTGCACTCCCGGGCCACAGCAGAGGGCTGGCCTGGAAGAGGGGCAACCGGGACAGAATCCGGAGCCCCGACCGGGACTAGAACCCGGTGTGCCGGCGCCGCTAGGCGGAGGATTAGCCTAGTGAGCCACGGCGCCGGCCCAAAATAGACTTTAACATAAAAACTGTTAAAAGCGACAAAGAAGGGTGCTAAGTAATCATTAAGGGATCAATTCAACAGGAAGATTTGACTATAATAAATGTATACGTACCTAATTACCAGACACTTGCCTGTTTAAAAGAAATGTTAATGGATCTAAAGGGAGACCTAGACTCTAATACAATAGTAATGGGGGACTTTGACACCCCACTTTCATCAATGGACAGATCAACTAACAAAGTCAATAAAGAAATAACAGAGCCAATCGACACTATAGACCAAAAGGATCTAATTGATACCTACAGAACTTTTCACCCACAGTGCAGAATACACATTCTTCTCATTGGTGCATGGATCTCTAGGATAGACCATATTCTAGGCCATAAAGCAAATCTCAGCAAATTCAAAAAATCAAAATCATACCTTGTATTTTCTTTGACCACAATGGAATGAAGTTGGAAATCAATAACTCAATCTCTAGATCATATGCAAACACATAGAGACTGAAGAAGTGTTTGTAAATGAACAGTGGGTCATAGAAGAAATCAAAAAATTTCTAAAAACAAATGAAGTTGACAATACATCATATCAAAATTTATAGGTTACAGCAAAAGCAGTGTTAAGAGGGAATTTTATAACACTTGGTGCCTACAATGAAGAAATTGGAAAGATAATAAATGAGCTATCAGTGCATCTCAGGGTTCTAGAAAAAGAAAACCAAACCAAACCCTATATTAGTAGGAGTAAAGAAATAATGAAAATTAGGAAAGAAACAAAATTGAAATAAAAAAATAAAAAATATTAGTGCAACGAAGAGTGGTTTTTTGAAAACATTAATAAAATTGATACACCATTGCCCAACTAACTAAAAAAAAAAAAAAGAGGGAGAAGACCCTGTGGGGAGCAACCCGGACTAGACTGAGTTACTGGAATTAAGACTTATTCTATGCATCTGCTCTCCCACAATATGGCGCTGGGAGAGAAGTAAACAGCTTCCGCACAGCTGCCTCCAGTTCAACCAATTAACTGTAGGACTTGCTCCTGATTGGAGAGCAGCGTACTCGGCGTGTGGGCAGCCGAGTTGGGATTGGCGGAGGAGGACTATAAAGGAGGAGAGAGACGGCATGCACCGGAAACATCTATGGGGAACATCTAAGGGGAACATCTAGCTGAAGGAACACCTGTGCAGCCCCCGAGAAGAGCCGGCCGGCGGTGTGCCGCTCCCCTGCGGAAGTGGGGAATGTGGCCAGGGGGAACTGCCCTTCCACGGAGGTGGAAGGGATAGTAGCCAACCCGGGAAGAACCAGCAGCAAACCCGGGGAGGGCCGAGCAGACGAAAGAACAGCGCAGGGTTTAGTGTCGCTCCTCCACGAAGAGGGGGAGCGACATAATGGTGCCGTGACTCGGATATGAAGCCTAGGCAGGGTCCTGTGTCGTTCCTCCGCGAAGAGGGGGAGCGACAGACCCAAATCAATAAAATCAGAGATGAAAAGGAAATAGAACAACAGATACCCCAGAAATAAAATCATCAGGAATTATTGCGAAGAGTTGTATGCTAACAAATTGAGAAACCTAGAAGAAATGGATAGATTTCTAAACACATACAATCTACCAACATTGAGTCATGAAGACAAAAAACCTAAACAGACTAGTAATCAAGATGGAAACTGAATTAATAATAAAGACCCTCCCATCCAAGTGAAGCTCAGGACCAGATGGCTTCACTGCTGGATTCTCGGTCATCTTGTAGCTTCCTGGTCTCAGCCCTGTAAGCTGTTTCTTTATGGAGCCCTGATTGCTCATTGAACAAATGTTTATTGAGTGACTGTTATGTTCAAAGAACTTCTCTGTCTCTCTTTTAAGGTTTATCTTGTTTATTTGAAAGGCAGACTTAACACAGAAAGAGGGAGGAAGAGAGAAAGTGAGCTTCTTTTTGCTGGTTCATTACCCAAATGGCTGCAAAGGCTTGCGCTGGCAGATCTGAATCCAGGATCCAGAAGCTTCCTCCGGGCCTCCCACATGGGTTCAGGGGCCCAGGTACTTGTGCATTCCTCTGCTGCTCTCCCAGGCACATCAGCAGGGTTCTGGATTGGAAGTGGAGTAGCCAAGACTCAAACCGGCGCCTACATGAGATGCTGGTACCACCAGTGGTGGTTTCTCCCACTATGCCACAGCACTGGCCCCTTTCTCTCTTTTTAAATATTACTCATTTGAAAGAGTGACAGAAGAGGGGGAGAGAAAGAGATCTTCCATCCACTAGTTTACTCCCCAAATCTCCATAAGACCCAGGGCTGGGCCAGGTCAAAGCCAGGAACCTGGAACTCTATCCAGATGTCCTACGAGGTAGCAGGGGATCCAAGTACTTTGGTACCCTCTGCTACTTTACCAGGTACTTTACCAGGGAGCTGGATCGGAAGTAGAGCCAGTGGGGCTCTGATATGGGATGCCAGCTTCACAAGCAACAGCCTAATATGCTGTGCTACAATGCAGGCTCCATCCAGGAATTTTCCTAACTGCCTTCAGAACTGCTTAAAGTGTTAGTAATATGTTGCTCCTTGAAAACTGGTTGTGACATTTTTCTTTCAGCTTTTACATATAGAGGTGTAAAATTATCTTTATGTACATACATACACCTAAGTAGCCCTTTTGTATTTGTCACTATCAGATATAGAGATATCCCCTAATGTATCTATAACCACTAAAAATTGATGGTGTGTTTATACCTTATACATGATGGTGTGTTATAACCTTCTGATACATGAGGAGCCATGGGTAATGATCATCTTCATGCAATCTTTGTTCAGCTCTTAAGCACTGGAAGCCAGATTACTTAGTTAAGTGGAGACCACTCGTAGCTTTGAGTTCTTCCATGCGTGTTTTCTGTGGAAGTATTACTGTGCATGTAGAGAAGATGTGCTCATGCTGGGTGTCAGTATTGTTCTGTATAAAAGAGAGGAACATGCTTTGCTATAGGATTTAAGTATTTTTTAAAAGATTTTATTTATTTATTTGAGAGGTAGAGTTACAGACAGTGAGAGGAGGAGACAGAGAGAAAGGTCTTGCATCTCAGTAGTTCACTCTCCAAATGGCTGCAATGGCTGGAGCTGAGCCCATTCAAATCCAGGAGCCAGGAGCTTCTTCCAGGTGCAGGGGCCCAAGGACTTGGGCCATCTACTGCTGCTTTCCCAAGCCATAGCAGAGAGCTGGATCAGAAGAGGAGCAGCTGGGACTAGAACTGGTGCCCGTATGGGATGCCGGTGGTGCAAGTGGAGAATTGACCTACTGTTCCACAGCACCATAAGCCTTTTCATTATGACTTGTGCTTTTTTGCTTCTCTTCTACTCTGCTTTACAAAGATCAGTTTCTGACATTTTTTTGAAGAAAAAGTGAGTATGCTGTAATCTTACTTTCAAATGAGATATTTATATTAGATTATTATTTAAATGTTCTCTTTTATACAGAACAATACTGACACCCACCACGAGCACATCTTCTCTACATGCACAGTAATACTTCCACAGAAAAAACTCATGGAAGAACTCGAGGCTACGAGTGGTCTCCACTTAACTAAGTAATCTGGCTTCCAGTGCTTAAGAGCTGAACAAAAATTGCATGAAGATATAATACTTTTATCCAGTGTGAAATCCATACATCCATGCTAATGTTTGCCACCAATGCATTCCAACACATTAAATTCTCACTTAGAGGAAGCCATCTTTCAAGCTTCTTCCCTCCCATCCCGTTTGGATTTTAAGCTACTCTGTGTGATTATTGCAAAGTATAATTCAAAGTGCCATAAATCTTAGATAACTAACATGTTCATTATTATACTGAAATCTTTATGAAATTTAAAATTTAAGCTTTTACAGGCATAGACTGGCCTTTGTTTTGTTTTTTTTTTTTTTTTTTTTGACAGGCAGAGTGGACAGTGAGAGAGAGAGACAGAGAGAAAGGTCTTCCTTTGCCGTTGGTTCACCCTCCAATGGCCGCCGTGGCCGGCACACCGCGCTGATATGATGGCAGGATCCAGGAGCCAGGTGCTTTTCCCGGTCTCCCGTGGGGTGCAGGGCCCAAGCACCTGGGCCATCCTCCACTGCACTCCCTGGCCACAGCAGAGAGCTGGCCTGGAAGAGGGGCAACTGGGACAGAATCCGGCGCCCCGACCGGGACTAGAACCCCGTGTGTGCCGGCGCCGCTAGGCGGAGGATTAGCCTTTGTTTTTCAAAACAATCTTTGGGGGGCTGTTGCTGTGGCACAGTAGGTTAATCCTCCCCCTGTGGTGCCAGAATCCCATATGGGGGCCAGTTCTAGTCCTGGCTACTCCTCTTTCGATCCAGCTCTCTGGTTTTGCCTGGGAAAGCAGTAGAAGATGGCCCAAGCACTTGGGCCCCTTCACCTGTGTGGGAGACCTGGAAGAAGCTCCTGGCTCCTGGCTCCAGATCGGCTCAGCTCTGGCCACTGCAGCCATTTGGGGAGTGAACCAGTGGATAGAAGACCTTTCTCTCCTGTCTCTCCCTCTCATTATCTATAACTCTTATCTCTCAAATAAATAAATAAAATCTTAACAAAAAAATCTTTGGACAGCTGTTAAGGCAGTTTGTAATAATGTTAAGTATAAACCTACTCTGTGACCCAGTACTGCCACTTCTAGGTTTACACTCAAGAGAACTGAGTATATATCTCTCTTAGAAGATTTATTGTGAAGTGGTCAAAGTCACTTTATACATCATGGCCCCAACCTGGGAACAACCCAGATGTTCCTTTCAATAGCAGGATAAGTAAATTGTAGTATTTTCATTTGGTGTTATATACCATTCAGTGATTTCAAAAAGTTTAATGTATGCAACATTTGATAGATGAAGATAAAATTATTATATTGAATGAAGAAGACAGAAAATAGATAAGAAGAATAGGCAAACTAATCTGTCATGCCAGAAGTCAGAATGGGTAATCTGGGGAGATGAGTATTGATTGGAGAGGCTGAAGAATGTGATGGAAATGTTTATATCCTGATCTGAACAGCACTCATATGAATATTTATGTATGTAAGAATTCATTCAGATATATGCTTAAAGTTTGTGTATTTCTGTCTGTGCTTAACATTTTCTTTCTTTGCTAAAAGTGTATGTGTGAAATTAGGGATTTAGACTAATTAGACTTGGAATTCAGTATGTTAACTTATTTTTTCTTCTTCCTTTTTTCTCCTTTTCCCTTCTTAACCTTGATTTAGTTCTTAATCTTGTAATCTTTAGTGATTTTATATTTTTTTTTCAAAATGAGATAAGCAGTTTATTAACTTATAGATGCCAATTATGTGCATTTGTGGCAGGCTCCATTATCCTTTAATTTTTTTTTTCTTGAATGTTTTTGAGAGGCAGAGAGAAAGAGAGAGAGAGAGAGAGAGAGAGAGAGAGAGAGAGAGAGAGAGAGACACAGAGATATCCTTTCTGCTGGATCAAACCCCATACTACCACACTGGTGGGGGATTGAGGCTGAAGCCCGGAGCTGGGTGGCAGGGACCATCACCACCACCTCCCAGGGTCTGCATTGGCAAGAAGCTTCTTTTTTAAAATATTTATTTATTTGAAAGGCAGAGTTATAGAGTGAGAGAGAGAGAAGGTGAGAGAAAGAGAAAGATAGATCTTCATTTGCTGGTTCAATCCCAAAGTAGCCACAATGGCCAGGGCTGGGCCAGACCTAAAAGAGGCTAGCAGCTTCATGTGGGACTCCCACGTGGGTGGCACAGGTCCAAACACTTGGGCCATCTTCTGCTGTTTTTCCCATGCTTTTAGCAGGGAGCTGGATCACAAGTGGAGCAGCTGGGGATCTGAACTGATGCCCATTTGGGATGGCAGCATCCCAGATGGTGGCTTTACCTGCTGTACCACAACACTGGCCCTGGATGGGGACAGTGTAACTGGCTTTTTATTCTATTACCATTAAAAAAAAAAAAGATTTATTTATTTATTTGAAAGGCACAGTTAGAGAAAGAGAGGGAGAGACAGATTTTCCATCTGCTGGTTTACTCTCAAAATGGCCACAACAGCCAGGGCTGGGGAAGGCTGCAGCCAGCAGCCTGGAACTCTATGTGAATCTCCCACGTGGGAGGGAAGCCCCAAAGAGCTGCGTAATCCTCTGCCTTCCCAAGTGCATTAACAGGAAGCTGAATCAGAAGTGGAGCAGCTGGGACTCGATCTGGTATCATATGGGATGCCAGTGTCACAGGCCATGCCTTAACCTGATGCACCACAGTGCTGACCCCTGTTGTGGAATTTTTCAACTTTTGCAGAAGTAGAAAGCATGAAATAGTGAACATCCCCTATAACCCAGCCCAGCATCATTGATTATCAGTCCACTTTGGCCAATCTTGTTCTATTATGTTGAAGCAAATCTCAGGTATAACACTTCATCCATAAATAAATAATTCAGTAAAGGAATTGTCAAAAGGTCTGGACCATGTGTATTATGAAAAAACTATATGAATTTCAAAAAAATTTTTTGCAGCAAAGCTTATCTTTTAGTTCCATTTTTCATGAACTTTTTGAAATATTCTATGTGTTTTGAGAGCTACATACTGAATTTTCAGATAAGGGCCCTTAAAATTCTACAATATTATTTTAGTATATAATACAATTATTCTTAATATTAAAAATAGTTTAGAGTTCAACTTTTATTTGTCTAATTAAATTTTTTTACAGTTTTAGTTGATGTATAATAATTATATATATTTATGGTATGTTATGTGTTATTTCAGCACAATATATAATTGGTTCAGGGTAATAGCTTATCTATCATGTTAGGAATTTATCATTTTGGGGTCCAGCGCTGTGGCGCAGCAGGTTAAGCCACCGTCTGCAGTGAAGGCATTCTGTATGGGCTTTGGTTCAAGTCCCAGCTGCTCTGCTTCCAGTTCAGCTCCCTGCCATCTAGTCCAAGTCCCTGGGTCCCTGCACCCATGTGGGAGACCCAGAAGAAGCTCCTGGCAGTTGGCTTTGACCTGGCCCAGCTTCTGCTGTTGAGGCCATTTGGAGAGTGAACCAGTGGATGGAAGATCTCTCTTGTTCTGTTTCTCCTTCTCTCTCTGTAAGTCTGCCTCTCAAATAAGTAAATAAATCTTAAGGGGGAAAAAAAAGAATTGATCATTTCAGTGCTAGTGCTGTGGCATATTGGGTTAAGCTGGTACCCGTAGTGCCAGTATCCCACGCAGGTGCTGGTTCAAGTCTTGGCTGCTCCACTTCCAGTCCAGCTCCCTACTAATGCAGCTGGGAAAGTAGCAGAGGATGGCCCAAGTGCTTGGGCCCCTGCACATATGTTGGAGACCCAGTAGAAGCTCCTGGTTCCTGGATTTGGCCTGGCCTGGTCCCGGCCATTGCAGCTATTTGGGGAGTGAACTAGTGGTTAGAAGACCTCTTTCTGTAACTCTAAATAAAATAAATCTTTTTTAAAAAGTTAATCATTTCTTTTTGTTGGAATCATTAAAAATCCTCTATTAGCTGTTTTGAGGTATACAGTTAATTGTTGTCAACTATAGTCACCCTGATGTGTTATAGAACCCCTGTATCCATTAACCATCCTCTTTTCTTCCCCCCACCCTTGCCCTTCCTAGTGTCTGGTAACCATTTTGCTTTCTACTTCTATGAGGTCAGCTTTTTAAGCTTCCACGTATAAATAAATGTGTCTCATTTTTTTCATGTTGGTTTGTTAGAATCTAGATTGAAATGAGGTCCATTTACTGCTGTATTTGGTTGGTATCATCTCTTTAGAGTCCTTTAAGATACAGAATCCTTCTCTATCTTTGTTTTACCACACAGATTGTTTGGTTGAAGAAACTGTGTTCATTAGTCCTGTAGAATTTTCCACGTTCTTGGTTTTGCTGATAGCAAACTTGTGGTGTGTTTAGCCTGTTTGCCTAGCTCCTGTGTTCCCTACAAACTGATAGTCTGGAAGCTGTGTAATTTAGGTTTGATTTTTTTTTTTTTTTTTTTTTTTTTTTTTGGTGGCAAGACTGCCTTATAGGTAGTTTTGTCTATTTCCTATTGTGCTACATCAGACAGGCACTTACTTTCTTGTGTCTTATTTTGAGATTTACAAGTTTTACTTAGTGGGTCCCTTTATTATTAGCATGGTTCATTCATCATCAAGTTCCCTATCAACATCTGACTTAATGATTATTGCAGCAGCTCGCTGCATTGCCTAAAAGATATTTTATCGGCATTAGCAAAATGGTGATGTTTTGGGAATTATTCCTTCTGCATTGACTAGCTGAACTTCCACCCAGTACTCATAAATGAGTAGTTTTTCCCTCACCTGTTTGCTGTGAGTATAGTTTATTCAGGAAAAACAAGAGAGGTGCTTGGTTCTTTCCCTTTATTTATCATATCACTTTCAGATCTGGAATCAGCTGTTCTCCAAGAAATATATTTTTGTTGAAGTGGGAAATGATAGTTGTAAACAAAACTTTGGATGCTGCCTGTCCTCTTTGCTAATTTGGTCATTGCCTTTAGGCCTCCTAAGTTGACAGGGCTAGGACATACCTTGCTCAGGAGAACCTACATCATGAACTCAAATGTAAGACTACAGGATGTTACTGAAAGTTTTGATTTTATATTGTATCACCCATCTTTTATTCTAAAAATCTTGGTTTCTAACAGTGTTTATGTTATCTTATGCCTATTTATAAATACATAATAATTTCAGAGTAATAATACTGTTGTTACTAACAACATAATTACTGAATTATGATTTCTTTCAGGTGTTATATTTTTTCTTTAAGAAATAGAGAAATTTTGGCCGGCGCCGCGGCTCACTAGGCTAATCCTCCGCCTAGCGGCGCCGGCACACCAGGTTCTAGTCCCGGTCGGGGCACCGGATTCTGTCCCGGTTGCCCCTCTTCCAGGCCAGCCCTCTGCCGTGGCCAGGGAGTGCAGTGGAGGATGGCCCAGGTGCTTGGGCCCTGCACCCCATGGGAGACCAGGAAAAGCACCTGGCTCCTGGCTCCTGCCATCGGATCAGCGCGGTGCGCCGGCCGCAGCGCGCCGGCCGCGGCGGCCATTGGAGGGTGAACCAACGGCAAAGGAAGACCTTTCTCTCTGTCTCTCTCTCTCACTGTCCACTCTGCCTGTCAAAAAAAAAAAAAAAAAAAAAAAAAAAAAGAAATAGAGAAATTTTATTATATATTAAAGCTTTCTGAAATAATTATTCCTTGTTTGACTAAGGCCACAAGTTTGATTTATTGTTAATTTAATTGCTTTGTTTTGGAGATTACTTTGTTTCCATCTTGATTTAATTTTGTTTTAAGTAAACCAAAACATATTAGTAGTTATAGTTATGTTACTAACAGTATGCTGAAAACAGTTTAAGATTACTGATTTTCTTTTCCTTTAGTAACTATCTCATAAGTATTTTGCAGTGTTTAAAATTATTTGAAACAATTCTCTCTGTGGTTAAGTTACCAACTTGGTTAATAGTTAGATTCAGTTTAATTTTTCTTTGAATTTTGGGCACCATTTCCAATTCCTCCCCCATTTTGCTGGAATTGTTTTACTTCAAATTAAGTAGAATATTCACATTTTCAAGATAAAATCTATAAACAGTGTACATTCTGAGAGGGCCAGCTGCCATTTCTCCCTTTCTTTGTGCCTTTTCCCTATAGTTTTGTTTGTTTGTTTTAATTTTGAGTTTATGCCTGAAAAAGTTTAAAAGTTATTTTCATTTATACTAATCTATCAGATTTTATATCGATGTTTTTTCCTTTCTTCAATAAAAGATAAGGTAAAATACACAGTATTTGATAATTTGCTCTTTTTCATTTAATAATGTACCCATTACTGCTGAGGTATATTGTCTGAGGTGTATCATTAAGTAAAAGATTAAGATGTGTGTTATTTTTACTTTTTATAGCTTTGGTTGTTTTTAGTCTTTTGCTTTATTGATAGTGCTGCTCGTACATTTCTTAATATTTGATAGGAATAGATGAAATTTTAGTTTGAGGAAAAATCTGCAGGGAGCTATTCCTAGCAAATACTAAGAAATGTACGAGCAGCACTAATCATTAGATTAGTTCAGGAATTATTCATGACGCTGTAATCATGGCTAAAGTTGGATGCTTTATTACCAAAGTATAAATAAAAATATTCACAGATGATGTTTTTAATGATCAAATGCATGTACTTTCTGGGGTAAGTAGTGTTCAAATCCAGTGCTTTTAAAGGTAATATCCAAAGTAAACAATCTAAGAACTGTGTTTACTTTGTTTCAAATAGGATGATTATACAGTTGAAGTTCTGTTTATTAATGTACAGAAAATGCTGCAGAAGCCCCAGAGGAATTTCAGTAGATACTCTTTTCTTTTTCCTCTTTTGTTTACTTTGTGCGCTTTTGCAGCGAACCATACAGATGGGCAGTCCACTCTCACCTTCTTCCATGGTAATTGAATGTAGCCTAAAAATAGCGTGCATGATTTATTGTGAAAATATTTCACTTGTGCCTTTAATTTTTTTTTTTTTAAACAGGCAGTATAACTCCAACTGTGGAACTGAATGGGCTTGCTATGAAAAGGGGAGAGCCTGCCATCTACAGGCCATTAGATCCAAAGCCATTCCCAAATTATAGAGCTAATTACAACTTTCGGGGCATGTACAATCAGAGGTTTGTATGTCTTCTTTGGTTTTGTTCTTATTTTTTAATGAGCATTGAAAAATTTGTGAAACTCAGTATTCTTATCGTAAATACAATGTGAAAACTTGGGCATTTTGTATGGAATTTAGGTAAATCGGGTTCACAAAGAATATTTAAAATAAATTAAAAAAAAAAACACCTAGTTTTCAAGAACTAGTTCCAACTGAGTCGTGAAAATCCTGTATTTGTTCTAGGCAGGATCAATTTTGAGGTTGTCTCACAGTTTATAGTGCTGGCTACCCAGTTGACTTTCTCATTCTTTTACTAAGCAGAACTAAATTTTCTTGATTTGCCTTCATAATTAACAGACACGAGTGAGTGTATAATTCATAGGAAATTTGTTGGAAGAAGGAAGGATTTCCTTTGTCTTCCTGTACTTTGTGATAGTTACAAATATAACTTTTTTTTTTTTTAATGAGCATGGTGGAAGTTTCAAAATAAACTTTAGTGGATTTTTCTTCACTATCCCCCAATCATAAAAGTCATAAAACCCATTATAGAAGATGTGGAAAATGAAGAAAGGTAAAAAGAAAATTTAAATAATTTGCAATATAAAACTTAGCTACTGTTAATATTTTGATGGACCTTACATTCTTTTTTCTTTGTATAGAAATATATTTAACCAAATTTCAGTTTTTGTAAGTACTTTATGATGGTATCATATGTTTCTGGTACAACGTACAACTCTTTAATTGTACATCTTGAAGGCTTCTTTTCATTATTTTGTGTATGTGTTAATATTTTATTTGATGATTTTTTTACATATGTGTTTCCTGAAGTGATCACTGCTAAAATCATGATGCAGAACATCCCCTGAGCCCTGAGAGTGTCTTTGGACACCATGGATTTTGATAGCTTCTGCCCAGGAGTAACCCCTGTTCTGTTGCCTTAGATTCGTTGTGCCTGTTGCTGAATTTTCATGCATTTGGACTCAGACAGTATTTGCTTTGACTTCTTTAACTTCATAAATTTTTTTTGCTCTTTTTTGGTTGTTTTGAGATTCGTCCATGTTTGTTTATATGAGGGTTTTGTTGTGTTTAAAATTACTGAATACCCTTTCTTTTTATGAAGGTATCATAATTTGTTTGTCCTGTATTTGTTGTAGGTACCCTCTTTTCACTTAGTGTAGTGACCAGTTTATATCTTTAAATAGTCTTTGAGGAATATTTCCAATAGCTACATAATGCTTCCCATGGTAAGGTGTCTTTATGTTGTATGTCTAATTTTGATCATCTCAGTGTCCCCTCTGCCTCTTTTTTGTCTCTTACAAATAATGCCTCAAGCAGCCTGTTTGTACAAAACTTTATTCCCTTTACCGACTATTTTCTCAAGATGGATAACTCTAAAGCAAATATTGAGGTTCAGAAAAGTAATACATAGCACAATGACATTAAAGTTGATGCTGATTTCTAGCAGTACATGAGGAATGTCTGTTCTACTCAGTGCTGAGGTTTAAGAAGTTATATTATCTTGTTTGATAGTTTAAAAAATGGCATTTAAAAATTTCAGTTTTATTGACTGCTTGTGAGAGTGAACAATTTTTCAGATGTTTATTAATTGCCCATCCTTTTTTGATTTGTTTCAATTTGCTGAGTTTTATTGTCTTGCTTTGAGCAGTTTTCAAATGTTTATGTGTTGAGGGTGTTAGCGTTTAGTCTGTTTTATTTGTTGTAATTTTCCTGGTTTTAAAGATTTGGCTTTTAATTTTGTGTTTGTTTATGTGCTGTAGTTTTAAAATGTTTTATGGTCTAATCTGTTGATTTTTTAGATCAAATTTTCCCATTGCTTTTATGGCTAAGGTGTTCTTTTCCACATGTGTTCAGGTATTTGCTAATGCTTTTATATATTTACTGACCTTACAATATAGATACACAGGGAATTTATTTAGTCTGTTGTATAATCTGATAATTTTTTAGTAACTTGCTTGAAGTGGAAAAATTACCTTAATCGTAACCATGTAAAGCACACTCCTGTTTAGATAGTAAATAATTCCTTTGGGGTCTCTGAGAAACATTTGCACGATCTCTTAGACTTCTGCTCTTACGCCTTTCCTCCAGGAGTGCCTGGGAGAAGGTGCTGTTTGTTAGGTGCTGCTTGTGGGCATGTTCCTTGTCCGTCAGGGGTGGAAACCTGCAGTTGACTTCCAGTCCCTTGTTCCCCTCATGTAGTGCTTCTGCGGGATATGTGCCATCTCCTGCTGGCTAACTTCACCTAACCCCTCAATTTTCCTTGGCTCCCCTGGCATGCTGTTCCATTGCCATCCTCCTGCACAGCGTCTCTGCGTCTCACTACAGATCATCCGGTGACAGGCTGCCCAGCTGTCAGCCCTATGTGGGCGCTGTGCAGGAGGCACAGGGGGTGTATGTTTCTCTTATAGTTGTTGCACTTTCTATTTTTCTGTATAATTTATTCATTGTCTTTCATTTCATTCTGAGGTTACTCAATATAAATAAAGCTCATTGCTTGTTTGAGCACAATAGATATTTCTAGTCCCTTGATTAAGGAACACCAAGTTTATTTTATACTGGGAATTTTTTTTTATTTGTAATGTATTACAGAGAGTAGATTGTTGAGAGCATTTTAACATTTGTTGTATTCTGATACCTATATTAAAATTTTGCTAGAATTTTGACTAGTGAACCTTATTTCTTTTATATAAAAGAAATCTGGTACCAAATCAATGCAAAGCCAAACAGTAATCCCTATGTAGCACATTTTCTCATAGGGGAGGAAATAGGAAGTGGCTTGTCACTAAGAAAGTATCCTTTGAAAAAGGATCTGCTTTGCTTAATGTATGCTAGACTGATCTTCTCTATATAGGGAGAATCGAAAATGAATCTTGATGTGAATGGAAGGGGAGAGGGAGTGGGAAAGGGGAGGGTTGCGGGTGGGAGGGACGTTATAGGGGGGAAGCCATTGTAATCCATAAGCTGTACTTTGGAAATTTATATTCATTAAATAAAAGTTAAAAAAAAAAAAAAGAAAAAGGATCTGGGCTGGTGCCGTGGCTCACTTGGGTAATCCTCCACCTGCAGCGCCCGCACCCCGGTTTCTAGTCCCGGGTGGGGCGCCGGTTCTGTCCTGATTGCTCCTCTTCCAGTCCAGCTCTCTGCTGTGGCCCTGGAGGGCAGTGGAGGATGGCCCAAGTGCTTGGGCCCTGCACCCGCATGGGAGACCGGGACGGAGCACCTGGCTCCTGGCTTTGGACCAGCATAGCTCTGGCCATAGCGGCCATTTGTGGGGTGAACCAATGGAAGGAAGACCTTTCTCTCTGTCTCTGTCTCTCTCTCACTGTCTAAATCTGCCTGTCAAAAAAAAAAAAAAAAAAAAAAAAAGGAAAGGAAAAAAAGTATCTGGGGCTGGCACTCTGGTGCAGTGAGTTAACACCCTGGCCTGAAGCACTGGCATTCCATATGGGCACCGTTCGAATCCCTGCTGCCTCACTTCCGATCAGTAGAAGATGGCCCAAGTCCTTGGGCCCCTGCACCCACGTGGGAGACCTGGTAGAAGCTCCTGGCTCCTGGCTCCTGCCATCGGATCAGCGCGGTGCGCCGGCCGCAGCGCGCCGGCCGCGGCGGCCATTGGAGGGTGAACCAACGGCAAAAGGAAGACCTTTCTCTCTGTCTCTCTCTCTCACTGTCCACTCTGCCTGTCAAAAAAAAAAAAAAAAAAAAAAGAAGAAGCTCCTGGCTCCCGGCTTTGGATCAGCGCGGCTCCAGCCTTTGCGGCCAATTGGGGAGTGAACCAGCGGATGGAAGACCTCTCTTTCTCTGCCTCTCCTTCTTTCTCTGTGTAACTCTGACTTTCAAACAAATAAATAAAATCTTAAAAAAAAAAAGAAAAAGAAAAAGGATCTGAAGGAAGAAGGGGGATAAGCAGTGTCAGTGCCAGAGAAAGAGAACATTCACGTTAAAGAGACAGCATGTACAAAGCCACTGAAGCAGGAGCCTGCCCTGCACATGGGTGCCTCCAGCTGGAGGCTGGTATGGCTAGAGCAGGGTGAACCAAGGGAGAGAGAGGAGTTAGCGCATGAAGTCAGAGGAGGTGATGGGTCATTTGGTTTGGTTTGATTGTTTTTCATTTCTAGACTTTGTATTCAGAATGTTGACTTTTTTCCTTTGTTAGCAAGAATCCAGGATCTGATTCTTTGGCTGTCAAGAGGGATGCTTTTCTAAAGTAATAAATAGTGTGTCTTAGATCATGCCCATTAATGGATAAAGTGAACTGGATTTCTTTCAGATTTTGAGAGTTTTTACTGTTGTCTGCAGATCACAAAAAGGGTAAAAAGAAAATAGAGAAGTTTTGTTAAGCTGCTCATCCCTGTTTCACTTTAGAGATTTTCTCTGCTCACAAGAGGACAGACCTAACCATTACTCAGTAGGCTTTTTTTTTTTTTTTTTTTTTATTATTTTTTTTTTTTTGACAGGCAGAGTGGACAGTGAGAGAGAGAGACAGAGAGAAAGGTCTTCCTTTTGCCGTTGGTTCACCCTCCAATGGCCGCCGCGGCCGGCGCGCTGCGGCCGGCGCACCGCGCTGATCCGATGGCAGGAGCCAGGAGCCAGGTGCTTTTCCTGGTCTCCCATGGGGTGCAGGGCCCAAGCACCTGGGCCATCCTCCACTGCACTCCCTAGCCACAGCAGAGGGCTGGCCTGGAAGAGGGGCAACCGGGACAGAATCCGGCGCCCCGACCGGGACTAGAACCCCGTGTGTGCCGGCGCCGCTAGGCGGAGGATTAGCCTAGTGAGCCGCGGCGCCGGCCAACTCAGTAGGCTTTTTACAGTATTTCACACATGCCCTTAATTTGCTTATGACGAGACCTGAATAAAGCCAAAGTCAGAGGAACCTTTCTCTCTTCTTGTCAGATTCCAGGTTAATCAGTAGTATCTTCATGGCTGAAAATGAAAGGTTAAGAAGTTCAGGAAATAGTTGTCATTTAGAGGGATTTTGAAATGGTCTTTTCATTTTCTACTTAATATTAAATAATAATTAGTAATAATATTAGGTAATAAGTTAAAATTAGTAATAATATTAATAAGCAATATTAATAATTAGTAACATTAAGTAATAATATATTAAAATACTAACTACTAATTAGGTCCTCTCCCGCCTCCCTCATTCTTAGCTAATGAGATTTCTTCACTTGCACTCATTCAAAGGCCTAAGGAGACCTGAGTTTTTCCTTTGTTCTGTTTTATGATTGGATAGGTGGAGAAAAAAGTTATTCATGGGCAACCCCTGGATACAAACTGTATTTGAGAGTCACCAGTATCTTTTTGTTCCACCCAAGATTCTTGACTATGAGTAATCCAGTCTCATTTTTTTCTTTCCTTTTTTTTTTTTTGACAGGTAGAGTTAGGGAGAGAGACAAAGAGACAGAGAATTATAGACAGTGAGAGAGAGACAGAAAGGTCTTCCTTCTGTTGGTTCACTCCCCTATTGGCCGCTACGGCCGGTGCTGCGCCAATCCAAAGCCTTCGGATTGGCTCAGTGCGCTGGCTGTAGCGGCCATTTTGGGGGGTGAACCAACGGAAGGAAGACCTTTGTGTCTCTCTCTCTCACTGTCTAACTCTGCCTGTCAAAAAAAAAAAAAAAAAAAAAAAAGGGATGCTGGACCTGTATTTCAAAAATTAGGCAATATAAGCTGATGGATTGTTGCTGAGGATTGTAATTGTTGGTGTGCTGTTTATTTTCACATTGTTCAAACTGTTGATAAGAAGGTTCCTTGCTAGTTTGTAATGTACTTTAAAAAAAATTGGAAAAGAGAAGAGCTGATAAACACTGCATGTATATTCAGCTGTGCTTTAGTTACAGACTGCAGTTTTGGTTTCTGCCACTAGATGGTGCTTGTGCACTGGTAAAGCAACATGCAGACTGAGTGAGTTCACTGTGGTTACTATTCCAATGCCAGTGATTAACTGATAAACAAGAAGTTAAACCAAATGAAATTGCCCATATTTGGCTTATATATATGTGAGTTTCATATGGTTCAGCCTAATTGGATAAAGTCAGATACCTATACAGCTTTAAAGCGTCTTGGATACAGGAATTAATCATGAAGTGAGAAAAAGCAGGAATTTATTCTAATAGTTATAAATAACTTTGCCTTTTATATTCTTATCCCTTGGGTTGGGAAATATGTTCTTTTATCTTTGGCCATATGCTTTAAATGTAGAATGCATATCAAAACTTAAAAAATGGTTGTTCTTTATGGGGCTATCACTTTATAGGATAGAAAACTGGAAAGTAAGATGTAAAATATTTTTTCATATTTTTACATAGTATTAGAATATTAAATTAGGAATGTTTATCACTTGGGGGAAGTAACTCAGCTATCATAGCAAAGACATTAAAATACTTTGTCTTCTAAAAACTCTTATAAGCCAGAGAAGAGAATTTGAATAGGTTATCTGAGCAAGGGTGAGGCAGCATGAACTCAATCTCAGTTTCTCTCTCTCTCTCTCTCTCTTTTTTTGACAAGCAGAGTTAGACACAGAGAGAGAGACAGAGAGAAAGGTCTTCCTTCCGTTGGTTCACCCCACAAATGGCCGCTGTGGCCAGTGTGCTGCGCTGATCTGAAGCCAGGAGCCAGGTGCTTCTCCTGGTCTCCCATGGTGTGCAGGGCCCAAGCACTTGGGCCATCCTCCGCTGCCTTCCCGGGCCACAGCAGAGAGCTGGACTGGAAGAGGGGCAACTGGGACAGAATCCGGTGCCCCAACCGGAACTAGAACCCGGGGTGCCAGCGCCGCAGGTGGAGGATTAGCCTAGTGAGCTGCACCGCCGGCCTAGTATCAGTTTCTCTTAGGATTACAGATATAAAACTCCTTAACAAAATCTTAGTAAATTAAATCCAAAATTTCACATACTATGATTAAGTGGAGTTTATTCAAGGAAAGCAAGATTGATTTAGTATAGAATAACCAAAATAATTAATCATATTAACAAAATAAAGGAGAAAATTTATATGTGCATCTCACTAGATGCAGAAAAAGTATTTGATGGAAGCCAACACTCCTACAGAAGCTAGGAGTGGAAGAGCATTTCCTTAATCTGATAAAGGGCTTCTCTAAACAACTTCTAGATAGCATTATACTTTATGGTGAAAAACTGAATATATGTGCAGTCAATAACAAGGCAGTGGTATATACCCAGGACTTCTAGTTTACATTATACTTGAGTTCTGGGATATGCAATAAGAAGAAGTAGATGGAAGAGATATTAGACAAGAAGATATCAAGCTAATATTTCTTTGTATACACTGTGATCCTATATAGATATATAGATTCAAAGAAATCAACTGAAGACCTAGGATAAGTGAGTTCACCTAGGTCACAGATTGCATTGCCAGTTTATTATAAAAAAGGTATTTCTCCTAGTACTGTTGAACATTTGGAGAATTAAAATAGCATAAACATTCCATATTCAAGAATAAGTTTACCATATGTATAGCCTATATACTGAAAGCTATAACATTGATCAAATTTAGGAATTAAGGTCTACAGTTTTCTGAAGTTTTCTAAAGTTAACAAAGATGCAAAGGAATCTCTTTCAGCAACCTAGCAAGTTATTTTTTTTTAAATTAATAAGGCAATCCTGACATTTGTGTAGAGATGCAAATTGGATGAACAGTTTTGAGAAGAAAGAATTTAGAGGCATAACACTACTTGCTCTCAAGATTTGCACAATGGAGGCCAGTGCTGTGGTGAAGCCTGTGGCACTGGCATCCCATATGACACCGACTTGAGTCCTGGCTGCTCCACTTTCCATCCAGCTCCCTGCTGATGTGCTTGGGAAAGCAGCAGAAGATGGCCCAAGCCCATGTGGAGACCCAGAAGAAACTGGTGGTTCTTGGCTTCAAATTGGCCTAGTACCAGCTCTTGTAGCCATTTAGGGAGTGAACCAGTAGAAGGAAGATCTTTCTGTCCCTGTCTCTCTCTGTCTGTAACTCTGCCTTTCAAACAAATAAATAAATCTTAAAAAAAAGATTTACAAAATGTCACAGTAGTTTTAATAGATATAGAAAAAGGACAGAGGTGAGCAACCTGTGGTCCAGGGACCAAATCTACCTCTTGTGTTTGTGTGGCCTGTAGAATAAGAATGGTTATTATGTTTCTTAAATGATTGGAAAATGCCAAATGAAGAATGATATTTTATAAGACATGAGATTAAATGACAATGAAATTTAGTATATAAAAAAAGCAGTATGTAGAGTTCAGTCCTGTCTGTGGTTTGAAGCATCCACTAAGTCTTGGAACATTATTGTCTTCCATGGAAAAGGGAGCATTACTGTATGCAAAATAATTCACACAATAAAAGGATTCAGTACAGTAAGATGATGTAAAATGAACATCAATAGCCTTCAAATTCACAGGCAATAATCAGAGTATATAATGTTAAACTCTGTGGCAACAACAAAGAAGATGAAATACTGAGGAATAAACTTAGCGAGAAATGTGCAAGAATACATAAGGAGAGCTGTAGAGTACTTCTGAAGGACATAAAAGGATACTTCAACAAAATAAAAAGACAGTTTTTACTATTGCATAGGATGACTCAACATAGCTAATTTAAAAAATGCACTCAATCGGGGCCTGCGCTGTGGCGGATTGTGTAAAGCTGCTTCCTGAAGTGCCGGCATCCCATATGGGCGCTGATTCAAGTCCCGGCTGCTCCACTTCCAATCCAGCTCTCTGCTATGGCCTGGAAAGGCTGTAGAAAATGTCCCAAGCGCTTGGGCCCCTGTACTTGCATTGGAGACAGGAAGAAACTCCTGGCTCCTGGCTTTGGATTGGTCCCAGCTCCGGCCATTGTGGCCATTTGGGGAGTGAACCAGCAGATGGAAGTCTCCTCTCTTTCTCTCTGTTTCTGCCTCTCTATAACTCTGCCTTTCAAATAAATAAATCTTTAAAAAATACATTAAATGGGGGCCAGCACTGTGGCTCACTTGGTTAATCCTCTGCATGCGGCACTGGCATCCCATATGGGCACTGGGTTCTAGTCCCGGTTGCTTCTCTTCCAGTCCAGCTCTCTACCATGGCCTGGGAGGGCAGTGGAGGATGGCCCAAGTGCTTGGACCCTGCACCCGCATGGGAGACCAGGAGGAAGCACCTGGCTTCTGGCTTCAGATCAGCGCAGCGCCGGCTGTGGCGGCCATTTGGGGAGTGAACCAGCGGAGGGGATACCTTTCTCTCTGTCTCTCTCTCTCACTATCTATAACTCTAGCTGTCAAAAAAAAAAAAAAATACACTAAATGATGGGACTGGCATTGTGGCACGGTGGCTTAAGCCACAACCTGCAATTCTGGTATCCCATATGGGCACCAGTGTGAGTCCTGGCTACTCCACTTCTGATCCAGCTCACTGCTAAAGGCCTGAGAAAGCAGTGGAAGATAGCTTGGGCTCCTGCCACCCACATGGGAGACATGGATGGTGTGCTAGGCTCCCAGCTCCTGGCTTCAGCCTGGCTCATCCCTGGCCATTGTGGACATTTGGGGAGTGAACTAGTGTTTGGAAAATTTTTCTATCTCCTCCCTGCTCCTATAACTCTGCCTTTCAAATAAATAAATCAGTCTTTTGAAAAAGAAAATTTATTATCTAAAAAATAAAAACTATTAAAATATGCACTAAATGGCATACAAAGAATGAAATAATGAAGAATAAAGTAGAAATATAGGGAAAGAAAACAGTGCATCTAATTGAGTAATCAAGATCCTGATTTTTAAAATTGACAAAATGAACAATTATTAGCTGTTAAACAAGAAAACACAAACATGCAAAACAAGAATATCAAGGCAGAAATGACTACTGGCACAAGAAAAAATTTTACCCAATTTTAAGGCATTACATTGCAGTCCTCTGTGTTAATTAATTTGAAAACCTAGATGATTGCCTATATCCATGGGAAGGAGAAACAGAGAAAAGCACTAATGAATAAACCCATAAAAAAAAATCAGGTCCACATGGTTTCTCAGGGGAGTTGTGTCTGCCATAATATCAAATACTAGGTCTTCTACATGTTGGGTAGCATAAAAGTAGATTTGAGATGGAAGGGAAATTTCTCTGTCTTTTTATGAAACAAGTTTACATCAACAACCTCATAAGAAGATAGTACAGAGATGGAAATTACAATCTAATACCAAATATATAAGAAAAAATAAAACACTAGCAAATGGAATCTAACATCAGATTAATAATAATGTATAACTTATAGAAAGCTTTTTATATTGAATTTAATTCATTTGTTCTTTCATTTTTATTGATGTAATTGTTGAAGACTATGAATTTTCTTCTGATACTTGCTTTATGTGAGTGGTATTGATTCTGATATGTAGTATGTTCATTATAATTTTTCCACTATTGCTTTCCTAGTTTATATTTTCTCTTGCATGTAAAAATTATTTAATAAAATATTTGATTTCCAAACAGAAGGACCTTTTACTTAAAATTTTTTATTATTTTCTAGTTTGTTGTATTTTAAATCAAGACTGTAGTTTGTAATATTTCTATTTTTTGGATCTTGCATATACACTTTGGAAGAAGTATTAAGGTGTGAAGTTTGATAAATATACATAATATCTTTTGTGGGGTTTTGTTGCTTTGATCTTCTGTATCCTTTTTGTATTCACTTGATCTGTCTTTAACATTTATTTTTTTGAAAGGCAGAGAGACAGAGAGAGAGAAAGAGCTCCCATCCGCTGGTTTCTTCCCCAAATATTGCAACAGTTAGGGCTGGGCCATGCTGAAGCCAAGAGCTGGGAACCCAATCTGGGTTTCCTACATGGGTGGCAGGGACCTAAGTGCCTGAATCATGATTTGCTGCCTCCCAGAATATGCATTAGCAGGAAGCTAGAATGGAAAGCAGAGCCAGAATTTGATCCTGGACATTCTGACATGGGACACAGGCATCCCAAGTGGTATCTTTTTTTTTTTTTTTTTTTTTTGGACAGGCAGAGTGGACAGTGAGAGAGAGAGATAGACAGAAAGGTCTTCCTTTTCCGCTGGTTCACCCCCCAGTGGCCGCTGCAGCAGGTGCGCTGCGGCCGACACACCATGCTGATCCAAAGCAAGGAGCCAGGTGCTTCTTCTGGTCTCCAATGCGGGTGCAGGGCCCAAGCACTTGGGCCATCCTCCACTGCACTCCCGGGCCATATCAGAGAGCTGGACTGGAAGAGGAGCAACTGGGACTAAAACCCGGGGTACCAGTGCTGCAGGCGGAGGATTAGCCTAGTGAGCTGCAGCGCCAGTCATCCAAGTGGTATCTTAATGCTGCACCTAATGCCCATTCCTCACTTGATTTGTCTTGTACTAAGTGGTAAGATATAGTAACTTATTTTCAAGTGCCTCTGTCTGTATCTCCTTGCATCTCCTGTAGTAGTTGCTGTTGTCTTAAAGGTTTATTTATTTGTTTGGAAGGCAGAGTGACAAAGGGGAGAGATGCACAGAGATACCTTCCATCAACTGGTTCACTCCCCAAATGCCTGTAACAGGCTGGGTTGGGCCATGCTGAAGCCAGGAATCAGGAACTCTATCTGGGTCTTTAACATGGGTGGCAGGAATCCAAGTAGTTGGGCCATCATCATTTGCCTCCCAGGTGTCTTAGCAGGAAGCTAGATTAGAACCACAGGGTAACTGCTACTCAAACCAGACACTCTGGGATTCAGGTGTTTCAAGCAGTGACTTAAAACACTGTGCCAAAATCATCTGCCCCTCCTGTTGTTTTTGATTTGTAAAGATGGTGCTGCATTATCTGGTGCACTGTTATTCCTAAGTGCTATATGTTATTTGACAATTGCAGATTTTATCATTAAAAATATGCTATTATTGGGCTGGCGCCGTGGCTCACTTGGTTAATCATCTGCCTGTGCGTCGGCATCCCATATGGGCGCCGGGTTCTAGTCCCAGTTGCTCCTCTTCAGTCCAGCTCTCTGCTGTGGCCCAGGAAGGCAGTGGAGGATGGCCCAAGTGCTTGGGCCCTGCACCCGCATGGGAGATCAGGAGGAAGCACCTGGCTCCTGGCTTCGGATCCACGCAGTGCTGGCCTTAGCGGCCATTTGTGGGGTGAACCAACAGAAGGAAGACCTTTTCTCTGTCTCTCTCTCTGTCTATAACTCTGCCTGTCAAATTTAAAAAAATGCTTTTATTAATACTTTTAAATCTTATTTCCTACTTTGTCTGAAATCAGTATAACAATCATCACTTTCTTTTGTCTACCTTTTTTTAGTCTTTTTTGGTATCTCTTATATAAGGTATGTAGTTATATCTTGAGTTGAGACAATTAAAATCTTTTTCTTTTAAACTCAAAATATATTTAACCTGAGAACAAAGGCAGAATTTTTTGATAACCTCATTTGGTAGTTGGTTGACAGTAGGTGTTTACTGTAAATTAAAGGAGCTAAGTCTGCTGCTCTTAAGTTTTGGTAGAAATTTAAGTGCATGATAAGATGATAGCATTTTATAAAATCAGTAATTTGGGGCTGGTGCTGTGGCGTAGTATACTGAGCCTCAGCCTGCAGTACCAGCATCCCATATGGGTGCCGTTTCGCGTCCAGGCTGCTCCTCTTCAAATCCAGCTTTCTACTATGGCCTGGGAAAGTAGTGGAGGATGACTCAAGTGCTCTGTCCCCTGTACCCACATGGGAGTCCCAGAGGAAGCTCCTGGCTTCATATTGGCTCAGCTCCAGCTGTAAGAGCCATCTGGGGAGTGAACCAGCAGATGGAAGACCTTTCTCTCTGTCTCTCCCTTTCTCTGTCTGTAGCTCTGCCTCTCAAATACATAAATAAAATGTTTTTTAAAAATCAGTAATGTATCAGCAGAAGTGTACTGAAAACAACAATATTAAATTGTATTTTTTGCTCTTTTTGATTATATAAAATTAAACTGCTAGGTGAAACAACAGCAGGTATAGTTAATAGTTGTTTGGTATGTCTTAGTAATGCCATTTGAAATATGTTCCTGAAACTGAGAAACGAAATAGCTGTAATACATGTGTAACACATCCTATTGTAAGTCAGGTAGTAGTTTCTAGTTCTTTTCTTTCAGCAAATTGAAAGAGGACGTAATCAAGTTGTCAACTGCTACATCATTAAAAATAATTTCTGATGACAAATTACGGTGTAAGTTTTGACAGAAAAAGTTGAGTGACCTTGCTATAAGAAAATTCAGAGGTAACATTTCTTAAGGTAAATAATGTTTCTTAGTGTTTATGCCTAAAAAAACTGAAATAAGAATGCAATTGAGAAGCTTTCTCATTTTAGCAGTAAGAAATATTTGTTGAATGTATCAGTCTAAAAATAAAATGGCATGTGTATCTCATGAACTGTGTGGATTCTTGTCCATAAGATTTTACTTTTTGTGATAATCTGTTGATATTTGCAATATATATGTCATTTAGTTATCTGCTACTAATTGCATAATGGCTTATTGCACAAAATTTTTAAACTTATATGTGGTGGTCACAGGAAATATTAACATATTTTAATTTATATGCATATTTTTATATGTTAGAATCATAAAATGAAGAGAAAAACAGGTTAGGTACAAAATACCACATTGTGATGAAAATCTATGGAGACAGTGGAATAAAATGCAACTTCAAGAAGATAAAAAGCAATGAGAAAAAATTCCCAATATACTTAACATGGTGTTTATTTTAAGTTGATGCGTATTGACATCCTTTTAAAGGAGTGATGTACACTTTTATTTTAAGATGTCAGTATTTACAATAAATCAGAAACTTTATCTTTCGCAAATATTTGAGCTTCTAATAAAAATTTGATATTAAAATTTTAGACATAAAATATATAAGTATATATAATTTTTAAAAATCTTATGGAGATGAAGCCGGCGCCGCGGCTCACTAGGCTAATCCTCCGCCTAGCGGCGCCGGCACACCGGGTTCTAGTCCCGGTCGGGGCGCCGGATTCTGTCCCGGTTGCCCCTCTTCCAGGCCAGCCCTCTGCTGTGGCCAGGGAGTGCAGTGGAGGATGGCCCAGGTGCTTGGGCCCTGCACCCCATGGGAGACCAGGAAAAGCACCTGGCTCCTGGCTCCTGCCATCGGATCAGCGCGGTGCGCCGGCCGCAGCGCACCAGCCGCGGTGGCCATTGGAGGGTGAACCAATGGCAAAGGAAGACCTTTCTCTCTGTCTCTCTCTCTCACTGTCCACTCTGCCTGTCAAATAAAAAAAAAAAATCTTATGGAGATGAGCATTTAAGTTTGCAAACTGTTGTCTTGAACTTGTTTGAAAAGAAAGTAAATTAGAGAAGGCTGTTGCAGAATGTGCAGAAGGGGTATGTGTCTTTATTACATGTACAGAGGAAAGTTATGGTGGCTTGAAAATGTCTTGATAATTAGAAGACTCTTGAATGTGATAGTTGATCTTTTGAGCTCAGTAATACCCAAAATGGAAATTTTATTTTGCTTCTCTGATATTTAATATAATTCTTCCATTTAAAAATAAAAGATTTATCATCCTCTTACTGGCATAGTTCATCTAAAAATATTTATTTGGACCAATAGAGGGCAGCATGAATTTATCTATGGAAATAGCTTTCACAGTGTGTGAATGTTGTTGGGCCACAGGCTTGAGCATCATTTAACTACAGTGCAATTTTTTAGCTAAAATTAGTCTTTAATTTGGAATTTTTTTTTAACAAAAAATATGATAGCAGTAT
Organism: Oryctolagus cuniculus; assembly: GCF_051225735.1. Classification (NCBI taxonomy): domain Eukaryota; kingdom Metazoa; phylum Chordata; class Mammalia; order Lagomorpha; family Leporidae; genus Oryctolagus; species Oryctolagus cuniculus. The sequence goes on along the minus strand of NC_142872.1, from coordinate 99,804,690 downwards.
AAAACTGGGTGCTTCTTTGCTTTCTTCCTTACCTTTCTACCCCTGAACACATCAGAGCTTTTCTGATTTTTGGAAAGTTGTACAGCTTGATTCTAAACTTAATATTTACCTTGATTTTCAGCTGAAGAATTACCTAAGCCAGTGTTAAAAGTTGCTTCATGAGAAAAAGGATTTGAAGAAAAATTTGGGAAATGCTGCATTCTGTGTCCCTCCTAAGATTCTTACAGAAGCCATGAAGAAAGCTATTTACCTAAGTGGTCCCCAGTCCTGCCTCAACATCTGGCTGTCTTGGGAAGCTGTAAAAGTTCTGATGCCCAGGCTCTTTCTAGACTAATTAATTCAGGATTTGTGGTTGAGGCTCTGGAACACCAGTGTTTTTGAAAGTTCCCTAGGTGATTCTCATGTCAAGTTTTTGAAATATTGCTCTCCACCCACAAACACTGACCTCTGTTAACATCACGGATTAGTGTATGAGATATTGGTAAGTAGTCATAGAACTTCCGAGACAGGTAAAGTAGAAGCTAAAAGTTACTCAGCCACAATCCCCAGGGAATTAATTTGTTCTGGAGAGTCAGATTTCCTAAAGCTTTATAGGTTCACCCTGTTTTGGTAACCCAAACATAATTCAGTAATTTTGGGTAGAAGTTTTTCTGTAAGTTAGAGAATACATTTTTTATCATTAAACAGTAGATGCCACAATTGCGAACATAAAGAAGTCTTCTTACTGATTCGGGATCACCCTTAATAAACAAGCGTTATTGTGAGCCTTGTGAGATACATACATGACTTGTCGTTAAACCAGATACCCCTAGATATCTGTTGAGTACTCAGGTCTGCTTTTGATCACTTTCTAAATCATTCTTGGCAGTCAGATTGGCATTTAAAATTTTTTAAAAATTTATTTGAAAGGCTGTAAGATACAGAGACAGATACTTTATCTCTCTAATGGTTCACTGCCTAAATGCCTGCAACAACTTGGGCTGGACCATCGTGAAGCCAGGAGCCATAAACTCGGTCTGGATCTCTCCTGTGGGTGATAGGGACCCAGACACTTGAATCATCACTGCTCTTCAGGGTGCACATTAGCAGGAAGCTGAATCAGAAATGGGGCCAAGACTTAAACTCAGTCACTTTGGTTTGAGATGCGGATGCCCTAATGGCATTTTGAAAAAAGATTTATTTGAAAGGCAGAGAGAGAGAAAGCGAGAATCTTCCATCTGCTGGTTCACTTCCCCAAATGGCTGCAACGGCTGAAGCTGGGCCAGGAGCCAGGAGCATCTTCCAGGTCTCACACAGGGGTGCAGGGGCCTTAACAGTTGGGCCATCTTCTGTTGCTTTCCCAGGCATATTAGCAGGGAGTTGGATTGGAAAAGGAGCAGATGGGACATGAATTGGTGCCCGTAGGGGATGCTGGTGCTGCCGGTGGTGGCTCAATCTGCTATGCCACAGCCTTGGCCACTGAAGTATTTTTAAGTGTCCAAGTTAGAAGTAAAAATATGGAATGTATAAAATATTTGAAAAACTTGTATTTTACTTACCTAAGCTATTGCATCACTAACTACTCTTTCTTGTTTGATAACTTTAGAAACTGAATATTAGCTTCATGAGAAACTTCTTATTTGAAAAACAGAACATGAAAAAAATCCTTCAAACTCAACCCTTGTCAGAAAGGGTATAACCATTTACAGCTAAAGAATATGGTAATTTTAAAGGGAAAGGTTAAAAGTTCAAAGAATATGAAGGTATTCTGTACCTATTGCCATGCTGAGAGCAGTAACATGATTCAAAGGAAGTACGTGAAATTGCTCTTTAGGAATGCCTATCCCATTCATGGAGGTAAGATGATAACAGTCTGGGTGAGGGAGTCTACTTCCAAAGTTCCTGGAAAATGGAATTAAATAATACATTTATTTTGGTGCAAACAAATTTGAAATCCCATGCATAGTTTTTCATAATATGCATCTTCTGTAAACTTTCTGGGACCCCTTGTATGTGTTTTTCAAATTTTTTCTCCCCAGTTTTGGTTTGTCTTTTTACCCTCTTAACAAATGGTCTTTTGCAGAACATTTTAATTTTGATGAAGTCCATTTTATCTTTTTTTTTTTTTTCTGTTTGCATATGGCTTGGCTGTCACATCAGAATGTCTTCACCAAGCCCTACATCCCCATAGATCTCCTGAGTTTTCTTTAAAACCTATTGTAGACCCTGGGAGGCAGCAGTGATGGCCCAAGTAACTGTGTGCTTGTCTCCCATGTGGGAGACCTGAATGGTTTTCCCAGCTCCCGTTACCCTTGACCATGGTGGATATTTGGGGTTTGAAGCAGCAAATAGAAGCTCTGTGTCACTCAAATAAATAAATAATTAAGAAAAATAAATTGGCCATACTAGTGTGAGTTTATTTCTGGATTTCTATATTGTTCCCTTGACGTGGGATGTGTGTGTGTGTGTGTCTCAATTCCACACAGTCTTCACTATTGAAGTTATATGAGGTACTTCCAAAAGTTTGTGGACAATGAAATTGAAAGATAAGTTGATTTTAGTGCAAACATGTTTTGAAATTCTGGCATGGTTTCTTTATTTTCTCTTTTCTTTCTTCCTTCTTTCCCTTTTTTCTGTTTCTTTTTCTTCCTTTCTTCCTCCCTCCCTCCCACCTTCCCTCTCTCCCTCCCTCCCTCTGTCAGAGTTACAGAGAGAGAGGAAAAGAGAGAGAGAGAGAGATCTTCCATCTCCTCTTCACTCTCCAGATGGCTGCAATGGCCAGGGCTGGTCCAGGCCAAAGTCAGAAGCCAGGAGCTTCATCCAGGTCTCCTACATGGGTGGCAGGGACCCAAGTACTTGGGCCATCCTCTGCTGCTTTTCCCATGCCATTAGCAGGGAACTGGTTGGGAACTCGAACAGCAGGGAAACAAACTGGCACTCATCGGGGATGCTGGCATCCCAGGTGGTGGCTTTCCCGCTATGCCAAAACACTGGCCCTGTTCCCCCCCCCCCCATAATGTGCATTTTCCCTGATATTTTTGAAGATCTCTTAAGTAATAAATGTTAGTATAGAGTAGTTAGCTCAATTTTCAAAAATAAAATTATTCTGTTTCTTTTGTCATTTGATAGAGGTGTTAGGATAAGTCTTGTATTTTTACTTTGCTTCCATGTGTTCATTGCTAGAATCAGCTCCCTTTAAATTGTTTGTAATAGTTCGTTCATGCATCCTTTGACCTTGCTCAGCTCACTTGTTAATTCTGGATGATTTAGAACAATAACATTTCTTGAGATTTGTTCACAAACATTCATACCATCTTCAAATCAAGAATAGTTGTATTTCTGTCCTCTCTCTGATCTCTTTGCCTTTTATTTTCCTTTCTTGCCATACCGTGCTGCCTTAATCTTCCAGCACTATGTTGAATGATTGGTGGGAGCCGACAACCTTGTCTCATTCTCATTCTTTGATCATTAATTCTGATTTTAGTTGTGGTTTTTCTGTAAGATTTTTTAAATCAAACTGCAGGTATTCCTTTTTAAATCCTAGTTTTTTGAGAACTTTTGTCACAAATGGGTGTTGAATTTTATAAAGCTTTTTGCTGCATCAGTTGATCAGGTCATGTGATTTGTCTCTTTTTTTGCCTGTTAATATGATACATTACTGCAGTGCTTGATTTTGAGTATTGAATCAGCCTTTCATGACTGTGATAAAGGACACTAAATATTGGTCTAAGATTCTTTATATATGTTGCTGAATTTTATTTGCTAATATTAAAAATATATTAAGGGTTTTTACCTTTATAATAATAAAGGGTATTGTCTATAGTTTTTTCTTAAGTTTAAATTTTTTAAAATTGATTTTCAAGTATTTGAAGGGCAGAAGAGAGGAATACAGAGACAGACAGTGAGAGTGCTCCCGTGCACTGATTCAGTCCCTAAATGCCTGCAACAGCTGAGGCAGAGCTGGGCCAGGCCAAAGCAGGCGCCTGGAACTCAGTTGGAGCCTTCCACATGGTAGGCAGGGACTTTAGTACTTGAGCCAGCACCTGCTGCCTCCCAGGGTGTGCATTAGCAAAAAACTGGAATTGGAAGCAGAGCCAGGCACTCCAGTAAGGGATGGGGGTATCCTGAGCAGTGATTTAACTGCTGCACCAAATGTCGTCTACTATAGTTTTCTTTTTTTTTTTGGACATTCCTTTTTCTGATTTTTGGTATAAGTATAGTACTGCGCTCATAAAAGGGTTGAGAGGTGGCCTCTTTTCCGTTTTCTGGAACAGATTGTATAGAGTTGATTTTTTTTTTTTTTTTTTTTTTTTGGTTTGGTAGAATTCTTCTCTGAAACCATTGGGTTTGGAGATTACTGTTTCAGGAATTTTAAATTTGTGGATTTAATTTCTTGAATCATTATAGAGCTAGTCCCATCATCTGCTGTAACTGGGTAACTTGGGAAAGGTTGTGTATGTTGATGATTTGGTCCATTTTGCCTAAATTGTCAAGTTTGTGTGTTTAATTATTACCTTGATGTCCTTTTCATGTTTACAAGGTCTACAGTGACATCCCTGTTTCTTTCCTGATACTGATAATTTGTGTCTTCTTTTTTTTTTTTTTTTAACAAGCTTGTCTGGAAGTTTGTCAATTTTATTGATCTTTCCAGAATACCAGGATTTTGTTTTATTGCTTTTCTGTGTAGTTTTTTTCCCCCAATTTTACATTTATCTTCCGCTAGCTTTGGGTTTCTTTTTCTCTTTTTGGTTTTTGTTCTTGAGGTAGAAGCTTAGAATGTTGAGTACAGAGTTTTCCTCTTTCTAATGTATGCATTTTATGCCATAAATTTCTCTCTCTAGTACTTTAAGTTTCATCACATAAATTTTGTGTATTATATTTCATTTTGTTGTTTTTTTTGGACAGGCAGAGTTAGATAATGAGAGAGAGAGAAAGGTCTTCCTTCTGTTGGTTCACCCCACAAATGGCTGCTTCGGCTGGTGCTCTGCGTCGATCTGAAGCCAGGAGCCAGCTGCTTCCTCCTGGTCTCCCATGTGGGTGCAGGGCCCAAGGACATGGGCCATCCTCCACTACCTTCCCGGGTCTGGCGCCCCAACCGGAACTAGTACCCAGAGTGCCGGCTCCGCAGGCGGAGGTTTAGCCTAGTGAGCCATGGCACTGGCCTATTATATTTCATTTTCATCCAGTTTAGCATGTTTTAAATTTTTTCATTGCTACTTCTTCTTTGATCCATAGGTTATTTTAGAAGTATGTTGTGTAGTTTCCAAGTGTTTTGAGATTTTTTTCCTGTTAACATTTATTAATGATGTTTAGTCTGACCCATTGTGGTCTGAGAGTATATTCTTGTTCACTTCTTTTAAATTTGTTGAGTATTTTTGGTGAAATGTAGTTTTCAAAATCTGTCTGATTTTTCATTTTGCTTTGTTAGCTTCTTGCTTTCTTGTTATTTTCTGGGATACACCATGCAAGCTTTCTAAAGAATTGTGTATGATCTCACCTCCCAGAAGTGTTGCTAAAATTTAATACGGGTATATGTGTGTATGCAAATCATACTTGTGTATCCCTCTTTCACTTCAAAATGTGTTATAATAATTTCAGTGTAACTCTATGACATCTGCCCAGTTATTCTGCATGGTGTTCCACTGTAGTAATATACCATAATTTATTGTTGGTTTTGCTGTTGAGGTAGTTGCTACTCATCATGAAGTAATGGACAATACAGTAGCACAAATGACAGACCTGGGGAAATTTTTGAACACAAGAGTAGTTCTAGACTGCAGATATTCTCTTGTTTTGAAAAGTTACAGCAGTATGAAACATTGATTCTGCTTGGTAAGGCCCACCACTGTCCTTTCAGACTGACATTGTCGAAGGCCATAAGGACTTCTTTCTCTGACTGCTACCTCTTGGCTTGAAGCTGCTAACCCATGGCACATGTAGGGCTAACCTGTGGCACATGTAGCATTTTGCCTTAGATGGCTGACTGGCTTTTCAGAGGACATCTGGATTTAGTGCCCCACTTCACTAAGCCTCTGCCTCTGTATGAATGTTAAGCCCCCCACATAACCATTGGGTACAAGGGATTTCCTTCTGTGTGTGTGGTCAGTAATATTACATACATGGGATAGGTTGCTCTCTGTGTGTGCTATGCTGTTCAAGGGATATACCGATATCATGTGCAGAATATTTAATTGGAAATTTATGTGTATTCTGAATTTGGCTGGAGGAGCTTTCAGGTTTCTGGCTTTTGTTAATGGGCAGAGGTTACTGCCATGTACTGCAATGACAAAGAAGCAGATTTGGAGAGCAATTAAGACTTCAGACAGACTTCCCCCTAAGACATTCCAGAGGAGTTGTCATGTATGTGTTTGATACTGGAGACTACACCTTGGTACATAGCTGTAGAGTAGAAAGGGAAATGAACAGTAGCCTACGAGACCATACTGCTCACACCCATTTTCTCTTCAACCTCGTCGGCTTTTGTCCATCAGGCCACTCCACCCCAGCCACACTGGCTGATTCTCCCCAGCTGATGAGACATACTGCTTTTTTAGATGCATTTGTTTTCTGTTCCCTCTCACTTGGCAGGGTCCTTTTCTTGGTCACCCAAGCTAAATTGCACCTCACCTGACCTTGACATTCCCAGTTCTTTGTATCATCTATACTAGCCTTGTATAGCTAAAGCAGATAAAGCAAAGAGGAATAGTTGATGTGAGATGGAGCTAGAGGGGAGGCAGATGTCAGATTTCTGGGACTGTCTGAAGAAACTTGGTTTTCATTTTCAGTGTACTGAGAGGTTAAAGTTTTTTAGTTGGAGACCTGAAACATTTGCCTAGAAGAAGCAAAAGGAGAAGAAAAAAAAATTGTTACAGGGAGATCATGAAGGAGATTTTTGTGATAGAACAGAAAATACCCAAAAGCCATTTCATGATCTAGGCACTGGTCAATGTTGTAAAAAGAAGGACCAATAGAACATGATTCTGTTTCTCACTCAAGGAGTGAGTTTACATTAGAGAGATGATTTCAATCCAAAGGTAATTGCTTTGGACGAGGAAGGTCTTTTGGTTTAGGTTCGTTAGCTTGAATTTAGTATTTGAATAGTTTTTGTAGCATTACTGCTTACAATTAGTCTCATGATACCACAAAATTTAGAAAGAACCTGAAGGAATGTTTATCTAATCTCTGTTAGAGATTAGAAAATTTTCCAAAGTATGTTTTAAGGAATTTTAGGGTTTATTTATTCTTTTTGGTTGTTAATAAGTATAGCACAAAAGAAGTACTTGAGTAAGTTTGGACCATGCTAAATTAAACCAATAGAATTTTTTTACTTCAAGACTCCTCAGAACTTAGAATATCCTTATGTACATAATGAATCTTCTAGAAATCTATGTGTGTGTGTGTGTATGCACATATATAACGTGTAGCATTTCCCAGCTTGAATTGACCATGTATGCTGTTGTGTTAATGAATCCTCTGCTGCAGAGCAAACTTTAGGAAATGCTGGCCCATGTGATTTACTCAAGAGCTTAACCACTAGTTATAGGTAAGCTGTAACTTGAATACAGTTTTTGTAATTCTGTCCTTTGATTTTTCTAAGATATTTCAGTATTACCATATGGAACAGTGTTAACTATGAAAATGCCAGGATTCTTGTAGCCACATTTTAATACTATATTATATTTGAGGTTAATGAAGTTCTGCATTTGGTATAAATATAACTAATAACTCCACATAGCTCAGTTGGCAAATATTATATACAGTTAGTTTAATTCTATGTGAAGTTTATGACCTAGGAATGTGTAATGAAATAATGATTTTTGTCTTTTTATTGCCTCTTTTTGTAGCTTTGAAATATTAAGAATACTTTATTTTAGTTTTCTTACTTTTGGTTCAATCATTATTTTGGCAGATAATGGTACTTTAGAACAATATACAGGAAAAATAATGACATGGTAAAAATGTAACATTACTTCTATTATTAAAAATTGGAAAATATTTAGTAACCACTTAAGTGTATTTTTAGTTCAGAATTTGGCAAACCCAAGGGCCTAAAAACAGGGCTGCCTGTTTTGTAAAGCCCACAGTCTAAGGTTGTACTTCTAAAATAAATCACTGAAAAATCAATAGAAGAAGAATATTTTGTGATGTGAAAATTATATGAAATTCCGATTCCATGCCCACTAATAAAGTTTTGAGTATAGCCACACGTTCATTTATGTGTTGTGGTAGCTGCTTTCACACAACACAGCAGCATTGAGTAATTGTGACAAACTGTTTGGCCTGCAAAGCCTACAATATTTACTGTCTGGCTCTTTCTGAAACTTTGCTGACTCCTGGTCTATGTTAATGAGTAGCAGAGTTGAGAAGATTATAAGTTTGAGAATGTGAAAATAGGGAGGAGCTATATTTTATATATAACCAATTCTCTAACTCAGTATCTTTAAATAATCTCCATGTATTTGGCCTGCCTCAGGGTTTTTTTTTTTTTTTTTTTTTTTTTTTTTTTTTTTTTTTGTGAAAGATCCATGTTTATTTAGTTTTCTTCCTTTTTCCTCTTGGTCAGAGTTTGAAGAACAGAGTTTGAGTGGGGTAAGTGAACTGTGAAAATGACGTCATAGATGTCATTGGTAGCTAGGTTTATATAAAGCCTTGAGGGCCACTGTGAGCACTTGGCTTTTACTGAGGAAAATGTAGAACCATGGCAGGTTTTGAACAAAATGGTGATAGAGTCTGATGTAGCTTTCCAATGTACTACTTTGGTGACTGAGGGACCGGTTAGGAAGTTACTGTGGGAACCTACACCAGACATGAGGCTGTTTTGAAAATTTTGGAATTTTTTTGGCCCAAAATATTAGCTGAAAAATGATCTCTTTGGCATTTAATTTATACTTCTTTATTTTTGAATGAGGTTGAACATCTTCTCATATATATAGTTATTTCTATTTCTTTTTATATGAACTGTGAGTCTATGTCTTTTGTTTATTTTCCTGTGATTTAATTGTCTTTTTCTTACAGATTTATAGTACTTTTTTAAAACTCCTTATGAGCTTCCAGAGTATAACCAAGGATGAAATCAGCTCCCTCAAAATCTGGTCATGTCCAGTGTTGAGTACTTGGTGTCCACTCTGTTAACTAAGCACAACTCTCCCAGCATTTCTCCAGCTGGACCTTTGTGCATTCTTTCACTTTGAACCTGCCCTTCTGCAAGGCCAGATTTACTTTATTTCCATAGAGCTGAGACCTTGCTAGTCCAGTTTCTTCCCTTGGAATGAATGATTCCCTCTCACGTTGAGAGGAGTGTAGTAGTGTGTCACTCTTAAAGGGGACTGTAGAGCCAGTCTACCTTCGTTTGCAACCTTTTGGCCAACTCACTTTACTTCCCTGTTCTTTAGTTTCCCCACCTGAAAAAATGGAAATTAAAATGTTGGTACCTTCTAGGGCTGCTGTGGAAATTAGGTGATTTCTTGTATACACAGTGCTGGCTCATGAATGTTAGCTGTGGTCCCTCCTTAATAAATGTATATTGGACTCCTTTTAAGTACTGGGAATCTTGCTGAATGCCAGTCTCCAGGGCTGAAGAGACGAAGGCTTCCCATTTCCCTGTGTGTGAGCAGAGAGCATTCCCCTTTGCAGCCTTCCTGGAACAGCACCCCTGAAATAGCATGTGGATCATTTACTGCAAACTGTTTCCTTTGTTGAGAAATTTTGTGGTCTAATACAAGATTCTCAAGCATTTACAGGGGTGTCCTGGCCTTAAATTTCAGAGTAAAAGGATATAGTTATTTTGACTTTATTAGAATTATATTTTGATAAGCAAAGACTCAAGTGACAACTAAGATTAGATGTTTAGGTCTTCATCAACTTGACTTCATCATGAGTTCACCAGCTCCGCAGTGTTCAGTTTCTGGCTAGAATGTTGTATGCGTTTTTGGGGTGATTTAGCTTCCTGAGAGATCACCATGGGCATGCTCTTGTCAGTCTTGATCACTCTCCTGCTTTGGATTTATGAGAGTCATACAATCTTAGATTCTATTGCAAGTTTCTCTTCAAGTCTCAAAAGAAATGTCATCCTGTGCAAGTTAAGACTGTATGATCTTATTTGCAAGGCTTTCTTTTGTTCTCTTGAGTGAGTTTCTCAGGAGAATCACACACACAAAAATAATTTGTAGTGTTTGTTCAAGATACATTCTTCACTCCCATGTGAGTCTCAGATTTTCAGAATTCTACATGTTGGTTCTTCACGTACTTAAGCAAGCTCATACACATTGAGTTTGAAGGACTTGTTGGATTTGCTTGACATCCTGACTGTTTAAGAATGTTAGGAAGACTTCCTCAAAATCAGTAAAGGCACGGGATATTTTGTACTGTATTGAACTTATTAGTTGTCTACATAGTCCATTTTAAAACAAAGCTGTTTTGCCGGCGCTGTGGCTCACTAGGCTAATCCTCCACTTGTGGCGCCAGCACCCCGGGTTCTAGTCCCGGTTGGGGCGCTGGTTCTGTCCTGGTTGCTCCTCTTCCAGTCCAGCTCTCTTCCAGTGGCCCGGGAGTGCAGTGGAGGATGGACCAGGTCCTTGGTCCCTGCACCCGCATGTTAGACCAGGAGGAAACTCCTGGCTCCTGGCTTTGGGTTGGCACAGTGTGCCGGCTGCAATGCGCTGGCCGTAGTGGCCACTTGGGGGGTGAACCAACGGAAAAAGGAGGACCTTTTTCTCTATCTCTCTCTCACTGTCTAACTCTGCCTGTCCAAAAAGTAAATAAATAAATAAATAAATAAAGTTAAAAAATAAAGCTGTTTTATGTTCTGATCTTACTAAATCTAAATTAGTACTTTACATTGCTATCAATAACCTGTATATCTTTTTTTTAGAAAACTTATTTAATAAATATAAATTTGAAAAGTATAACTTTGGATTATAGTGGTTTTCCCCCCATAACCTCCCTCCCACCCGCAAACCATGCCATCTCCTACGCCCTCTCCCATCCTGCTTTTCATTAAGATTCATTTTTAATTATCTTTATATACAGAAGATCAACTTAGTGTATACTAAGTAAAGATTTCAACAGTTAATACCCACACAGACACACAAAGTATAAAGTACTATTTGAAGACTAGTTTTACCGTTAACTTGCATAGTACAACACATTAAGGACAGAGATCCTACATGGGGAGTAAGTACACAGTGACTCCCATTGTTGATTTAACAATTGACACTCTTGTTTATGACTTCAGTAATCCCCCTGGGCTCTTGTCATGAGCTGCCAAGGCTATGGAAGCCTCTTGAGTTCACTAACTCCCATCTTATTTAGACAAGGCCATAGTCAAAGTGGAGGTTCTCTCCTCCCTTCAGAGAAAAGTACCTCCTTCTTTGATGGCCCGTTCTTTCCGCTGGGATCTCACTCACAGAGATCTTTCATTTAGGTCATTTTTTTTGCCAGTGTCTTGGCTTTCTGTGCCTGAGAAACTCTCATGGGCTTTTTAGCCAGATCCGAATGCCTTCAGGGCTGATTCTGAGGCCAGAGTGCTGTTTAGGGCATTTGCCATTCTATGAGTCTGCTGTGTATCCGCTTTCTATGTTGGGTCGTTGTCTCCTTTTGAATTCTATCAATTATTATTAGCAGACACTTGGTCTTATTTATGTGATCCCTTTGATATTTAATCCTATCTTTATGATCAATTATGAACTTAAACTGATCACTTTAACTAGTAAATGGCATTAGTACCTGCCAACTTAATGGGATTTGGAGTCCCATGGTACGTTTTTAGCTTTACCATTAGGAGGTAAGTATGAATAACCTGCATTTCTAATGCAGTTTAATAAAATATTTTTTAAAGTTTTATTTATTTATTTGAAAGGCAGAGTTACAGAGAGAAGGGGAGGGAGAGACAGAGAGAGAGAGAAGTCTTCCATCTGCTGTTTCACTCCCCAAATGTCTACAATGGCCTGAGCTGGGCTGGTGTGAAGCCAGGAGCCAGGAGCTTCTTCTGGGCCTCCCATGTGGATGAAGGGGCCCAAGTACTTGGGCCATCTTTCACTGTTTTCCCAGGGAACATTAGCTGGGAGGTGTATCGGAAGTGGAGCAACCGGGACTCAAACTGGACCCCATATGGGATGCCAGTGTCACAGACAGTGGCCTTACCCATTATGCCGCAGCTCCAGCCCCAGTAAGATAATATCAGACCTACTATCATCAATTATTTCTGCACTCATTCTCTTGCATACTTTTTCTCTTGTCTGCCGCCTTTCTTATTGAGATGAAAATGAGGAACCTCACAATTTTTGGCTATTCTCTGATATTTCTGGGAAGATATAGGATCTTACGCGGTAATGTTTATACTATACATACATTTAACGATTTCAGGTGTTACTCTCATTCTGGTTTACTGTTTTTCTCAGTTTGAGTTTCTTGGGAGCTTATTATTCTTTATTTCCCAGGGTTTTTCTTGGCTTCAGTTACCAGGACCTTGACCCACTTGTTTTCTTTATTGCCTTATGATTTGTTGACATTCTCACGTTCTGTGGTCAAGATGCACTTCTTTAAAGATAAATAAGTTAGCAGACTCCTACACTGTGGTTGATTGATAGGTCACGGAATCGTCTATGTAGAATGTAACCCCAAACATGTAAATAAATGTTCTTTAAGACATAAGAGAATTTAAAAAATGGTAGTAACATTATTCATGATTTCACATTAAATTCTTCTGGAAATGTGTTTTGCTTGATGCTGTTGGTTTTTGTAGTATTTGAACTTCTCAGTGTGTCTTCTGTGCACTGCCTGGTATTTTGAAGTGCATAGGTGTTCTTGAATGATCAGTGATTCAAATATCAGGTTTCCTAGGGAGATGTGAAATGGTGTTCTCCATGGTGTGATACGAGCCCTGACAATGGGCATCACTGAGCTAATGAAATAAAAGGCTAGAAACCTGCTAGCAAAACTTCAGCCTTTTCTTGGAACTCCTGCAAACAGTAATAATGTAGAACTAGTGTCATGGCTAGTGGCTAAACTTCACTTTTTTATAGGAAATAGCAAAAAGTGCAGGGGGTGTTGAAGCATCATAGAAACATTGTGGAAAGTCTGAGAAGGCTGATGGGTTAGTTGCAGGAAGGAAGGAGGGCAAGCACACCGGGATTTCCTGGGCCCTCTGCATCTGGCACAGTGTGTAACATGCCCAGGTTACCAGCTACTAAAGGACTGAACTGGCCCTCTAACCCAGCCTAGGACTGCTTGCCCTCAGAGCTCAGGCTTTTTCTCCTATACTGCATAACTCATGTAAAAAATCTGTACTTGGGGACTATGAGCTTAGTAAAATATTCTTATTTCAGAATATCCTTGATAACTTTTTCCTAGCAAAGAATTTTCATATGATAAACATGTAATCTCTTCCCTATATCATGAATAGGAATAAATCACCATATCCAGAGCTCAGACTGTTAGCCTTTGAAGCTCTAAGTGTTACTTCATCTTCTTCCTAGGTGTGTAGTTAGACTGGATGTCAACATCATCTCTTTACCAATACTGCCTCACTTAAGTGTTGCCATGTTTTTGCCACAGGGCACATGGCACAGATAAAGAGGATCTGATGATCCTCAGCCTTGCATGCATCCTTCTCTAGAAGAGACAGTTCACAGGGACTTGCTCATGTGAAAACATACCTTAATTCTCTGCATCAGGACAGGAGAAGGGGAGCCTAGATAATGGAGAGCCACACAGTATGCCCAAGGTAGTTTTTATAGGAAAAAATTCATTTCAAATGACTGAAAATTATAAATTGTTTAACATTAATTCAGAGTACTTTTAATTCAAAGTACGAGAGTTTTCTGAAGGTCTCAGATACTCTGCTGTTTTTGCAAAAGTTGCTTTCCAAAAAATTAATTTATTTTTCTTTTATTTGAGAGAGAGAGAGAGCAGGAATAAAGAGAGAGAGAGAGAATATGAGAATGAGCCTCCATCTGTTGGTTTATTCCCCAAATGCCCACATTAGCCAGGGCTGGGCCAGGCTGAAGCCAAAAGCCCAGAGCTCAGTCTAGGTCTTCTGTGTGTGTATGGCAAGAACTCAGGTACTTGACCTATCATGTGTTGCCTCCAGGGTCCACATTAGTGGGAAACTGGGATTGGAAACAAAACCAGGCACTCTGATGTAGAATGCTGGGATCCCAAACAACATCTTAAGTGTTGTGACAAATGCCTGCCCCCAAATTTGCTTTTTATTGTATGGAAGGATCCAGGTAGTTGAGCCAGTGTTTTTTTGAAAGGTAGTGTTTGAGTCAGAAAATGGTATGAGCTCTGAAGTATCTATAGAAGTTCAGTAAATCATCTGGTATGCATTGTGCTGGAGCCCTGGAAGTATATAATGGTATTTCAAAAAGTTTGAGGAAAATGCATATTGTTGAAAAACTATAAATGGATTTTTAGATTTTTTTCCATCAAAATAAACTGTTTTAAGCTGATTTATCCCAGACTTTTTGAAGTACCTTAGTATTGCTGTTAACAGAAAAAAAAATTTAACACCCTTAAATTATTATCACCAGTAATTTGAAACTGCTTGCATTGCTTGAATTCTGAAAACATATTTCCATGTGGCAATTCCTGCTAACAAGTTTTATTTCTTCCTTTGGTTTTTGTGTTAAAATCTTGTAGGTTTTTAAAAAACATAAATGTCCTAATATTTGTGAGATTATGAAAGACTATGAAACAAAAAGATTATTCATTATATTAGTTCTGATGGTGGATGAGTGGATAAAAATGTATTTTACAAAATAATTGATTAAATATGCTTATTCCTTGACATACCTGTTTAGATTTTTAATTATAGTTTTTATGATGTGTTGCAGCTGATGTTTTCCTATAGAAGTATAACTCAAGATTTAACATTGAGTAACAGTGGGAAACTGGGATTTAGTATGAAAATATTTGCTTTATGTAAACATTTTTATGAATGCGGCTAATACATAAAGTGAAGTCAAGCTGTTAAAACAATAAACTGGGGAAATGCCAAGTAAATTTTTTATATTCTAATGAATATCTATTAACTGTATATTATCATTAAACCATATGTAAATATACAGCTAGATTCACTTGGTTTTGAATGACACAAAATATGAGAAGTATGCAGTAAGTATAATTACTGTTTGCATCTCCAAACAAAGCACATTAATCTTTCTGCAATACCGCTGATGTAATGTCTCCATGTTACTTTTGGGAGTATTTGCAATGGGCAAGCATCCAAAGTTGATAGTTAATTCTGATCAGCAAAAGCACTGGAGGAGAGGTCTGGGTTAAACATTGTAACAAAGCAAACAGTTTCTGAAGCTTTTGGAAGATTCCAGTGCAAACATAACCATCCATTTGAATCCTTTATTCTATACATCACAAAAGTACTTTATCCAAAAAGCTGTGTAAAACCTCTTTTAAAAAGATAATCTGTTGTGTTTATATTTCTTTCTTTCTTTTTTTTTTTTTTTTTTTGCTGTTACACATTAGCTAACATAAGAAATTAGAAAAGGAGTAAAAAGACTAAGGAGGGAAATGAATGCAAATATAGATAAATTAGAAAAAAAAAGAATGATAGAAAATTTGTGAAAGTCAATAAAATATGCAAATATTCTGATAAGCTAATATGCAAAATAATAAACTAGTAATAGAGGAGAGTACTACATATACTTAGGAAATCAAGATTCTCATAAAGGGCTAAATGGTGCAACTCATAATATAAGCAATTTCAGGATCTAGATGATTTTTTTAGGAAAACAGAAATTACCAAAACTGACCTCAGAAGAAAAGAGATTTGGTTGCTTCCTAAGAAGTAACAGAATAAATAGTCAAACGGTTAGCTACCACTACCTTCCCTCTGTTAAAAAAGCAACTAACCCAGTTGGTTTCCCAGAGAAATTTTAGTGAAACTTTGTAAAAGAGGGAACAAATTATTTCTAGTAATCAAGGATAACCTTGATTTCTAATTCAATGATGCCATTTTACAAAACAAAACAAGAGTTAGATATTTAGATCAATATTATTAGACTACCAATGTGAAAATCTTAATTGAAATATTGGCAAATAGTATTTGGCAATACCTTGACAGAAGACTAACTGTAACCAACTGAGATTTAGTCCAGGCATGTTAAGTTGTTTCATTATTAGAAAAAAATCATTGCTGTTTCCATTGATGCTGAAAAGACATTTAGGAAATAATTCTTGACCATCAAAACTCAATGCATCAAAAAGAATTGAATAATTCATTAATATTTTAAAATGTCTGTGCCTCGGAACACACATGCACATGCACATGCACATGCACACGCACACCACTACCACCTTCCTTTCATTTTACCCGAGCCCATTAGCCAGCATTATGTGTAATGGCTATATACTAGTTGTGTTCTAATTAAATAAGAAACAAGTCCTGAGTGTTCTTTATTAATTACCATTTAATATTCGTTTTGAGGTAGAGATTAAACTGTAAGATAAGTTGTGGAAGGAAATAGGAAAACCAAGATTTTTTGCAAATTAGATATGGTATTTATCTGGAAAGCAGTGCATGAACTAAAAACCTGCCAGGGCCAGCAAGAGAATGCAATAAGGGAGATGAATACAAAGTTAATATTCAAGAATCCAGAGCCTTAATATTCACCAACAAGGGAACCCCCACCAGGATGACAAGGAGACACTTCTTCATCTTTAGCATGCATAAGAGCCACCTGGACTGTTAGGTAATATGTAAATTCCTGAACTCCACCCTAAGAGTCCACCCAGTTAGCCCTGACTCTGCAGTTAAAAAAAAAATTATTTATTTTAGAGAGAAAGACAGGGAGTGGTGGGAGGGAGAAGGAGAGGGAAAGGGAGACAGAGACAGAGGGTGTGAGTGAACACACTCATATCTACCGATTGACTCTAGGAATGCCTGCATTGGCTGAGCTTGGCCAGTGTGAAGCCAAGGAGCTGGGGACTCGTTGTGGGTGGCAGGGACTCAGTGATGTGAGACATCACCTGCTGCTTCCCAGGGTGCAAGTTTAGGAAGCTCGAGTCAGCATTTGGAGTCAGATATTCCAACCCAGACTCTGGTGTGGGACACAGACATCCTCACAGCATCTTAGTGGGTAGGCTAAACTCTTGCTGCTGCCCCGATTTTGCATTTTAATATGTGTTCCAGACCCCACTAGGAGAAGGATTCTGATGTTTGCTGTGTGGGACATGTATGTTGAGAAATGCTGTCCTGAGGAGCTTCCTCTCACATTCCTGTGACGTTACTCCTTTTACCACTAGTTTCCACAGTGCCCTCTGTGGTGGCAGTCTTGACTTTCTTCTGACTCAGACAGGCATGCTGCATGTTGTCCTGCCAGGGACCCTTCTTTTCAATTACAAAGTAAAAATATGTTGAGGCCTGTTCTGCTTGTCAGCCACCACGTGGGCAGCATGACTTGCTGTTTCTGCTACACATTGTTCAGCCACATCCATTGGAGGGCAGGAAAGGTATCCTCTCACACCTGTGCTTTGTGAAGACCCTTCAGGATGGGTGCCACTTACCTAACCTGTCAAGTTCTGCATGACTGCATTTCACAGGAGTTTATCACTTACTGCTCACCACAACTACAGTCATGTGATGATCATGTACCTCCTGGCTTGAATGAACACTGAGCCTTGACAAAACTGTAACTGGTTACACCTAGTTCCTCTGATTCTATACTTGTACCCAGGAAGCTACAGAAAAACACACAACTGTGTTGATTTGACGTGCCCTAAAATAATATGCCACAATGAACACAGGGGCTGGCATTATGGCGTAGTGGGTTGGACCACTGGCTGCAGTGCTGGCGTCCCATATTGGCACCAGTTCCAGTCCTGTCTGCTCTACTTCCAGTCCAGCTCCGTGCTAATGCACCTGGGAAAGTAGTGGAAGATGGTCCAAGTGCTTGGGCCCCTGCACTCGTGTGGGAGACCTGGAAGAAACTCCTGGCTCCTAGTTTCAAACCAGCCCAGCTCCGGCTGTTGTGGCCATTTGGAGAATGAACCTTGGAGAATGAACCAGCAGATGAAAGACCTCTCCTCCCTCTCTGTTTCACCTCCCCAAAACTCTGATTTAAATAAATAAAATAAATCTTAAAAGTAATGACCACAGTCCTCAAGTGAAATTGGAGCACTGCCTGCAAGCCTACTCTGTTCTGGACAATTCATGCTTCTGTTTTCAGAGGTGACTTCTCTGCACTATCCAGTGGCCTGCCAGCTGTTCACCTGTTGCTGCTTTTTGGACAAGCAGTAGCAAGATCCTTTTAAATCATATCAGATTGTGTCTGCTTAATACCCTTTAATGGCTCTCATCATATGTGGAATTAAGTTCTGATTTGCTATTGGCCATTCCTGGACCTGGTTTCCTAACCATTGATTCCTTGACTCACTGCTTTCCAGGTATAAGGAATACTTAGTGTTTCCTCAGGGCCTTTGCACGTGCTGTCCTATTTTCTCAGTTTTCTTGCCTGGAATTTTGTACTCCATTCAAATCTATATTCAAAAATCACCTCCTAAAGGAGCCTTTGTTACTCTATTTCTTTATTCTGCCTTGTTTTTCTACCTAGCCCAACGTACTTGTTGATATGTGTATATGTATTTAGATTGTTATTTCTTGAAGACAGTCCCTAGGAACTAAAAATGGCCCTAATGTAATTCATATGTCCCCTCCCACCTCCAATCAGACAAGAGCAGGAAGGAGCCCAGGTCAGGTGAGTAGTATCCTAGAGTGTAGAAGAGAGGGGGTGCCTCTTCCTGCTCCTCTCTATTCCCACCTCCTGTAGTTTAATAGGCTCCTTTCTGGGAATTTACCAAGACTATAAATGGAAATAGATGGGATCACCTAGGAAGACTGTCTTGCCTATGAGAAACAGGAGACAGAACCCTTGAGAATATCTACATTTTAAAAGATTTTCTTCTCTTTTTTTGGTGAGATAACAATTCTTGTAAATGAAATTAATGATTTTAGAGTGTATACTTTAGTGGCATTTAGTATTTTGAAAATGTTGTGCAAGTGTCACCACTCTCTAGTTCTAGAACATTTCCATTGCCACCAAAAGAAACCCCGTATCTACTAATGGTTACTCTTCATTCCCCCTCCTCCCAACTCCCTGCAACAATACTGTCTTTATGAGTTTGTCTATTCTGGCAATTTCATCTAAGTAAACCATGTAGCAAATATACCCTTTTTTGTCTAGCTCCCTTCACTTAACATAATGTAAATTCATTCATGTTGTGGGATGTAGCTGTACTTTCATCCTTTTGTCTGTATAGTAATCCCTTGTATGGACATACCACATTTTGTGTACCCATTCATAAGTTAATAGAACTTTGGGTTGTTTCCACTTTTTGGCTATTCTGAATAATGCTGCTATGAGTTTTTGTTTCAACACCTGTTTTTGTTTTCTTGGATATATATTTGGGAGTGGAATTGCTCTGTTGTTCTGTGTTCAGATATTTGAGGAATTGTCAAATCTTTTCCACAGTAGCTGCACTGTCTTAGATTCCCACAAGATATGCAGAGAGTTCCCATTTTTCCATATCATTGCCAATACTTGGTTTGATTTCTGGGTTTTGTTGGTTTTGTTTTTTTATGAGAATTATCCTTGTAAGTGTGAAGTGGTGTCTCACTGTAGTTTGGATTTTTTTTCACTAATGGGAACATCAGTGTGGGGAGCAGCTCGGACTAGACTAAGTTACTGGAATTAAGACTTATTCTATGCATCTGCTCTCCTCTGTGGGGAGCTGCTCGGACTAGACTAAGTTACTGGAATTAAGACTTATTCTATGCATCTGCTCTCCTCTGTGGGGAGCAGCTCGGACTAGACTAAGTTACTGGAATTAAGACTTATTCTATGCATCTGCTCTCCTACAATATGGCGCTGGGAGAGGAGAAAACAGCTTCTACCCAGCTGCCTCCAGTTCAACCAATTAACTGTAGGACTTGCTCCTGATTGGAGAGCAGCGTACTCGGCGTGTGGGCAGCCGAGTTGGGATTGGCGGAGGAGGACTATAAAGGAGGAGAGAGACGGCATGTACCGGGAACATCTATGGGGAACATCTAAAGGGAACCCGTGCAGCCCCCGAGAAAGCTGGCCGGCGGTGTGCCGCTCCCCTGCGGAAGTGGGGAATGCGGCCAGGGGGAACTGCCCTTCCACGGAGGTGGAAGGGATAGTAGCCAACCCGGGAAGAACCAGCAGCAAACCCGGGGAGGGCCGAGCAGACGAAAGAACAGCGCAGGGTCCTGTGTCGTTCCTCCACGAAGAGGGGGAGCGACATAATGGTGCCGTGACTCGGATATGAAGCCTAGGCAGGACTTAGTGTCGTTCCTCCATGAAGAGGGGGAGCGACATAATGGTGCCGTGACTCGGATAGGAAACCTGACTCGGATAGGAAACCTAGAACGGATAGCAAACTTAGGAGGGAAGAAACGGGAAGAAGCAGGAAAATACCAGAGAGAGAGACTAGCAAACAGCCTAGGGAAAAGCCGGACGAAAAGGGTGCCGGAAGAAGCTATTGAAAGCCTAGGCATAGACTCGGATACGGACTACGGGGGGAAGCTGGGAGAAATCTCTAAGTCGAAAGCGAAAGTGAAAGCTAGAACAAACAGACTCGGATGCGGACTGTGGGGAGAGGCCAGGAGAAATGAGGGAGGAATATCGTTGGAGGAAAGCTTGGGGAAACATACCGGGTAGAGAAAAATGTTAGGGAAATTGAAGCCGCGGGGGGCAGGCCGAGGCGGATACGAAAGCCACTTTGGGATTCTCAAGTTAGCCCGGGAATAGGGGGCGAAAAGTTGAAACCAGAAGCTGAGACGCAAGCCAGGTTGGGATCCGTCTGATTAGCCCGGGGAGCAAAGGACGGGAAGCCAAACCGTGGGGCGGAGACGTACGCTGGGTTGAATTCGCCAGGCTAGCCCGGGGAACTTGGATTGAATGCTAGTGGTGGAGACGCAAGCTACGCTGTGTTACTCGCGGAAGCCGCCGCGTGCAGAGAGAGCACGGGGCGTGAATAGATAGGGAACGCTGGCGTAGGCCGTGGTTCAGACGCGAAAGGGTTAAGCGTGGAGACCGCGGAGCGCGCGAAGCCAAGCCGCGCAAAGCCGGGAAGCTGCGCAGATGAGAGAGGCGCGGGCTGAAGCGGCTCAGCCGGAAAGCCGCGGAGAAATAGCCTCGGGGCGGAGCCTGCCGGCAGGGCGAGGCGCCGGGAAGCTGCGGGGATAAGAGAAACAGAAGTTTTAGAAGTAAAGTGAGAGAAATAGGAATGCTGGAAGATAGAAGTGGAATGGGAGAAATAGGAATGCCCGGAGATAGAGAAATAGAGAAATAAAAAGGCCTCCCTACAACACTGCAATGTGAGAGCTTGGATTCGGTCTGCCTAATCAAGTGAGGCGATGAGCACCTGCGGGCAGCTAGCAGTTTATGCGCGCAGGTCACCGAAGACAGGCACGAATTAACATCAGTAAAGCTTCCCCACAATGCAACAATTAGGAGGCTTGGATTCGGTCTGCCTGATTTAAGGCGGTAAGCGCCAGCAAGCAGCTCGACCAGAGTATGAGCTGCAGGTCACCGAAGATAGGCACGAACCAACACTAATAAGTCTCCCCCACAATAAGGCAATGAGAAGGCTTGGATTCGGTTTGCCTGATAGGTCTTGTAAGTCCCCTGCAGGCAGAGCAGAGCATGCGCTGCAGGGCACCGAACACAGGCACGCATCAGCGCCTAAAAACCTCCTCACAACATGGCGAAGAGAGGACCCGGATTCGGTTTTCCTGATTGATAGGACTTGTAAGAGCCTGTGGCAACTCTAGCAAGTAGAGCAGAGTGTGTGCCGCGGGACACCGAAGACAGGCGCGTATCAACGCCAAAAAATAAAAAGAAAGGGGGATCTGTGGGGAGCAGCTCGGACTAGACTAAGTTACTGGAATTAAGACTTATTCTATGCATCTGCTCTCCTCTGTGGGGAGCAGCTCGGACTAGACTAAGTTACTGGAATTAAGACTTATTCTATGCATCTGCTCTCCTCTGTGGGGAGCAGCTCGGACTAGACTAAGTTACTGGAATTAAGACTTATTCTATGCATCTGCTCTCCTACAATATGGCGCTGGGAGAGGAGAAAACAGCTTCTACCCAGCTGCCTCCAGTTCAACCAATTAACTGTAGGACTTGCTCCTGATTGGAGAGCAGCGTACTCGGCGTGTGGGCAGCCGAGTTGGGATTGGCGGAGGAGGACTATAAAGGAGGAGAGAGACGGCATGTACCGGGAACATCTATGGGGAACATCTAAAGGGAACCCGTGCAGCCCCCGAGAAAGCTGGCCGGCGGTGTGCCGCTCCCCTGCGGAAGTGGGGAATGCGGCCAGGGGGAACTGCCCTTCCACGGAGGTGGAAGGGATAGTAGCCAACCCGGGAAGAACCAGCAGCAAACCCGGGGAGGGCCGAGCAGACGAAAGAACAGCGCAGGGTCCTGTGTTGCTCCTCCACGAAGAGGGGGAGCGACAATCAGCATTTAAGCCTTCAGTGGCTTAGGAGAGAAAACAAAGAATGAGGAGAAAGGTAGTGGTACTTTACAGTTTGCAGTCAACTCCTGGGTTTGCAGTGTCCCCTGAATTGCCTTTGATGACAGATGTCCTGCAAATGACCCTAGGCCTTCAGAGGTCTTGAGAATTTGCCAGACCTCTTTTGTCATTAGACTTAAGATGCCTGGGTACTCCAAGTCTGGCATGACTCCTCCAAGGTTTGCTGTTAATGCTTATGCAGGTTTTTGTGCTCGGTTCTCCAGTTGATTCAGATGCATCGTGGAGGAGAGGTTAAGAGTGTGGACTCTGGAGTGAGACTGCTTGACTTCAAATGCTAGCTCGGGTCGGCTGGCCTTGGGAAAGTTAGTTACTGTCTCTATTCTTCAATTCTGTAAAATGAAGTTGGAGTTGTTGTGGGAATCGAATGAGATTAGTATCTAAGTGCTTAGAATACTGACTGGCACATAGTAAGTGCTTTGTATGTTTTGGCCACAATTATGATAATGGGGATGGGGATGATGATTTATCTAGAAATCCATTTAGGGAAGGGGCGAGGATTGGTTTGTGTTGGATCCAAGGCTTGAGGGTGGTTATTGTGTGTTTACAATAATGAGGCTCTTTGATAACATGCTCTGCTTTCCATAGCCCTGACTGTGGTACTAGTGTCAGTGACGGAACAAGTTGTTTATTCTTCTTGGCGCAGATTCTGAATTCCATAAGTCATTCCACTAATTTATCAAATTTAGTTTTGAATACAAATTTACCTTTGTTTGGACAGGGACTATACTTGCTTCAATTAAATATTTTCTACTGATTTTGCTCCAGTGTGACCATATTAGTTTTACATGACTTGAAATTAGGAAATATTTATAATCTGTTACTCCAAAGAACCTTATTCTAGCTTATAATGCATATTTTTCTGTATTTTTCCTAGACACTTAAGGCATAATTGCATTAATTCTACAAATAGAACAGAATATCTTTACACCTCTTATAAAAGTTATTTTTGGCTGATCTGTGAATCTTTTCTAATAGTTTTAATTTTTTAAATTCCTTAAGAATTAGCACTCAGATTCCTTGAAAGGTACATTTTCAAAATTTATAGAAGTGAATAGAAAAAGAACCATCTCCTATCTAGACATTTTGTATATATATACAACTTTGAAAATGAGCCAATGAGTATTTTATAGCTTTATGATAAAACTTGTTATTTTTCTGTAGCAAGAAAAAGAATTTGGCTTAGTAGTGCCAAAAAGTGTACACAGAGTCAAAATAATCGACATGTCGTTTGAATTCTGTTTTGGCCTTTAGAATTCTTTAAACATAGATTCTGCAAATATTTTGCAGATAAAGTAAACTGAGATAGAAAGGTTAAGTGACAATTCTGTTTTCAGTCAGTGTTAGAATTAAACACAGAAATCCAAAGCCTCTCTTTATTAGATGAGAAGATAGCATTTTCGTGTATCTTGGGACATAAACCTGTAGAGGAGATAGGAATGTTTAAACTATGTTGAGATTTATGAATAATGCTTTCAAATCAAATGAGGTAATTATTTTTCAATTTTTAAGAGTTCTAATGTTATTTGGAATATGTCTTTCTCACCTTGTAAAAGTAGTACTTAGGAGAGTGGAGATGTTGGAATAAAGCAGTCACAGAATAGGAGGGAGGACAAATGGGTCTCAGTTGTTTAGAAAGATAATACAAAGTGAGCCCATCAAGAGGGCATTAAATGGAGCAACGTTAGGGAGGATAGCAAGGATATGTGGTGTAGAAAGTTATTATAACTGACAGTCTAATATAAATGAATGTAAAGTCTCCCCTTCACGCAAAAAACAAGACTCTGTAGGAATGTCAAATGTTAATTCAGAGGAACCAGATATACATCCTTTCTTTATTGCTGTATTGATTTGTAGTATCTCAAAGATAGGCCAAACTAAAAGATCTCTGAGATATGAAGAAAAGCAGCTTTTTATTTGCAATTTTGTTTATTTCTTTGCAAGCCCTCCAGTGGGTAGAGGGCAAGGCGGCATGGAGAAAAGCCTTGCAAACAGCTTTTGTAAAATTTAGACAGGCAGCATGGCACATGACGTCCATTGTTCCAACTTCTCACTCTGTGCCGTACAGACTAGCTGTGAAAACATGGGCTTTCGTTGTGGACTTCTGTTTGTTTCAGTGCCCATTCAGTAAAACATCTCTCAAGCCTTGTAGCAGACCTTTATTGAGAACCCTTGCCTTGTCTATGGCCATACCACCCTGAACGCACCCGATCACGTCTGATCTCAGAAGCTAAGCAGGGTCAGGCCTGGTTAGTACTTGGATGGGAGAACCCTTGCCTTAGAGTCTCTGACCTGCTGGAAAGGTAGCCAGTTTATCAACGAAAATGAGCACAAGTAGAGAAGGATGAAGAACATTTTTAGGACACCCCTTAAGAGTTTCCTAAACTCTGAAGTTAGGTAGACTTGTATTTGACTCCCTGCCACTCTGTTGGCCAATTTGTTACCTCTAAGAACGTCACACCAGGGTGCTGTGAGTATTTAATGAGAGATAAAGTAGAATCCTATACATAGTGCTCTGTGGAATGTATGTGGTTCCTTTCTTGAATGGAGTTTGAATCAATTGCCAAGTGACATGGGCCCATTGTGGAATGTGGTGATGTCCCCAAGTGGTGGCTGCCAGACCTTCAGTATGCGTGGAGTCACCAGGGCAGTCTATTTATTTATTTAAAAATTTATTTATTTATTTGAAAGAGTTAGAGAGAGAGAGAGAGAGGTCTTCCACCCACTGATTCACTCCCCAATTGGCTGCAATGGCCGGAGCTGTGCCAATCTAAAGCCAGGAGCCAGGAGCTTCTTCCAGGTCTCCAATGTGGGTACAGGGGCCCAAGGACTTGGGCCATCTTCTATTGCTTTCCCAGCAGAGAGCTGGATTGGAAGTGGAGCAGCCGGGACTCAAATTGGCAGCCATATGGAATGCTGGCATTGCAGGCAGTGGCTTTACCCACTACGCCACAGTGCTGGCCCCACCAAGGCAATTTAAAGTTCTCATCCCAGATACTCTGATTCAACAGATCAGGGTTGGAGAGCAAGGATCTGCATTTTCAACAGGCAAAAAGATGATTCTTTTAAATGTAGGATTATCCTTTGGAGACTGTGGGAAGGAGAAGCTATTTTACTCTCAGACTTTCGTATCCTGGATGGGTGAGTTTTCATGGCTCATGTTTGATGCTATTCACCATCGAGGTCTAAGCATTGGCCATAACATTCTACTTGAGAAAAATCACTTGAGAATAACTATGCTCGATTAGGAAAATAGACACTAATCTGTAGAGATGTATTCTCATTTATTTTGAGTACCTCACCAAAAGAGAGCTTAATATTTGACATAAATAAAAATAAAAAGAAGGAACTCCGTTAAATAAATCATGTCTCCCTTTAAAGTTAATCAGCTTTTTTTTTTTTTTTTTTAATTTGAAAGGGTTAGAGAGAGAGAGAAATAAAGAAATAAATATCAGTCTTCCATCTATCTGCTGGTTTACTTCCCAGATGGCTGCAAATGGCCTGGGCTAGCCAACAGCTTTGTGCAGGTTTCTCACATGGGTGGCAGGGGTCCAAACACTTGAGGTATCATCTGCTGCTTTTCCCAGATCATTATCAGTGGAGAGCTGAGACACCTACTGATGCCCATATGTGATGCCTGCATCGCAGGTGGTGGCTTAACTCACTATGCCACGGCGCCGGCCCCTTGTATGTTTCTTTTCCAAGGGAAATAAATATTTAGAGACCAGGACCTAACACACAAAAAACATCGTGCATCATCTTTCTTATAATCCAATCTGGATGCCATTAATGAGAGTGCTCTGGTTAATCTTAATTGTCATGATGCTATGAGAAGATATGATATATAAGGTTCAGTGCACGTGGGGTATATTATTAAGATAATTGTTAAGCAAGAGGATGAAGTGAAACAGGAATGAAACAAGTCAGGCATCTGTCTCAGTATTTCCTGTTGTTAATGCTTGAATATTTTACTTTTTAGGTTAAAAATAAAACATACTAACTTTCCCCTCTGATATTTAAACACCGTAGTTTATATGTATATCTATACTCACACGTATGCACATGCATATGTGTAGAGCCATATTTGATGACCAAAAAGGAAGAGGCCCCAAGGGCTCTTTAGTGTGCAATTAATATTTTGGTCAGAAAATCAGCAGATTGTTTCAGTATGGTTGTGTATTATGACATCATATTCCAGTAAAGTTATAATGAACAGAAATTTTGTTTGTCTCTGTGGCAAACCGAAATGAGTTTTGTAATTGTCAGCAGGCCTTAGTGATTATAGTGGCGCCCACTCCCTCTACTGTAGTTAAAGGTCTGTTAGCATTCCAGTTGAGGACTTCTATTTTCAGAAGTTTATAATTAATTGTAAACATTTGCTCTACAGTGAAAGCTTGCCATGTAAGATCTCAGATCAGGAGTAAATTTCTAGTTTCAAGTTGTCTGTTTTAAAGTTTTATAGTAGAACCAATTAAAAATATGCATAAAGTTCTGTGGAGTTGGGAAACTGAATTGTGTGGGACACAAAGTGAAGATAAGCGGCATTGTTCAGATTATTCTTGATATTTCTGCATTAAAGGGATTTAAAATAAATAGGTAATAGGAAATTGTGTGCTTTAGTACAAAGAACAAAATGATTGTTCAGTGCTTTTAAAATGTCTTTGAGTGTTAAAAATAGTCTTTCAGTGAAAGTGATTTTTTCTTTCAACATTTTTACATTTGCCAATTAAAAATGAGAATGTATGACATATAATAAAAATGCTTTTTCTTAAGACAAATTAGTAGGAAACTATAGGCCAAGAAAATTGATTTTAATTTAAAACACCAACTTTTTCTTTTTTCTTACTCTGGGTTTCTCCATTCGGTTTGATACCATTGATTATCCCTTTCCTTAACATTGTGTTGTAATTTCTGTTCTGACTCTGACTCTCTTTGATCTGCTTTGTGGCGTCTATTGTTTCCCCTGCACTTTGATCAGAGGCATCAATCAGAGCTCAGCCTTAGGCTCTGTTTTTGGTTCCTTTACACTTACCCTTTCCAGGTGCTTATCCTCTCATATGGTTTCCATTATTGCCTCTGGAATCTGCATCTTCAGGACTGATCTACATCTCTGGTCCTTCACCTTCAGTAAACCTTCATTGATTAGTCCCATCTGCCCAGTGAATTCTTACACTATGGGTGCTGTCCAATTTATCTTGGGTTGAATATAGAGCACCACTAGTTGAATGTCCAGTAATGATCTAAAATACACTAGGACCTCAGTTGGCTTTTTTTTTTTTTTTTTTTTTTTTTGCCTGGAAACAAACATTTTCCAGCACTGGAGTGATTTTTAACTTAATTTTTCAGCACTGCAATTTTAATTCCACCATCCTATCAAACTCATTCCTATTCATTTTGCTGAGTTACTCAATCCGGTGGTCTTGTTTCTCAGTCATCATTTTGCTTAAGAGTAGCATTAGCTACCAACAATCTATCCTTCCTTCTTGATACGCTTTTTCCCCATTTGGCCTTCAGAACGTGTGTCAGGCTTATTTGGTTTTCTTCCTCTCACTCCTTCTTCCATAGTTCTCATTGTCTTAAGGCTTTAAGTACCACATATATTTTTTTTGATTTTTTTAACTTTTATTTAATGAATATAGATTTCCAAAGTACAGCTCATGGATTACATTGGCTCCCCCCCCATGACTTCCCTCCCACCCGCAACCCTCCCCTTTCCCGCTCGCTCTCCCCTTCCATTCATATCAAGATTCATTTTCAATTTTCTATTTATACAGAAGATCAGTTTAGTATACATTAAGTAAAGATTTCAAAAGTTTGCACTCACATAGAAACACAAAGTGAAAAATACTGTTTGAGTACTCGTTATAGCATTAAATCTCAATGTACAGCACACTAAGGACAGAGATCCTACATGAGGAGTAAGTGCACAGTGACTCCTGTTGTTGACTTTTACAAATTGACACTCCTGTTTATGGCATCAGTAATCTCCCTATGCTCCAGTCATGAGTTTCCAAGGCTATGGAAGCCTTTTGAGTTCACCGACTCTTATCTTATTTAGACAAGGTCATAGTCAAAGTGGAAGTTCTCTCCTCCCTTCAGAGAAAGTACCTCCTTCTTTGAAGACCTGTTCTTTCCACTGGGATCTCACTCGTGGAGATCTTTCATTTAGGTTTGTTGTTGTTGTTGGTTTTTTTTTTTTTTTTTTGCCAGCCAGAGTGTCTTGGCTTTCCATGCATGAAATACTCTCATGGGCTTTTAAACTGGATCTGCATGCCTTAAGGGCTGATTCTGAGGCCAGAGTGCTGTTTAGGACATCTGCCATTCTATGAGTCTGCTGTGTATCTTGCTTCCCATGTTGGATCTCTCTCCCCTTTATTTATTCTATCTGTTAGTATTAGCAGGCACTAGACTTGTTTATGTGATCCCTTTGACTCTTAGTCCTTTCATTATGATCAGTTGTGTACAGAAATTGATCACTTGGACTAGTGAGATGGCATTGGTACATGCCACCTTGATGGGATTGAATTGGAATCCCCTGGTAAATACCACATATATTGATGTTTCCCAAAGTTTGTCTCTACCTTAGTTTTTCCTGAAGTCTGGACTCATAAAGACATCTTCATTTGGGCATCTAATAGATGCAATAATTTAACATCTCCAAAGCAGAGCTGCTGGTATCTATCACTAGCAAAGCCATTTTTCCCCCAATTTTCAGTGTCTCCATCTTGCAGGATAAACCCTGGGATCATCTGTGACTGCTCTTTAATATTCCATACTCAGTCACTAGATAAACCCATCATCTCTACTTTCAAAATTCATCTAGAATCCAATAACATCACTTTGTCACTGCTGCTAGTTTAGACCACCATCACCTTTTCCCTGGATTGGTACAGTAGCCTCCTAGCTTCCACCATCATTCCCTGACTTCATAGTCAGATGCTCCTTACCAGTGTAAATAAGGTTGTGTCTCTTCTATGTGGCATGTGGCCACTTCTCATCTCCTAGTTTTCTTTTCCTCATTCCCTCGACTCTATAGCTGGACAGGCCTCATCTTAGCGACGTGAACATTATGGCACTCTCCTGCATTAGGGCATTTGACTTGGTGTTCCCTCTGTCATAAGATGTATTGTCCTAGATACTTTCATGGCTTTCTGCCTCATTTACTTTAGGTCCTTACACACCTGTCATCTTCTCAAGTAAGCCTTTCTTGGCCACCCTATCTAAAACCCACCTCCCTGACACTTCAGAACCCTTTCCTCTTTATTTTTTCTTACATGGATCTCTTAACATGCCAGATAGTCTGCATACTTACCATATTGTCTGTCTTCCCCCTAAATGTGTGTTTTATTCGTTGTCGTAGTACCTTGTTATATAAAAGGCATCCCATTATAATTGTTGAATTAACAGATTTTTATTGCATGTCCTCTTAATTTTTTCTCCTTGATTTCTTCCCTCTTATTACAGCGTCTCCTCCCACCCAATTATTACCACTTTCTAGCCACACCTTGTTACCTCATTCTTATTAAACACCAACCTACCAAAATTTTCAATTTCTATTTAAATATATTTTGTTATGATAATAGGAATTTAGAATGGGCTTAAACTCCTGTTATCTCTTATGTTGGTTCTGATTTCCTTACTGCTTTGCATGGTACTCAGTTCATCTCATTGCTCCCATGTTTCTGATTATAAGTATCTTCTAAAAGCATAGTAATCTGCATGTTGTCACGTAAACAGGCCTCCTGTCTCTAGGCAGGAGTGGCTTCCCTGTCCTCAACAATATACCATTTGTCTCACTTCTGCCAAAATCTGAAAACTTACCAAGAAGTCATCTGCAATATCAATAATGTTTACTGGATCA
The DNA here is from genome assembly GCF_051225735.1 of Oryctolagus cuniculus. Taxonomy (NCBI): domain Eukaryota; kingdom Metazoa; phylum Chordata; class Mammalia; order Lagomorpha; family Leporidae; genus Oryctolagus; species Oryctolagus cuniculus. The sequence goes on along the minus strand of NC_142872.1, from coordinate 99,774,275 downwards.
ATTGTTTAAAATTTTATTTAAGTTATCCAAGTTTCATGTATTTTATTATATACAGATTTAGGAATATAGTGATACTTCCCATCCTACCCTTTGTCCTACCCACGGTCCAACCTTTCTTCCTCCTCCCTCTCCCATTCCCACTCTTAATTTTTACAAAAGATTACTTTCAGTTTACTTAATGATTATAAAGTTAACCCTACACTAAGTAAAAGTGTTCAACAAATAGTATGAAGAAAAAAACAACAACACTGTTCTTCAACAGAAGAGACGGGGGCTGTAAACAATTATTGCATCTCAAAATGTCCATTTCACTCCAATACATTACATTTTAGGTACTCTGTTGTTACCTTGGATCAGGGAAAACATATGCTATCTGTTTTTTTCTTTTGGGACTGGCTTATTATACTAAGTATAATGGTTTCCTGTTGCATCCATTTGGCAAATGAATGGATTTCATTTTCTTTTCTTTTTTTTCTTTCTTTCTTTCTTTTTTTTTTTTAACAGCTGAATAGTACTTCGTCCTGTATAAATGCCATAATTTCTTTTTCCAGTCAACAGTTGGTGGACATCTGGGTTGATTCTATATCTGACCTATTGTGAATTGTGCTGTAATGAACATGGGAGTACAGATAACACTTTCATATGCTGATTTCTTTTGGTTTGGGTAAATTTCCAGGAGTGGGATGACTGATTTATATGGCAGGCCTATATTCAGATTTCTGAGGTTTCTCCATACTCTCTTCTTCTTCTTCTTTTTTTTTTTTTTTTTGACAGGCAGAGTGGATAGTGAGAGAGAGAGAGAGACAGAAAGGTCTTCCTTTTGCCATTGGTTCACCCTCCAATGGCCGCCACGTCTGGCGTGCTGCAGCCAGCGTACCACGCTGATGTGAAGTCAGGAGCCAGGTACTTATCCTGGTCTCCCATGGGGTGCAGGGCCCAAGCACTTGGGCCATCCTCCACTGCCTTCCCGGGCCACAGCAGAGAGCTGGCCTGGAAGAGGGGCAACCGGGACAGAATCTTGCGCCCCGACTGGGAATAGAACCCGGTGTGCCGGTGCTGCTAGGTGGAGGATTAGCCTATTGAGCCGCGGCGCCATCCCCATACTCTCTTCCACAGTGGCTGTACCAATCTACGTTCCCACCAACAGTGGATTAGGGTACCCTTTTCCCTACATCCTCACCAACATGTGTTGTTTTTTGATTTCTGTATGAAAGCCATTCTAACTGGAGTGAGGTGAAACCTCATTGTGGTTTTGTTTTGCATTTCCCTGATGGCTAGTGATCCTGAGGATTTTGTCAAGTATCTGTTGGCCATTTGAATTCCCTTTCTTGAAAAATGCCTGTGCAGGTCCTTTGCTCATTTCTTAACTGGATTGTTTGTTTTGTTGTTGAATTTCTGGAGCTTTTATAGCTCTGGATGTTAACCCTTTATCAGTTGTGTAGTTTGCAAATACTTTTTCCCATTCTGTCCGTTGCATCTTTACTTTGCTAAGTGTTTCTTTTGCAGCACAGAAGCTCCTCAGCTTGATGTAATCCCATTTGTCTATTTTGGCTTTGATTGCCTGTGCTTCTGGGGTCTTTTGCAAGAAATCTTTGCCTATGCCAATGTCTTGCAGAGTTTTTCTAATGTTCTCTAGTAATTTGATGGTACTGGATCAATTTTTGTTTAATTTTGTCTTCTATATCTACTTTTCATAGATTGATATATACTATTGTCTATAAATTTATGGACTCACATTTTATCTTTTACAAATATGTTGATGAAATTAAAACTGTATTAGGGTTAATAAGGGTATGGAACATTATATAGTTGGTGTCATTTAAAATGAAACAAATATTGTAGTTTTATTGAACTTTTGTTCTCATTTTTTTTTTTCTTATTTGTTTTTGTTTCTTGTTTTAGGTATCATTGCCCAATGCCTAAGATTTTCTATGTTCAGCTGACTGTAGGAAATAATGAATTTTTTGGTGAAGGAAAGACTCGACAAGCTGCTAGACACAATGCTGCAATGAAAGCCCTCCAAGCACTGCAGAACGAACCTATTCCAGAAAAATCACCTCAGGTGTGGTACTGCTGCATGAGGCAGTCTCTGTTACATACTTCCCCAGTAAGATTATTGGGAAGACAGATAAATGCACTTAATAAATAAAAGAGGTAATCTGTTCTGCTAGGGAAGAATACTAGAGTGATGATCTGCCGAGAATTTCTTCTCAGACTTCCTGTCTCCCATACTAGGTTCACGTGTTACTGCCAGGATGACTTTATGTTTGAGAACTTTGGTTCACCTCTGGAGTTCACTTCCCAGAAACTCATTTGGGATATGTATAAGAATCAGAAATAACATTCGTTTGTGTTGCATTAAAATGTTTTTTTTGAAAGGCTGAGACCTAGAGAGTGGGAGAGAGAGACAGACAAACAAACAAACAGAGATCTTCTATCCTCTGGTTCATTCTCCAAATGCCTACAACAGACAGGACTCAGCCAGGCTGAAGCTAGCAGCCAGAAACTCAATTTGAGTCTCCTAGGTGGGTGGCAGGGGCCCAACCATCATCTCCTGCCCCCAGGGTATACATTCCAGGATGCTAGAATTGGGAGCAGAGCCAGAACTTGAAACAGGTCACCACATCAAATGTGTTTGCCCCTGTGGGTTGCATTTAATACCACCTTTTTTGAGCATAGATAACATTCTGTTAATCTATAATTAAGGGATTTAAAGAGATGAATCCACTTTGTTTTACACAGGAGGATATTGCAGATCCTCTTGAGTAATCTTACCCATTCTCATGGCTTCAGCTGCTTTCTACATAGCCTTCAAAATAGCATCTCCAGTTCAGGCAGGTCTGATGGTATAGTCACCTTCTTATGCACTTAGTTATTTCAAACTCTACAATTCAACGTTTGTAATTCTCCTTTCTCCAAACCCATTGGTCTTCCTGCTTTGAGATTTATTTTAATGGAAAACTTTGGTGGTTTTTTTCTGCTTTATATATTTTCATTTTAACTCTTTGTATGTTTCCCCACTATATAATAAGCTTCTTGACAGCAGGAATACTGTCCCTTTATCTCTAATACTTAGACTATGTTTAGTATATGTGAGGTCCTCTAGAGATATGTGTTACAAAATGAATAAATGAGTTAATACCAGTGTGGACACAGAGCTCCAACATCCTGGTTTGGGTCCTGTGCTCTTTCTAGAACTTAATTTTCATCAATCAGGATATAATATGAGTGGGGAAATTGTGTGTGGGCAGGAGGGTGGGGATCTCTAAAATAGAACAGGGTCTACGGATGTAAGATAAACTCAGAGTAGTATGTGACTGAATAAAAGATTCCCAAAAGAGCATTAAATGCTTCTCCTTCAAGGAAAAAAAACTAAAAACCAAGTAACAGACTTTTTGTCAGCAAAGCTCTAGATGTACTGTGGTTCCACAGGAATGCATTAGATACAGTCTATGCTTTGCTGTTTCTTACTGTATTTTAGATAGACCGTCTTGATTATGGATGTGAAGTAATAATCTTGATTATGTGAGGTTTGTTGGAGAATCAAGATTCAGTGTTACCCTATTTTTTTTTATGATGTAGAATGGCGAATCTGGAAAAGAAGTGGATGATGACAAAGACGCAAATAAATCTGAGATCAGCTTAGTGTTTGAAATTGCTCTGAAGCGAAATATGCCCGTCAGTTTTGAGGTACGTGCTCACTAGAGACCTTCCAGTTTTACTCCCTGCTCTGGTTATTTTCAGTAAGCCAGCAACATTAACGAGTACGCTAGAGCTCTGCAAGAGTTCATGTGCTTCTTTATATACAATCCCACTGTCGTGAAATTGTACAGGTGCTAGGGAAAGTAGAAGTGATGGTAACATCATGGATTTCTGCTGATCTCTTTTGTCTTTTCTGTATTAAGATATTTGTATACATGATATTTCAGTTTTTATCCTGAAAGTTATTTTCTGGTATAAGATAATTTGTAGTACCCTGTAGGGTTTGATGTTTAAAAGGGGATCAAATTAAAAATATTCAGATTAATATTTAGTAACATACATGTTAATATCCAATTTCTTTTAGTTGGCTGAAGGCTAAAATATACTTAACTTTAATCTTAACTAATGAGTCACTGAGAGATAATGAAGCACCTCCCTATAACTGGAAAAATATGAGACATATGTTTATAAAATTGTATGAAACTTTATAGGCAACTTTTAAATTAACTAATTAAGTAAAGATTTACTTGAGAGAGAGAGGTACGTTATCCATTGATTTACTCCCCAAATGGCCTCAGTGACTAGGCTGAAGCCAGGGTCTAGGAGCTTTTTCCAGGTCTTTGACGTTAGTGCAAGGGCCCAGGTCCTTGGGCTATCTTCTGCTGCTTTTCTAGGCTCATTAGCAGGGGGCTGGATCAGAAGTGGAGCAGTCAACACTTGAATTGGCGCCATATGGAGTCCTGGCATCACAGATGGTGGCTTTGCCCACTATTTCACAACTCTGACCCTGAATGTCTCCCTTGTTAAGAAGTCACTAATTTCATGACTCTTATCTAGAAAGTAGACAGAAACCAGCTAAGTTTTTATCCTTCAGGAAGCTTCTTCTTCAAATTGTGTGACACTTACCTACTAGAAAGTTCCCACATCTGACTCATTGGCAGGATCTTCTGACCTGGAATGAGAGACTGCATGCTTTCCTTCTTGGATAGGGGTCTGACAAGTTACTAAATTCTAACCCGTCACAGACTGAAAGGAGCAAAATGAGGAAGGCAGTAAGAGTTGTTCTTTAAAGCCTATTGGTCCCAGAAAGAAATGATGGGGAAAAGGTAGAAAACCTATTAAAAGATGCTGTATAAACCCAAAAATTGTGGAAAATGGCTACAATGAATAGGTACAGACAGTATGGCAAGTTATAGAAGTCCTAGGGGACTTTAATGGGCCTTAGTACAGAATATTTAATATACACGATATGATCTAATGTACACAGTAAAAAAAGGTTAAGGATAGAGCATTCTCTATTGTTGGTAAAATATAGATGTTTTTCTAATTAAGGAGGATGTCCATCATAGTAGTTAAAATAAACAGCTTTGGTGTTTAAAGCAGGAAACCTAAATCACTCAGGAAGAATGCTTATGATGAATTCTTTATTCTTAATAATGTTATCAAGAAACTGTGCTGTTTCATTTCTTTTCCTGATTAGTACTCAACATTAGAAGACAGGATTTCAATATACTGTTAAGGTGAAATAACTCTGTTTTACAGATCAGACTTCTAAAGGAGGCTAAAGTCTTTGTAGTCAGGTTTTGGAAGGCATCTTTTCTCCAAACGCTGGCGTAGTTTAAAAGAATGCAGTAAGCAGTGTTTAAGAGCATTCAAAGCTAATGGATTCATAATTCAGTACTCCAGAAAGCTAGTTATTTTTATGTTGTCTCAGCCTCCTTTTTAAGACTGTGTCACAAGTGTAAAGATCTCTTTCAGTAAAACAGCCTCTGAGGTCTGTATCAAAATTTATTTTTATCTGTCAGCTGCCTTTATGAGACTTTCATAGACAGTTTTATGAGTTGTAACTACAGAGTCCTTGTCCCCGAGTAAGTTTTACTGTTACATAGGAGAAAATTGTATATGTACACAATGATATATAAATTGTCATTCAAGATGGCTTATGTAGTATGGTAGCTAATACCGTATTTTTATTCTTAATTTTATATTCTATAAAACATAAGGAAACCATAACTAGAATTGTCTATTTTAAAATCATAAAAGCAATTTTGATTATGAATTGAATGTGTTTGGTTAGATTTCTTTTAACTTCAATTCATTAAGCATCAGAAGTGTCAGAAATGAGTCGTCCAGATAGAGTACCTTCATACTAGCTTTTTAAAAGAGATATTGTAATTTTGGCATAATTCTTAATATCATTTTATGTGGATGTGAGTATCAAAAATAGAGTATGAGAACACATCTTAGTGCTTATGTGTTATTTAATATTTCACTTGCATTTAATAGGTTATTAAAGAAAGTGGGCCACCACATATGAAAAGCTTTGTTACACGAGTGTCGGTGGGAGAGTTCTCTGCAGAAGGAGAGGGAAATAGCAAAAAACTCTCCAAGAAGCGTGCTGCAACCACTGTCCTACAGGAGCTTAAAAAACTTCCACCTCTTCCTGTAGTGGAAAAGCCAAAATTATTTTTTAAAAAACGCCCTAAAACAATAGTGAAGGTAAGTACTTGTAAAAGTTGGTGAGTTTACCATGAAGTACTATCATGCACCTCATAATGACATTTTTGTCAGTGACTGACCACATATATGATGGTGGTCCTATAAGATTATAATGGAGCAGAAAAATGCCCATTGGCTCATATTTTTATTGTACTTTTTGTGTGTATTTTTACTTCTATCTTTTTTTTTTTTTTTTTTTTTTTTGACAGGCAGAGTGGACAGTGAGAGAGAGAGAGACAGAGAGAAAGGTCTTCCTTTGCCGTTGGTTCACCCTCCAGTGGCCACTGCGGCCGGCACACCGCGCTGATCCGATGGCAGGAGCCAGGTACTTATCCTGGTCTCCCATGGGGTGCAGGGCCCAAGCACTTGGGCCATCCTCCACTGCACTCCCGGGCCACAGCAGAGAGCTGGCCTGGAAGAGGGGCAACCGGGACAGAATCCGGCGCCCCAACCAGGACTAGAACCTGGTGTGCCAGCGCTGCAAGGCGGAGGATTAGCCTAGTGAGCCATGGCGCCGGCATTTACTTCTATCTTTTACTTACTGTTAAACAGTTGCCTAAAGTGTCCAGGACAGTGATATGTTGTACCTAGGTCCATGTGGTAGCTTCAATCCTAGGTGTGCAACCAGCTGTATTATCTGGGTTTGTGGAAATACACTGTATGCACCATAAGGAGAATCGCCTGGTGATATTTCTTAGGACATACCTTGGTTGATTAGTGATACATGACTGTGTTATCACAGCTGTGGATAAAAAAGTGTTCCTTAAGGCAAGTCCTTGCACCTGTAAATTATATACAATCCTGGAATCAGGGCAGGACATGTGACTATAAGTTAATGACAATTCTGATTTGTTTGATTGATTGATTGAGTGATTTATTTTTTCACAGTGTCCAAGATTTAAATCTGAGCTCAGGTCCAATTAGCTTTAAATAGCCCTGTAATTCACTGTTTGTTTGTTTGTTTCCTCCCTCCCTCCCTCCCCTCTCTCTCCCTCCCTCTCCCTCTCTTTATTTATTTATTTGTTTATTTACTTACTTACTTGAAAGTCAGAGTTTCACAGAGAGAGGAGAGGCAGAGAGAGAGAGGTCTTACAGTCTACGGCCATACCACCCTAAACACGCCCAATCTCATCTGATTTTGGAAGCTAAGCAGGGTCGGGCCTGGTTAGTACTTGGACGGGAGAGAGGTCTTCCATCCTCTGATTTGCTCCCCAGTTGGCCATAACTGCCAGAGCTGCACCAATCTGAAGCCAGGAGCTTCTTCCAGGTCTCCCATGTGGGTGCAGGGGCCCAAGGACTTGGGCCATCTTCTATTGCTTTCCCAGGCCATAGCAGAGAGCTGGATTGGAAGTGGAGCAGCCAGATCTCAAACTTCTGCCCATATGGGATGCTGGCATTTCAGGCTAGAGTGTTAACCTGCTGTGCAACAGTGCTAGCCCCTGTTTTGTTTTTTTTAAATATCTTTGTACCTGTATGTTCATCCAAATGATTATCTCAGAAACTTACAGTACTTTTTAAAATTTAAAAAGTGATTTTCTGTTGGTGTTACTTGTAATATAATCCTCATCATGACCTGTAAGGTGGATAATGTTATCTCCTGTTTTAAAAATTTTTGCAAAACAGGTTGAGAAAATTTGCTTACTTTTATTCAGCTGTAGTGGAACAAACTGAACTCTGGTCTCTCATCCCATGTCCTTTCTGCTGAGACCACTGCTTTACAGTAACTTCTCACCAGATCATGAAATGGTAGCAAGCTGCAGAGCAGTCACTGAGTAATAGTAATAGCAGTGACAGCAGCAGCAGCACTGTCTGTGCCAAGCAGGCCCCATGCTTTGCGTGCTTTATTACAGTTAATCCTCATAACATCCATTATGAGGTAGATGGTTATTATTTTATTTCCATTCATTCATGCGTATATACCTTGCCAAAGAAGAATACAGAGCACACAGCTTTTCAGGATGTTGTGTCTGTTTGTTTTATTGGATCAGATTTTATTTACATTAAAAGGAAAAAAAAAGACAAAAGTCAGAGGAATGAGCTGAGTTAGCGTGTAGAGCAGCACAGTGTCCGTGAGTACTCGATCTGCATGGAGCTAGAGCTCTTTCTAGAGAAAGCTTTAAGTTGTCAGTGTTTCAGTTATCTGCCAGCCTTACTTACTCAACAGATTTCTGATCAGGCTCTGCAAATCAAGGATTAACGATAAGAAATGTATTTATTTATTTATTTATTTATTTATTTATTTATTTGACAGGCAGAGTGGACAGTGAGAGAGACAGACAGAGAGAAAGGTCTTCCTTTGCCGTTGGTTCACCCTCCAATGGCCGCCGCGGCCGGCGTGCTGCAGCCGGCGCACCACACTGATCCAATGGCAGGAGCCAGGTGCTTCCTCCTGGTCTCCCATGGGGTGCAGGGCCCAAGCACCTGGGCCATCTTCCACTGCACTCCCTGGCCACAGCAGAGAGCTGGCCTGGAAGAGGGGCAACCGGGACAGAATCCGGCGCCCAACCGGGACTAGAACCCGGTGTGCTGGCGCCGCTAGGCGGAGGATTAGCCTAATGAGCCGCGGCGCCAGCCAGAAATGTATTTCATCTTTGCTGACTTTTCTTTCATTTAGATCGTGCAGTGATCTGGTGGAGGTTTTCTTTATTTAAAAACACATACATACATAGATATACAAATACATAAGAAACTTGTTTTTTTTATATAAAGGAATACTGATTTGACTTCATTTTGAAGAAAATGTGTGTTTAATGTGCCCTGATACAGCATTCTACATCATATGTAAGAACTACAGACACAGGAAAGGTAGACTGAAAGTAAATGCCAAGTAGATCCACTCACCACACACGCATCGCCGTGATGCCAGAGGCCTGGCTTTCATTCATGAGCTCTAACCACACAGCAGGGAGTAGGACTGAGCATGAAGAGCATGGCCTTTGGAGTCCAATTTGATTGTGAACCTGATGAGGTTACTTAGCTTTCCTAATCCTTCATTTCTTCACTTATAAAGTGAGAATAATCATTGTTCTTGCTTCATAAGATTGTTTTAAGTCTGAGTTGAAAAATGCTCAGAATACATTAGTAATTATTACTGATTATTAGTAGTAATAATGGAAATAGTAAGTACTCACTAAATATTAAGTAGTGATATTTTCTATCTAATTCTGTCACATTTCATATGTAGATGAATGTGTCCATGCTTTATTTACTTACATTTTTTAATGTATAAAATCTGTAGCTAACTATAAATCTATAACTTCCCCCTGCTCTTTTAAGCTAAGTCTAATCTTAATGAATTAAAAATAATAAGTTATCATGCTGGAGACAATCTGCGTTTCTGTAGTGGGATGAAAATCTGACTTTTGTTTTAAGTATAGCTGTTAGGAGCACATTATTGTTTAAGTAGTATTTCCTAGAAGTGGGGAACAAGAGACACATTTTGAATTCCGGGTTATTGGCTACTATTTACAGTCTATAAGCATCTTGTTCCACAACTTCCTTCCCATTCAGCACTCTGATTTCAGCTTAAAATTGGCCTCTTGAGGGAAACTACCCGTGCTCCTCCCCCACTTTCCTTGCATTTTGTCCTCACGTGCATCACACTTGGCATTATGTAAAATCAGCCTATTGATGTCCTCTGAAATGTGATTCTTTGTGGAAAGCAACATGCATATAATGAAATGGAATGTAGATAAATTTTAAGTGTGATGATCATGCTTATAATGTGTCAATAAATGGATCAGCTTGGAACAGTATCTTGATTTTGAGCATTTTCCTCACTTCCTTGTATGACTTACACATTTGTGGCCTTCAGTTCCTTATATTCAGTAGAAAAAGAGAAACTATTCGATGATTTGCCTTGGTTTTATTTAAAATAATAATAGTTTGTCTCATGTGACCCTCTTGATCACTCTGTGATGGACCTGTTATCCTCATCTTACAGATGAGGCCCTCTCTATTTAAGGTTATATATTTTTAAAAGATTTATTTGTTTTAAGGCAGAGTTTTAGATAGGCAGAGGCAGGGAGAAAGAGGTCTTCCATCTGCAGGTTCACTCCCTAGATGGCCACAATGACTGGAGCTGCACTGATCTGAGCCAGGAGCCAAGAACTTCCTCCAGGTCTCCCACACGGGTGCAGGGGCCCAAGAACTTAAGTTATCTTCTACTGCTTTCCCAGGCCATAGCAGAGAACTGGATTGGAAGTGGAGCAGCTGGGACTTGAGCCGGCACCCATATGGGATGCTGCACTGCAGGTGGCAACTTTACCCATTACGCCACAGCACTGGCCCCTTAAAGATATATTTTGGATCCAGTCAAGCCTGACTATGGTTCCCAGTTGAAACTGGTTATTCGTGTACCTCTTTCAGAGTTTGAGATTTACTCTGTAGTGTTACCCTGTAAACTTGTACGACTGCCCTGATAGTATCTTTGGGTTTATATCCTTTATTGTCTTTTTATTTTAAATGTAGTTTTCTTCCATAAGATAAGACTTCAAAGAAGTCTTTCAGTGTTATAGATAAGATTTCTTTCTTTTTTTTTTTTTTTTTGACAGGCAGAGTGGACAGTGAGAGAGAGACAGAGAGAAAGGTCTTCCTTTGCCGTTGGTTCACCCTCCAATGGCCGCCGCTGCAGCCGGCGCACCGCGCTGATCCGATGGCAGGAGCCAGGAGCCAGGTGCTTTTCCTGGTCTCCCATGGGGTGCAGGGCCCAAGCACCTGGGCCATCCTCCACTGCACTCCCTGGCCATAGCAGAGAGCTGGCCTGGAAGAGGGGCAACCGGGACAGAATCCGGCGCCCCAACCGGGACTAGAACCCGGTGTGCCGGCGCCGCAAGGTGGAGGATTAGCCTATTGAGCCACGGCGCCGGCTCTAGATAAGATTTCTTGTTCTCAACTATTACCAGACAATACTTACCAGTTTGTAGTTTGGTAATCTAAGACTTGAAGTCCAAGGAATAACTTAATTGTCAAGGTAGCAAGTAGTTAAAATGATGGAATTCTGAGAACAATAAAAATGACTTGGTTTCTTTATTTGATTGGATTTATGCATCTGATTCTTTGTCATTGGAATCCATGCCAACAACAATTTCTCTGGAAATTACAGACATTCTTATGAGAGAGTCAAATTAAACAGGAATGATGACAACATACCATTGGAAATACATATTTATTTGAACATCTTCATGTGCAAGGCGTACTCCTTCTGGAGCCAGACTGAAAGCTTGTCTTTATCTTTTCACTGGGCTCTTAGACTTACTAATTATCATTGCTATTTATTTCTCATTGTTCCTTCTTCACTCTCTGGATGACTTATTTTTATTTTGGGGCATATAAATTGAAGTAGAAACCAGTATTTTATTAAAAGCTCAAGATCTCCTCTGCTGTGTTGTCTCCCCCTACCTAACCACTGTGGTAGTGAAATTCTTGGTCTTCTTCCTCTTGGTCTTTCACTAGGCTGCTCTTCTTCTAGGGGTTCAGTACTCTCTTATGTTATCCACTGCCTATTAGACATCTTCATGTAATATTTCACAGGCATGTCAGACTCTTTCCAAAACTCATCATGTTCCCTTTTAAACCCCTTTTTCTTTCTGCATTCCTTAACTTAGTGGAAGTGACTGGCACCACCATCCATCTGCTGACACAAAAAGCTGGGAGTCATTTTTCACTTCTCTCCTACCCCTGAGATCCCATAAATCATTAAGTCTTTTTGGTTCCATTGCCTAAATATTTCCTCAGTTATGTCCTTTCTTTCCATCCCTAATGCCATTGTCTTGGTCCAGCTCAAAATCGTCTCTTGTCTCAACAGCTACAGTAAAGTTTTAATTGGCCTCCCTACAAATACTCTTGACAAATTATCTTTTAAAAAGTATAATATTTTGCAGACACTTGTCTGCCTGCCTGTGCCTCTCTTTTTAGTAGTTAAATGGTGCTCTTTGGAAAAAGTCCAAAATCCTAAACATAGTTTAAAAGACCTTGAAGGGTCTGACTTGGAGGCTGTACCTGTGGCACCTAAGTAGATGTTGTCAGTACTGACTCTGAGTACCAGTGGTTACAGGGGAAAGCTAACTCTTATGTAAGTTCAGTGTAACGTATAGTCTGTAGCATAGTGATTATCCTTAAATTACTAGCTGCATAAGAATAAATTTTCACAGGTTAGAGGAAAGTTTCGGCTACAGACAACATACAAACCTTCATTTCTAGGAAAAATATATGAAGAAAATTAGTTCACATGCAGAGTACTTGATTTACAAAGGGGTTTTGTATTTAAGTAGTAATGCATGCATAACATATTTATATTTATACTCTTGTATATGAATTGACAAGCATACTAATTAAATGGTAAGAGCGAGCTGCTGCCCAACTCAAGTGCAGAACATTTTTCAATGAGGTTGAAGCTCTGCATAAACCTCTTTTCAGTCGCATCCTCATGCTTTCTCCCACAGGCAACCACTCTCATTAGTTTTGTGTCACCGTTTCCTACCTTAGTCTTATTTTTCTTTTCTTTGTTTTAAAGATTATTTATTTGAAAGGTAGAATTACAGAGGGAGAAAAGGAGAGACAGAGAAATCTTCCATTTACTGGCTCACCCCCAAATGGCCACAACGACTGGGGCTAGGCCAGGCTGACACTAGGAGCCAGGAGCTTCTTTCAGGTCTCTCATGTGGGTGCAATGGGTGCAGGGGCCCAGGAAGGCATCTTCCGCTGCTTTCCCAGGTGGATTAGCAGGGAGCTGGATTGGAAGTGGAATGGCTGGGACTTGAACTGGTACCCATATGGTATGCCAGATTGCAAGCAGCAGCTTACCCACTGTGCTACAATGCCATCCCCATCCTGTTTGTTTTTCAAAAATACATTAGCTGGTTATATTTTTAAAAGAGCTTTGTTGAGGTATTAAACAGTACATATTTAAAGTATACTATTTTTGATAATATGCATACATTTATAAACCCATCTTAACTATATTTAATCTTCTGGTCCATGAACATCATGTGCCTCTATTAGATCTTGTTTAATCTCATCAGTGTTTTATAGTTTTAGTGGGCTTTATATAAATTATATAATACTATATGAGTTATTCTGTGCTTGTTTCTTTTTTTTTACTTATTATTTTTCTGAAATTCTTTCATTTTCATGCATGTAGCAATACTTTATTCTTTTTTACTGCTTATACCATTTCATTGTGCAAATATACTGTAATCTGTTCTTTTATCAGTGATCACTTAAGTTATTTCTAGTTCTTTTTTCTATTTCAATGAATGCAGCAATGGATATTTCTGTACATTTGAGCCTACCATACCTGAGTAACACTATTCTTTTTTAGAAAGGAATTTATTTATGTATTTGAAATGCAGAGTGAGAGGGAGGGACAGAGGGATGAGAGGAAGAAGAAGGGAGTGGAGGTGGGGGAAGAGATATCTTCTGTTTACTGGTTCACTCCCCAGATGGGTACAATAGCGAGGGAAGGGCCAGGCCAAAGCCAGGAACCAGGAACTCCATCCTAGTCCCCTAGATGGTTGTAGGGACCCAAGTACTTGGGCCATCTTCTGTGCCTTCCTAGGCATATTAGCAGGAAACTGGTTTGGAAGTGAAGCCAGAGCAATCAGGACTCAAAGCAATGCTCCCATATGAAATGTTGGTGTTGTAAGAGGCGGCTTTACCTGCTGTGCCACTACGCTCACCCCTTGGTAACATTTTTCTAGGGTGTTTATGTGCCTAGGAATAGGCTACTGGGTGATAAAATGTACCGTTTCAGGCCTTACTAGACATTGCCAAATTGTTTTCCAATTTATACCACAGTTGGTTTTATATAAGAATTCCTATTTTTTTCCCATTCTTAGCAGTTGGGGCTGTTAAACTTAAATTTTTGCTAAATTGGTTGGTGTGAAATAGTATCTCTCTGTGGTTTAACATGCATTTTCTGAATCCTAATGAGGTGGATTATATGTTCATGTTTCTTTCTGTAAAATATATTTTCATCTCTTTTGTGCATTTTCCTTTTAGATTGTCTTCTTAATACTTTTTTAGGAGTTTAAAAATATGTATATTTTAGATACTGGATATATATCTTTTTAGTTATATGTGTCCGAGATATCTCCTAAGTCATAGCTTTCTTCTATGTTCTATTTGGTATTTTTTTTTGAAATTTTATTTATTTTTTTATTTTTATTTTATTTTATTTTATTTTTTTTATTTTTTTGACAGGCAGAGTGGACAGTGAGAGAGAGAGACAGAGAGAAAGGTCTTCCTTTGCCGTTGGTTCACCCTCCAATGGCCGACGCGGCTGGCGCACCGCGCTGATCCGATGGCAGGAGCCAGGAGCCAGGTGCTTTTCCTGGTCTCCCATGGGGTGCAGGGCCCAAGCACCTGGGCCATCCTCCACTGCACTCCCTGGCCACAGCAGAGAGCTGGCCTGGAAGAGGGGCAACCGGGACAGAATCCGGCGCCCCGACCGGGACTAGAACCTGGTGTGCCGGCGCCGCTAGGCGGAGGATTAGCCTAGTGAGCCGCGGCGCCGGCCCTCTATTTGGTATTTTTTGAAGCGCAGGGGCATCGAAGCAACTATGTTATACTGAAGACTACTTAACTTTTAGAAGCGTACTTGACCCAACTTACCAGTAATACCCGTGAGCCTCAAACTCCATAGGAGTCTTAGTTACAGATATATTTTATGATTTTTGTCCCTAAATCTTCATAAATCACTCTGACTTATCTTCTTCAGTCATAATTTTGAGATATTGGGGTGGTGGGGCAAACCACTAGTTTTTTTTTTTTAAAGAACATAAGAACAAGTTTTATAAGCATATTTTGAGGCCGTTTCTTCAATTATTTTTTAGGCTGGACCAGAATATGGTCAAGGAATGAACCCCATTAGCCGCCTGGCTCAAATCCAACAGGCCAAAAAGGAGAAGGAGCCAGATTATGTTTTGCTTTCAGAAAGGGGAATGCCTCGACGTCGGGAATTTGTGATGCAGGTATTTCTAACCTTCATATTAGAATTTTAGAAAACTATTGAAGATTTAGAAATTTTCAAACCAGTGGTTAAGAAATGTATACTTACAATAGTTTTAATGATCTGTGATTACTTTAAAATTTGCTGTATTTGGGTGAAATGGTCATTTTTCCATTCAATTATTGTTTATAGCTGTTGTCTATATTCCCACTAAACTTGGTCTTTTTACTTTTTTACTTGTTAAACTTATTATTTGATGAAGTATTAAGCCTTTTTATTGTAATGTAAATTTAAGATATATTTTCTCAACAACTAAAAAAATAGAGAAGGAAGAAGGGTGGGAGGGAGGGGGGAAGAGGGACAAAGGGAGGGAGGAAATATCATTATATTCTTAGAATTGTATCTACAAATCACATTGAATCTGCTAAAAACTAATAAAAAGTTAAAAAAAAAAAGAAATCCCTATGTTGGAATAGCGATATAGTGGGAAGACAAACTTGGACTGAAAGCAGAAAGTAAAACTGTGTCTACACGTGAAAGCATTCATTCCCTCCAGGCCCACCTCCTATCAACTCTGTGGAAACATTCTAGTGTCAAGGACGTGTTAGAATAGACAAAGTGGGTTTTTGGAGGGTCTGTGAGTTCACACAGGTTATTTACCCCAGAGTTTATCATTTCATACCTATCTCTTGGCTTTTTGTGTTACATTTTCTAGCCACAGCCTTTGTCTGTTAACTACTGAGAATTGGAGACAAATGGAAATACAAGCAAAATTTAGAAGCATGTATATAGTAGATGGAGCAGGGCCAATAGCGTGAGTTGTAGGCTATCAGGAAACTTAGAAAAAGAGAACAAGCTGGGTAGCTAACCATGGTGGGGGATGAAGGACTCAGAATTGCTAAGGGATGTAACTGGTGCATTGTGTCACAAGAATGGTTGTGAGTGTATTGGCAGATGGGTGTGGACTGAGAATGAGGTAGAATGCCTAACATGCTCTCCTCTTCTAATCCTCCTTGTCATCTTCATTTGCCAATTTAAACTGCAGTGCTGAAGAGACCTTTGTTTTAATTTTTTATTATGAAAATGCCAAACATATTCACAGGTAGGGAAAGAATAGTATAATGAACCCCTAGTATGTCCATAACTCAAACCCAATAATTACTGAGGTTTTTGCCACACTTGATCTACCTATTGATTTTTCTATCCTCCCTCTCTCCCTTTTTCTCTTGAGGTACTGCAAAGCTAATTTCTAACTACATGTCATTTCAACCTTACTTCTTAGTGTGTATCTCTTTTAAAAACCTGAGTTTTTCTCACAGTAGATATGATTCATTAGAATCATCTAACATCTAGTCTGTTTTTAAAACCTCCTTATGGTCCTCAAATTGGTTTTAAAAATAATTGGTTTGTCAGATCAACTTTTTGTAGTCCAACCCACCTAAGGATCTCACTTCTCATTGAGTTCAGGTAAAATCAACAGGTATTTCTTAAGTGCTGATCATGTGGCAGACATTTTGGTTTGCACATGTGGTACCTCATATATATATATATATATATATATATATATATATATATGATGTCTCATATATATAACTTTTCATGCATAGCTAAGTTTTGCCTTTCCTTCTAATTTACAGTCTCCAAATATCTTTATCTCACAATACTCAACACAGTGGTTTGTAAATAATAGAGCCTTTTTTTTAAAAAAGATTTATTTTATTTATTTGAAAGACAGAGTTACAGAGAGAGGTAGAGACAGAGAGAGAGGTCTTCCATCTGCTGGTTCATTCCCCAGTTGGCTGCAACAGCCAGAACTGTGCCGATCCGAAGCCAGGAGCCAGGAGCTTCTTTCAGGTCTCCCACGCGGGTGCAGGGGCCCAAGGACTTGGGCCATCTTCCACTGCTATCCCAGGCCACAGCAGAGAGCTGGATCAGAAGAGTAGCAGCCAGGACTAGAACCGGCGCCCATATGGGATGCCGGTGCTTCAGGCCAGCTCTTTAACCCACTGTGCCACAGTGCCAGCCCCATAATAGAGCTTTAATAAATATTTAATGTATATTTGTTATCTACCTCCAAACTTAGAGCTTGTATTTTTGGCTTTTGTTGGAGATGTCAACTTATGTTGTAATCACAGATAAACTACTGCTGGGAACCCAGATAACAAAAGAGGAAGAATTCTTCTATGGTCAGTAAACATGTCATTGTCTAGATGTTATCTGGACCCAGAACAGCGTTCTAGTATTTTCACTTGGGAGAATGTAGTTACCATTTGCTATCTTACATTCTAACAAGAATTCTAGGAAGTTTTCTTTGAACCTCAAGCTTAAATTTAAAAAAAAATCATGTAAATTTTATACATATATTAGGAATATAAATGGGATTTGGCCTTTAGTTAAACAATCTCTTTTCTATGGAGTATTTTGAGTGCTCCTTTTGAAAGAGGAATTTAGAGTATCTTAGGCCAGCTTCAATGTTATGGGTATTCATAAACATTCTAGTTAAATGGGGACATTTGGCTGTGCTTTTAAATGTTTTCACACTGAATTCATATTGTTTTTTCCCTTTCTGGAAGCCCCAGTGGATTCATTACAGTATTACAGCAACTTTATCAAAGCAAAGGCTTTTGTAAACTACTTAAGCAATGTTATTATTTATTATAATTGAATGTGGAAGTCAAATATCTAGAGATAATATACTCATTTTTATCAATCATCAAAAAAGAAACTTTGTATGCTATAAAACAGATGCAGTGATTTCTGTTGATATACTAGATAAACAAAAAATCTGATGACATTATTTGGGAAGTTAGTTCCAAATCAAATTTCTTAAAGCTTTTCATTTTGTTGGAGAGAAGTATTTTGACTTTTCAGACAGAAAATTATGACTAAATTGTATACCAGCATTCTGTATGATTATTTATCATATAATACTACTTTTCTACCTTTGTTTAAGTTCTCCAGATTGTTTAGAAAATACATCAAATTTCATCAATTTTAAATGTTTTCAGTAAAAGATAATGAATTAAACTTTATTAAATACTATGTCAGAACTTTTTGTGTCTTTTTGTTTGTTTGTTTGTTTATGTTTTTGAGAGATAGAAAGCTTTCATACTCTGATTCACTCCCATAAAAGACTGCAGTGGCTGGGGCTGGGTCACAGCTGGTGTTGAGGCATGGCTCAAGCCAAGAGCCAAAATTTAATCCAGTCAGATGGCTCAGTCACTTGAGCCATCATCCCCTGCTGCCTCCTAGGGCCTTCATTGGCCAGAAGCTGGAGTCAGAAGTCAGAGCTAGAAATTAAACCTTATGTCCTAACCAGTATTTTTTTTCTTATTTAATGAATACAATTTTCATAGGTACAACTTCAGGAATATACTGGCTTTTCCCCCATACCCACCTTCCCACCCCCACTCCCGTCCCACCACCTACTCCCTCTCCCATCCCATTCTTCATTAAAATTCATTTTTAATAAACTTTATATACAGAAGACCAGCTCTATACTAAGTAAAGATTGCCGCACACACACACACACACACACACACACAATGTATATAGTACTGTTTGAGAACAAGTTTTGCAGTTAATTCTCATAGGATGGAGGTCCTACATGGGGAGTAAGTGCACAGTGACTTCTGTTGTTAATTTAACAATTAACACTCTTATTTATGACATCAGTGATCATCCGAGGCTTTTGCCATGAGCTGCCAAGGCTATAGAAGCCTTTTGTGACCACAAACTCCATCAGTATTTAAACAAGGCCATAAGCAAAGTGGAAGTTCTCTCCTCTCTGCAGAGAAAAGTTCATCCTTCTTTGATGGCCCCTTCTTTCCACTGGGGTCTCATTTACAGAGATCCTTTGTGTAGGATATTTTTTGTCATAGTGTCTTGGCTTTCCATGCCTGAAATGCTCTCATGGGCTTTTCAGCTACATCCGAATGCCTTAAGGGCTGATTCTGAGGTCAGAGTCTAACCAGTATCTTAATCACTAGGCCAATGCCTGCCATATGTTTCTTAGTTTTGGGAGAATTGGATTTGATTTATGTGAATGATTTAATTTTTAAGAGAAACTTGTTGGTGTTAAATTTATTGTAGTAAAATAATTAAGCTTCTTTGCAAATAGAAATGACATTTTAATGTAAAGTTCTTATTTTTAATAGTTAAACATTTGTGAGCTTTCTAGGAAGATGATTTATGAAATTTACTTACATATACTTCATTAACAAAGTGATATTTTTAGTAACCATTGTGTGTGTCAGAGAATGAAGGTCATGTAGCAGTGTGGTCTTTTCAGTACTAACAAATTACTTCGGAACAACTACTTACAAACTGTTGAACCATGTAGTTATAAAAGCTTGTGTGAGCAGTGGGTATTTGGCACAGCAGTTAAAATGCCAGTTCCAGTCCTGGCTCCTCCACTTCCAATATAGCTTCTCATTATTGCCTATCCTGGGAAGGTATTAGATGATAGCTCAAGTACTTGGGTCCTTGCTACCCATGTGGGAGACCTGGATTGACTTCTGGGCTCTTGCCTTCTACCTGATCTAGACCTGGCTGTTGGAGGCATTTAGGAAATGAACTAGTAGATGGAAGATCACTCTTTGTCTCTGCATTTCAAATAAAGTGATGGTGGTGTTGGGGACATAATATAACAAAAAAGCTTATGTGAGAAAAGAGGTAAATGAATGGGAAAATTATCCTGGGATTAATTCTAGAAATAAGTCTTGAATGTATCAAGAGTAGATCAGATGGAAATCTGGAATATACAGATAGAAGGTGAATGCAAAGGTAAGAATAGCATTACTGCTTCCAAGCCCAGGAGTAGGAGCCTGGAGCTGAAGGATATCAGTTATAGGTAGATAAATGAGAGTGGTGAAGCAGCAGAAAAATTGGATGAGATTGAGTGAGGTATGTATAGCATGTAAAAACAGATGAAATGTTTTATGCAGTTATATTTGCTCAAGTAATCTTTTGCTCCTGTTTACTTTGGCAAGCCTCAACTGTCAGAGCAGTAGAGGAAACTTCTGATGCACCTGACCCAAGTTTTTCGGTAACAGGCATTCTAGTAACGACGTAGGGGCTGGTGACACTGGGAAAGAAACCAACCACTAGAAAAAATAGCAGATAGCACAGGCAACTCTAGACAGGGATTCAAGCCTTTTATCCATAGAGCCTGTCTTGGTGGGGTCAGGTGCTAGCAAACGTTACTATGGTAGGTAACGTGTGTTCATCTAGCTCCAAGGATCTGCTGTAACTACTGAATAAGTGCTTTTCAGACTGAGGGCACAGATTACTTCTAACTTGTCACAATATGGTAATTTCTGGTTTCAGAATAAAGGCAATGAAGTATTTCAAAAACATTTCACAGATTTGAAGTGTGCAACTTGTGAGCATTGTTACAGAAATTCTATAATGTATACCTTTTCACAGTTTCACATTCTTTAAGAACTGTCATTTAGTTTGTCTTGACTAAAGCTGTGTTGAAGAGTACAGTTTCATATACTTTGCATTTTGCTCATGTTTGTTAAATATGTATCTTGTTTTAACCATTTCCTTTTATGTCCCCAATTCCTGAAAAGTGGTTGGTTCACTGAAGCTTAAAAGTAGTGATGGAAATAGTAACACAAATACAATGCTAAATAAAGGTGTAAGAATAAATGGCGCGGCCAGTGCCCCGGCTCAATAGGCTAATCCTCCACCTAGCAGCGCCGGCACACCGGGTTCTAGTCCTGGTCGGGGCGCCGGATTCTGTCCCGGTTGCCCCTCTTCCAGGCCAGCTCTCTGCTGTGGCCCGGGAAGGCAGTGGAGGATGACCCAAGTGCTTGGGCCCTGCACCCCATGGGAGACCAGGAGAAGCACCTGGCTCTTGGCTTCGGATCAGCGCGGTGCGCCGGCCACAGTGCGCCAGCCGTGTCAGCCATTGGAGGGTGAACCAACGGCAAAAGGAAGACATTATTTAAGACCTTTCTCTCTGTCTCTTTCTCTCTCACTGTCCACTCTGCCTTTCAAAAAAAAAAAAAAAAAGGGCAAACAAAACTCAAGTGTGGATACTAGATAGGAATCTGTTATTTTCTGGGAAAAGTGGAATAACTAAAATTATGATCTTACACAAGAACCAAAAAAGCAAAGTATGACTAGAAGTATCATGCCAAATATCTAAAACTAGATACTGTTGTACCACGTATTCATTCATCGCTGTAACAAAGTGTTCCTGTCACTGAGCAATCTTGTTAAAGTGGCATGAAGCTGTTGAAACCTTCTGATTTTGTTTTTTAAGCAAAGCACAGTGGCGTCTGGTAAAACAGTGTAGCTTTTCAATATGAATTGCTTGTTCAGCTTTCTTGCTCATTTTCTAACTGGCTTTTTGAAAAACCAATTTTTTTTAAACTTTTATTTAATGAGTATAAATTTCCAAAGTACAGCTTATGGATTACAATGGCTTCCCCCCCATAACGTCCCTTCCACCTGCAACCCTCCCCTTTCCCACTCCCTCTCCCCTTCCATTCACATCAAGATTCATTTTCGATTCTCTTTATATATAGAAGATCAGTTTAGCATACATTAAGTAAAGATTTCAACAGTTTGCTCCCACACAGAAACATAAAGTGAAAAATACTGTTTGAGTACTCGTTATAGCATTAAATCTCAATGTACAGCACACTAAGGACAGAGATCCTACATGAGGAGTGAGTGCACAGTGACTCCTGTTGTTGACTTAACAAATTGACACTCTTGTTTATGGCCTCAGTAATCACCCTAGGCTCTTGTCATGAGCTGCCAAGGCTATGGAAGCCCCCTGAGTTCACCAACTCTGATCATATTTCGACAAGGCCATGGTCAAAGTGGAAGTTCTCTCCTCCCTTCAGAGAAAGTACCTCCTTCTTTGATGACCCGTTCTTTCCACTGGGATCTCACTCGCGGAGATCTTTCATTTAGGTTTTTTTTTTTTTTTCCCCCAGAGTGTCTTGGCTTTCCATGCCTGAAATACTCTCATGGGCTTTTCAGCCGGATCTGCATGCCTTAAGGGCTGATTCTGAGGCCAGAGTGCTGTTTAGGACATCTGCCATTCTATGGGTCTGCTGTGTTATCTCACTTCCCATGTTGGATTGTTCTCTCCCTTTTTGATTCTATCAGCTAGTATTTGCAGACACTAGTCTTGTTTATGTGCTCCCTTTGGCTCTTAGTCCTATCATTATGATCAATTGTGAACAGAAATTGATCACTGGGACTAGTGAGATGGCATTGGTACATGCCACCTTGATGGGATTGAATTGGAATCCCCTGGTATGTTTCTAACTACCGTTTGAGGTAAGTCAGCTTGAGCATGTCCCGAATTGCACATCTCTTCCCTCTCTTATTCCCACTCTTATATTTAACAGTGATCACTTTTCAGTTAAGTTTCAGCACTTAAGAAGAATTGTGTATTGATTACAGTATTCAACCAAAAGTATTAAGTAGAACAAACAAAAAAAATACTAAGAGGGATAACATATAAAGTTGCTCATCAACAGTCAGGGTGAGGGCTGATCAAGTCACCGTTTCTTGTAGTGTTCATTTCACTTTAACAGGTTTCCTTTTTGGTGCTCAGTTAGTTGTCACCTATCAAGGAGAACAAGTGGTATTTGTCCCTTTGGGATTGGCTTATTTCACTCAGCATAATGTTTTCCAAATTCCTAACAGGGATCACTTTTCAGTTAAAATTTAAACACCTAAGAATAATTGTGTGTTAATTACAGAGTTCAACCATTGGTACTAGAACAAAAAAATACTAAAATGGATAAAGTATTACATTGTACATCAACCGTCAGGACAAGAGCTGATCAAGTCACTGTTTCTCATAGTGTCCATTTCACTTCAACAAGTTTCCCCTTTGGTGCTCAGTTAGGACTGATTTTGTTTGAGTTTCAAGAGTTAAGCCAACTTTGAATTTCTGGAATAAATCCTACTTTGTCATGATTCTTTTTCTTTTTATATACTTATTTATTATTTAAAACATAGCATCTGTGTTCATGAATGAAACTATTCTGTAATTTTCCTTTCTGTACTGTTTGTGTTGAATTTCAAAATCAAAGTGATACCTCATAAGAAAACTGGGAACTGGGCCCTCTTTTTCTGTTTTTGGCTGATTATGTGTATATGTGTAAGACTATCATAAATCTTCCTTAAATATTGGATGGAACTTACTGGAGAAAATCAAATTTCCTTGTGGAAAGGTTTTTGAAAATTGGATTTTAATTTCTTTATCTCTTATAGTCCTGTTTAGTTACAGGCTTAGTCTGTGGTGATTTTGGTAATTTATATTGTTTAGAAAATGTTCCATTTTATCTAAACATTTATCAGTTAGCTTAAAATTTTTCTCAGTCTTCCTTATGAATTTGTAATATTGCAGAAACAGTGGTGATCCCTTTCCTGTTATTTATGTCTTACTTATTTCTCGATTAGCCTTAACCTTTGGTTTATCATTTTGCTAGTGTTTTCAGGGAACAAGCTGTTGACTTTTTTAACTTCTCTGTTGTAGTTGGTTTTTTCTTTCCTCAATTTCTGCTCTTGTCCTTATTCTCCAGGTTTATTTTGCTGTTGTATTTATCACTTCCTGAGATGGGTGTTAGACCATAACATCTATAAGCTGTTGCAGCTTTTAGACTTTCCTTCAGCTGTGTCCTTCAATTTTTCATATATTTTCACTATTTTTTATTCAAAACATTTTCTGATTTCTACTGGGACTTCTCCCCCAGGTTATTTTCATTTATATGGTTTAATTTCTAAAGTCATGATTAATTGCTTGTTCAATCACTTAAATGAAACCAGTGTATAAAAACGAATCCCACTATAGTTGTGTATTTTCAATTTCTCCTTGTAGTTCTGTCCTTTTTTTCTTTATTAATTTGTGTCTTCTGTTTTTATTATTTCTTAGTGCTTGCATCTCTAAAACAACATGATGTAACTCATAGAATGTACGTGTTACTGTAAGGTGTTTGATGTATATTTAAATATTATACACATGTAAATTGCTCACAAAAGATAACTGTGGAATAGTTCTGTTGATAAAGTTACTATTTATTGGATAATTACTGATTAAACACTGGCTTACATACATTATCCTGCTTAATTTTCTTTTTTTTTATTTCATTAATGGAAAAAAATAATTGCTACCATGGTAACAAAATGGGATGCAAAAGACATACAACTTTTTTTTTATTTTTTATTTACCTATTTATTTTTGATAGCATTTTTAGGTTGTAAAAGAATGCAAGCCCATTGTAATGAATTTTAAAATTCAGAAAAAATGATAAGGAAGAGAATAAAACCCATAACTGCATCATCCATAAGCAGCTATCCTGCTTAATTTTCAAAACAACACTGTGAGGTAGTTGATACTCTTTTTTTTTTATTTTTTATTTTTTTTGACAGGCAGAGTGGACAGTGAGAGAGAGAGACAGAGAGAAAGGTCTTCCTTTGCCGTTGGTTCACCCTCCAATGGCCGCCGTGGCCGGCGTGCTGCGGCCGGCGCACCGCGCTGATCCAATGGCAGGAGCCAGGAGCCAGGTGCTTTTCCTGGTCTCCCATGGGGTGCAGGGCCCAAGTACCTGGGCCATCCTCCACTGCACTCCCTGGCCACAGCAGAGGGCTGGCCTGGAAGAGGGGCAACCGGGACAGAATCTGGCGCCCCGACCGGGACTAGAACCCGGTGTGCCGGTGCCGCTAGGCGGAGGATTAGCCTAGTGAGCCGCGGCGCCAGCTGGTAGTTGATACTTTTACTGATGAAACCCCAAAGATTAGAGAAGTTGAATAATTTGCACAAATTGGCACGGCTGGAAAATGATAGGGTTGAGTTGCATACCCCATTTTGTCTTGGAGTCCTCTGCTATTAACAACAATATTGTACTAATCTTTGTGTATCAGTTCTCTTCAGGGACTACTTTATAAATCTTTGTAAACTTGGGATGCATTCTGAACTTTATGATAAATGACATGGATATGAATGGAAGACTTTCCAATGTTTTAATTAAAATAAGGGATACTGAATATAGTTATAACATTAATTCATTAAATTTTAGTTTTCTGTTTTGACAAATAATACCAATTTAAGGTTTCAAAAAATTAAATGACATATAAATTTGTATGGATGAAAAATCTACTATCCTGAGATAACCCCTCATTGACATTTTGAGACCGTTTTCCCGTGTGTATTTTCACTTGTGTGTGTGTGTGTCTACATATATAATTACATAAATGGTGTCTTACTTACTGTTTTTATTTCGGACTGAATTGTTTTATTTTCGAATGCTAGGGAATAGAATGCATTGCTCTGTGAGGTAAGGAGTTCCTTTTTACCAAACTATCCTTCAGTGTTGTCCTTTAATCTTACCAGGTCAAGGTAGGCAATGAAGTTGCTACAGGAACAGGACCTAATAAAAAGATAGCCAAAAAGAATGCCGCAGAAGCAATGCTCTTACAGCTTGGTTATAAAGCATCGACTAGTCTTCAAGATCAACTGGACAAGGTGAGAGTTAAGTTTACATGTGTATGTTCTTTCTCACAGAATATTAAAATGATTAACAAATTCTGATCTCAACTGCTATTAAATTAGATGTCAATTTTTGTTTTTCTGGGATAGTATTCTGTATCTTTAAAGATAGCTTCTATAAGCATAAAATAGCATTTACCTGAGAGGTAAAATGAAATACTAATAGATGATTAATAAGTAATTATACTCTTAATTAACAAATACTAAAAATTTCTTACATGGTTGTACATATCCTATTACCAGTTTAATTTTTTTTAACTTACCATTTTTGGCCACTCAGTTGTTCTTGTCTGCAGACACGGTCTTAATTTGTGCCTTTTAAGAACAGAGGTTGTTAGCCTTTATTTTTGGACTACAGCTGAAAACATGGGAACTAAAAAATCTAACTTATCCCTTTAGGGCAGGGACTGCATTGGACAGACACTCTATAAATAATTTTTGTATTTACTTAAAATCTGAAGGTAAACTCAGAGAGTGTTTATTTTCTGCCAAGACCTGTGTTCGGGCCCCTGTTTCTTCTGCAGCAGTTAATGACATCATTAACACCCACCCCTGTTGCAAGAAGCAGAGAACCCCAGAGTCAGGACTTGGCAGATGACTTGGAAGCTCTGATTTAGTTTTATTCCATATAAGGTTATCATTTTCTTATCTGTGCATGTGTTAAAGTTACTTCTATTTGACATTTTATTTGTATGAAAATTCACAAAAAAAGGCTCAAGAGTAATATATTTTGACCAGACCATCTCACATAAGGATTTTGTGTCAGAGGTATTCTTTAGTTTCTACAGGAATGTACTTCTGAAATTTAGAGTAACAAACAAAATTATCTGTTTAAAAACATTGAGCTACACTATTCTTTTTAAGGCAGCTATGATTCTTTTGAAGGCTTAAGAAGTCATTTCTCTACATAGTATTGCTTGAGATTTTAACTGTTTTTATAACCTGACCAGTCAGTGCTTTTCCTTCTTTTAAAAGTATTTGTAACATGAAACCTAACATATGTTCAAGTTTCCCTAGTTCTTAAATTGATAGTGTATATGTTGTTTTAACTTAACACATTTATATTGACTTAAAACTGGTGAGTGATTTATAAAAATATGTTAAAGTAAATCCCCTCATAGACATTTATTTCTAACTTAGGTGAAAGCAAAACAAAAAAAGCAGAAAAAAGCAAAAAGCAGAACCCATTAATTTTGTTGATTTCATTAATTTGAGAAACATTTTTTGCATGCCTACTGTTTTAGTCAGTTTCTCCTGAGAAACGGAACCAACAGGATGCTGTGCTTGTATGTGCATGTGCACTCATGCTCACGTGCACGGATTAATTTGAAAGAGTTGGCTCATGAGATTGTGGAAGCTGGCTAGTCCAAAATCTGATGGGGGAGGCTGGCAGGCTGGAGACTGAAGACGGAGTTGCAGTCCTAGGCCAAAGGTAGTCTTCTGGAGACTGCTCTTGCCCAGGGAGGCCAGCATTCTGTTCTCTGAGGTCTTCAAGTGATCATATAACGTGCACCCACACTGTGAAGGGCGATCTGCTTTACTCAGGAGTCCACCAGTTTAACTGTACATCTCATCCCCCTCTCACAGAAGCACCCAGGATATTTGACCAAGAATCAGGGTGCTCCGTGACCTAGCTGGGTTGGCATGTGTGGTTAACTGTCATACCCACCAAATGCCAGACACTTAAAACTGAATTAACAAGATGACTGAAAACTCGGTCCCTCCATTCAAGGAACTGACCACCAAGGGTTAGGAGTGAGGAGTTTTTATCATAAAACAAAAGTTACAATACTGTGGTTCCTGGAGAGCACAAGGATGAATCTGGAAGTCAGGCGAAAAGAAAAGAACTTCAGGAATCATTCAGTGAGGCTTGAATGTGAAGGTTAGTTGATGTGGTTTGCATTCTTCAAACAACAGTTCTGTAAGTAATGGGGAGAATGGATTTGAACAGATTGACACTGAAGGCAGGGAGGTCAGTCAGGAGGCCAGCAGAGATCCTGAGGGTTTGAATTAAGACAATAGGTGGTAGAGAGGAGAAGAAAGACCCTGGAGCTGTTTCGGAAGCGTTGGTAGGTAAGATGGAGTAGCAGATGGTATGCACGGAGGATACCAGAAGAAGGAAGAGGAAAGGATAACTGCAGAAAGGAGGAGTAGAAAATGATGATGTAGTAGGTGGTAGTCATACCCTGTACAAGGATCAGATAAGAGAAGGACTGAAGATACTTACGGTTAATAAGATGTTCGAGGGGAGGGTTGGGGGTGATGCAGGCATTTGACTTAACAATTAGGATGCTGCTTGGGACACTGGCATCCCACATCAGAGTCCCTGGATGCAAATCCCAATTCCTCTCCTGATTCCAGCTTCCTGCCAGTGGGCAGTGGGTAATGGCGCCAGTGCTTGGGTCCTGCCACCCATGTTGGAGACCCAGATTGAGTTCCTGGCTACTGCTTTGGCCTGTCCCAGTGCTGGCTGTGACTAGCACGTCTCCCTGCCTTTCAGATAAAGAAATCTAGAAGAAAGAAAAAGATCATCTCTGGTGAGTTTAGCAAAAGCAGGTGTTTTTGGTTTTTTTGACAGGCAGAGTTAGACTGTGAGAGAGAGAGGGGGAGACACAGAGAGAAAGGTCTTCCTTTCCATTGGTTCACACCCAAATGGCTGCTACGGCTGGCACTGCGCTGATCTGAAGCCAGCAGCCAGGTGCTTCCTCCTGGTCTCCCATGCGGGTGCAGGGCCCAAGGACCTGGGCCATCCTCCACTGCACTCCCTGACCACAGCAGAGTGGTCTGGCCTGGAAGAGGAGCAACCGGGACAGAATCTGGCGCCCCAACCTGACTAGAACCTGGGGTGCCAGCCCCGCAGGCGGAAGATTAGCCAAGTGATCGCGGCGCCGGCTGCAAAAGCAGGTTTTTTAAAACCTATTTTAAATTTCTTTCTTTTTATTTACTTGAAAGGCAAATACACAGCACATGCGTGTGCACATGCGCACACACACACAGAGGGAGAGAGACAGACAGAGACAGAATCTTCCATCTACTGGTTCAGTCCCCAGATGCCTACAGCAGTCAATGCTGGGCCAGGCTGAAGCCAGGAGAGATGAACTCGATCCAGGTATCCCATGTAGGTGGAAGGAACTGCCTCCCATGGTGTGAATTAGCAGGAAGCTGGACTGGAGATATATTTTTTTATTTTATATTTTTAAAATAGACGAGACATGTGCATAGTTAAAAAAAATTCAAACATCACAGATTAAATTGTGAGCACAGTTTAGACTCATTTTTCCTTGAGATCCTCGGTCTCATACTCTTCTTTGACAAAGGCGTCTCTCGTAATAGCATTTGTATAGCATTTAAAATAGTGTCTGAAATGCAGTATCTTTTACATAAGGAATAAATAAAAATTAAATACCCTCATGAAGATATTCTGTGC
Organism: Oryctolagus cuniculus; assembly: GCF_051225735.1. Classification (NCBI taxonomy): domain Eukaryota; kingdom Metazoa; phylum Chordata; class Mammalia; order Lagomorpha; family Leporidae; genus Oryctolagus; species Oryctolagus cuniculus. Next base: position 99,745,172 of record NC_142872.1, on the reverse strand, counting down.
TTACACATTAACATACTGTCACTTTGTAAAAAAAATCAGATTTACTGAAGAGTGCAGCTCAGTGAGTTTTGAGGAATGCATGTATTTACTCATTAGCCACCACCATAATTTTAATATCCCTGTGGTCCCCTACGCTAATCACCTGGTATGTGTTTGCCTTTTCTAGAATGGCATATACATCAAACCATATGTATACGTTTTTCTTGTGTGATTTCTTATTCCTTGGCATAATGCTTTTGGGAGTCATCCATATCATTGCATTTATCATTAGCTTGTTCTTTTTCATTGTTGTATTCTTCACCAACATTTGGTTAGGCTTGAGTCTTTATAATACAGCAGTTAGAGCATTCATGGACAAATCCTGACATGCATGTATTTCTCTGTTATATCCTGTAACAAGTGCATGTTTTACTTCATAAAATGAAGCCATTTTCCAGAGAGGCTTGCCATTTTGTACTCCTGCCAGCAGTATTTGAATATTCTTGTTGTTCCACATCCTTTCTTGTTCTTAATATTGTCAGTCTTTTTTAAAAGATTTATTTACTCATCTGAAAGGTGCAGTGGCAGTGGGATGGGGGAGAGAGAGAGGGAAAGAGAGATCTTCCATCTGCTGGTTTACCCTTCAGATGTGCACAGTAGCCAGGACTGGACCAGACTAAAGTCAGGAGCCAGGAATTCCATCAAGTCTCCAACTTAGGTGGCAGGGCAATCATCTGCTGTTTCCCAGGTGCATTAGTGGGAAGCTAGATAGAAACCAAGGAGCCAGGACTGCAACTTGCCCTCTGATATGGGACATCTACATTTCAAACTGCAATTCAACCCCCTGTGCCACAGCGCCCTCCCTGGCATTGTCAAATTTGTGTTAAAGATTTATTTATTTGTTTGAAACTCAGAGTTGCAGAGAGAGAGGGAGAGACAGATACAGAGATCTTCCATCCACTGGTTCGTTCACTCACCAGATAGACTGCAACAGCCATGGGTGGGACAGGCCGAAGCCAGGAGCCAGGAGCTTCATTGGGGTCTCCCACATGGGTATCAGGGGCCCAAATATTTGGGCCATTTTCCGTTGCTTTTCCCAGGCCATTAGTATGGAGTTGTGTTGGAAGTGGAGCTTGGAAGTGGAACAACTAGGACACAAACCTACATCCATAGGGGATGCTGGCGGCAGTGGCTTGTCAGTTTTGGTAGTATGTGTATAATGCCATCTCATTAGATTTTAACTTACATTTATTTAATAACTGATAATGATGGGTGTTTTATCATGTGTTCTTCCTTGAAGTGTCTGCTCAAAATTTTTACCTTTTAAAAAAGTTGGATTGTTTACTTTCTTATTGTTCTAAGGATACTTATATATTTCATATAAAAGCCACTTATCAGATACATGTTTTACAGTATGTTCTTCCACTGTGTGGCTTGTCTTTATTTCCATAATAATGTCATTTGAAGAGCAAGTGTGGGCCTGCGCCGCGGCTCACTAGGCTAATCCTCCACCTTGTGGCGCCAGCACACCGGGTTCTAGTCCCGGTCGGGGCGCTGGATTCTGTCCTTGTTGCCCCTCTTCCAGGCCAGCTCTCTGCTGTGTCCAGGGAGTGCAGTGGAGGATGGCCCAAGTGCTTGGGCCCTGCACCCCATGGGAGACCAGGAGAAGCACCTGGCTCCTGCCTTCGCATCAGCGCGGTGCGTCGGCCACGGCGGCCATTGGAGGGTGAACCAACGGCAAAAGGAAGACCTTTCTCTCTGTCTCTCTCTCTCACTGTCCACTCTGCCTGTCAAAAAAAATTAAAAAAATAAAAAAGAGCAAATGTGTTTAATTTCAATGAGTCTATGAAGTTTTTCTTTTGTGATTCATACTTTTTGGATGCTATCTAAGGAAATGTTGTCTATGCCAAAGTGGCAACAATTTTCTCCTATGTTTTTTTCAAGAAATTTTTTAGTTTTTGGCTTTATATTTAGCCTGTGATCTGTTTTTGATTTAATATTTATTCACAAGAGCCAGGTTAAGGTTGAGATTCCTTTCCCTATCAATTTTTATTTTCCTTTCTCTGTTCTCTTTTCTTATATTTAACTGTCCATCTGTTCTAGAAATATCTGTTGAAAATTTAATGCTGTTTTCCATTGAATTTTCTTAATCTGTTTCTGAATTCTGTATTTTGTTACATTAATCTGTATTTCTGTCTTAGAACTATTCCAGCTTTGTAGCTTTATTGGTGAGGGTTGAAATCAGGTAAAGTGAGAATCCAATGTTCTACACTTGTTTGGGCTAGTCTAGGTCCTTTGTGTTCCCATACAATTATGAGAATCAATTTCTACACTCACTCTCTCTCTCTCTCACACACACACACACACACACACACATGCATACACATGCACATGCATTCTCAAAGCCAGTTGGGATTTTGATTGAGATTGTGTTGAATATTTAGATCGCTTTTATGTAAACTGGTTAATGTTAATGTTGAGGCATTCTGATTCATGAACAGAATCTTTCTTTCCACTTATTTAGAGTTTTAAAAATATATCCTAGCAGTGTTCTATACTTACATATGTGTATATATAGATAGAAATAACTTACACATTTTTATTATATTTATCCCTAAGTTTCAATATTTTTTGATATTATTGTTAGTGGAATTGGTTTTTAATGTCATTTTCCAGTTCTTGTTTGCTATTTTTTTAAATTTTTTATTTTTTGACAGGCAGAGTGGACAGTAAGAGAGAGAGAGACAAAGAGAAAGGTCTTCCTTTGCCGTTGGTTCACCCTCCAATGGCCGTCTCGGCCAGCGCGCTGTGGCCGGCGCACCGCGCTGATCCGATGGCAGGAGCCAGGTGCTTCTCCTGGTCTCCCATGGGGTGCAGGGCCCAAGCACTTGGGCCATCCTCCACTGCACTCCCTGGCCACAGCAGAGAGCTGGCCTGGAAGAGGGGCAACCGGGACAGAATACGGCGCCCTGACCAGGGCTAGAACCCGGTGTGCCGACGCTGCAAGGTGGAGGATTAGCTTAGTGAGCCCTGGTGCCGGCCTCTTGTTTGCTATTAAAATAAATACATTTGATCGTATATGTTGGCCTTGGGTCTCACAACCTTGGTAAACTACCTTATCAGTTAGAGTGCTTTTTTGTGTGTGTGTGTGTGTTTGTAGCTTTGTAATTTTCTGCATTGATGAGCATATCAACTGTAAGTAAGGAGTTTTATTTCTTCCCAATCTATATTCTTTTATTTACAATAACTAGGATATCTAGTACAACGTTAAATAGAATCAATAAGAGCAGACTTCCTTACCTTGTTCCCTTAGGAGGAAATCATTCAGTCTTTCACCGGGATGGTTTTAGGTATTTCATAGATGCCATTTATCACATTGATGATATTTCCTTGTATTCTTACTTTGGTAATAGATGTATTTTTAAAAACATTGATAAAATTTTGTCAAATACTTCTTTGTATTTGTTAAGATCATAAAATTTTTCTGTTTGTTGATGTGGTCAATTTCATTGATTTTTTTTAAATGAGATAATATATGGTATAACATTAAATTTAGCACTAATTTTTTTTAAATATTACATTTTGAAGTCATAAAGAGAAATATCTTCAGTCTGCTGTCTCACTCCCCAAATGTCCACAACAGAGTGTGCCAGCCACAAGCCAGGAGCTCGAATCCTGGTCTGAGTCTCCCACCTGGGTGGCAGGGATCCAAGTACTGGAGCCATCATCTCCTGCCTCTCAGCCTATACATAAGCAGGAAGCTGGAGTCTTGAGCAGAGCCAGGATGTAAACCCAGGCATTCCAGTATTGGGTGTGTGTGTGTGTGTGTGTGTGTGTCCGTGTCCCAAGCAACATCGTAACCACTGCACAAACTTGCACCCCAAAATTTAACATTTTAACCGTTTGTAAGTGTACTGTTAAATGGCATTAAATATACTAACAATATCATGCAACCTGCCACCATCTATTTCTAGAACTTTTTCATCATCCCAAACAGAGACTCAGTACCCAGATGGAATGGAAAACAGAGGGAAGTTGGATAATGGGTCCCAAAACATAGTTAAGTAGAAACAGTAAGTTAGTGTTCCACAGCACAGTGGGGCAACTGTGGTTCACAGTTGTAGTATAGTCTGTATAAAGAACTAGAAGAGAAAACAAACAGAAAAGAAAAGGAAATGAAGATGCTGCTTAACATATTTGATTAGTTTATGCTGTGCACATACGTTAACATACTGCAGTATACCTCATAACAACATACAAGTATTACATGCAAATGAAATTTTTTAACATTAAAAAATACTTAACAAAAAAGAATGATTAGGGAAAAATATTAGAACATAATCCCCATAGGTAAGGGGTGACTACTATATTTGTAAAAACTTAACATTCTTGTGTGTTGATTTTATTATATCTGGATTATTTTTTGTTAAAGATTTATTTTATTTGACGCAGTCTTATCTATGGTGTGATCTACATCCCAGACACCATGCTAGGCTCTAGCCCCCACTGCCATTGCTGGAAGTCAGATGACCACATGGCCCGACCACTTGGCCCAACCACCGGTGTCAGCCCCACCCCCATCCTAATGTTCCTACTTCCCTCCCCGCCCCCAGGCAGAGGTTCAAGAGGACCTGTTCAAGAGCACGCGGCTCTCTCTCTCTCTCTCTCTCTCTGTCTCCCTTGCTCAGTCTCTTTCTCTGTCCTGCAATCTCTCTTTCTGTCTCTTGATCTTACACTCTCCTTCTCCCTCTTTTCCTTCTTTGCCCCTTCCCTCTGGTCTGTCAGGTTTCCCCACCAATAAACTTTTTAAAAAGTTTTAAAAGTCTTTTTTTTTTTTTTATTTGAAAGAGTTACAAAGAGAGAGAGAAGGAGGGGGAGGTTTTCCATCTGCTGCTTCACTCCCCAGATGGCTACAATGGCCGGAGCTGAGCTGATCAGAAGCCAGGACCAGGAGCTTCTTTCAGATCTCCCACATGAGTGTAGGGGCCCAAGCACTTGGGCCATCCTCTGTTGCTTTCTGAGATGCATTGGTAAGGAGCTGGACTGTAAGTGGAGCAACTAGGACTCAAATGGCTGTATGGGATGCCAGCGCTGCAGGCTGGTGCTTTAGCCTGCTGTGCCACAAAGCTGGCCCCCATATCTGGATTTTTTAATTTGTTGATTTATCTCCTGATTATGGGCCATATTTCCCTAATTCTTTTCATGTCTTAAAATTTTTATTAAATGCTGGACATCGTAAATTTTATGTAAAGAAAGGAGTGTTGCAGCACAGTGGGTTAATCTACCACTTGGGATACCCATATCCCATATCCGAACTCCTGAGATGGAATACTGACTCTGCCTTCTGATCCAGCTTCCTGCCATTCCTCTGGCTAGGCATCAGGTAACGGCTCAAGTACTTGGATCCCTGCCACCCATGTGGGAAAATTGAATGGAATTCCAGATTCCTGGCATCAGCCTGGCTGAGTCTTGGCGGTTGGAGATATTTGGAGAGTGAACCAACAGATGAAAACCCCCACCCCCATTCTTTCAAATACATAAAAACTAATAATAGTTTTTAAAGAAAAATAAATAAAAAAAGAAACTGTGTACTGTTAAACAATTACTTACCCTCTTTCTGTCTTTAGCCACTGACAACCTGTATTCCACTTTCTGTCTTTATGATTTGCTTTCAGTACCTCATATAAGTAGAATCATGTATTGTTTACTTCATTTACTAATGTTTTCAAGTGTTGTAGAATGTATGAGAACTGCATTCTTTTTAAGGCTGAATAATATCTCATTGCATGTATATACCACATTTTGTTCATCCAGTTATCTGTTGATGGACACTTGGATTCTTTCTACCTTTGACTATTGTGAATAATGCTGTTTTGAACTTGATATCAGGTATCTGAATTCCTACTTTCAATTCTTTAGGGTTTATACCTAAGGGGATCATATGGTAATTTCTCTCTTTAGTTTTTTGAGGAGTTGAATGCTTTCTTCACTGGCTGCACTATTTTACATTCCTATTGGCAATGTACATATGTCTCAGTCACATGGTTGAAAACGCTTTTTTTTTTTTTCCTCCAAAGAAACCTTTTATTTAAGGAATGCAAATTTCATATGTACAACTTTAGGAATATAGTAATCTTTCCTATCATACCCACCCTCCCAATCCCACTTCCATCCCTTTTCCCCCTCCCTCTCCCATTCCCAGTCCCAAGATTTATTTTCAATAAACTTTATACACAGAAGACCAACTCTATACTAAGTAAAGATGTCAACAATTTGTGCGCACACACACAATATAAAAGCTGTTTGAGAACAAGTTTTACAGTTATTTCTCATAGTTCAACTCATTAAGGACAGAGATCCTGCATGGGGAGTAAGTGCACAGTGAATCCTGTTGTTAATTTAATAATTAACATTCTTATGTATGAAGTCAGTGATCACCCGAGACATTTGATAAGAGCTGCCAAGGCTATGGAAGCCTTTTGAGTCCACGGTCTCGGTCAGTGTTTAGACAAGGCCATAAGCAAAGTGGAAGTTCTCTCTTTCCACTGGGGTCTCACTCACCAAGATCCTTCGTGTAGAATTTTATTTCATTTCTTTTTTTTTTTTTTTTTTTTTTTGTACAATATCTTGGCTTTCCGTGCTTGAAATGCTCTCATGGGCTTTTCAGCCAGATCGGAATGCCTTAATAGCTGATTCTACTAGTCAGATTGCTATTTATAGTGATTGTCATTCTATGAGTCTGCTGTGTGGGCTGCTTCCCATGTTGGAACATTCTCTTCTTTTTAATTCTATGTATTGCCATTACCAGACACTTGGTCTTATTTATATGATCCCTTTAACACTAAATCCTATCTATATGATCAATTTAACACTTAATATGATCACTTTAACAGTTAAGATGGTCATTATTACCACCCAGCTTAATGGGATTTGGAGTCCCATGGCAAGATTTTAGCTGTACCTTTAGAAGTATGAAGAACTATATAGATCCTCCCTTTCTAATTTTCACTCTCATTTTTTACTAAGATCTATTTTCTAAGATCTATTTTTTATTTTTTACTCTTATTTTTTATATATACTCTCATTTTTTTACTGAGATCTATTTTATAAGATTTATTTTTATATACATATGATTATGTTAATTAACTCTGTGTTAAGAGTTCAACCAATGGTATTAAGAAGGAAGAGGAAAAAAAACCTGTTCCTCGACAGTCAAGACAAGAGCTATTCAATTCATTGCTTCTCAGACTGTCAATTTCACTTCTACAGATTGCCTTTTAGGTGCTCTGTTAGTTATCACAGATCAGGGAGAACATGTGGTATTTAACCTTTGGAACTGGCTTATTTCTTTCTTTCTTTTTCTTTTTTTTTTTTTTTCTTTTTTTTTTTTGGAACTGGCTTATTTCCCTAAGTATGATGTTTTCCATATTCATCCATTTTGTTGCAAATGACTGGATTTCTTTTATTTTTTTAAAGCTGTGTAGTATTCCATAGAGTACATGTCCCATACTTTCTTTTTTTTTTTTCTTTTTTTGACAGGCAGAGTTAGACAGTGAGAGAGAGAAAGAGACAGAGAGAAAGGTCTTCCTTCCGTTGGTTCAGCCCCAAAATGGCCACTATGGCCGGCGCACTGCGCTGATCTGAAGCAAGGAGCCAGGAGCTCCCTCCCGGTCTCCCATGCAGGTGCAGGGTCCAAGCACTTGGGCCATCTTCCACTGCCTTCCCGGGCCACAGCAGAGAGCTGGCCTGGAAGAGGAGCAGCTGGGACAGAATCCGGCGCCCCAACCGGGACTAGAACCCTGGGTGCCGGCGCCACAGGCGGAGGATTAGCCTAGTGAGCCTTGGTGCCAGCCTCATACTTTCTTTATCTAGTCTTCAGTTGACAGGCATTTAGGTTGATTCCATATCTTAGCTATTGTGAATTGAGCTGCAAAAACCATGGGGGCGGGGTGCAGATAGCATTTTTATTTGCTGATTTCATTTCCCTTGGGTAAATTCCCAGAAGTGGGATGGCTGGTTCTTATGGTAGGACTATATTCAGATTACTGAGGTATCTCCAAACTGTCTTCCATAGTCATTTTACCAGTTTAAATTCCCACCAAGAGTGGATTAGGGTACCCTTTTCCTCACATCCTCACCAGCATTTGTTGTTTGTTGATTTCTGTATGAAAGCCATTCCAGCTGTTGTGAGGTGAAATCTATTGTGGTTTTGATTTGCATTTCCTTGATGGCTAGTGATCCTGAGCATTTTTTTCCACATTTGTTAGCCATTGGAATTTCCTCTTTTGAAAAATGTCTGTTTATATATTTGTATATTTATATGTTTGTGTTTATTAGAGATGTTCTGTATTCTTTTACTGTCATGTCTTTGTGTGATTTTTTGGCCTCAGGCTAATACTGTCATCATATAATAAGTTTGCAAGGATCCCTCTTCAATTTTCTTAAAGAGTTTGGTCCTCGTTTGGTATAAGTTATTTATTGAAACCATTGAACTTAACATTTTCTTTGAGGGAACATTTTTAAGCTACAAATTTAGTTGTTAAAAATGAATGTAGGACTTCCCATGTTATCCAGTTTTGCTCAACTGAGCTTTGAGAGTGTGAGTTTTTCAAGGAATTTGTCTATTTCAAATTTCTCTATTTTAATGGCTGCAGGATCTGTTGTGATACTATCTCACTGCTGCTATTGGTAACTTTTTTTTCTGCTTAATGTAGCTAAGGGTTTATCATTTTTAAAGATTCTCTAAATGATTGTATAAATCTATTTTTATAACCCCCATTTTATTTTTTATAATTTTTTATTTATATAAGCTCTAAAAATTTTATGTAGTTCATATATATACATATTTAGGAGCATAATGATACTTCTCACCCCACCCTCCCTCCTACACTCCTTCCCTTCCTCCTCCTCCTCTTCTTATTCATTCTTTTAATTTTTACAGTCACATACTTTCAGTTTATTTTATAATCATACGCTTAACCCTCCAATAAGTAAACAATTCAGCAAAAAGTAAGAAGAAAAAAAAAAAACACTGTTCCTCAACAGTAGACAAGGGCTATAAACAGTAATCAAATCTCAAAATGTCTGTTTCGCTTATATCTATTACATTTTTTGTACTCTACTAATTACCACAGGTCAAGGAATACATACGACATTTGTCTTTTTGGGACTAGCTTATTTCACTAAGTATAATGGTTTCCAATTGCATCCCTTTTGTTGTAAAATACAAGATTTCATTCTTTTTTATGGCTGAGTAGTATTCCATAGAACCTGTACACCACAGTTTCTTTGTCTAGTCATTGGTTGATAAACATCTGGGTTGGTTTCATATCTTAGCTATTTTGAATTAGGGTTTATAAATTTTTAAAAGTCATTTCAGAGACTATGTTTTAGTCTTATTGGTTTTATTTTTCTTTTTATTTTACATGCAATTTTTATAGTTTCTGCTCTTTATTTTACCCTTCCTTCATTTGCTTTGCTTTTAATTTTGTAAGATGAAAGCTGTAATTGTGGATCTAAAAACATTGTTTTTTAAGCATTTATTGCTATGAACTTTTCATAAACCCTGGTTTAGCTCTGTCCCACAAATTTTGACAAGTTGGGTTTTGGTTTTCATTCAACTCAAAATACATTGTAATTTTTTTTTTTTATTTCTTGCAAGCCCTATGTGTAGTTATTTAGATGATTGTATTTAAACATACCATCTTACTAGTTGTTCCTATTTTTCCACTTAATTTTGCTCACTTTTTTCTCTTTGGCCTCTACTGTGGTCTTATATGTTACTTTTTAGTGTTTTTGTGGTCTCCTGATATGGCCATACATTTTATTTTTCCACATGTATTTTTAAACATCTGTTCACCCATCATTTTTGCCATTTTCAGTATCCTTCATTCATTTTGGTCTATCCATATTTTTCCTAATACCATATCTCTACTTGTAGGACTTTCTTTAGTATTACTTGTGTTAACAAGTCTGTGGGCAGTGAGTTCTCTCAGGTTCTGTTTACTCTAAGAGTTTGTTTAATTTCTCACAAATTATTGTTATGCATGGAGTGGGGGAGGGACACGGACCTCCCTGGCAGCTGCTTTCCTCATAGCAGCCGGGATTTTCCTTAGCTCCCGTCATTTCCTCCAGCTGTGGGTGTGTGTCTGCACTCTGTTTTGGGTGCACGCGAGGGCCTTGTTCATCCTTGGAGACAACATCACAGACTTCTCAAATCATGTCCTACAGAGACATTGTGTACTTCATGAGCTGGCCAGGGTGGCGGTTGTGCCTCAGCTTACTCATTCTGTTCTCCTTGGGATTTTATTTGAGGCTCGCAGTCGTGGGATAGTGCAGGACCATGGCTGTTGCTGCAACGTAAATTTCACCTTAAGTTGTTGTTGTTGTTGTTTTTTAATTTGACAGGTAGTTAGAGAGAGACAGAGAGAAAGGTCTTCCTTCTGTTGGTTCACTTCCCAAATGGCCGCTACAGGAGGCACTGCACTGATCGGAAGCTAGGAGCCAGGTGCTTCCCCCTGGTCTCCCATGCGGGTGCAGGGGCCCAAGCACTTGGGCCATCCTCCACTGCCCTCCCGGGCCACAACAAAGAGCTGGACTGGAAGAGGAGTAACCGGGACTAGAACCCGGTAACCATATGGAATTCCGGCGCCGCAGGTGGAGGATTAACCAAGTGAGGCTTGGCACCGGCCCCCTCACTTTAAATTTTGAAAATATTTCTTCTGAATATAGGATTCTGGGTTTCCTGTGGTTTGTTTCTTTGTTTCGTATTTTAAAGATCAGGCCTCATGTCTTCTGACTTGCATAGTTTTTGGTATGAAGACTACTGTAATTCTGAATGGCTTTTTCTTCCTTTCCTCTCACAGCCTTCAGAATATTCCTTTCTTTATTCTTCAGTAATTTGGTTCTGATGAGTCTTGAGTTTTTTACTTGTTTCTGTCTTCTTTTCCTTCCTCACTTTGGCCTCTTCCCCACCCCCTCTATTCTTGTCTTTCTGTTTTGCTTTTTCTTTCTCCTCAGTGTGTGTGTGTGTGTGTGTGTGTGTGTGTGTGTGTTTTCCTGTTTATCTGGCTTGGAGTTTTCTAAGCATGTTGCATCTGGAATTTCTTGCCATTCAGTTATTTTACAAATTTTCTAACACTTCTAATTTCATTGTTTCTCTCTCTTCCCCTTCAGAGTTTCCAGTTGTATACTCATTACACATTGGTTTGTCTTATAGCTCAAGAATTTCCCGTTCCACTCTTTTTTACTTTGCGTCTCAGTTTGAATAGTTTTTATTGATTTATCCTCAAGATTGCTGATTATTTCTTCACCTGTGTCCAGTCTATTAATAAAGACATCAGTCTTAATTTTCATCTCTTATTTTTTTTCCCTTATAGTTTCTTTTCCTGATCTCCTTATTGGAACTCTTTATCCTCCTCTTCTAATGTGGATTGATGCAGAAATACTGTTTTTTTCTTCACCATATCCTGAAAATTCCTTTTGCATATCCTTTGTGGAGTTAGCTATTTTCTGGACAGTCTCCCTCATTCTTATTTTAACCCCCTTGTTTTGATGTAGTCTTTACTTCAGACTCTTCCTGGTGAAAGGTACATGGGATGTAAATTGTTGTTGTTGAGATACTATAGGTCTGACATATCTTTACATTTTCTACATACTTAATAGGTTTTTTTCTGAGATGTAACACTAAAGTGGAAATAAGTTTGCCACAGAGTTTTGAAGTCATTGCACCATTGCCTTGTACCTCCCAACATTGCTGTGGAAACTCCAAGGACTTCTGATTCTTCAGTCTAAATATGAAACTTGTGTCTTTCTCTCCTCCCCTTATGCTTTTATAACTCTTTTAATAGAAGTTCTTAAATTTTGTAGATAACTGCTGTGATGTGTATATTTTATAAATTATGTTGGACATTGGAAATTTTTTAAAAAATATTTTGTTTGAAAGGCAGAGTTAGAGGGAGATATTCAGAGAGAGAGAACAAGAGAAAGAGATCTTTCTTCTGCTGATTCACCCCACAAATGCCTGCCAACAGCCAGGGTTTGCCCAGTCTGAACCCAGGAGTCTATAACTCCATCTGGGTCTCCCATATAGGTGTTAGGGGACCAAGCACTTGGGCTATCTTCTGTTTTCCCAGGCACATTAGCAGGGAACTCAATCAGAAATAGAGCAACTGGGATTCAGACTGGTGCTCTTATGGCATGCCAGCATTGCAGGTGGAGGCTTAACCTGCTGCACCACACTGGAAGCCCCAGAAATTGGAATTTGAATCCAGAAATTTAATTCTTAGGTTCTTCCATGGACAGTTTCTTTTCTCTCAGAGTACTATTTTTTATCCTGGGATACCTTTCAGTCTTATAGATAGTCTTATGATTTCTTTTTTCCTTTGTCTTGTTTTCTAGGAGATTTCTTTAGCTTTATCCTCCAGTCACTCTTCAAAAGTTTTGCTTCACCTATTGAACTCTTCCTCATTCTTAGACTATTCCTTTTTATAGCCCTCTACTCTTGTTTAATGGATATAGGCACATTACCAGGGAGCTGAACCAGAAGTGGAGCAGCAAGTACTCAAACTAGCGCCCATACAGGATGCCGGTGCTGCATGCAGAAGCCTAATCTACTAAGCCACTGCACCAGCCCTAGCCCTTTGAATCTTGAATGTGGAAGCAAACAAAGCAGATTGGTTGACCTATGATTAGGGACTTGCAAGTTGGATCTCTAGAAGGCCGAACAGGTAGATAGTTGATAGCTGGAAGGAGAATGATACGGAATTCAGTGAGGCAGATAAGAAAGTAAACTGTAAATAGTGTGATAGGCTGGGAAAAATCAGAGATCAAAGGATGGAAGTTCAAGGAAAGAATGTTTATAGAAATAAAGGAGGGGACAGCACTGTGGCATAGCAGGTAAAGCCACTGCCTGTAGTGCCAGCATCCCATATAGGTGCTGTTTCGAGTCCCAGCTGCTCTACTTCCAATCCAGCTCTCTGCTGTGGCCTGGGAAAGCAGTGGAAGATGGCCCAAATCCTTGGGCCCATGCACCTGCATGGGAGACCCAGAAGAAGCTCCTGGCTCCGGCTTCGGATTGTTCCGGCTCTCACCGTTGAGGCCATCTGGGGAATGAAGCAGCAGATGGAAGACCTCTCTCTCTCTCCCTCTTCTTCTCTGTTTAACTCTGACTTTCAAATAAATAAATAAATCTTTTTTTAAAAAAGAAATAAAGGAAGTGATCAAGGTGTGAAATCCAGCTGTTCTTTGTGCTTTCCAGGAGACGCTTTCTTGTTAATAATTGCATTGCTCTTGTCCCTGGTGCTCCCCCTCATTAATATCTCCAGTGACATTTTTTCCCCCAAAGGAATCTTCTATTTAATGAGTGCAAATTTCATAAGTACAACTTAGGAATATAGTGATTCTTCCTGCCATACCTGCCCTCCCGCACTTTCATCCCCCCCCCCATACCCTAGTTCCATTCTCAATTAAGATTCATATTCAGGGGCTGGCGCCATGGCTCACTTGGTTAATCCTTTGCCTGTGGTGCCAGCATCCCATATGGGTGCCGGGTTCTGGTCCCGGTTGCTCCCCTTCCAGTCTAGCTCTCTGCTATGGCCCGGGAGGGTAGTGGAGGATGGCCCAGGTGCTTGGGTCGCTGCACCTGCATGGGAGACCGGGATGAAGCACCTGGCTTCATCTGGCTCCTGGCTTTGGATCGGCGCAGCTCCAGCCTTGGCGGCCATTTCGGGTGTGAACCGACGGAGGGAGGACCTTTGTCTCTGTCTCTCTCTCTCACTGTCTAGAACTCTACCTGTCAAAAAAAAAAAAAAAGATTCATATTCAATTAATTTTATACACAGAGGGCCAACTATATACTAAGTAAAGATTTCAACAATTTTTACACACACACACACAAACTGTGGCGCTTTTTTCTTTGGACCATGTGTAGATTAGTGGAGTGTCTGCTTTCAGTGAATGCCTGCTCCAGGGTGAAGGGTGTGTCTGAGGTAACACACCCAGTTTTGACATGGTAAATCTTTTTTTATTTTTTATCTTTTTTCAATCAGAGGGGAGGTTTGTTCTTTTCTGTTGGTGTAGATTCATCTTTGCTCCTCTCCTCAAAGGAGACCAGTGCCTGGGCACTAGCCCCAGCGGGTATATTATTCGTCCTCTCTGCCACAAGGACCTCACAGAGGATCTGTGCGGTTCCAGTATAAGCTCAGCTTCCCCGGCAATGTCCCTTGCCAGATAACCAGACCATGTGGAGCCTCCCGCAGGGACTGCCCCAAGTCCCAGCCAGATCCTGTGTCCTGCCACACAGCCTCAGTGTTTTCACAGTCCCGGCACACAAGCCTCCCACAGTCATGAGCACCCAGCCCCTTGTCTGTTCTCCCCACCAGACTCAGGAATCTCTACTTGACTGGGTTCTGGGCACAAACAAGAACTGCTGCAGCTGTTACATATGTCCAAAGTGGCGCCTATTCTCTATCAGCTTGTTACAGGATGCTGTTGCAGGGTGATAGGGGAGAGACTGGTGCTCTTATGGCATGCCAGCATTGCAGGTGGAGGCTTAACCTGCTGCACCACACTGGAAGCCCCAGAAATTGGAATTTGAATCCAGAAATTCAATTCTTAGGTTCTTCCATTGACAGTTTCTTTCCTCTCAGAGTACTATTTTTTATCCTGGGATACCTTTTAGTCTTATAGTCTTAGATTTCTTTTCTTTTCTTCTCTCTTTTTTTTTTCTCCTCTAGCTTGGCAGGTACTCTCTCCCCCACTTCCAAGCTGGGTTCCCTCTAGGTTCTTCCTGCTGCTTTTTTGCCAGTGGTTTGGGCTGTTGCATTCTGATCTCACCTAACTCTCCAACGATGGTGTGGAGACTCTGGGCTGTTGGGGTCCTGAGTTGTGCATGTCCTTGCTCTTCACGTAGATACACTGTGTCCCGCCAATTTGCATAGTTTCCTCTGCTGCTATCTCCCTCACTCTTTCCGCTTTTTAAAAACTATCTTTTCCTAGACTAGAGCAGTAAGCTCTCGCCCTAATCTGCCATCTTAATCCAAGCCCTCCAGTGACCTTTAAAAGAGTGAGCGCAGCAATTATGATGCCTTTTGGCTGGGGCCAGGGGGAGGGGGACTAATCTGCCAACTGTGACACCTGCATCCCATATGGGCACTAGTTCAAAACCCAGCTGCTCCACCTCCATCCAGCTGCTGCTAATGCACCTGGGAAAGCAGTAGAGGATGGCCCAAGTGCTTGGGCTCCTGAACCCATGTGGGAGACCCGGAAGAAACTCTAGGCTTCTGGCTGTCACAGCTGCAGTCATTGCAGCCATTTGGGGATGGAAGCTCTCTATTTCTCTCTCTTTCTCTCTCTCTCTCTCTCTCACTCTCTCGTCTCTCCCTCTCTGTATGTAACTCCTCCTTTCAAATAAATAAAAAATATATCTTAGAAAAAATAAAAGGATGCCTCTTGGGACACCACATCTCATCCGTAGTGACTGGGTTGAGTCCTGGCTCTACTTCTGAAGCTGTCTTCCTGCTGCCGCACACCATGTGGAACAGCAGATGATGGCTGAAGTAGCTGGGGCCCTGCAGCCCACACAGGATGCCTGGATTGAGTTCTGCACACCTGTCTTTGAAGACTGCAGCCTGGCTGCTGCGGGCATTTACTTGAGTGAACCTATGGATGGAACATATTTTTCTGTCTGTCTCTTTTCTCTGCCTTTCAAGTAAATGAAAAATAAGTTTAACAAAATGAAAGAATGAGAAATTTTGATGTTGGGCTAGCTATCAGGTGAAAATTGTATGTTGTTTGTTGACTGAAATTCAGTTATTAAGGTAACAAAAGAGAGGTAAGGGACAGAAGAAACTAGCACAGCTGAATAGAAGATATTTTATTAATTCCATTCATTAACATTGAAAATCCACTGGAGTCCTGTGTGAATGTATAACTGCTCCAGAGTTCCTGAAACATATATCCTTCTCTAAGGACCTAAACAGTTTTCAGCGATTTATTGAGTATAAACTGTGTTTTGGAGCTATAAATAAAATTAAGGGTAAGGAAGAAATGACCAAAAAAAAAAAAATGGAATATGTTATGTTTCTTTCTGTTCACCAGATTTTCACATTAAGGATTCAGTTGCATCCCTCATTTTCTCTTTACAATAGTCCTCTCCATCCTGGCCATCTGTACTTTTTGATCATTCATTTCCTTCCTTTCTTCCCTCCTTCCTCTCTCCCTTCCTCCCTCCCTCCCAAACCCAGTTCTTCAGTTGAATGTTTTTCTTTTCTTTCTTAGATGCACAGTTTATACTCAATTCATAACTCTTCTATTTATTCTTTTCTTCAGCTTCTTTCTTTCCTAGTAGTGAAGTTAATACAAAGGTGATGTGGTTATGGTTTTTTCCATTAGTAAGACCTGGGTTGTTGTCCTGGCACCTTTGCATTTTAACTGTGTGACCTTAGATTGATTATCAAGCTTCTCTAACTCTAGTTTGTGTCTCTGTAAAATTGAATGTTAATACTTTGTATCTTACCTACTATTTGTGAGGATAAAAATAAGGAGATCTATAACCATGTAGAACACTAGTACGTTACAACCACACTTCAAGTCTTAGCAGCTATTAGCTCCTGCTACCATTTGTCTGTTTCATGACACAGCATTCTCTGTCTTGTGAATGATGCCTGTGTTGGCATTTTCTAGCCAGAGGTTATAACAGTGATCTCTCAGGTGGCAAATGTGGAGGAAGGTAGGAATGTGTTTTAAAGAGGTACTAAAGGAAGAAAAAAAGATGCTTCTTGGTTCATAGGAAACTGCTGGGGTTTTGTTTTGTTTTGTTTTGTTTTTTGACAGGCAGAGTTAGAGAGAGAGAGAGAGAGAGAGAGAGAGAGAGAGAGAGAAAGGTCTTCCTTCCATTGGTCACTCCGCAAATGGCCGCTACAGCCGGTGCGCCGCGCTGATCCGAAGCCAGGAGCCAGGTGCTTCCTCCTGGTCTCCCATGCGGGTGCAGGGCCCAAGCACTTGGGCTATCTTCCACTGCCTTCCTGGGCCACAGCAGAGAGCTGGACTGGAAGAGGAGCAACCAGAACAGAATCCGGCGCCCCAATCAGGACTACAACCCAGGGTGCCGGCGCCGCAGGCGGAGGATTAGCCAAGTGAGCCGCGGCGCCGGCTAGGATTCTTTATTTTCTTTGCTACTATATCTTTCCTTGAGTCACTCTGCGATACGTAATGAAAATGAATAGGATAGAATTCAGTAAGAATACTTTTTTTTTTTTTAACTGAGCATTAGGAGACCTCTTGAGAGAATTGTATTTTGTGTTTGTATTTGGAATTAATTTATCCATGTGACCTTTGGCATCTGATAACAAAATGCTGATACAAAGTAATAAGCTTTTTTTCCCCTGGGTTACTTTGTATCCGTAATACTAGCTCTACAGAAAGAAAACATAGCCAATTAAAGTCACTTATTAATTTGATTAGAATACTTACTACCTCAAACTGTCAGAAAGTATCTTATACAAAAACAGAGATCATCTGGCAAAAGTCACAGTGCTACTTAAATGTTTTACTTAAAGTTGAGACTTCATTTTCAATTTTTTGTGTATGTTATTAGCAGTATTCATGTTTGGTGGTGCTTATCATAGGACTGTTCTGGAATGGACATAATAGCATTTCTGTTGATAATCTGACACTCTGGTACTTGTGATGATGATGATGATTTACTCTTTGAATAAGCATTATTTTTAATCACATACGTGGAGCCCATTTTTCATAATATAAATTTTCTATATTATAAATATATTACATGTATGTAACATATTATTAATATTACAGACATGCGTATGTGCAGACACATACACACACACTGAATATCAGGCTTTCTTGATGCCTAAAATTGTAAGCAGAAGGAGATTTAGAAAT
This sequence comes from Oryctolagus cuniculus, assembly GCF_051225735.1. Classification (NCBI taxonomy): domain Eukaryota; kingdom Metazoa; phylum Chordata; class Mammalia; order Lagomorpha; family Leporidae; genus Oryctolagus; species Oryctolagus cuniculus. The sequence goes on along the minus strand of NC_142872.1, from coordinate 99,727,289 downwards.
AGACTCAAATGTAGAAAAGGATAGAAGACATTGTACTGTTCACTCTCAGAGCCATTGTCCCAGGGTCAGAGACAGAGAGAATGTGAAGAACATGTACATGATACATCCTTCCTTAGCTTGGTTGAAGACTCAAGTAGATGTGTCTTTTTTTTTTTTTTCCTTTTGAATAAGCCTGTTTCTCTGGATTTAAATAATTTTTATTTAATCTCTCAGACAGGGGAAAACAAAGGATGGAGTGGTCCAAAGGCTGGGTTTCCTGAACCAGCAAACAATAGTAAGTTTTCATTTTTATGTTATCTGTACTTGGTGTTCATCAGTGGCTCAATGACCAAGTATCACTGGGTATTGGTGTGTTAAATGTTGGGAAGAGTACAGGGGAGTTGTGGTGTTTGCTTTTCTGAAACTGACAGAATAACTAGAAAACTATAATACACACACTCATATCCTTAATGTGGCTAAGTCCTTGCAGAGTACCATTTAACACACAGGTGATGATATTCTTTTTTTTAAGTTGTCATTTTTTTTGACAGGCAGATTTAGACAGTGAGAGAGAGAGAGAGAGAGAGAGGTCTTCCTTTCCATTGGTTTACCCCCAAATGGCCACTATGGCCAGCGCGCTGCGGCCGGCGCGCTGCACCGATCCGAAGCCAGGAGCCAGGTGCCTCCTCCTGGTCTCCCATGTGGGTGCAGGGCCCAAGAACCTGGGCCATCCTCCACTGCCTTCCCATATTGTTCTAATATAGAGATTATTTTGAAGTAGCACTTATCTATAAACTGATGATGCTGTCAGATCAATTGTTTTCAGTTCTAATTTATGTACCTGGGCATTTATATAATTATAGATAAAAGTTTTTATTCTATTATTTCACTTAACATTGCCATGAGCATTCTCCACATTTTTCTGTCACTAGAATTTTTAATATTTCATAAAGTCAGTGAAAAACTTGGTCAATCATGTCCCACTTTCTAATACTGTCAGATTGCCTCTCTTTTCAAATGTATATGATCGAGGTACTTTGCATTGGAGGTATAGACATTTTTCTTTAATATCTTACCCACCTTCTGTTGAAAGTCTGTGTTTTCACTGATTTGACCATTTTACTGTAAACCAATGAATCAAAATGTTCAGCCAGTGAAAATACTCAGGCTGCTCAATTCTAACACTGTCTCTCTTCCTCTTACAAATTCTGTATACTGAAAAAACTTAAATCTACAAATTGTCATAATGAAGGATTCTTAGTGTATGGTATTAACAACTCATCTCTTGATGTAAGTACGAAATAATGTAGTAATAAATCTTATCAAAATGTACTCATAAGAATTGAATTCTTGGATCTTCAAAACTAGCCTCTTGAAAAGAATATTTCCGTGAGGTAATGGTGTTCTTGGGTTACTTTCTGGGAGTAATTTAATGTGCCTCTGAGCTGTTGGACTCTGTACATAGGGGTGATGAATGTGGTGGGCCTAGCACACAGCCCTAGGAAAAAGTGGAATCAGTTCAGGATTCCTAGAGTTTGTGTTTTATTCTGTTGATGTTTGAATGTATTGGTTGATAATTACTTAGTAAAGAAATGTAAGAAGTATTAAATTGGTTGCCGTTTTCTGGAAAGTACTTAGCAGAATGCCTGTACATAATGAAGGCTGATTTCCTTCCATCTTGTCTGTCCCACTTTTGTAAAAGTGATATAATTCTGTGTAGGCTTGCATACATTCCACTTTTTATCTGTCAAATGCATTTAGCATATACAAAGTAACCAAAGAATGTATAGTTTATTCTTGAATAATTACATTTTGGCACTAGACATTTTTGGAAGAATATAAGCATTATGTATTTGAATATGGAAGTCTGATAATTATTAATTAGACAGTTTTCACATGAAACACACTGCAGATAACCTGCAGGCACAAGATATCTTGACCCTTATCATTGTATATTTGTTGCTTTCCTTTTACTTTTTTTAGCTTGCTAATGGATACTGGAACTCTTTTGTTGGTATGGAAAAGGTTATCATAGAGAGACCAGAGAGTTTAACTGATCAGAAGTGTGTAAGAATGCATAAAAGGTTTTCCTTAGACATAGAGTTAGCAGCAGTAAAGTTGTTGGAAGCGAGCTTAAAGCTTAACCAAACTGCTAACACTTTAGGAATTCTTCTGATCTACAGTGATACAAATTGAGAATTTGAAATAAAAATGTCTCCCTACACTTCAAGTAAAAGAAAAATGAGGTAAAGTCTCCTCTAAATGAAGAGTGGTGCTGCTTCCAGTTAGCAAAGAGTATCAGAGCTCCGAAATTTAGTAACTATTTCGTTTCTCTGCAGCTAGGGCTCACTGTGGGGTTCCTGGAGCCAGCTCAAAGCTGCTTAAATACATTTGGAAGAAGTTGGTCTGCTTAGGAATTGGTCATCCAGGTAATGAATCAATTACCTGAAAACTAATTTGAATTCATATATCATGGTGACATTGAGGTTAACTTCTCTTCTACTTAATCAGTTCCTGGAGCTAGAAAATGCTCTGAGAGCTGTCTGTCCAGTGAAGAATACCTTTGTTAGAAGTTTGCTGAGTTCTCTTGGGGTGGCATCATGTTGGGGAAGACAGGAATTTGAGATTGCCAGCACTGTCTATCTTGCTGGCATATTGTCTGACTGGGAACAGTTCATTTCACATCTTACTCTTCAGTATACTCTGTTAAGAATTACACATGTCAGTTTATAATGTCAAGAGCCTTCAGCTATGTCACATTTGTATAATTCTTAACCATCCTGGAATACCATCTGAAAAGGTGGCTTATTTGTGAAAAGCAGAATCATTATGAAGTGGCTCTATTCATTGTGTTTTCTTTGTTAAACTTTGCATTTCTTTAGAATTGTAATTTTGAAGATTACACTTCTTAGCCAACTATCATTTGGATAAATAGTATAAAATCAACTTGAGACTATAAGTACAAAAATTAAACGAAAGGAATCCAGAATTGGAAAAGGGAAAGGAGAGAGTTTTAATCTAGTATAGTTAGCACCTAACTATAAGTAGACAAAAAAGCGTTAATGTACATGTGCATTTAATTTTTCAAGAGGAAGATCTTTTTAAAAGATTACAGTCATAAGAAACTGCTAACAATTACTACTAAAGAACAGTTTAAATGGTTTTGCAAGTGATTGTGATTACATAGCCTGGTTCCTCAATTTATTTTCCTGGCCTGATTGCCTGCAGATTTAAAATATGGACCTAATTTTTTCATGCTTCTCAGGCTTTCTTCATTGTACTAAAATGCAAAGAAACTAGACGATTCTGTGTTTTACCCTTTGAATCACTGTCATAATTATATTGAAGTACAAGAACACATAACTCTGTAATGTGAGGTTTGTGTTAAATTTAGCATGGGGCAATTTTATGCTTGGCATACACATGAAAAGCTAGGTTTTTACAGATGAATGACTAACAAGTTTTTAAAAAGATCATGCATTTTAAAGATCTATTGACGGCTCATGGAAAACTTTGTAAAATATTTAGATACAGTTCAGTTGATAATATCTTTCTTTCATAGTCACATTCCATGTTTCTTATTAATACAGGGTTTTACTTAAAAACAGGTTCATTGTTTCTTTTTTTTTTTTTTTTTTTTTTTTTTTTTTTTTTTTTTTTTTTTTTTTTGACAGGCAGAGTGGACAGTGAGAGAGAGAGACAGAGAGAGAAAGGTCTTCCTTTGCCGTTGGTTCACCCTCCAATGGCCGCCGCTGCAGCCGGCGCACCGCACTGATCCGATGGCAGGAGCCAGGATCCAGGTGCTTTTCCTGGTCTCCCATGGGGTGCAGGGCCCAAGCACCTGGGCCATCCTCCACTGCACTCCCTGGCCATAGCAGAGAGCTGGCCTGGAAGAGGGGCAACCGGGACAGAATCCGGCGCCCCAACCGGGACTAGAACCCGGTGTGCCGGCGCCGCAAGGTGGAGGATTAGCCTATTGAGCCACGGCGCCGGCTCAGGTTCATTGTTTCTTAAAGGTGAACTCTAGCTTAATTCAAAATTGGACTAAGCTCAAAGTTATTCACTGGTATGTGCCGAATCCACCCACTAAAAGATTATTTGGAGGCATTTTTCACATAAATATTTTTCCATTAACCTTTTGAAAAGTTTTATTTAGCCCCTGTGAAATATGCTGGCTCTTCTAGGTTCATTACAGATAGCCCAAGACAAATCCTTTTGAGATGGGATAGAGTTATCATTGACCTTTTCAGGATCTTAATTGACTTGCCAGAAGTGTTAGCACTTGTGTCATGTGTATGAATTGTTGAACACCGTGCCTCCTGAAACTGAAGGCTGCACTGTTCCAATGCTGTGACGCTGGGACCGAGGGCAACATTTGCAGCCTCTGCTTTTTTCTCTTTCTTTCTTTTTTTATTTAAGGGAAGTGGTGTGAGGGCTATACTTTTAAGATAATACATTAATATATATTATTTCTTAAAATAGTGTTTTTTTTTTTTTTTTGACAGGCAGAGTAGATAGTGAGAGAGACAGAGAGAAAGGTCTTCCTTTGCCTTTGGTTCACCCTCCAATGGCCGCCGTGGCCGGCACGCTGTGGCCGGCGCACCATGCTGATCAGAAGGCAGGAGCCAGGTGCTTATCCAGGTCTCCCATGGGGTGCAGGGCCCAAGCACTTGGGCCATCCTCTACTGCACTCCCTGGCCACAGCAGAGAGCTGGCCTGGAAGTGGGGCAACCGGTCAGAATCCGGCGCCCCATCCGGGATTAGAACCCGGTGTGCCGGCACTGCAGGTGGAGGATTAGCCTAGTGAGCCACGGCGCTGGCCAAAATAGTGTTCTTTTAAAACAGTGATTTCTTTATTTATTTGAAAGAGTTATAGGCAGAGGGAGAGACAGAGAAGGAGAGCTTCCATCCACTGGTTCACTCCCCAAATGGCCATAATGGCCAGGGTTGGGCCAGGCTGAAGCCAGGAAGCTGGAGCTTCTTCCGGGTCTCCCACGTGGGTGCTGGGGCCCAAGCACTTGGGGCATCTTTTGCTTCTTTCCCAGGAGCATTAGCTGGGAGCTGAATTAGAAGTGGAGCAGCTGGGACTTGAACTGGTGCCCATATAGGATGTCAGGTGGCAAGTGGAGGCTTTACCTGCTATGCCACAACACCAGCCCTCTAAAAGAGTGCTTTCAGAGAGTTCCCTGAACTTGTGGGTCTCCCATAACAGAAACCATTTTGTAATGAGACAATTCAAATAGTTGGAACTAGTTGGATTTAAATATAAATTTAGTTTCATATGAATACATTTGAGTGATCATATTTATATTTAAATAGCTTAATTATTTATGTAGACGTAAGTACTGTGTTGCAAATGTAAAAGTGAGCGGGTTTGTAGGGGTTTGTAGTGATCTTACGTAGAGGATTGATGGGTTACTTGTGTGGTGCAGCCTGGAAGTGTTTGTTCGAAGTTGGATACCATGAATAGAGGGCTGCTCGGCTGGAGTGGTCAGGGGCAATAGCAACGTATTGCATATCTTCATTGCTGTCCATCTTAGACTGCAGATGCAAATGTTTTTCCTCACCTGAACAAACAAAGAGAGGTCCAAATGTTCCAGATAGCCTCTTCCTTTTATATTGGTGGCTGTGTGGGATTGGTGTGAAGTTATGACCTTCTTTTTTTTAAGACATTTTATTTATTTGAAGATCGGAGTTGGAGGGAGGAAGGGAGGGAGGGAGGGAGGGAGGGAGACAGTGAGGGAGAGAGAGAGAATCTTTTACTTCTGGTTCATTTCCCAAATGGCTGCAACAGGCAGGGCTAGGCCAGGCCAAAGCCAGAAACTTCATCCTGGTTTCCCACGTGGGTTCAGGGGCTCAAGCACTTGGGCTGTCCTCTGCTGCTTTTCCAGGTGCATTGGCAGGGTGTTGGATGGAAGTAGAGCAGTCGGGATTGGAACCGCTGCCCAAATGGATTGCAGGCATTTCAGGTGACAGCTTAACCCGTTTCACCACAGCATGGGCCCTAAGTTATTGCCTTTTAAAAACCACTGAATCTAGGAAAGTTAGAGGTGCTGTTAAGCTTTCTTCTGTTTTAATCATGCTGGTTATTGTTAAAGTCATAACTCATTTAAAGGATAAGTAATCTGAAAATAGAAGGCAAGCCTTATAGAGTAGCAGAGATAGCATATTTTTTCTGAAATATTCTCAGGAAATATTTAATGATTTTTAAGTTTTTATGATTTTTAAGTACTTGCCTGACATTTTTACACACAAGAAGAGATTTCAGATGAGTTTTTTTGAAAAAGTAAACCATGTGATTTACAGATGCATTTGTTCATCATACTGTGAGAGTGTGTTTAAGCATAAGAGCAGAGGGTGAAACCGTTAAGAAAAAGATAGATTTAGATACATAAAACTAAAAATGAATTCGGAGAACAGTATAAGAAAATAAAAACCTGAATGACAAACAGAAAGCATAAATTGTAGCATATATAGCAACTGGTTACAAAGAATACATACAGGTCAATTGAAAAAAAAAAAAAAAAGGCACCCTCCCCTCAATAGAATAATGACCAAAGGCATTCAGGAAACAGTTTCGAAGGAAAGACAATAAGTAGTGAAAAATTGTTCAACAATTAAGAAAGGTCAGACAAAATAAATGTGATATGATTTCGGATCCATAAAAATTGTCAGGGATTTAAAAAGAATTACACCTCTTGAGGAAGCCTGTCCTGACATGTTTGCTGGTAGGACTGGGAGTTACTTCTGCCTTTGTGAAGGGGGTTAGTCATAAGCACACAATGCTTAGGCCTACTTCTTTCTGAAGTGTCACTAAAACACTATGGAAAAATGGAAGAGATTAGTTTGCCATACTTAACACACACTGATTCTGTAATCAGAAAAAAAAATCTAGTATATTTAAAACACAGATACGCAAACTTTGGCCTGAAATACATACTCTGGATTTAAACATAAATATTGTATATCAGACAGCACAATTATCAGTCTATTAATATCTCTTGGGAAACCTTTCTGACTTTTTTTAAGCAAGAAGAGGAAATGTCAAGTCTGCCTGAAGTTTCATTTTCTAAAGTATAGAAATCTGGAAATCTTTATTCTAAGAGGTCTATGGGGATTAAAAGTATATACAGTTAGTATTTTCCAAAGTAGGACCAAGTCATAGTGATGAGAAACAAATTTCAGAAATTGAAAATTAAGAAGTACTCCATTGATTTTCTGTTATCAAAGACATATTGTATAATAAGTATAATGAGAACATAAGGGTAATTCTCATAATTATTCATTTATTTTTATCTAGAAAGGTGGCGTTTTATAAAATCTCAAAGTTAACAATTTACCAAGGAATGTTAAATTTTCCTGTTTTTTTTTTTAAAGAAAAAATTGGCAGTACTTGATGATGTACAGTGTTTTTAACCTTGTACCAGTTATAGGCATGATAGTAAAATAAATACCCACGAACCCAACACCTGTTGAAGAACTGGAACATGCCAGTGTGTTTACCTTCACCTTACCCCCTCATTCATAGTCTGCTGCTTACCATGCCTTCCCCAGAACACGGGCTCACCCTCTGTGGATTTTGCAAAGTTGCCCAGGCTCTATTCCTTATAGTTTTATTAAGTAAATATGAGCCTTTAACAGTATTTGTTTAGTTTTACTTTTTTTAACTTTAGGAAAAATAGCATCATATTATTTATTGTCTTCTTAGAACTTTCTTCTGCCCCATCATTGAAATTAAAGATTATTTTGTTACATATAGTGTTTCATCCATGCTGTGAATATTCCATAATGATATATCCTTTATCCTAATGGTTCACACTTGGGATATTTTTGATGTCCCAAATATTTTTAATATTATTATTATTATTATTTTAATATCTCATAGCTGAAATGCTTGGAATGTGTCAGATTTCAGATTTTTTTTAGGTTGAAGAATATTTGCATATACATAATGAGATATCTTGGGGATGATACACAAGTCCAAACACAAACTTTATTTCTGCTTAATATACATCTTATACACATAAAGATTAATTTTATACAGTATTCTTAGTGCACTTAATGTTTTGACTGCAACTTATTACCTCAGGTCAGGTATGAAATTTACCACTTGTGCTATTGTGTCAGTGCTCAAAAAGTTTTGGAGCCTTTCAGATTTGGGAGTATTTGGGTTAGATGTGTACAGTCTATACAAGCAATGTCATCATGAACACTTTTGAACTATTTACTGGCGGACAAATCTAAGAATTTCTGGGAATCCACTTTTGAGTGGAAAAGAAGCTCAGATGTGTAGGAAATTCTGGTAGTTTTGTAGTGGGAGAGCCCTTTAAAGCATACAGTTCTTATGGCCAGCAGTAGAAATCTTGTGTCACTTTTTTTTTACCTTTGATTTATTCTTGATAATGAATTTAATTGAAGTTGAGTTCAAATTCCATTATGTCATAGTCTTCTTTTAATTTTTTCTTTTCACTTGAAATTTAAATGAGAAAAAAATCAAGAAATGCAAAAAAATACAGCTCCCTGTACTTTCATCCTCATTAGAACAATTTCTGCCCTGACCTCCAGAGAACTTACGTTTGGGTACTTTCTTGTGTTTGTACACATGATAGGTCTTCAAAAAGTTCATGAAAAATGCATATTAAGAAGTATGTGTGGATTTCAAAAACTTTTTGTACCAAAATAAGCTTGCCTTTTAAAGCAATTTTCTACAAACTCTTTGAAATATCCTCATATTGTTCTAGAATCGTTCTTTATGTGTACAAGAAAATTCAAATAAGTATATAATCCCTTGACATTCCTGATAAGTGTGTTGCTTTGTGATTTTCTTTTGCCATTAAATGACATGAAGGTCCTTTCATCTTGAGAAATGTATATTATAGTAAAATAAACTTACCTTTTAATTCCATTTCTGCAAATACTTTTGAGGTATCTTGTGAATTTCTGTGTATGTGTCTGTCTAACTAGCTTCTGATTGATGGGTATATAGATCGTTTACAGTGTTATTCCATTATAAATAATACTGCTCTGTAAAAAACTCATACATGGGTCATTTAACATGTATACTAGTATGTCTTGGGGATAAATTCCTACAAGAGAGGATTACTAAGTTAAAGAATAAATGTTCTTTTAATTTTGATAGATGTTGCCAGATTACCTTCAAAAGACACTTTATATTTTATATTTATATTCCTACTGGCAATATATGGGATTTCCTGTTTTCTTGTAGCCTCAAGCAATATGGTATGCTAGAAAACTTTTGGATTTTTTGCCAATCCAATAATTGAAATTTAGTTTTCAGTATAATTTTATTTTGCATTTCTCCTATGAGACTGAGCATAGTCTTTGTGCATTTTTTAGCCATTTCTATACTATCAGTGATATAGTCATCTATTGACATATCATATCTAATTTTAGAATTGAATTGTTGGTCTATTTTTTTTAACTTGGTAGGATTCTGTATGAGCCTATATGTCGTTTTTTCTTTTTGCTGTATTTGAATGACCTCTTTTTTTATTTTTTGACAGGCAGAGTGGACAGTGAGAGAGAGAGAGACAGAGAGAAAGATCTTCCTTTGCTGTTGGTTCACCCTCCAATGGCCGCCGCAGCCGGCACACCGCGCTGATCTGAAGCCAGGAGCCAGGTGCTTTTCCTGGTCTCCCATGCGGGTGCAGGGCCCAAGCACTTGGGCCATCCTCCACTGCACTCCCTGGCCACAGCAGAGAGCTGGCCTGGAAGAGGGGCAACCGGTCAGAATCCGGTGCCCCGACCAGGACTAGAACCCGGTGTGCCGGCGCTGCAAGGCAGAGGATTAGCCTAGTGAGCCGCCGCACCAGCCTGAATGACCTCTTAAATAAGTTTTTCTTTTATAGTGTTTATAATCTTGGTATAATCAATACTTATTTTCCCATTCTGAGATTATAAAAAATTATTTTATTATATTCTGGAGTTTATCCAGTTTCATTTTTTTAAATTTTAATTCTTCGATCTATTGAGATTTATACTGAAAATATGAATCCAATTGTATTTCCACTAGATTAAAAATTCACTGTTACCATATACTGATTCTGTATTACTTATGTTTTATTCTGGATTTTCTATTTTATTCTTTTTTTTTAAAGATTATTTATTTTATTTGAGAGGTAGAGTTACAGACAGTGAGAGGGAGGGACAGAGAGAAAGGTTTTCCTTTTGTTGGTTCACTCTCCAAATGGCCGCAATGGTCGGAACTTCGCCAATCCAAAGCTAGGAGCCAGGCGCGTCTTCCTGGTCTCCCACGCAGGTGCAGGGGCCCAAGGACTTGGACCATCTTGTACTGCTTTCTCAGGCCATAGCAGGAAGCTGGATTGGAAGTGGAGTAATTGGAACTAGAACCGGTGCCCATATGGGATGCTGGTGCCGCAGGCAGAGGATTAACCTACTGTGCTGTGGCACTGGCCCCCTATTTTATTCTGTTCATCTGATTATTCATATACCATGCTTTTTTTTTAAAAACCAGTTTGCTGGTTTTTTTTTTTTTAAGATTTATATACTTATTTGAAAGAATTACAGAAGGAGAGGGAGGGGGATAGAGAGTGAGAGAGAGGGCAAGAGAGTGAGCAAGGAGAGATTGATCTTCCATCTACTGGTCACTCCCCAGATAGACACAGCAGCTGGGACTGGACCAGGCTGGAGCCAAGAGCCAGTAGCTTCATCCGGATCTCCCACGTGTATAGCAGAGAACCACAGACTTGGACCATCTTCTGTTGCTTTTCCTAGGCCTTTAGCAGGGAGCTGGAGTGAAAGTGCAGTAGCCAGGACACAAGTTGGTGCCCATATGGGGTGCTGGTACCTTAGGTGGCAGCTTTACCTGTTATGTCACAATGCCAGACCTCTTGTTGCAGTTTTAATCATTGAGTCTTCATTAAGTTTTCACATGAGTCACTTTAAATGTGAATGAAGATATGGTTGGTCTTTGATCCTCTTGCATATACTATATGGAGTACAAATAATTGAAAAATAAAAATCCCCTTGACATCATGAATAAGAGACAGAAGAGTTGTCAAAGCACTGACCATAGAGCACTGAAACAAGGAGTGAAAAACTGCGCTATGAAAGCTGTTAAGATTCAGGAATGCAGTGACAGTTTCCCTAAAACTTCTGTGTATGAGCACATCATTCATGCTTCCTTTATTCTAAGTGCTTACTGACTGCAGTATACTGTTTTAATGTTTCTGGTGATTTCTCTTTAAAAGATGATTTATTGATTTTATTTGAAAGGTAGTTACACACACATATAGAGGGGGGTGGAGAGAGAGAGAGAGAGATCTTCTATCTACTGGTTCACTCCCCAAATGCTGCAACAGTCGGGGTGGGGCCAGGCCAAATAGAATCAATTCCCACCAGAATTCTCATGTTGGTGACCAGGGTCCAGGTCCTTGGGCCAGAATTCACTGCTTTCTCAGACACATACAAGGGGCTGAATTGGAAGTGGAGCAGCAGGGACTCAAATCGGCACTGCAATATAGGATAAATGTGTCTTAAATGGTAGCTTGACCTGCTGTATTACAACATAATAAATAAAAATAGTTGTTTTTTATTTAAAAAATACATCAAGTCTCGGCATTGTGGCACAGCAGATTAAGCCACCACTTGGGACACTCTCATACCATACTGGAATGACATTTTTCAGTCCTGGTAACTGCTTCTGATCCCACTTCCTGCTACTGTGCCTGAGAAGGTGGCAGATGATGCCCCAAGGGTTTGGGCCTCTGCTACCCACATGGAAGACCCAGGTGGAGTTTTATATATATATATATATATATATATATATATATATATATATATATATAAAATATATCATAGTCCCTGACATTGCTGGTGCCTGATATTTGAACAGATGAAAGAAATACAGTGTGTTTTCCCTTTCTTTTCCACTGATACTCTTGTTGCTTAACAATGGGATACAATCTGAGAAATTTGTTAAATGGCTTTGTTCTTATGCAAACATTAGAAGTCTTGTGGGACCACCATGGTATATGCCTTCTGTGGATCACATGTTTTGTGGTCCATGTTTTGTGTGAATATAATAATTTGTATATTATAATTATACATCAATTAGCAACTCCCAGCCTGGTTGAAAGAGAATCCTAGACATTTAGCCATTATTAAGACCTCTAACTCTCAGCTTGGTGATGCTTGACTGAGTAGAGTAATGGGTGGGATTACTGATATTTCAACAGCCTTTTTTAAAAAAATATTTATTTTTATTTATTTGAAAGGCAGAGTTACAAAGAGGGATAGAGGGAGGGGCAGAAAGAGGGACATCTTCCACCCACTGGTTCACTCCCCAAATGGCCACAATGGTCAGGACTGAGGCAGGCTGAAAGCAGGAGCTAAGAGCTACCTATGGATCTGCCACCTAGGTGCCAAGAGCTTCTTCTGGGTCTCCCACCTAGGTGATGGGGGCCCAGGTACTTGGGCCACCTTCCACTGCTTTTCTCAAGCATATTATCAGGGAGCTGGATTGGAACTGGAGCAGCCATCAGTCATTAGACTCAAACTGGGGTCCATATGGGATGCCTGCTTCTTAGGTGGCGTCTTAACCCTCTACACCACAGTGTTGCTCCCCCACCCCCGATATTTCAACAACTTAATAGAAGTAAGTAATTTATTCTTAGTAGATTTCTTTGCTTTAGGTTAGAATTTTATTTGGATTCGTATTTCAGAAAGTTGTGAAATCTCAGGTTGTCCATCTTTGAAAGGTGATTAATTGATACTTAGTGAAATTTGTCTGACAGATCCATGAAACTTTGTGTGCATAGAAGAAAAACAATATATGGAGCCTTACATATGAAAGTTGGAGAATATCCAGCCTTTCATTTTGCAAACAGGAAAACTGAAACTAATGTGATTTTTATAATGTGTCCAAAGACATTCATTTAGTTGGAGGTAATGAAACTTGAACTTAGGTTTTCTGATTCCATGTTGTGTGCATTTGCCCCTACAGAATGCATTTATTTCTAGATAATATCACTTGCTGATCATTAAGGATAAAAGGCATTGTTTTAAAGAAATTCCACGGAAATTAAGTTTGCATATTTTTAAACGGATTTTTATATGTCATGTACCAGAATATTTTTGAATAAACACTTAGGATATTTTATAACATGGAAAATATCCAAACTGTTGTTTCAGATATCAGATTGATTTTTGGGTGGATTGTGTAAAAACACTAAATAGCTGAGAAACTATGTGAAATGTTTGTTTTAACCATTATTACATCAGTGGAACAGACATCTGCATTGCTTGATTTTTTTAAGACTTAAAAAACTTTAGTAATAGTCCATTTTTAAAAACACTCAACAGGCTGTTTGAGTGATGTTATTCAACTATATTCTTTTATTCCAAGCTTTCTGGTTTGTGTTAAGATGATTCATAGACTACTAGAACTGGAAGAGATTTTCAAGCTCCTCTAGTCTAATTCATTTCACAGGGTGTTTTTTTTTTTTTTTTTTTAAAGCGATAAAGAGGCTATCTGCTGGTCCAACTCAAGCCCAGATAGCTGAACCCCAGTCTGTTTCATTTGCTACTGTTACTATTGTGATCTTTATTTTGTCATGTTTTCTGTAATTATAGAATGTCAGACTTTTTTTTCTTCCTTCTCTAGTTAAAAGTTTAACTAAATATTTTTTGTTGGGATAAAAAACACATGAGATGTACTCTCAGTAAATTTTTCAGTGAACAGTACAGTACTGTTAAGTATAAGCACCATGATGTACAGCAGAGCTCCAGAACTTTTTCATCTTGCATGACTGAAACTTTACCCATTGCCCGGTAACTTCCCGGTTCCCTCTCCCCCTAGCCCATGGTAACCTATATTCTGCTTTCTGATTCTCTGGGTTTAACCAATTTAGGTTCCTCCTGTAAGTGGAATGATGCACTATTTGTTGATCTGTAACTGGCTTATTTCACTTTGCATAAAGTCCTCAAGGTTCATCCATGTAACATGTGACAGGATTTCCTTTATTCTTCAACTCTCCCTACTCCTAAAAAAAAAAAAAAAAGAACCACACTATTTTATTACACTGTGAGTGTACTAAGACTATTGGAAAGTTGAAGTGGGAGTAGGGGTACAACACTGGAGAACCTTTGGGGGATAGGGAAAGGATTTCCTTATGTTTATGACTAGTAATATTCTGTCGTGTGTACAGTTACCACTGTTTCTTTTTCTGTCCATCCATCCATCAGTGGACCTGTAGATTGTTTCTATCTCTTGGTTATTGTAAGTAAGGCCACTATAATTATGACAGTGTGCATATCTTTTTGGGATCTTATTTTCAGTTCTTTTTGGAGAAAGAAGTGGACTTTCAGGAACATATGGTAGTTCTAGTTTTGATTTTTTTTAGGAACTTTGTACTGCTTTTCATGGTGGCTGCATCATGATACATTCCCTCAGTTGTTAAAATTTCTGCACATTCTTGTCAGCCCTTGTTATTTTCTATTTTCTTTCTTTTTTTTTTAATGATCATCTTGCCAGGTATAAAGTGATATCTTAATGTGGTTTTAAGTTGCATTTCCCTATGATTAGTGCTGAATGAGTGCTTTTTCATATACTCATTGGCCATTTGTATATCTTCTTTGGAGAAATATTTATTTAAGCTTTCCTCATTTTTAAATTGTCTTTTATTGCTATTGACTTGTAGATGTTATTTATATATTTTAAAGGTTAACCCCTGTTTCAGATGTGTACTTTGCAAATATTTTCTTCCATTCTGGAGGTTGCGTTTTTACTTTGTTGTTTTCTTTGCTGTGTGGAAGCTTTTGTAGTTTGATATCTTACTTATTTTTGATTTTGTTACCTGCATTTTTGGGGTCATGACTAAGAAGTCACTACGAAGACAGTATTATGAAGCTTGTCCCTATGTTTCTTCTAGGATTTTTATAATTTCAGATCTTATGTTTAAGTCTAATCCATTTTGAGTTATTTTTTATGTATGGCATAAGATAAGTACTTGGGTTTATTCTTTTGCATGAGGGTATCTAGTTTTCACAATGCCCTTTGTTGAAGTCCTTTCCCTGTTTTTTTAGTCTTGGTACTCATATCGAAGATCATATACTTCCATTTCTTTAGGATTGGTTTCTTTGGGGTATGTTTCCCTGTTTCTTTATGTGTCTCATAACTTTGTGTTGGGAAGTACATACTTGAAAAAAAAAACAGCACCTCTCCAGTCTTGATGGAATAGCTTTGTACAGGGAAGACTCTGACCAGTCAGCTTGAATAAGATACTGGGGTTTTTGGAACCCTAAAAGAGGTGTAACTTCTTACAGGGGCTTGTCAGTTTCTTTTTCAGGAGTTGGGAATCTGCTTGCCCTTGGAGTCTGCAATAATGCCCTTCTCTAACAGCGAGCTGCTCTGTCTCCCCCTTCCTCAGCAGCCAGTTGGCCATCCAAAGTATGCAGGCTCCTTGTCAGCACCCCAGTTCAGGCCTTCTGGCAATCCTATAAAGAGCCAGACTGTAAGATGCACATTTCATTCCTCTGCCTTCCTCCTGAAGGAAAACCTCAGTTATGTGCCTTATCTGGATCATGCTAAGCTCTGCTAGTCACAGCAGACAGCCCCACTCTTAGTTTTCAGCAACTCCTGGGCATCCAGATTACGGCAGTTCTGTCCACTGCTCCTAGAAAAGTGTGACAAAAACCAGTGCCGGTGGGTTGTGGTGCAGGGAGTTGAGCCGCTGCTTGGGATGCTCGCATCCCATATAGAGTACTAGTTCAAGTCCTGGCCGCTCCACTTTGGGTCCAGCTTCCCAGTCTGTAGTTTATATTTTCATCTTCTTAAGGGTCTTTTACACAGAAAGTTTTTCATTTTGTTGGGATATTATTTATTTATTTTTGTTTTTATAAATGTGCTTTTAGTGTCAAATCTAAGAATTCTTTGCCTAGTCCTGGATCCCAAATAGGCTCTGTTTTTTTTTCCCCCTAGTAATTTTATATTTTGTGTTTAAGTTACAGCTCCTTTTTGAGATAATAGTTGTATAAAATGTGAGACTTAGGTTGAATTCACTTTTTTTTTTTTGCTTGTGAAAATCCATCTGCTTCAGGAACACATGTTGAAAAGGCTGTCTTTCCTCCATTGAATTAGTTTGCTTTTTCCAGAAATCACCTGCCATATTCATATGGGTTTAATTCTGAGTTCTCTATTCCTTACCACTGATCTATGTGATTAGCATTTTTGCCAAAACCAGTTTTGATTCCCATAGCTGTATGATGAGTCTTTTTTTATTTTTAAAGATTTTATTTATTTATTTGAGAGGCAGAATTACAGAGAGAGGGACAGGTAGAGAGAAAGGTCTTCCATCTGCTAATTCACTCCCATAATGGCTGCAGTGGCCAGAGCTGTATCAGTCTGAAGCCAGGAGCCTTTTCAAAGTCTCCCACATGGGTGCAGGGGTGCAGAGGCCCAAGCACTTGGGCCATCCTCTGCTGCTTTCCCAGGCACATTAGCAGGGAGCTGGATCAGAAGTGGAGCAGCTAGAACATGAATCAGCGCCCATATAGAATGCTGGCACCACAGATGGAAGCTTAGCCTTTGTGGCCACAGTGCCAGCCCCATGATGAGTCTTGAAACTGGAGAAATGATGCTGCTCACTTTGTTCTTTGTTCAAAATTATTTTGGTTATTCTTCCTCTGCTGTTCCACATAAATTTTAAAGTAATTTTGTCCCTACAAAAAATATTCTGGGAGTTTGATAGGTATTGTGTTAAAATTATGTATCCGTTTGGGGAGAGTTGACATCTGCTTTTTTTTTTTTAAAGAAAGATTTATTTATTTATTTGAAAGGCAGAGTTAGAAAGAGGCAGAGGCAGAGAGAGAGAGAAAGAGTTCTTCCTTCTGCTGGTTCACTCCCCAAATGGCAGCAAAGGTCAAAGCTGGACTGATCCAAAGCCAGGAGCCAGGAGCTTCTTTCTGATCTCCCAGGAGGGCTCACCGACCCAAGGACCTGGGCCATCCTCTACTGCTTTGCCAGGCCACAGCAGAGAGCTGGATCAGAAGTGGAGCAGCCTGGACCCAAACCAGTGCCCACAAGGGATGCTGGTACTGGAGACGACAGCTTTACCCACTAAGCCACAGCATTGGCCACGACATCTTCTGTTGCCAGCTTTTCCTTGCTGCTGTGTGTTTTGTCACATTTTCCTGTTTCTTTGCGTGTTCCAAAATGGTATGTTGGAGACTGGACATTTTGGGTAATATGTTCTAACAGCTCTGGATACTGATTCCTTCCCATCTTCTGGGCTTATCTTTGTGGTTTATTTGGCTACACTGCTTTGTGAATTTTTTTTTGTTTGTTTTACAGTGTGAAGCCTCTGATATTGCTTCCAGAGGGCACACTCCTTTTATTATTTATTTATTTTTAATTTGTTTGAGAGAGAGACACAGAGAGGGAAACAGACAGAAAGCAGGTTCCCATCCACTGGTTCATTTTCCAGATGCCACTGTGGCTGGAATGGGGTTGAGGCAAAGCGAGGACCTGGGAATCCAATCTAGGTTTTCACGTGGATGGCAGGGACTTCACAACCTGGGACACCACCTGCTGTTCCCCAGGGTGTGCATTAGCAGGTAGTTGGAACCAGGACTCTGATACGGAGTGCGAGTGTCCCAAACATTGTCTTAACCACAGTGCCACATGCCTGGCTCATGTTGCATTTTTGAGCATGCTCATCACTGGGGATGACAGTGGGTTTAGTAGGGCTCTCGATTACTGTCTGTTTCTGATCTCTGCTAAACTTTCTGCTCCTGTTATTATCACACTCAGCAGGCTCCATTAATTGCTGACCAATTGCTCTCTTGTTTTTATGAGACAGTCTGATAGAATTAAGTGGCTGTTGAGGTTGTTTCTTTGTGGTTTATTCTGACCCCAAGAAAACTAGCTGGTTTATGCTGTAGCTTATTGTTTCCATGAAATTATTAGGTTCCTGTGGATTACTTACTACCAAATTCTTCATGTTTCCAGGAGTGCCCTCAGGCTTGAACTTGCCCACATTCTGTGTCAAATGAACCCAGTGTCCTTTGGATGGTTTTTATGGATGAATGGTCTGTTCCTCTGGAGAAATGGAGATTTAGCATAGTGGCCCACTGCCCTTGATGACACTCCTTCCTGTTTTATGAGCATGAGCTTCGTTGGTGAGGTAGTCTTTGCTGTTCTTGGTTTAGCTTTTCTGTTGTGAAACCACATTCCCCAGGAACCATACAGCAGGATTTGGTGTCTTCAGCTTTGAGATGGGAAAAGTGAGAAATTTGGCCACTACTGTTTCCAGTGAAATTTCATATTCCTTGATGGCAGGTTGAAGAAACAGAGAGCTTCATCTTTTTAGCCACCGTAGGGATGAAATTGGCTAGCTTTATTAATAATGTTCCTTCCATTTAAGCTGCAACTGGTCTGAATGGGATCCTTCAGTAAACAAGGTGAATGGCTTAATCAGGGATTCCTCATGTTGGAGCTTCTGTTGAAAAGTTCTTGAATTCTTTGGAACACCTTTTGTAGCTCCCCTGTCTAGCACAGTGTGTGTCAGGGCCTTTTAAAGCTTCATACAAAGGCTTGGAATCCAAATCCTGGAATCCATATTCCACAGAATCCTGCCATTCCCAGATATGTTCTTACCAGCTTTTTAGTCTGTGGTGAGCCTATACATAGAATAGCTTCTTTCCTCTTGACTGAAAGAACATGCTTTCCTGGGGTTAGAATACATTCCAAGTAATTACCTCTTATTTAGAAACCTGAGCTTTTGTTGGGGAAATTCTGCATCCTCACTTTCCCAGATTCTGGGTTTAATGGATGCAGAAGAAATTAACCTTCAGGTAAAGGCTTAACACACAATAAAATGCATTGAAACAACTGTCTCATTAGTAGTCCTTGAGGCCTTTAACCATTCTGTACTTTCCATTTGGCCTTAAAGCATATGAGATAGGAATATCACAGGGAGACATGTATCCAAGAGTCCATGTTTGAGACACTTAATTAACTTTAAAGAAATACCTATGAATAGCAAATCCCTTACAAGCATTTAGACATAACTAAAACTTATGCGACATAATATCTGTTACTTAGCACCCTAAAACAAAGCGGCGGCCATTGGAGGGTGAACCAACGGCAAAGGAAGACCTTTCTCTCTCTGTCTCTCTCTCTCACTGTCCACTCTGCCTGTCAAAAAAATAAATAAAAATCCTCATTTAAAAAAAAAAACAAATCTTTGAGAACATGTTTTACCATTAATTGTAATACTGTAACACTTTTAGGACAAAGGTCCTGCATGGGAAGTTAGTACACAGTGACTCCTGTTGTTAATTTAGCAATTAACACTCATATATATGATGTCAGTGATCACCCAAGGCTCTTGACATGAATTGCCTAGACTATGGAAGCCTTTTGAATCCACAAACTACATCAGTACTTAGACAAGGCCATAAGTAAAGTGGAAGTTCTCTTGCCCTTTCAGAGAAAAGTACATCCTTCTTTGATGACCACATCTTTCCACTGGTTTCTCACCTATAGAGGTCCTTCATGTAGGAATACTTTTTATACTGATGACCTGGTTTTCTATGCCTGCAATGCTCTCGTTTGCTTTT
This sequence comes from Oryctolagus cuniculus, assembly GCF_051225735.1. Taxonomy (NCBI): domain Eukaryota; kingdom Metazoa; phylum Chordata; class Mammalia; order Lagomorpha; family Leporidae; genus Oryctolagus; species Oryctolagus cuniculus. Next base: position 99,707,708 of record NC_142872.1, on the reverse strand, counting down.
CAGCCAGATCAAAATGCCTTTAGGCCTGACTCTGAGGTCAGATTGTTGCTTAAAGCAGTTACCATTCTATGAGTCTGCTCTGTGGACTGCTTTCCATGTTGGAGCGTTTATTTCTCTTTAATCATATCTATTATTATTATTATTATTAAACACTTAATCCTATCTATAAGATCACCTTAACACTTAATATGCTATTTTTACCATCCAACTCAAGGGGATTTGGGATCCCATGGCAAGTTTTTAAATTGTACCCTTAGAGGCAAGTCTGTAGGAATGTATATACAACTATACAGCTTTACAGTTTCTTTGTAGGACTTGAGAAGATAAAAACAGAGTTCTTTGTGAGCTTAATTATCCTTAAGCATGTGACTTAGATACTTTACATTAGCCACAATCTTGACACCTTAGAGTCTCCATTTGTTTACCAAATGGGGTCCATTATTTTACTAGCCCACTGGATTTTTTAAAAAATTTTTCTCCTTTTTATCATTATTATTAGTCTGAGAAATGCCATCCTAGACTGCCAGTCACTCCTGGGGTTTCGAATCTCAGGAGGTCAAAAGAATACCACCTGGTCCGAGATGAAATCTCAGAAGTCCTACCATACCTGAGACACTGAACCTCACAGGCTAAGAGAGTCAGTGTAAAGTCAAAACAACTATTCAAAATTAAAAAAATTAATCAAAATCAGTATTAAGGCTGTAATCAGCGTGCAACCAAAATAATAAGCTAAAGTAAAATCCCAGCATTAAAGCTGAACAGTGTGAAGCCAAAACAAAAAGCTAAAATAATAAACTAGTGTTAAAGCCAAAATAACAAACTATAATTTTAAAAAGAACCCATGATTAAAGTCACTGTTTGGCCGGTGCCGCGGCTCACTAGGCTAATCCTCCGCCTAGCGGCGCCAGCACACCGGGTTCTAGTCCCGGTTGGGGCGCCAGATTCTGTCCCACTTGCCCCTCTTCCATGCCAGCTCTATGCTACGGCCCAGGCGTGCAGTGGAGGATGGCCCAAGTCCTTGGGTCCTGCACCCCATGGGAGACCAGGAGAAGCACCTGGCTTCTGCCTTCAGATCAGTGCGGTGCGCCGGCCGTAGTGCGCCGGCCGCGGTGGCCATTGGAGGGTGAACCAACGGCAAAGGAAGACCTTTCTCTTTGTCTCTCTCTCTCTCTCGCTGTCCACTCTGCCTGTAAAACAAAACAAAACAAAACAAAAAAGTCACTGTTTATCAGGCATGTGGAAGACCATGGGGCCACCAACTTGGGGTAGAGTCTGTCGCCCATCTTCCTGTAAGGGTGGAAGGTACCATGGGGGCCACCATCTTGGTGACCTTGTATCCTTCATGGGGGCTGACTCTTGGCAACTTTGTGTTTTTGATGGAGGCCGCCATCTTGGGATGGAATTTCCACCCCCACAACAGGAGGTGCTCTGGCAAGTTTAATGCTCTGCCTTCCTGATGCTATTAGGTTACTAGGCAACCAAACCAGCTCCCCAGCCAGAAGCTACCAATTGAAAGTACACCTGATTTGCAAATCAAAGATACCAGGCAAACCAGAATTTTCAGTACTGTTTAAACCCATCCATAAAACAAAAAAATTTGTAAGTTTTAAAACACATTAAGAATAATTTGGGGGCCAATGCCACGGCTCACTTGGTTAATCCTCCACCTGCGGCGCCGGCACCCCGGGTTCTAGTCCCGGTTGGGGCACCAGATTCTGTCCCGGTTGCTTCACTTCCAGTCCAGCTCTCTGCTGTGGCCCAGGAAGGCAGTGGAGGATGGCCCAAGTGCTTGGGCCCTGCACCCGTATGGGAGACCAGGAAGAAGCACCTGGCTCCTGGCTTCGGATTGGTGTAGCACGCTGGCCGCAGTGCACCAGCCATAGTGGCCATTTGTGGGGTGAACCAATGGAAGGAAGATCTTTATCTCTGTTTCTCTCTTTCTCACTGTCTAACTCTGACTGTCCAAAAAAAAAGAATAATTTGGAAATCTGTATCTCGATGGACTTTCACAAACTGGCTCTCTGTGAAAATCTTTCTGGCACCATTTTGCCCAAACTTTATTAGCACTAATATCACAATAACAGTGAGAAACAATGAAAGGAAAAACCAATCTTTGCATTTCCCAAAAACTACAAGCACTAAGAGAAACCAAAAAGCCACCTAAGCTCTGTAGCAAAAATGCTGAGCATTCGCTAAAGGGGCAAAACTGCATGTTGTTTTGAATGAAAGGGCTGGCCAGAGCTGCAGGCAGGCAGAGCCACTTGGGGCAGCCGCTCCAACTCTGGCAGCCATTGGAGCTGAGCACAGGCCTCCTGCCAGAGACAAAAGAGGATAGCAGGGCCCACCCATCCTGTGCACTCTGCCCAGCACCCACTGGTGGGGACCCTGAGCTCTGAGTGGTGCTGCGCGGTATGTGCAGAGGCGCAGCAGGAAGTTGGTCCCACATGGTGTTTGTGCCACAGGCGACAGTGGTGGCTGCTGTGGGAGAGGCTGAGTGTGCACACAAAGGCGGCAGGGATGCCAGGGGCTGCTACCTGCTGCTGTGACAATGGCAGCAATGAGAACAAGTGCACACTGTTTCTCTGTGGCTGCAGGAGGGCCCCAGTGCACGTGCGTGGAGGTGGCGGGGATGCCAGGGACCTCTGCTGAGACAACAGCAGCAGTGGGAGGCGGAAGCAATGGCGGCAGCTGCTGGGCTCCTGGGTCTTGCTGGGGCAGCTCCTCCTGTCTGCTGATCTGTCGCCTCTGTGTCAGCCTCTGCCTCTCCCTCAAAAGCACACTGCGGCAGCACCTGCTGCAAGGCCAGAGGCGAGTATGCCCCGCCTGAGCAGGCCAGTGGCGTCAGCAGGAGGTGTGCCGAGCGCAGGCCACAGGCGGCGGTGGGGACAGCATCAGCAACTCTGGGTCCCATCTCGTTGGTGTCCACCTCCTCCCCTCTTGCAGGAGCTCACCCACCATGGCAGCAGGGGCTGAGCACGGCTGTGGTGGCAGTGTTGAGTGGGGAGTGAGGTGCGCAGCACTGGTGGCAGCGGTACCTGGTGGCACCCCGTCTGTTCCGGAGTCAGAAACCACCTCCTGCCAAGCTGCGCTGAGCCTGCCCGGCCATGATAGGCCACTCAGTGCTACAACCTGGTTCCTCATTTTGAGGGAAGCTGCAAATCCTGAGAGGAGGGGGATGTGGAGCAAAAAGATAAGCAGAGTCAGAAGCCATTGCTTACTATGTTGCTGCATTTTAAATCCATTAAGCAAATATTAATACATGGTCCCTTCATTTGGGGTCCCTTTGTGGTTGCCAATTGAAAGTGGAGGCCTTCACTCAAAATTTTATTAATTATTTTAAGATTAATATTTTCAAGGGTTCTTGCCATATATTTAGATACAAATTCTAAATATTGGCTGCTTATAAATAGACAACATGGTAAGTTTTTAGGATTTATTCAGTGAGAGAAATACACATGAACATGAAGGCTTTATTTAGGGGAGAAAGAACTCTAGAAACATAAGGTGGGTCCATACCAGGCAGAAAGCAGGCTGGGAGCCATGTGGAGCAAGTGTGCAGTTAGGTTCAGCCACAGGTAGCTTAGCTTGGGCAGGAAAGCAGAGAGCAGGCGCCAGAGACTGCATGCCTGGAGGCATGGAACAACAAAGGCAGGGCCCACCATGCTCCAGGCCTTTTATTCACTTCCAAAGGTTACATAGTCTGGCAGGTGGGCATACAGGTGAGGTCAGGGAGGGGCAGGGTGAAGACAAGTTCTCCAGCTCACAAATCTAATCAGTTTAATCCTATTTGCCTGCCTATATCAGGGCAGAGGGAGGAGGTTGTAGTTCAAATGCTAGAGGTCCTCACCAAGAGTAATTAGGGTTTCTTGAGTAGATATGCAATGCCTTCTGATGTGAAATGTAAAGCTAGACTAACTCTTGTCAGTTAAGGGTACAGTACTCCACAATACTGCTCTAACTTTGATACCAGCTGCAAGCTGGAAGTTTCCAGAGCCACCCTCATTTGTCCTTCTTTGATTTACTTTTTCTTTCCCCATTTGAAAGGCAGAGGAATAGAAGGAGGGAGAGGAAGGGGAAGGAGAGGAGATAGTGAGGGAGAGAAATCTTCCATCTGCTTGTTCACTTTCCAAATAGCCACAATAGCCAGGTCTGGGCCAGGCTTGCAGCCAGGAGCCAGGAACTCTGTTTCACCTCTCTCACATGTATGAAGGGGCCCAAATACTTGGCTAATCCTCCACTGCTTTTCCAGGTGCATTAGCAGGAAGCTGGACTGGAAGTAGGGCAGCAGGTACTGGAACTGGCCCTCTGATATAGGATGCCAGCATCCCAAGCAGTGGCTTAACCCACTGTACTACAGTGCTGTCCCGTCACCCTCACTTCTGAACAGCTGGCTACAAATTGTGGGTTCCTGCTAACCCATGAGGTTTGAGAGTTTTCCACAATGACTCACAACTCTCAAAAGTGTTATACTCAAAATTACAGGTTTACAACAAACAGGATACAAGTCAGAAGCAGCCAAAAGAAGAGACAGGTAGACTGAGATCAGAGGTGGTGCAGATGTGAATCTTCTTGGGTCTGCTTCCTTTGGATTCAGGGCATATTCTCTTGCTGGCACATGGATGTGAACACTGTAATGATGCACAGAGTAATGCTAGCTAGAGAAGCTCACTTCTGCTTCTAGAGTTGTCAGAGTCTTTATTGAAGTTTCATTGTGTTGGCATCATTGACTAAATAATTGGCCATGAAATTGATACCATTCTAAAGCTGTTGGAGATCAGGCTGCCTTCATGTGCATGTGGCTCCAGACCTTAACCCTCCAGTCGTTTGCTTGGTCTTTCTGACACAGCATGCTCCCACCTTGAGTCATCTCATTGCCATAAACTATCCAGGAGCTCTTCACTTTGTTAGCATATCTGCCGTGGTCCACGTAGTCCACCAGAAATAACAGACATTTTTGTTACTCGGGAAATTTCGAGGATTTAGATAACTCTCTCTAAAACTTGGGACAAATGCCCTTAGCACACTTACTGACATTTGAATTTTTTTAAAATTTTTTATTTAGTAAATATAAATTTTCAAAGTACAGTTAACGGATTACAATGGCTTCCCCCTCCCATAATTTCCCTCCCACTCACACCCCTCCCATCTCTCGCTCCCTCTCCCATTCCATTCACATCAAGATTCATTTTCAATTATCTTTATATACAGAAGATCGATTTAGTATATATTAAGATTTCATCAGTTTGCACCCACACAGAAACACAAAGTATAAAATACTGTTTCAGTACTAGTTATAGCATTACTTCACATTGGACAACATACTAAGGATAGATCCCACATGAGAAGTAGGTACACAGTGACTCCTGTTGTTGACTTAACAATTTGACACTCTTATTTATGGCATCAGTAATCTCCCTAGGCTCTAGTCATGAGTTGCCAAGGCTATGGAAGCCTTTTGAGTTCGCCAACTTCGATTTTATTCCTACAGGGTCATAGTCAAAGTGGAAGTTCTCTCCTCCCTTCAGAGAAAGGTACTTCCTTCTTTGATGGCCCCATTCTTTCCACTGGGATCTCACTCACAGAGATCTTCCATTTAGGTCTTCCTTTTTTTTTTCCAGGGTTTCTTGGCTTTCCATGCCTAAAATACTCTCATGGGCTCTTCAGCCAGATCCGAATGCCTTAAGGGCTAATTTTTGCCAGTTATGATTGTTGGGGAGTCCACGGATCTCTTCATCTCGTTATTTGGAAGTAGAACTCTTTGCTTTCTGTTGATTAATATGTTCTTTTTTTTTTTTTCTTTTTTTTAAACTTTTATTTAATGCATATAATTTTCCAAAGTACGACTTATGGATTACAATGGCTTCCCCCCCATACCGTCCCTCCCACCCACAACCCTCCCCTTTCCCACTCCCTCTCCCCTTCCATTCACATCATGATTCATTTTCGATTATCTTAATATACAGAAGATCAGCTTAGTATACAGATTAATATGTTCTTGACATGTCCCTCCGCCCCGTCCCTTCCTTTTTAACTTGCCTCTATCATATTTGACATGAGCTTCTCATGGGCAGTATTTTTTATTCCACTCTGTCATTCTCCTTTATATTTAGATCATGTATACTTAATGTAATTATTGATATGTTAGGGTTTAAATCTGTTATTCTAAATTTATTTTTTTTCTTTTATTCTTTTTTTTCTTTCTCCCCCCTTCCTCTGGGTTACTTGACCACTTTTAATATTTCATTTAGATTATCTAGAGTGTTTTCAAGTATGTCCTACTGTATGGCATTTTTAGTGGTGACCTTATGTTTCATAGTAGTGTCCTCTCATGCACAGGGGATACATTCCAAGACCCTCAGTGGGTTCCTGAAACTACAGGCGGTACCAGGTCCTATCTGTTTTATCCTGTATGACCTGCAGCATCGTCACGTAGTGCCAGAGTTTGTATGCCCTGCTGCCTCCTTTGCATGACTACTCTTGCACTTGGGGCCATTAGAAGTAAAGCAAGGGTTAGATGAACACAGGTACTGTAAACCCATAGCCACTGATCTGAAGACAGAGCCAGCTACTAGGTGAGGAGCAGCAGATGACATGTTCAGTGCAGCCATGCTGAATAAGGAGATGACTCCTGTCTGTGGCAGGATAGCATGGGACATTGCAAGCTATCATCACTACTCAGAACAGAACATGATTTAAATTGTAGAAATTGTTGATTTCTGGAATTTTGGGACTCCAGGTGACTGAAACCATGGAAAGTAAAAACTGGGTGAGGAGAGTACTGAATGTATGTAATTTGTCAGTTTACTGATACTGTTGTTTTCCAAGTTTGATGTGTAGAAACCTTCCCTCCCTTCGTGTCCTTCTTCCCCGCTCACTGAGAATATAATTGTCTAAGTGGTTTTATACATTTAGAACCACATCACGGCCGGCGCCGCGGCTCACTAGGCTAATCCTCCGCCTTGCGGCGCCGGCACACCAGGTTCTAGTCCCAGTCAGGGCGCCGGATTCTGTCCCGGTTGCCCCTCTTCCAGGCCAGCTCTCTGCTGTGGCCCGGGAAGGCAGTGGAGGATGACCCAAGTGCTTGGGCCCTGTAGTCCATGGGAGACCAAGAGAAGCACCTGGCTCCTGCCATCAGATCAGCGTGGTGCGGCAGCCGCAGCGCGCTAGCTGCGGCGGCCATTGGAGGGTGAACCAACGGCAAAAGGAAGACCTTTCTCTCTGTCTCTCTCTCTCACTGTCCACTCTGCCTGTCAAAATAAATAAATAAATAAATAAATAAATAAATAAAAATAAAAATAAAAATAAAAAAAACCACATCACACACCAGCATAATTATTGCTTTATCTGAAAAACAACAGTTAGAGAAAAAAATCAAGAGATGAGAGGAATACTGTTGTATTTGCCCATATTTTTTGCTTACATTTTTTCTTTCTGATGTTCCATGGATTCTTCTTGCTTTTATTTGCTTTCTGCTTAAGAAACTTGATTTAGCCATTCTATTAACATGTGCCTGTTGGAGGAAATTTTCATTTTCCCCCCACCTGAGGATGTCGGGATATCCCTTTCCTTCCTCATGTGTTTTTGCTGAATATAGGATTCTTGGTTGAGGGTCCTTTTCTTTGTCAGCACTTTATAAATACTGTGCTACTCCCTTTCGGCCTCTGTGGTTTGTGATGAGAAATCTTCTGTCATTCGAAATAGTCATTCCCCTAAGGTTAGGTTTTGTTTTTCTCTGACTTCTTTGAAGACTTTTTTTCTTTGTCTTTCATTTTCAGAAGTTTAATTATGATGTCTTGGTGTGGATTTCTTAGTGTTTATCCTACTTGGGATTTTACTCAGCATTTTAAATCTGAAGGTTTATGCCTCTTACCAGTTTGAGTTTTTGGCCATTGTTTCTTTGAATATTTTTCAGCCCCACCCACTCTGTCCTTTCCAAGAACAGAGGTGTCAGATCTTTTGTCCCAACTGGTCCTTGAGGCTCTCCTCAATTTTTTTCTGCCATCTTTTTCTTCTGTGTTCTAACAGTGATTTCTGTCTCTAACTTCTAGTTTGCTGGTACTTTCCTCTTTCTTCCACTCTGCAGCTGAAATCTGTTCACTGTGCCTTTTATTTTGGTTGTATATTTTAGTTCTAAAGTTGGTTCTTTTTATCTTCTGTTTCTTTTCTGAGATTTTCTATTTGCTGAGCCTTTCTCTTTTTTAGCCATTGAGAGCGTGTTTGTACTTGCTCACGAAGCATTTTTATCATGGCTGCTTTATAAAACTTTTGTTTGATTTTCCTAACGTTTCTATCTAGCTCACTATTAGCATCTTTTAAATGTTTTTTTCCCCTCATTCAGTTGAGGTACTTATGGTTCTTATATATAACTGGTGATTTTTTTAATTGAAACTTAGACATGCTCATATTTAAGACCTTGTATCTGTTTTTTGTTGTTATTGTTTGTTTGGAGTGTGTGTCTGTGTCTGTGTGAGAGAGACAGAGAGAGGGAGACTGCTCTGGCAGGTTACGTGAGGGGTGCCACATTATTTCTGCTAGCTGGAAGTACAAATCTATTACCCTGTTCTGCCTCCATTGGCACCCCAGGTCAGGGGCTCCTTGTTACTGCTGGAGGCAGTGAGAAGTCTGAGCCCAAGGGGTCTGCACTGATACCACAGTGGGATGACCTCATTCCTGCTAGTCCCTGGCTTTCCTTGGTTCCTGACCTGACAACCCTGTAGCCAGAGGGGCCTGTAGTTACTGCCAGGTGGGGGGAGGTCCAGGTCTCCCAGGTGGTCTCCACTGGCACCATGGGGGCAGAGAAGAAAGGCTCAGCTCCCTGCTAGGCCTTTTCTGACACAGCCACGGCTATATCACGGAAACTGGGGAGCTTGTTACAGCTATAATTAGGAGGGGGGAGTCCTCACTCTATTTTGCTGCCATGGATAAGAGTTTTCTGTTTGTCTATAAATTTTCTGTCTTGCTCGGTTGCTCCTTTCCTGTTCTTAAGAATATGTATTTGTTATTTTCACAAGGTAATTTTAAAAATTGGTAATACTTAATATTTAACTAACCAGCTGTATAGCCAGATGCCTGGTAGTGATCTCAACACCTGCCACTTTCTGGCTGTGACTTTGAGCAAGCCCTGTAACCACTTTGTGTATCAGAGCCTGCAGAGGTGAAGTGGAGACAGTCATGGTCCCTACCATCATAGCCAACATAGGCAAAGCATTCGAAGCAAGCTAGAGATCTCATGAGGACTGAGTCCGCTACAGTTGTCCTTGCTATCCCTGCTTTGTGAGTTGTTTGAGGGTATGGACTACGAGGAGATACTTGGGATCCTGGGAAGTAAATACGGTGGTGCTGTGTCTGTGCTCTGGGGTGCTCTCTTGTCTGTTTCAGTGTGCATTTCTTCCTGCTGAGGGAGCAGGTGCTGGGTCACATGGTACTCAGGGCATCCATTTCAGTCTTAGGGAAGTAGTCACTAATGGAGTTTTTCCATGAAGAAAGATAACCAGAGAGCAGTCTTTATTTTTCAAGCCACAGTGTTAGCCCATTTACATCAACTAATAATGGATAGTGCCCCAAGCTAGTAAGCTGCTCTCAAACTTCATTTTCACCACAGCAGCTTTGTCTTACTCGGTGGCAATACTCATAGTTCTGTTCTGCCTTTACCGAGAAATGTTGAACCTTGGAAACATTTCTCCCAAGTAAGCCAACTAAGTGAAACCTTTATTGTTAAAATAAATGGTGTGTGCGCTTCTTGGGAATGCCTGAACTTCCCAATTACCCACCTACTCTATTATTAGTCTGAGTCACGTACGAGGTTTTCTGCTCTTGTACATTCTAATCATTTCATACAGTTTTTCCTCATTTTTGACTTGTAATTATGTCTTCTATTCGAAAATTGCTCCTACCCATAGAACTATGCTTCATACGACCTAAGTGTTTTGCAGGGTTGGGGAGAGGGGTTGTTGATCCCTTTTCATTTCTGATATAAACTTTAGATTGTCTCTCCAGAAAGTTACGCATCACTGTGTGTAGCCAAAAGGTACAGTTTATTACTCTCCTAACACCCACTCACAGATTCTTTAGGGGCCCTTGGATCCCTATTAAAAACCCTGTGCCAGAGCTTTCTTTTATTCATCACTCATTTTGGACTCCAGAATTTTCTTATTAAAGAAAATTTCTAATAAAAATTAATGTAAGGTAAAAAGAAAAAGGAATTGTGAATTTAGTCACCAGTCCACGTTCCTAGCCTTCGTCATCATATACTTTTCACTTTCCTCTTTTAAAGAAAAGCTAACATTTCAGCCTGGGATTTGAAAATTGTCACTAAAACCTCTAGCTAATGTATATGTGTGTTCACCTTCCCTTTCCTGCCCCTACTGTCTCTGTGAGGTGTGCGGGGCTCTGTGTCACCACCTCCAGTCAGGCTTGTGTCCTGGAGTTGCACCTTTTGTGGGTCTTTCTCATAGAACTGCTCACCAAAAGCCTGAACTCTCTTGTTGAAAACTTCTTTCTCAGTAATTTTATTCATAAGTAGTCACCAAATTAACAATGCCTCACCTACATCATTATGTTAAATGTAAGGAGTAAAAAGGAGTAATAAAATCCCCAAATTAACAAAATCAGTGCTTTCCTATAACTCCGACAGCAAGAACAAGGTTAATTTTCACTATTGATGTCAGTGAAGCTCTTTGAGCATGCTTTCTTCATTTGTTCAATAATGACTCTCTAATTTTCTTTTTCTTTTTGATTTTACCTTTCAAGGTGACTCTGGAGTTCGCCTTAAAAAACAAAACTGCTGACAAATGATTTATGTTTAATTTTTGTCACTGTTTTGCTCTTACTCAACATGTTTCTTTTTTTTAATTTTTCACAAGACTTTCCTTCAAGTTTGGCAGTGTTGATTTTTTGACTGTGGTCTACATTTGGCTTGAAAATTAGGCAGCACCAAGGATGTTTTCAGTGAGTTTTGTGGAAAAGAAGCGGTTGGTCCTACACAAATCCTGACTCTTCCTTGGGCTCTCAACAGCAGGCAGCAGAAGGGGTGGGTTCTGTAGCTCACATCAGCCTGGTGGCTAAAAATGCTGCTAAGGACGGACCCTGCCTGTTCCTGGCCTCCACAGGCACCGCTGTGATGGTGCAGTGCACTCCTCTTTGCGTCATGTGTACCTGCTACTAATACATGACCTCAGGCTTCTCTGGGAAGGAGCAGGGTCACAGGTGTGAGGCTACCAGGTTCTGCTGTACTCTCAGGTGGACAAACGTTGAGCAGCTGGGCCCATCTACTAGGGGAGAGTTCCAGAAATCACTGGCCTAACCGTGATTTCCTGTCCTTGGTGGTTTTTTTTTGTTTTTACTTTAAAAGTGCACTAATGATAGATTCATGAGAAGTTGCAAAAATGATACAGAGAGCTTCCCTGTACCTAGAACTCAGCCTCTCCTACCTAAAGTTTATTACATTATCAAAACCATATAATTAATTAGACTACAGACTGTACCTGGATTCTACCGATTTTCATATAAATAGTTTTTTAAAAGAAACTTTCTATTATTGTTCATACTTTTTTTTGCATTTCCTATTTTAAACTGTCTATTTCAAGTTTTTAAGAATTTTTAATTATAATTTTTTGTTGTAAAACATCCACTGTGGCAGAAGGGGACCTTAGTATTACCAGGTATTGAAGTATTTTTGAATAAATTCAGAGTCCAACATTGTAGCAAAAATTCAGGCTGATTTATGGTGACATAAAGAAGTTTTTTCAAAATTTTGATGTAAAAACTGACAAATTCACTCTAGGAAGAAATAGCAATTTGGACCAATGTGGTAGCATCATCTCTCTTTCTGTATTGGCTTGCCCTACTGTTCCGATACTTCCAACACCACTTGCATAACATATATTTATTATTTATTTACATAAACATTTATGTTCTGCCACCCTTATGAAAGATATCATGACATGAGTGAACATTAAAAGGCAAAGTGCTCCTGAATTTGCTTATCTATTCATGATTGGACCTTTTTAAGGGAATCTCCAATCAGGACTTCTTATACGGTTCTTCAGCGAACACTGGAGGTCTTTGAAGATATTCCTGGAAGCTTTGTATGCCAGATGGGTCACAAACTCATTTGAGAGAAGCACAGATCTATTGAGCGAAAATACGTCGCAAGAGTCCAGTAGCCTGGCATTTCCTGTTTGGTGAGATGTGTTAGACTGTGGCAACTTTAGATGTTTAAAATGCTCATATATTTTAGTGAAGGCCATCACTGGAACATCTAGGGACAGCCATGACAACATGCGTCAACCATGGAGCCAGTTTGCCCCAGGCACATTTGGAGCTGGCTGGATGGACACCCATTCTTTCAAGAGGCTGCTTCATGTGATGGTTAGGTATCTTGGCTCCAGAGACAGACTGCCAGTGGTTCAGTTCTAGTGTTGCAACTTATTTCTTACCCTCTGCAGGCTTCAGTAATGCCCATTTGATATGGTTATTGTGGGAATTATGTAAGATAATGAAGTAGAATGCTAGAACAATGTCCGTGCTTTAGCTACAATGTAGCTGTGTATGGTGGTTACAAACCTACAGTTCCCAGGTGGAAACAGCAAAGGCAAAATCCAGGACAAAAGATAAGTGATGGGAGAAGGAGTTCAGGACCTTTTCAGATAAAAGGTGAATACAAATGTATGTAACCAGCGGAGTGAAGAGAATACAGTGCTTGAAATCCATGAGCAAAGAAACTGATCAAAGATGACACAGACCCTGGTTGGTTACGTGAGAAAAAGCTTATCCTGAGCAGTTATCAGTGACCCTGTAAAGTGGCAATGATTGTTTGGAATAACTGAAATCTGTTTTGGCAGAAGTGTGGGAAAGCAGGTTTAGTCACTTGCTACTAATAGAAATATAAATTGATGCAGTTTTTTGGGGAGACCTAATTGGCTTAAATAAGTTAAAAGTTCTTAGCTATGCATACCCTTAATTACTCTGATGTTACTTATATGTATTTAGACTATTAAAAAGCAACTTAAATTTCCAACAGGAAGACCCTAAATAAGTTCTGTCCAATTTCTATACTGTTATTGATATTCAAATTGAAAATCCTTAAATAGTTGACTGGATGTATCACCATGTTAGTGCAATAGTGTTTTTGTACTATTTCCATGACTGTTCTATTAGTTGAGTTCTGGAGAAAGAATCTTCTTTATTTGTAGGGAAAAAAAAGGATTTTTTTTGACCAGGCTTTACTGTAAAGTAGGGGAGCCTGAACTCTGTATGAGTTCTTACCCAGTGATGTAATGCCTCTCCTGAGTGTTGAGAGAGCGTTTTTGTTGCTTCATAATATTGCTGTTGGCAAGCCCATTGCTGCTGTATAATAACAGTAGTGAAGTAATGCTGTTAAGTTTCTTGATTTCTTAAATTAAATATAGAATTTAGAATTACATTTAAGTTATTCTTTAAGTAAAAATTATATGACATTTTATGTACCTAGTGAAAGAAATTAGTAATAATGACATTCCACTTACATGGGCAGATTTTTTACAGTTTTGAGGTATAATTGAAGTACATAAAACATACAATTTGATCAGTTTTGACATGCTTTTATGCCAGCGAAATACACATTTCCATCTTCCTAAAACTTTCCTTGTGTCCTTTTGCAGTCTGTCACTTCCACTAGCCCCATGCCCAGGCAGTTGCTGACCTCCTCTTTGTCTGTTAATAAGTGGCCATTAGTTTTCAGTAATGACATCTAATACCAAAATATGTAATGAGGCACTTTTGTGTTCCTGTGGGTGTGTGACATTAGTACAGTGTTTTTTTGGAGAGTAACTTGTTAATATAAAAACCTAATATGCTTATTGTTTAAATTAAGAATTCTGTTTAAGAAATAAATTTTCATGTGATCAACAATTTAATTATAAGAATGTTTATCACTGTGTTTATACTTGGGAAAAATTGAAATTAGATGTCCATCAACACAGAATTGTGGGCCGGCGCCATGGTGCAGCAGGTTAAGCCTACACCTGCCACGCCAGCATCCCATGTGGGCGCCAATTCTAGTCCTGGCTGCTCCTCTTCCAATCCAGCACTCTGCTGTGGCCTGGGAAAGCAGTGGAACATGGTCCAAGTGCCTGGGCCCCCTGCACCCATGTGGGAGACTGGGAAGAAGCTCCTGGCTTCTAGCTTTGGATCAGCGTAGCTCCTGCCATTGCGGCCACTTGGGGAGTGAACCAGTGGAAGGAAGACCTTTCTCTCTGTCTCTTCCTCTTACTGTCTGTAACTGTACCTCTCAAATAAATAAATAAATCTTTAAAAAAAAAAAACCACAGAATTGTTTCAAGAAATAGGTCCTATAATGAAATACTACGCCTTTTAAAATACTGGTAGAAGTATATTGTTTTGTAAACAGTATGATCATTGATACTCCTGTGTTTAACTAGTTTTTTCAGGTTAACAAGTAGAAAGTGAATAGAATAAAAAGAGCTAAAAAGCATCTTTAAAGCAAAATGTTAAAAGTAGTTCTTTCTGTCTCATGAGGTTTATCTTGTGTATTTTTCAGTGCTTATATTTCCCTTCAAAAATGTATTGAAATTTTTTCCTGATTATAAAAGACCAATACTTGCTAATATAGAGAATTTGAAAACCTATGCAAATCCATAAAGAAAATCAATAAAAGAAATTGATGTATTATTTTAAGCTATTTTAAAACGCACACACAAAACTCTTACATGTTTTAATGCCATCAGAATAAAGTTCCCTGGAACTTGGTCCCTTCCTTTCTACCTTCTGCAGTTGCCCGACTCCCTCGTCATGCTCTAGCGGTAGCAAAGCTTAACTAAGAATGGTGTGGAATTGTGTGTGTGTGTATGAGGGGTGTGCACACATCCATGCATGTGCATTTAAGCACGTCTGTACTAGCGTGATAGAAGTAAAAGTGTGTTGGGATCGAATAACCTGGAATGTTGGGAGAAGTGTGAATGCATCTGTGTGACTGGAGCAGGGAGTCTGTCAATGACAATTTAATAGATGAGGTTAGAGAGAGAAGTAGGAGGCAGAATTCTAAGGGCTTCCTGTGTCATTCTGAGAAGTTTCTATTCTACAGTGTAAGTGATGGGGAACCAAAAACTTTTTAAGTGAGAGAATGTTCTAATAAGAATCCCTGCACCCTCCTTCCCCTTACGATTATACCAATTCAACAGTAATTCATGGGCATGTTCAGTTTATGAGAAATCCAAAACCTAGGTAAAAGGCTCCTGCATCCCCCTGTTAAGCTTAAAACCAGCCACACTGAAACTCGTAGGGAAATTTGAGGTATCCTTTTGCTTTAATCCCTATCCCAGGCACAGTGATACACAATTAGGACAAATTCCCCCAGTTCTCACCTTCTCCCTGAGAAAGGGAAGTGGTATACCAACAGTCCAGAACCCCAGCTTTTCTAGGGGCTACTCAGAAGACCAGCTTCTGGTTGGCCTGCCTCAAGAATGCTAATGGGAGGTGGCATACTTCAGCCCACCTGGGACCAATGGAAACAGAGAAGACTAGTGGTCTCCATAGCCACTGCCCCCAGCCCAGCACAGAGCTAACAGTTGAAAAATGCCACCTCTCTATTTCTTTCTTGGGAAGCAAAAAGTGCACTGTGCGCCCAACAACCCAATTTATTTGGAAGTTTCCTGAAGACGTGGCTTCTGTCTTGCTCAGGATGCTGATGGTGCAGGCATACTCTAGATGCCTGGGGCTGCCAAGAACAAAAGTAGGTTAGACTAGCAGACATTTGCGAGGCCCACAGAGTCTCTAGCTAGGACGGTAGCTGAGAGTATTCTTCTGCAAGAGACCCGTCCATGAGGAGTAGGACAGGTGGCTGTTTTGTCTAATGTGCAGTCACATTAGAATCACATTAGGGCCGGCGCCGCAGCTCAATAGGCTAATCCTCCACCTAGCGGCGCCGGCACACCGGGTTCTAGTCCCAGTCGAGGTGCTGGATTCTGTCCTGGTTACTCCTCTTCCAGGCCAGCTCTCTACTGTGGCCTGGGAAGTCAGTGGAGGATGGCCCAAGTGCTTGGGCCCTACACCCCATGGGAGACCAGGAGAAGCACCTGGCTCCTGCCTTCGGATCAGCGCGGTGCCGCAGTGCACTGGCCGCGGCGGCCATTGGAGGGTGAACCAACGGCAAAAAGGAAGACCTTTCTCTCTGTTTCTCTCACTATCCACTCTGCCTGTCCAAAAAAAAAAGAATCACATTAGACAGCACAGAGAATCAAGGAATATGAAACAAATAAACAGGGAAATATTTTACAAACAAAGAAATAAGAGAAATTTTCAGAAATTGACTCTAATGAAGTGGAGACATACGATTTGCCTAACAGAGAAATAAAAATAATCCTCATAAAGATGTTCACTGAGGTCAGGTGAACAATGCATGAACAAAGTGAGGATTCCAACAAAGCGAGAAAATGTTAAAAAGTAGAAATCATGGAGCTGAAGAATGTAATAGCTGAGATGCAGAATTCACCAGAAGAGTTCAATAAATCAAGCAGAAGAAAGGATCAACAAACCCTAATTGGAAATTATGCAGAGAATGGGCTAGCCCAGTATTTCACAGTGCTAACAGTTTTTAAGGTTATGTAAAAAAGCTTGGTTATATAATAAACTTGGGAAACTCTTAGTTAAGTCAAGTTGAATAGATTTCTGTTATTCTGGGTTTCTCAGATTGTTTACTATGCTAATATGCATGTTTCATTCCCAGAAAGAGATGTGTGTGATACAATTTGTATTATTTTCCAGATATATTTGTCATGGAATATTATAGAGCAGGTTTTGGGCAGTGGACCCTGGGGAGAGTAGCAGCCATAAAACCTTTAGCAGTTGTTACAGTTTGCTTAGGTGAGAAATGTTGAAAGCTTGAATCAGAAGGTTAATGACATGAGAGGGAGGGGCAAGAGCAAACGAATTGAGTTCTGTCCCTGAGCACTGTGTGCAGGCAGTGATATGAACAATTTTAAAAGGTACACATGATTTCACTCCCCACCGAAATGCCTGCAGTGGCCTCCAGCTAGGGTAGAAACAAGAGGCTGGTAACTCGCTGCAAGCATCTTATGTTTGTGGCTGGGACTCAGTCACCTGAACCGTCACTGCTGCCTCCTAGAGTTTGAGCAGAGGCAGGTACCAAACCCAGGCATCAGACAGGGAATGTGGGTGACTTTTACCAGGCCTCTTAACTGTCAGGCCAAATGCCCACCCCCAGAGATATGTAATTTGAGTTACTAAAAACAGGCAGTTTGAAATATGGTTTAAAACTTCTCTGAGACAAATGTTTGTCAAAGGAAAGTGCTTCTCTCATAGGTTTCAAACCCTACCAACTGATGACACAGCCCCAGGCTTACTGCTGTTACTTTCAGACCATAGCCATGGCCTTGCTTAAACTAACTCATTCAAAGATGAAGTGGCAAATTATAGGATTGTTTGAATAGGCACAGTAACGAGTTGGCTGTGGGTGATTCAGAGGTGGTTGCCAGAAGTCTAGGCTGGACAGCGGGCAGAGAGATGGTGGTGGTATTAGTAAACTAAACAAGATAGAGACAGCATTAATTTTGGGAAGAGGATGCCTCATTACTTTCTGACACCTTTGTGACTTAGGGTTTTCTGTGGGGTGTTCTTGTGCAGAAGAGAGGACCCAGGAGGCCACTGAATATTTAGGTTTGTGTCTCCCAAGGAGTTTGGACTGACCCAGCTTTCATTTTGCCTTCTGTGCCCCAGTTGGCCGCTTTCCTGGAGTTTCATATGCCTTGTATGAGATATAAAATATGAAACTATGGGGAAGACACCTCACATTTCCAGGTTTTGTCCCCACTTTCCACGAATCAGTTTCCCTTGCCCTTCCTTAGTCTCCCTACCAAACTCAAGTTCCAGTGAAACTACTTCCATGGGGTTTTAAACATCTCGTTTTAGGAATATCGGAGCATAGGTCCTTTGCCTCTTAAGTGAAGCTGCAGTTGCCTCTGCAGTTCGGAGGAAGATGCTTGATTGGCAGTGCTCTCGCTTCTTTGTTACTATGCCGAGTGAAGCCATTGGGGTAATAATGCTGTAGCATGTCTCTATTTTCATTATTTTAAGTGTAATAACAATGTTACTTCATTTTATTTATAGCTCCAAAAGGAATTCTTCATTTGTCTCCTGATGTTTATCAAGAGATGGAAGCCAGCCGCCACAAAGTAATCTCTGGCACCACTCTAGGCTATTTGTCACCCAAAGATATGAACCAGCCTTCCAGCTCTTTCTTCAGTATATCTCCCACATCGAATAGCTCAGCTACAATTGCCAGGGAGCTCCTCATGAATGGAACATCTCCTACAGCTGAAGCCATAGGTTTAAAAGGAAGTTCTCCTACTCCCCCTTGTTCTCCAGTACAACCTTCAAAACAACTGGAATATTTAGCAAGGATTCAAGGCTTTCAGGTATGAATCAAAAACCAACCAACCAACCAATTCATTAGCACCAAATCCTTCATCTCTGCCCATCAGACGGCTCCTTGTTGCCTGCCTGTGTGGCCTGTGTGGCCTGTGTGCCACTGACATAGTAAATAATCTAGGAACACAAGGTCAGAATAAAAGAATCACGTGCACACGCCTCCCTCTCTCTCATCTTCAGTCTCTCCGCAGCTCTGTTGCTGCCTGACTCCTCCATTTCCTCATTCCCCCCACCTCCTTTATTTCCTTTAAGCATTTTTCACACTCTGTTCAGTCTTCCAGTTGATCCTAATTGGGTGCATTGCTCTCCTCACACTGTCTTCCACAAAACAAAAATTCTGTCTTCAGACATTTGGTTGATAATACTTCACACTCAGTTCCTTTCTCTTTTTACATGAAGATTTTTTTCTAAGGATGATTTTTACTTTCATAGCAATTTTGAATTTGTCATTCTTTTGTTAGTTATGATTCAGGTACACCATTAAGGTACACATCCTAGAAGCTTAGGAGTTCATTAAACTTGATATGTGACTGATAAGGAAATGCTTTTTAGTTGTTTAAGGCATAATAATGTGTATTTGTTTTACTGGGTCATGTTCTGAACTGTCTAGGTAGAGTAGCACCTGCCTCAGATGGTATCTGAAATTCTGTTTCACTTGGTAGTCTACAACTAGCTTATAGTTTAACTTAATTTGTGTATGTGAATTTGGGGATGGAAACCTTGCTCCCCCCTATTTATTCGTTGTTTCTTTTTGGAAAAAAAAATCACAAAAAACCAACACTCCTTTATGGAGCAATGAAAAGAATTGTTAACCCCAGGGAGAGGAAGTACATATGTCCTGGTTTCTTAGTTGCCTTGAAGATTATGTACTGAACTGTAACTGCTACCCTGACTGGATGAACTGCAGCTTGCTTGTGTGTTAGAAAGAGTATGTTGCCTCCTCAGATTTCACTGTTTTCACCACCCTTTCCATCTTAGTCTTATTCCTTAAGACCAAAAACTGTAATTTCCTTTAGAAATGCTTAGAAGATCTGTATTGTGTAGAGTGATCATGTATTTATAAAAAAAATTTACAAGTTTAGATTATAAAATAAGAAAGAAGATCACATGTTCTTTGGAGGTGTTTTGCATGTTTGGTTTCTTTTTCTCCCCTTCACAGAGCTCTTCTGATTCTTTCAAATCTATTGCCAGATAGTTGTTAGTGTTTTTAATTGGACTAATAATATGAAATTAAAGAAGCTGTTACCAGTTATTGGCTGTGTCACCTGAAATTTTAAATGCGTAATTTCAAGTTAACAATTTTAGAGTTTGTTTTGATTGTTTACCTTAAGAATCACAATAAATCACTGTTAAAAAAGAAAGGACTTTGATTCATATGAAGTGGGAACAGCTAAGTCATATTTAGCTTTGTCTATAATCTACATAGGCTGAATTAGCAATAAACTCTGGTGAAAATAAATTCGCTGCTTACTTTCAAATCTAGTCATTTAGAACTCTCTGAGAGTAACGCTGCATTTTTGTAGAAACAAAGCACATATTGTACTGTAGCTCTGACTTGATTTTTGCTTGGAGATGTTATTATTGTAGACACAATCTTGCTGCCAGAACACTTTCTATAGCTTTTTAAATTTGTTTTTATTTGTTATAGGCAATGGCAGTTATAATTTCCACATATCTTCACTTTAGCCAAAATACAGAGTTTGCTTCCCTCAGTAGAGGGCTGACTGCTTAGGCCTTTTAAAAAGCTTATGCTGAGATAATATACACTTATTTTTGGGCACGCTATGCATTTCCAGAGCTGTATACTGTGATTTTTACAGACTGATGAATATAAACAGATGGTTTAAAGACATTCCTGTGCTTCTTTGGCTGAATGGCCTGGTATTGATGTGAAATTCTGTATCGCTGATGAGTTGCAACCTGCAGCTGAGCAGTGAGCCACATCTCTGTGGGAAGTGGCTTGGTGCCCTGTCCTACATACAGCCCATCTTCATAATGTCGTGGTAGGAGGTTTCTCATCATTAGGAGTTTTATTTCTAAGCAACTTTCAGCTATATTTACCTGGCATAAAAACATGTAGATTGTTTCTGTTTCTCAAATGTTTTAATTGGCCTATAGTTTAGAAATTATAGGACCGGCTTGTAGCTTATTTTCTATTCTGTTACTTTTGGAATTAAAGAATAATAAATTCTTTTTCTGTGTTTCTAGGCTAGTACTTTTTTATTTTGTTGCACCCTAACAAGCTAATATTGCTTATTGAATATTGTATAAACCCTCCTTTGGCCTTCCTTGCCTATTGAAATTTGACGTATTCCTCCCTGAGCCACTGTATGTGACAGCTACATTATATTACAAAGTAAAAATATGTGACTGTATTGAAAGCAAAGATGTTTTAACTTTGAATTTTCTTATTACCCTGTCTTTACTTGAAATTTATAAATTGCAAGAAGATAATTCATTCACCAGAATATAGATGTATGTTCACATTCTTTTGTTTAAATCTGTAAAGTAAGTGAAATAACAGTTACTGTTGACAAAGCTGATTTCACAGAACAGATTGTGACTGCACACTTGTACATTTTCAGTAGTTCAGTAGTTTGTTTTACCCTTCCCCGGACTCAGCTGAAATTTTATATATTAAAAATAAGCATTTTTGGAGCTCTGCTATAAGTGAACTTTTGCTTCTTTTTTAAAAAAAGATTTAGTCTATTTATTTGAAAGAGTTGGAGAGAAGAGGGAGAGACACAGAGAGAGAGAACTTATTTTTACTTTTTTAAAATTTTTTTATTTTTTAACTTTTATTTAATAAATATAAATTTCCAAAGTACAGCTTTTGGATTACAGTGGCTTTTCCCCCCCATAACTTCCCTCCCACCTGCAACCCTCCCATCTCCCACTCCATCTCCATTCCATTCACATCAAGATTCATTTTCAATTATCTTTATATACAGAAGATCAATTTAGTATATATTAAGTAAAGATTTCAATAGTTTGCACCCACACAGAAACACAAAGTGTAAAGTACTGTTTGAGTACTAGTTATAGCATTAATTTACATTGTACAACACATTAAGGACAGAGATCCTACATGGGGAGTAAGTGCACAGTGACTCCTGTTGTTGACTTAACAATTGACACTCTTGTTTATGGCATCAGTAATCACCCTAGGCTCTTATCATCAGTTGCCAAGGCTATGGAGGCCTTTTGAGTTTGCTAACTCTGATCATATTTAGACAAGGTCATAGTCAAAGTGGAAGTTCTCTCCTCCCTTCAGAGAAAGGTACCTCCTTTGATGGCCCGTTCTTTCCACTGGGATCTCACTCACGGAGATCTTTCATTTAGTTGTTTGTTTGTTTGTTTGTTTGTTTTGCCAGAGTGTCTTGGCTTTCCATGCCTAAAATACTCTCATGGGCTCTTCAGCTAGATCCGAACGCCTTAAGGGCTGATTCTGAGGCCAGAGTGCTGTTTAGGACATCTGCCATTCTATGAGTCTACTGTGTATCCTGCTTCCCATGTTGGATTGTTCTTTCCCTTTTTAATTCTGTTAGTTAGTATTAGCAGACACTAGTCTTGTTTATGTGATCTCTTTGACTCTTAATCCTATCGTTATGATCAGTTGTGAACTGAAACTGATCCCTTTGACTAGTGTAATGGCATTGGTACATGCCACCTTGATGGGATTGAATTGGAATCCCCTGGCACATTTCTAACTCTACCGTTTGGGTCAAGTCCGATTGAGCATGTCCCAAATTGTACATCTCCTTCCTCTCTTATTCCCACTCTTATATTTAATGGGGATTACTTTTCAGTTAAATTTAAACACCTAAGAATAATTGTGTTCAATTATTATGTTCAATAAAGAGTTCAACCAATAATATTAAGTAGAACAAAAAAAAAGAACTAAAAGGGATAAAGTATTAAGTTGTTCATCAACAGGACAAGGGCCGATCAAGTCACTGTTTCTCATAGTGTCCATTTCACTTCAACAGGTTTCCTTTTTGGTGTTTACTTTTTTTTTTTTTTTAAAGAAGAAAGGTGTTCAGTAGTTATGTTAACTTCAGACTTGTCTGGTGCAGTCTGCTGGTGTAACTTCTGTACATTTCATAAAAACGGATTGGAGATTTCAGTCCTAATATAGTGTTTCAGACTTCCTTGTTATGCACCTTGATACTCTGATTATACTGCCACAGTGCTTTAAAATCATTCATCTTTTTAAAGAAAATATGGGAAAGACATTCTTGAGATGCTGTAAAGTGGAAGATTTTCTTTTGTATTGTACTTTAC
The DNA here is from genome assembly GCF_051225735.1 of Oryctolagus cuniculus. Classification (NCBI taxonomy): domain Eukaryota; kingdom Metazoa; phylum Chordata; class Mammalia; order Lagomorpha; family Leporidae; genus Oryctolagus; species Oryctolagus cuniculus. Next base: position 99,684,980 of record NC_142872.1, on the reverse strand, counting down.
ATTCTAAATTTTTACACTTTAATATGCTTTTGTATTATCATACTAGAAATGTCTTCACAACTAGTAAATACAAGGTTTTCCTTGGGTAAAATGCATCATTAGGATGATGGTTGGGTTGGAAATGAAATTGAGTTGCTTTAGTAAATTAACCTTTCACAGTGGATTTAACCTCAGTGTGCTGTTTTGTTCCCTTCCTTACAACCAGCAGTCACTGAACATAATCGTTTGTGAGACCTTCAGAGTAAAATATGACAAACTAGTTTTTTTTCCCCTCACATAAATAACAAAAGAAGTGTTTAGCTGTTTTAGTTAAACCATATTAATTTATCATTCAGAATAATCAAAGAATATTATATAGATGGGCTTTTCATTATTGTACATTTTAGATGATGGTGCCATTCTTGGCAAGATGGGAATAGCTACCGAAGTTAACATTTTTCTTCTCAAATATAATTTACTCTTGATATATTTGAACTGATATGTCTCGTTTTGTGAAATTTAATATGTGAAATTTAATATTTAATATGTAAAATTAATTATGATTATATTTGGCATTTTGTACTTATAGCCTTCTTTTAAATATGTTTTTTAACAATATATGATGTTGGTATAGATTACATTGAGATGGGGCAGGTTGGCAGTTGATTTAAGAATTAACTTTTTCCTTTCTCATCATCCCTATGCCACATGTTTTATAATCCATATATTTACTACCAAAGAGGCTAATTACAACTTATGTTTTTAAGAATGAGATGTCTTTTTTTTTTTTTTAAAAAAAAGGTCCAGTGTAACTGCAAGTTTGTAGATTTCCAATAGGAGAACAAAGAGAAACACATCATACATATACTAGAGGTACTTCAAATAGTACGTGAAATAATGAAATTGAACGGTATGTTTATTTTGGTACAAAAACATTTTGAAATTTATGCTTAGATTTTTCATTACATCCATTTCCATGAATTTTTTGAAGAACCCCTCATGTGAATAAATGTCAAAATACTTTGCACCAAAATAAATTTTTGAAGTACCCTCATACATACACATCTCCCAGTTAGAAATGTTTTCTCTTCTCTTTTAATTTGTCCTTGAAACATAACTTATGATGTCACTTTGCAGCCCAGCTTTTCATGTAGGCTGTTACACAAATAGTAGTCTATCCTGATGGGAAATCATTTAAGCTATAAGGAACAAAACAAGTTTGTGGGTTTTTGCATGGGGTCAACAAGTGTTCCTCAGATTTGAAGTTACTTCTTGAAAATCCCTCTTGAATTTGCCGCTACTACTTCCCAAAGACCCTGGAAAGATATGTATTTGGTATGTATTTGGACTCTCCTGAAGGTTTGTTCTTCCAATAGTGACCCTAAAATTTAGAATTGATCTTCGAATGGGAAGCCCAATTGCATGCACCCTGACTTATTGTGTTTGAGATCTTTAAACCTTCATATGCTGTCCAAGCCCCTGGGGGTAGCCAGACTAAATAATACATAATTGTACTTCTTTAGAAACTAGTGGAATTATGAATCAGCTTATTTTGCTGAAATTTTAACCTCTGTTGAGAAAAATACTACATTTGAAGAAAGAAATCATGATACACATAAAAATACTGTGACAAGTCACAATGACACAGGTAAGAAGCAAGCAGACTTTGAGTAAAGTGGTCCATTATTGCTACATAAACTTTTCCGGTTTGTATCAGAAGAAATTTCAACTCGAGAATTCTACTATTTGAAATTATTTGAAAATAAGACATTATTTTTCTTCTGATGATGGGCTGTGTTTCCTTTGACTAGAAAAGGTGTACGAAGATGTGATTTGTACTTTATTTTTAAATTTTTTTTTAGCTTTTGTCTTTTAGTATATTTGAAATAATCATTCACAAATTTAACCTATCCTTAAAAATAGGCACTGCTCATTTAGTATGATCCCATTTATGGTGATTTGTACTTTATGATGTAAGATTAATTGTAGTACCCATCAGGTGGCTGACAGCTGTGTACCTGAGCTCATTTTAAATCATGTTGTCATGATCCCTGCCTTGTCCTCTGTTCAGCTAATAACTGTATCTAAAGAGACACCTGTGCACACACACACACACACAAATGACAACAGCAAAAATGTCCTATGTATTATTCTCTTCTCACCCTAGGGACCTGCATGTAAAGGATTTTTGCACACTCAAAAAAGTTGCTTTATCATACCAGGAACATGCTTCATTTGTAAGGAGCTCTGTGGATAAGTAAGGGAAGGAAACTGACACTGCCTGACTTGTCTATCAGATAGTGAAGTAAGCCTTACATACGTTTTTCCCGTAAGAGTCTGGTACATTTTTGTTTACAAATCTTTATTTTATTTTGAACCACACGATTACATAATGTTTGAAGACTGATCCCTGCAGTAGGACTAGTGTGTAGTAGTGGTCCAGAGTCTTCTGGATATTGATTTGTTTTAGTAGCAAATTTTATTAATAAGTTTATTTCTGCCCTTATCTGTATATACAACTGAGTGAGAATCATTTAAGAGTCCTGACTCTTTTAAACTGTAAGGAACCTTTGGGGTTTTTCTGAGGTAAAATTTTGTATGTGTGTACACACATTTGGGACTATATAAGTAAAACGTTGTGTTATGAAATTATTAATTATTAGGTTTTAAATCATGATATATTTTAGGTTCTGGTTAGTTCTGTTTTTTTTTTTTTTAAAGATTTATTTATTTGAAAGTCAGAGTTACACAGAGGAGAAGGAAAGGAAAGGAAAGACAGAGAGAGAGAGGTCTTCCATCTGCTGGTTCACTCCCCAACTGACTGCAATGGCCAGAGCTGCACAGATCCGAAGCCAGGAGCCAGGAGCTTCCTCTGGGTCTCCCACATGGGTGCAGGGGCCCAAGGGCTTGGGCCATCTTCCATTGCTTTCCCAGGCCATAGCAGAGAGCTGGATTGGAAGTGGAGCATCCGGGATTTGAACCAGTGCCCATATGGTATGCTGGCACTGCAGCCAGCCCTAGTTCTGCATTCTTAACATAGTCACATCAAAAAGTAAAGTTAATGATCAGAGAAAATGGATCTTTGGAAACTTCAAAACTATTTTTATCTATAGCATTGTCATTTTTTTGAGTATAAGGGAAGTTCAGAATCAAATCTTAGATGAAATATTTGAGACCATAAGGATTATTGCTGGAACTTGATACCAATTCACAGCTTGAAAAACTCTTATGAAGGGAAAGGTAGATAATAGATGGTGAATTACGAGCAATTTTCAGTAATTTCAGTGTGTGTGAAGCATTAGATATAAAGTTGATTGGGCTGCAGAATGTTATCCTGTTGAATATTAGAATTAACTGAAGAACAGGAAATAGGATTTGGGTTTTTTTTTTTTTTTTAATTCAGTCTGGATAAATACTAAGTGCCTACAAATGCTGGGTAGGATGCTAAACACTAGGTACAAGAGGAGTTATGGTCAAGCTGAGGAATAACAGATAAATAAAACCAATATACAGAAGGTAAACCACTACCACAAGTTACACCCAACTCCAGGAATCACTGTTCAAACATTACACAACAATTTGATAGAAAACTTATTAGTAAAGATTTGTAGCATCTGCAAGAAATAATGGATGTAATACCTCCCGCACATAATTGTCAATGAGTGTGTAACCCAGTAAGCATTGAAGTCTGGTTAACAATATTATTAGAATAAGTTTTAAGGAACTCCAGGCAGGAGCAGCAAAGTACTGAAGATACCAAAGGGCAAGGTGTTTCAGAAAATGCATAAAGTGAAAGTGACTGGTGAGGCTAAAGAGATGCATGCTTTTTATTGGGAATTTGAATTGTTTTCACTGTTACACAGAGCTAACATTTTTGAAAAGGCAGTGACATGACTGGTTTACAGAAAGGTAATTCTTTAAGCCATATGAAAGATGAACTAGAGGATAGAACAGTAGAAGGAAAAATGAGAGTTGTTTTACATGAATCCAGGAGAGAAATAACAAAGACCCAAATAAGGACAGGGTTAGTGAGCATTGGTGATTGGGGTGTGTTCATGTAAGGTGCAGTTGAGAAAATCAAGTGATCTCTTGGGCTGATTTCTGTTTCGCCTGTGATCAGAGTGGAAGCTAGATTTACTTTGTGTTGGAGAGTAAACAGAGACTGTTTGAGGAATGGTAATAGGGGTGAGAGGTGTTTTAGACAAAGGTTTTTACTTGTAGTGTGGGCAAGATGAATAAACGTAGAGGAAATTCATGAGTTCCACTTTTGAATTTACTTATTTTGATTTTGAAAGGCAGAGAGACAGAGGAGAGATTCTCCATCCACTGGTTCACTTCCCAAATGCCCACAACAGCCAGCATTGGGTCAGGCCAAACCTGGGAGCCAGGAGCTCACCCGGTCTCCTCCATGACTGGCAGGGACCCAACTACTTGAGTCATCACTTGCTGCCCCCCAGGGTACCCATTAGCAAGAAATTGGAATCAAGAGTGGAGCTGAGACTCAAACCCAGGCACTCCAATATGAAATGTGGGTGTTGCAAGCAGTGTCTTAACTACTATGCCAAACGCCTCACCCCATGAGTTTCATTTTAAACACGTGGGATTTGAATTACCTGTGAGACGTTCAGTTGGAGTTGTCCAATAAACAGTTGAAATGGGTGTGTTGATCAGCAACAGAGGATCGGACACACAAACTTGAGAGTCTTCAGAATAGAGTTGAAACTGTAAAAGTAGTTAAGTTTGACCAAGGAAAGTGGACAGAAGCCTTGGAGAGATTCTTAGTGAGTACTAACATATGAGGGATTTATTTATTTATTATTTTAGTCTGTGTATTGAGCACCTGCCTTGGACCAGGTACACCTGTTGACACTGAGGGTACAGCAAGAATGTGACAGTCAAGGTTTCTGCTCTCAGCTAACATTAGATTCGGAATGTGTGGGAGGTGGAGGGTGACAAGTAGACAAGCAGCCAATTACATCTAAACACTACAAATTCAAATAGCATTAAGCTCCTGAAATAACAGTTACTTGGAAATTAATTATGATATAATTAATTGAGACTTATAAACAATAACAATGTCTTCAACTTTTGTGTCAAGGAGAACTACACTTTTTAAAAAAATTATTTATTTGAAGTAGTTACAGAGACAGACAGAAACTTCCTTCCGCTGGTTCACTCTCCAGATGGCTGCGATGGCTGGGGTTGGGCCAGGCGGAAGCCAGGAGCCAGGAACCAGGAACAACTTCTGGGTTTTCTGCATGGGTGGCAGGAGCCCAACAACTTGGGCCATCTTCTGCTGCTTTTCTCGGGCCATTAGCAGGGAGCTGGATCAGAAGTGGAGCATCTGGGACACAAACCAACACCCAAATGGGTGATAGCTTTTACCCTCTGTACCACAACACTGGCCCTGGGAACTACACTTTTAAAATGTTTAAATCAACATGATTGAGGTAAAATTTACCTACAACAAAACATTGTACAGTCTTATGCATTTTCAAAAAATGCATATAGCCATGTAACTACCAATACCATATAGCCATGTAATACCATCATACAGCCATGTAATTTCCAATACTGCAAACAAGTTCCTTGTGCCCCTTTGCAGTTGGTTTTTCTTACCTCCTTTGGTATCAGACAACCATAATCTATCCCTCCTGGCACTAAAGATTAGTTGTGCCTTGTTAGGAATTTCATATAAATGGAATTATACAGTATACAAAGTTTTGTGTCTGACTTTTTTTATTCAGTGTTATGTTCTTGAGATTCATGTATGTTTTATATAATGCCAGGGGATTCCTTTTTATTGCTAAATACTAATCCATTGTATGGATATCTACCACAACTTGTTTATTATTTACCTGCTGATAGATGATTTGGGTGGCTGTCAGTTTGAGGTCTTTATGAATAAAGCTGTTTGTGAACGTTCATGCACAAGATTTTGTGCAGACATGTTTCCATTTCTCTTTGAAAAATACCTTGGAGTGGAGTTACTGGATCACATGGTAAGTGTACATATAATTTTATAAGAAAATCTCAGTCATTACATTCCTACTAGTCTAGTCATGTTCCATCTATTACTATGATCTGTCTTATTCTACTGTGGGTAGAGTAGTATGTCATCTATCTCACCCATGACAAGTGATATGAACCTCTTTTTATGTGCTTATTTAGTTATTTGTGTATCTTTGTGAATGGTGTCCACTTTTTTCTTGTTGATTTATATGAGTTCTTTATATTCTGAATACAAGGTATTTGCATTACAAATATTATCTCTCTGCCTGTGGCTTGCCTTTTCATTATTTTACTGTGATCTTAGAAAAACAGAAATTTTCAATTTTGATGAAGTAAAAATGTCCATCTTTTCCTTAGGGTTTATGACTTTTTGATGTTACCTAAGAAATCACCGACTACCTCAAGATCACAGAGATTTTCTCTTATGTTTTTATTTTATAGACATTTTATGGTTTTAGCTTTTATGTTTAATGTTGATATCTACTTGAAGTTAATTTTTTGTGTGTGATATAAGGGGTGATATTCATTTGTTTTCTAGTAGAGTAGCCAGTTTTTTCAGTACCATGTTTTGTATTATGTTGTATTTTATCTACCTGCTATCAATATATTCTGTGTATCCTCAGCTTTTGCTACTTTGTGCTGAATGTGGGAATGTTTTTAATTGAGCTTAGGATTCATTTAGTTTAGTAGATCTATAAGACAAATTTTAAGCCACCTTTTTTTTTTAATGTTGTACCGTTTTTCTCTCTCCTCCCCTTTAACACATGTTAAAACTCTTGATGTTGTTCCATGGGTCTCTGAGACTGTCTTTATTTTTCTTTAATCTTTTGTATTATGCAGTTTCTGTTGATCATCTTCAAGTTTACTGATTCTTCCCTGAGTCTTCTCTAATTATTTTGGACCCCGTATAAGAAATTTTACATTTTAGTTACTGTATTTTTCACATCTAGCATTTCAATTTGAGTTTTTAAATAGTATCCTTTCTTTGCTGAGATTTATGTATACTTACATTTATATATATGTTTTATGTATACTTACATTTATATATATATTTATGTGTGTGTGTGTATTGGGGTTATATTTTCCTTCAGTTCTTTGACATCTTTACAATAGCTGCTTTGGGTTTTTGTCAGCTAACTCCAACATATGGTCCCAGTAGGAATCGGGTTAAGGTGGATCATCCTTTCCTGAGTTTTGCAGGTCTTTGTTTTTTGTTTGGAAATTGAACATTGTGCATAGCGTGTTGTAATGATGCAAGATCATCTCTTTTTCCACAGAGTGATTTTTTGCTTTTGTTTTTTTTATCTAATAGGTCAGTTGCCTGAATCAAAACTCTAGGCTTTGTCTTCCCCATGTTGACAACCCTTGACTGATATCTTCAGTCGTGTCTTTTGCCTTTCTACTGTGGCTTTCTTTCGTGAACTCCCCTGTGCCTACATAATGTAGCTGTAAGCAAATTATTTAGGCTGAGTTTGTGTCAGATTTTGGAGGCTATGCTTTTGGCCTTTCTTAGTTTCCAACATCACCTCCCCCACAACCTCCTGACTTCCAATTCATCTGCCAGCTTCAGACCCACTGATATTTCAGGATAGAAAAGTTCTAACTTTCTGTCATTTAAGCTGCATGCAAATTAGAAAGCGCACTCAGTCCAAAAAAATGGCAAAATTTCAAAGCTCAACCAGTTCTCACTTCTTTCTGCTATTTTGGGCCTTTTGGGGTCTCCTTGTGCATGTGAAGTTTAGCAACCAGCTATGATTTGGTTAGAGTTTATATTCAGATATATTCAGCGGCTCTCATATGCTTCTAAAATTTCTTCCCTAAATGTCTAGCTCCTCTGTCTGCAGCTGGTAGGACTGCAATTTTCTACCAGTACAAGTGTCGCAAACACTCAGACAACAGAAAGCTATCAACTCACAGTTCTTACTTCATCTAGCTTTAGTTTTTCAAAGGAAAACTCTGCCTCTGTATTTACCCAATTTTTTTTTATCATATCCACTGCCTTTGAAAGTTTTTCCTTTATTTTGTTTTAATGTCTGCAAGAGGCTTTATCCAGTGAATTCATTCTTGCATTACCAGAATCTAGAACTTTACCAGTTCGTTTAAATGTCTATTGAATTGGCCCACTAACGTACTGGTAATCTTGGCATCTTTCCAAAGAAGAGAATTCAAAGTAGGGGGAAAAACTGTAAGTTTCCTACATGTTATTGCATAATTGATTGTGTGTCACAATCACAATTATTGTAACTGATTGTCTTGTCATGTTCTGGAGACCAGAGGTATGACATCAGTGTTTGCAGGATTGATTCCTTCCAGAGCGTCTGAGGAAGAATCCATTCCATACCTCTGTTCTAGCTTCTTGTGCCTGCTGGAAATTCTTGATGTTCATTGGCCGGAGATTCATCATTCCAGTCTCCACCTCCATCGTCACGTGGTCTTCTCTGTGTCTGCATTTTCTTTGCTCTTGAAAGGAAACTTGTTATTGAATGTAGGGATTACCCTAATCCAAGATAATCTCATCCTGAAATCCTTTGTTTAGTTATATTTGCTAAGACTCTGTTTTCAAATAAAGTCACATTCAAGGTATTAGAGGTTAGCCTACTTGGGCATGTATTTTGGGAACTATTATTCAGATAAATGTAATCTCATGCTTTCTGAAATCTGTATGTTTATTATTTTCATCAAATTTGGGAAATTTTGACTAAATTCTCTTCAAATAACTTTTCTGTCCCCATGACTTTATTTTTGTAATTAAGAGAAAATTTAGTCTCAATTGATTCCTGTCTTATTATATGAATGTTCCTTTAATATAAATAACTGATATTAATAGAAAGACTTGTTTGTTATCTACTCTAATAGGCTCTTGGCTTTTTTCAAGTCACTTTAATCCTAAGATCACATTAAGGATTTTATTTATTTTAATTATAATTAGCTCTTAATAATACTAGAATTTCAGAAAAGTGGAAAAATAGTACTGTTTAAGGTTAACATTTATTGTTTTTTGTAATTTTAAAAATTTATTAGAGAGGGAGAGAGAATGAATGAATTAATTAGCGAATGTAATGGCTTGGTCTGGACCATGTCAAAGCTGGGAGCTGGGAACTCCATCCAGGTCTGCTACATGGGTAACGGGGACCCAACTATAGGTCTGCTACATGGGTAATGGGGACCCAACTACTTGAGCCAAACCTGCTGCCTCACAGGGTGTGCATTAGCAGAGGGTTGGAGTTAGGAGCTGGAGCTGGGTATCAAATTTAGGTACTTTGATGTGGGATGCAAGTATTTTAGCTGCTAGGTTAAACACCCACCAGTGCACAGTTCTATAACAATATAATATTAGTACAATGTCAGGAAGCTAACAGTGATACAATATCATTAACTAATCTACAGATCTTATTCAGATTTTGCCCCAAGTCTCTTCCGATCAAGTAATAGTTCTTTGTCTTTTCACTCACACTCTTGAAGAATATTGATCACTTATTTTGTAGAAGGATCTTGAATTTGACTTTTTGTAATGTTTTCTCATGATTCAATTAGGCCATGCTTCTTGATAAGTATCACAGAAGTTGTACTGTGCTCTTCTCAGCAATGTGTCTCTGTTTACAATTGTCAACAGTATTTCCTCCACGTACACTGAGAGCCACGTCAGTGTTAGATTTTTGCTTCAGATGTCCAACATAATTTATAAAGTTCAGGAAAACAAGGAAAGTCTGTTGTGTTTAGCAATATTTTTATTATTTTCTATGCTTGCTTTTCCTTCCTTATGGAGTTTTCAAGATTCCTGCTTTTTTTCATTTCCTTTGTTTCAAGAACTGAACTTTGGCCATTGTTTTAGGGTAAGTATGCTGGCAACAAACTCTGTTTCTTTTCATTTGATAATGTTTTGGGTTCCCCTTCAATTCCTTAAGGATATTTTTGCTGGATATAAAATTCTTTTTTCTAAAGATTTATTTTATTTATTTGAAAGACAGAGTTCCAGAGAGAGGTAGAGACAGAGAGAGAGGTCTTCCATCTGCTGGTTCACTCCCCAGATGGCCGCAATGACTGCCGCTGCACCAATCCGAATCCAGGAGCCAGGAGCTTCCTCCAGGTCTCCCACGCAGGTGTAGGGGCCCAAGGACTTGGGTCATCTTCTGCTTTCCCAGGCCACAGCAGAGATCTGGATCAGAAGAGGAGCAGTCGGGACTAGAACTGGTGCCCATATGGGATGCCAGTGCTTCAGGCCAGGGTGTTAAGCCACTGTGCCACAGCGCCAGCCCCATCTGGATATAAAATTCTGCAGTTGACAGTTCTTTCAACAGTTGAAAAAATGTGCCAGTTATTTCTGACACTGCTGTCATTGTAACTGTTTTACCTCCATAGTTCAGGGGATTTTTCTCTCATGGATTTTTCTGCTCCCAAGATTTTTGTTTTTAACTTTCCAAAGTTTCATAATATGTTTTTAAGTGGATTTCTTTATATTTATCCTGTTGTGGATTGCCTAAATTCTTAAAGGTGTACATTTATATTTTCTAATGAAATACATTAATAGCCATTATTTTAGATTCTTTCTCAACTCCACCCACTGTCTCTTTTCCTTTTTGATCACTGATGATACAAATATTAAATCATTTGTTATGGTCTCACAGATCCTTGTGAGGATCTGTTCATTTTTTTTTCTTGATTGGTTTTCTATTCTTCAGATGGGGGAATTTATTTTTTTCTAGCTTCTTCTGTCCTCTCCATTTTGCTGTCCATCTATTGAGGTATCTTCTGTTCCTTTAGTTAGGCTACTTTTTTCATTTGTTCAAGTATGTGTGTATAATTGCTTCTTGAAACTTTTTTTATGATGGCTACTTTAGATAAGTCTTATATCTGTGCTGTCTTGCTGTTGGCATCTGGTGATTGTCTTTTCCCATTCATGTTGAAATTATCCTGGATCTTGGGGGGAGTGATTTTCTGTTGAGATCTGTACATTTTGTGTACTATGTTCCTAACACTTCTGTTTCAGTAAGCTTGGAGTAGGGGTGCTACCCTATTACTAGCAAGTTCACATTTCCATTTATCTGCTGTTGACACCCTGGTGAGAGGAAGGGAACCTGTTACAACCTAGGGGTGAAGAATGTCCTGATCTCTGCAGTGCATCTCTTGACACCACTGTGGCAAAGAGAGGTGGGTGCCTCCTTGTTAGCAGGTAGAAAGTCCAGGAATCCAACAGGGATGAAAGTCCTCACTCTCCATTTGGCTTTCTCTGTTACCGCTGTAGGCATTGGGTCTCCTCATTATAGTCAGGTGAGGGTGAAAGAATAGACTTTCTGGTTAGCCTTTGCTGTTGTGCATAGGAGTGAGTATTCCATTTTTTCCGTAGTGTTTGCCTGAGGTAGGGTGGTTTTCTGTCTTGCTAGATTATTCCTTTTACATTCTTTTGGCTGAAGAGCATAGGGTGAGACTTTTTCTGCTCTGTTTTTCCTGTAGCCATTGGTATTGCCAGGTTTCTGGCTTTTCTGAAGTCTACAGATAGTCTTTCTCCTCTCTATTTTCTGAGTCCTCTTGTGCTTGTTTTATGTATAATATTCAGAGCTTTTACAAGCAGAATAGGGAAAACTAAAACTATTTCCTCTTGTCTGGAAGCACAAGTAATAAACAGTCTTTTCATCATGAATATAATTAGGTTTCAATAAAAATGTGTATTGTATGTTTCTAAAATTCATAATTCTTAAGTAGAAGACACTATATTTTAATATTTTTCAAAAATTTTTTTTATTTGAAAGAGTTAACAGAGAGTGTAGACAGACTGACAGACACAGACACACACATACACACACATGCACGCACAGGTCTTCTATCTGCTGGTTCTCTCCCCAAATGGCTGCAAGAGGTGGAGCTGAGCCGATCCAAAGTCAGGAGCCAGGAGCTTCTTCCAGGTCTCCCACTTGGGTGCAGGGGCCCAAGCATCTGGGCCATCCTCTGCTGCTTTCCCAGGCGCATTAGCAGGGAGCTGGATCAGAAGTGGAACAGCAGGCAGCTATATGGAATGCTGGTGCTGCAGGCCAGGGATTTAACCTGCTGTGCCACAGTGCTAGCCCCTTAAAATTTTTTTTACTTAGAAACTTTTTGTTTAAGGTATACAAACTTCATACATTTCATGTATACAAATTTAGGAACACAGTGATTCTTCTCATTCTGCCCTCACTCCCACTTTTCTTCTTCTTCCCTCTCCTAGTCCCATTCTTATTTTTCACAAATATGTGTTTTCAGTTAACTTTATACTCATAAGATTAACCCTAAACAACATACTACCTATTAGCTACTCTATTAGTTACCACTCATCAGAGAGAACATATGGTATTTGTCCTTTTGGGACTGGCTTATTTCACTAAGTATAATGGTTTCCAGTTGCATCCATTGTGTTGCAAATGACAGGATTTCATTTTTTTTTTAACCACTGTGTAGTATTCCATAGTGTACATATACCAGTACCCAGTCTTCAGTTGATAGACATCTGGGTTGATTCCATATCCTAGCTATTGTGAATTGAGCTGCAATAAACATAGGGGTGCTGATAACTCTTTCATATGCTGATTTCTTTTCATATGGGTAAATTCCCAGGAGTAGGATGGCTGGTTTATATAGTAGTTCTATATTCAGATTTCTGAGGTATCTCTATACTGTCTTCCACAGTGGCTGCACCAGTTTACATTCCCACCAACAGTGGATTAGGGTACCTTTTTTCTCACATCCTCACCAGCATTTATTATTGATTTCTGTATGAAAGCCATTCTATTTGGAATGATGTGGAACCTCCCTGTGCTTTTGATTTGCATTTTCCTGATGGCTAGTGATCCTGAGCATTTTCTCAAGTGTCTGTTGGCCATTTGAATTTCATCCTTTGAAAAATGCCTGTTTAAGGTCGGCACATGCTCACTTGGACTTACCTCCAATGGTAGAGCTAGAAATGTGCCAGGGGATTCCAGTTCAGTCTTATCAAGGAGACATGTACCAATGCCATCTCATTTGTTAAAGTGATAAGTGTAAGTACATAATTGATCAAAAAGATAGGGTAAGTGTCAAAGAGATTTCACAGATAAGACCAGTGTTTGCAAATAATGAAGGATAGAATTAAAACACAGAGAATGATCCTGCGGGGGAAGCAAGACACACAGCAGACACATAGAAAAGCAAATGCCCTAAACAGCACTCAGGCCTCAGAATCAACCCTTGGGCCATTCGGATCTGGCTAAAAGGCCCATGAGAGTCTCACAGGCATGGAAAGCCAAGACACTCTGGCAAAAACGACCTGAATGAAAGATCTCGGTGAACAAGATCCCAGCCAAAAGAACAGGCCATCAGAAAAGGAGGCACCTTTCTCTGAAGAGAAGAAGGAACCTCTCTGTGATATGGCCTTGACTAAATAAGTTCAGAGTTGGTGAACTCAAGGGGCTTCCATAGCCTCGATAGCTCATGGAAAGAGCCTCAGGTGATTACTGACGTCATAAATAAGAGTGTCAGTTGTTAAATCAACAATGGGAGTCACTGTGCACATTCTCCCCATGCAGGATCTCTGTCCTTAATGTGTTTTACTATGAGAGTTAACAATAACACTACTAGTCGAACAGTACTCTATATCTTGTGCGGTTGTGTGGGCGCAGTCTGTTGAAATCTTTGCTTAGTATGTACTAAGCTGATCTTCTGTAAATAAAGATAATTGAAAATGAAACGTGATGAAGAGTGGGATGGGAGAGGGAGTGGGTGATGGGAGGGCTGTGGGTGGGAGGGAGGTTGGGGGGAAGCCACAACAATGCAGAAGTTGCACTTTGTAAATTTACATTTATTAAAAAAAGAAAAATGCCTGATTAAGTCCTTTTCCAATATCTTTTTCTTTCTTTTTAGAAAAGTTTTATTTAGGCTGGTGCCGCGGCTCACTTGACTAATCCTCCACCTGCAGCGCTGGCACCCTGGGTTCTAGTCCAGTTGGGGTGCAGGATTCTGTCCCAGTTGCTCCTCTTCCAGTCCAGCTCTCTGCTGTGGCCCAGGAAGGCAGTGGAAGATGGCCCAAGTCCTTGAGCCCTGCACCCACATGGGAGATCAGGAAGAAGCACCTGGCTCCTGGCTTCAGATTGGTGCAGCGTGCCAGCCGTAGCAGCCATTTGGGGGGTGAACCAACGGAAGGAAGACCTTTCTGTCTCTCTTTCTCACTGTCTAACTCTGCCTGTCAAAGAAAAGTTTTATTTAATAAATATAAATTTCCAAAGTACAACTTTTGGATTATAGCAGCTCCCCCCCCCCCATAACCACCCTCCCACTTGCAACCATCCCATCTCCTACTCCGTCTTCCATTTCATTCTTCATTAAGATTCATTTTTAATTATCTTTATATACAGAAGATCAACTTAGTATATACTAAGTAAAGATTTCAACAGATTGCAACCACACAGATACACAAAGTGTAAAGTACTATTTGAAGACTAATTTTACCGTTAATTCTCATAATACAACACATTAAGGACAGAGATCCTACATGGGGAATAAGTGCACAGTGACTCCTATTGTTGATTTAATAATTGCACTCTTATTTATGATGTCAGTAATCACCCTAGGCTCTTGTCATGAGCTGCCAAGGTTATGGAAGCCCTCTGAGTTCACAGACTCAGACTTTATTTAGACAAGGCCATAATCAAAGTGGAAGTTCTCTCCTCCCTTCAGAGAAAGGTACCTCCTTCTTTGATGGCCTGTTCTTTCCACTGGAATCTCACTCACAGAGATCTTTCATTTAAGTCATTTTTTGCCAGAGTGTCTTGGCTTTCCATGCCTGAGAAACTCTAATGGCTTTGCCCATTTCTTAATTGGATTGTTTGCTTTCTTCTTGAATTTCTTGAGCTCTTTTTAGATCCTGGATATTAATCCTTTGTCACTTGCATAGTTTGCAGATATTTTCTCCCATTCTATCAGTTGCCTCTTTACTTTGCTGAGTGTTTCTTTTGCAGTGCAGAAGCTTCTCAGCTTGATGAAATCATATTTGTCAATTTTGGCTTTGATTGCCTGTGTTTCTGGGGTCTTTTTCAAGAAGTCTTTGCCTATGCCAATGTCTTGCAGGGTTTCCCCAATGTTCTACTCTAGTAATTTGAGTATATTGGGTCATAGAGTTAGATCCTTGATCCATTTTTTAAAAGATTTTTTAATTTATTTTGGAGGCAGAGTTGCAGACAGTGAGAGGGAGAGATAGAAAGATCTTCAATCCTCTGGTTCACTCTCCAAAAGA
This sequence comes from Oryctolagus cuniculus, assembly GCF_051225735.1. Classification (NCBI taxonomy): domain Eukaryota; kingdom Metazoa; phylum Chordata; class Mammalia; order Lagomorpha; family Leporidae; genus Oryctolagus; species Oryctolagus cuniculus. The sequence continues at coordinate 99,669,754 of NC_142872.1, read as the reverse complement.
CCACAATGGCCAGAGCTAAGCCTATCCGAAGCCAGGAGCCAAGAGCTTCTTCCTGGATCTTCCACATAGATACAGGGACCCAAGCACTTTGGCCATCTTCTACTGCTTTCCTAGGCCTTAGGCGAGAGCTGGATCAGAAGAGGAGCAGCCAGGACTAGAATCAGTGCTCATATGTGATGCTGGCACTGCAGGTGGAGGATTAACCTGCACCACAGCACCAGCCCCTTGAGTGGATTTTTGTGTAAGGTATAAGGTAGGGCTCTTGTTCTTACTTTTGCATGCAGAGATCAAGTTTTCCTAGCACCATTTGTAGAAGAGACTGTTCTTGCTCCCAGGATTGATTTTAGATCCTTTGTCAAAGATCAGTTGGGTGGCCTGCAGCGCCGGCATCCCATATGGGCACCAGGTTCTAGCCCCAGTTGCTCCTCTTCCAGTCCAGCTCTCTGCTGTGCCCCGGGAGGGCAGTGGAGGATGGTCCAAGTGCTTAGGCCCCTGCCACCCGCATGAGAGACCAGGAAGAAGCACCTGGCTCCTGGCTTCAGATCGGCGTAGCGCCAGCTGTCACGGCCATTTTGGGGGGGGTGAACCAATGGCAAAGGAAGACCTTTCTCTCTGTCTCTCTCTCACTGTCTATATTTCTACCTGTCAAATAAAAAAAAAAAAAAGATCAGTTGGGTGTAGATGTGTGAATTGATTTCAGGAGTTTCTTTCTGTTACAGTTGTCTACCCATCTGTTTTTTTTGTGCCACTACCAGGCTGTTTTGATTATAACTATAATTATGTCTTGAAATCTGGTATTGTGATGCCTCTGGCTTTGTTATTGTTGTGTAAGACTACTTTAGCTATTCAGGGTCTCTTGTGCCTCCATATGAATTTCAGAATCATTTTTTCTAGATATGAGAAGAATGTCTTGGTATTTTGATTGGTATCACAGTGAATCTGTAAATTGTTTTTTGTAGAATGGACATTTTGATTATATTGATTTTTCCAATCCATGAACATGGAAGGCTTTTCCATTTTTTATTGTCTTCTGTTTCTTTCTTTAATGTTTTGTAATTCTCATTGTACAGATCTTTGACATCCTTGATTAAATTTATTCCAAGGTATTTGATTATTTTTTGGTAGCTGTTGTGAATGGGATTGATCTTAGAAGCTTTTTCTCATACACATTGTGCATACAAAAGCTATTGATTTTTGTGTGTTAATTTTATATCTTACCACTTTACCAAACTCTTTAATGAGTTCCAGTAGTCTCTCAGTGGTGTCTTTTGGATCCCCTATATATATAGAATCATGCCATCTGCAAATGGGGATAGTTTAACTTCTTCCTTCCCAATTAGTATCCCTTTGATTTCTTTTTCTGGCCTAACGGCTCTGGCTTAAACTTCCAGGACCATATTGAATAGTAATGGTAAAAGTGGGCATCCTCGTCTGGTTCCAAATCTTAATTGGAAAGCTTCCAACTTTTCTCCATTCAATAGGTGCTGGCTGTGGGTTTGTTACCGATTGCCTTGTTTGTCTTGAGGAATGTTCTTCTATACCCAATTTTCTTAAGGTTTTTATCATCAATGAAAGTTGTATTTTATCAAATGCTTTCTCTTCATCCATTGAAATAACTATCTCATTTTTGTTCTTCAGTTGACTAATGTGATGTATCACATTGATTGATTTGCGAATGTTGAACCATCCCTGCATACTAGGGATAAATCCCACTTGGTTCTAGTTGATGTTCTTTCTGATGTGTTGGCTAGTATTTTGTTGAATATTTTTGCATTATAGATATTTATAAGGAAAATTGGTCTGTACTCTTTCTCTGTTGTATCTTTTTTTGTTTTAGGAATTAAGGTGACGCTGGCTTCATAGAAGGAGTTTGGTAGGGTTCCCTCTCATTCACTTGTTTTGAATAGCTTGAGAATAATTGGAATTAGTTCTTGTTTAAATACCTGATAGAATTCAGTAGTGAAGCCATCCAGTCCTGGGTTTTTCTTTGTTGGGAGGGACTTTATTACATATTCAATCTCTGTCTTGGTTACTGGTCTGTTTAGGTTTTCTGTGTCTTCATGGCTCAATTTTGGTAGGTTGTATGTGTCTAGAAATCAATCCATTTCTTCTAGGTTTTTATATTTGTTGGCATACAGCTCTTTGTAATAATTCCTGCTGATTCTTTTTATTTTGGTGATATCTGTTGTTAAATTTTCTTTTTTATCTCTGATTTTATTAACTTGGGCCTTTCTTTTCTTTTTTTTTTCTTTTCCTTTCTTTTCTTTTTACTTCCAGTTTCATTTTTTTTAAACAACCAGGTCTTTGTTTCACTGATCTAATATTTTGCAAAAAATACAATTAAGTGCCAATATGGTCTTAACTCTCTATAATGCTGCTGTAAAAACCCTATACACACAGAAAGGGAAAGATTTGTAAGGTCTTATCTTTGGTACCCATTTTTTGAAGTAATATTCAGTACATTAAATAGAATTCTAATACAGAAAAATTGGAAGAGTTGACCCTAATGAGAGAGGAGTTTGCATTAGTTTAACTTTGGTGTACCAACTACCAACAGAAGTGTAATTTTCTTTTAACCTTGAAAATGTTTTCCTTATTAAAAAGTTATTTCCTTTTAGTATTTATTTTTAATTTGTATGTGTCTCATAAATACAGCATTATGTACATAATAATTCTCACTGTGCCAGCCCTCCCACCCATTCTCCTCACCCTTCCTGCTCTCTTGTAAAAAGTTACTTCTTTATAAAGTACTCTTGATTTTAATGTGCTTTGTTTTACATATATAAATGAATGTACGTGGATATGTCAGAACATGAGTGCTCCCTACAAAAGAGAGGAAGCTCCTTTTGGTGGTACATATGAAATTGACTCTTAAAAATCACTTAGTTCTTTCCTTTGATGGAAATGTAAAACTGAAATAACTGTGTACACTTATGTGTGCATGCATATGTTCGTGTGTGTGCATGTGTGTGTAGATTATGTCCTAATTAGTTGTATCCTTAAGACCTTCACTGCCATGGTCAATGTAGACTAAAAAGCAAAGAAACATTTAGTGCTTTTGTCATGTACATGCTCATCACTCACAGTAAGAATGTCGTTAACTCAACAACAATGCTGACAATACATGTGTTTCTGCATTTGTCAGAAAAATTTTTATCTATGGCTTATATTAGAAATATATTTTTATACATTAGTGGCAGATTTTGGACATGAAATATGTCATTTTCAAAGCTTATCCCATTATTCCAAACCTAGAATTTCTTTTTTTAAAAAGCTTATTTATTTGAAAAGTAGAGTTACAAAGAGAGAGATAGATCTTCCATCCACTGGTTCGCTCCCCTAATGGCCACAACAGCCTAGGCTGGGGCAAGGCCAAAGTCAGGAATCTAGGATTCCATATGAGTCTCCCACGTTGGTGGCAGGGGCCGAGATACTTGGGCCATCTTCCATTGCTTTCTCAGACACATTAGCAGGGAACTGGGGCAGAAGTGGAGCAGCTGGGACTTGAACCTCTCATATGGTGTGGTGACATCACAAGCAGTATCTTAACCTGCTGTGCCACGATGCTGGCTCCAAACATAGAATTTCTAAGAGAGAGAGAATATAATTGCAAGTTGTGTCCCAGTCTGTAATGTGATTTCCTTCATTCATTTATTCCTGTCCCTTTAGAGGCATTAATGTCACAGGCATATTGTGTGCATGGTGAAACAGCTTACTCAACAACTAAAACACTGGTATGTGATTGAGCATGCTCTGTATATGTTTACATTTTTGTTAAGGAGTGGATATGTTATGAGTTATAAAAGAGATGGAGGAAAAGCTTAAAGTCAGTAAAAGACATTTACTAATGAATGTTATTAATATTTATACATTTTGTTATATCTTACTGCATTTTGGGACTGCGTTATAATTGCAATAAGAATATATAGTGTTTATTTTAACCAAGGGCCAGCCACCGTTCTAAATGCTTTTCATAGATCAGCTAATTTTATCTGCTATAAATTAGTTAATTAATTATATAGAACTAACGTAATGTAGATTTGTACTTATTGGCTGTAGCTGACCCAAATAAATAATGTAATTTACATGTCATCAAGTGATCTAAAAAATAGTTAAGAAATGTTTAATACCAATTTAATCTACTTATTTAGGTCAACAGTTATGAAACAAACTACTTCATGCCTTGCTAAGAATACACTGTTTTATGTCACTAACAATCTAGGTGTGTTGTACAGCTGGGGTGCAGACTGCAAGAATCAAGGATGTTTTGATTATCTTAGGATTTGTTGTTGAACTGTCACTCTTTAGCTCCTTGTTGTCTTGATTCTCTGTGCAGGGCTTCTATGCAGTAGCTCCAGTGGAATCACCACTGCCTACTGCTTGCTGTGCAGTCGGCTCCACGGTTAAGGAACCTGAGGTCTGCTAATCAAACCTGGGCTTTTCTTGACACAGTGATTGTGTTATGGATCTGATTTGAATGTACAAACCTTTATCTTTCATTAATGACCTAATGAGCAACTTGCTTTAAACATGGCTCTTTTTCAGACCCTCCTCATTCTTTGTCCCACAGGGGGTAGCCATTAAACATGTCTGACAGGCATGCAGTTAACCAGTTCCCTGCTGAGTTTTGTCAAATATTTAGTAGTCCTGCGACATCAAGGCACTTCAAACCAGCAGGAAACAGTGGGATTCAGCTCTTTTTTTTTTTTTTTAAGAGATTGGGTAATTTTAACTTAGGTGTTCCTTCGTATTTTCTAATGAGCATGAAAAAATTCATATACCCAACTTTTTATAATAAGTCATTCTAAGACTTATAGTATTTTACTTCTCAAGCTCTGGATAGTTGAAGTGGTTTGTGCCTGTCTCTTCAGGTAAAAAGAAGTCTTCAGACTGGCGAGATGAATGTCAGAATCCACAATAGAAGTATCTCGTCTGGGTTTATTGGATTATAAATCAACCTAGGAAATTTATGGTAGCATAAAAATTATTGCAGGTGTGAAAATTTCAAAGGAAGCCATGTTATTTAATTGACATTGAAATTTATGATTCATTTTTAGTGGAATAATTTCTGTAGTTTCATAAGAAAGAAACAAAATCTCAGTTTATAGTTGTTGATATGTTATAAATCTGTAACAAGTATGACAACCCTTTAAATACCAAAGTCAGGAGCTTATATTTTAGCATACCAAAAGCATCAAAGTGATATGATTCATAAATAATAAATCTTATGGTATATATAGGGAGATAACTTCAGTAATCTTCTAAGATTGTTCATTTTTATTTCATCCAAATCAAGGTCCTTGACGCTGTACACTGGAGTGTTTAGAGGTGCAGTGGCAGAAGCACACTGCTTTGTTCTAGCAGTTTGCCCAGTCAGTTGTGAAGATGTGTGCATTACAGACATAGTTAAATACTTTTGCCATTATTATTTCAACAGTGTTCTAAGATTCCTGATTTCTGCTAATGCTTTGAATCATAGGAAACATTTTTAGATTTAGAATAATAGATTTCAAAATGTCACATTTTTTTTTTTGGCTAGCGCCATGGCGCACTGGGTTAATCCTCTGCATGTGGTGCCAGCATCCCATGTGGGCACCAGTTCTAGTCCCGGTTGCTCCTCTTCCAGTCCAGCTCTCTGCTGTGGCCCGGCAGGGCAGTGGAGGATGGTCCAAGTGCTTGGGCCCCTGCACCCGCATGGGAGGCTGGAAGGAAGCACCTGGCTCCTGGCTTCAGATTGGCACAGCTCCATCCTTTGCGACCACTTGGGGAGTGAGCCAACGGAGGGAGGACCTTTCTCTCTGTCTCTCTCTGTCTGCGACTCTGCCTGTCAAATAAATAAATAAAATCTTTAAAAAAAAGTCACATTAAAAAAAAGTCACAGCTGTATGAACAGTCATGTTTTTATTTCTGAAAAGAAAATGTATATCTGAAGCAGACCATCTGAAACTTGTTTTGATAAGTCATTGATGAAGTTTGTAAAGTATGACTCTTAGGACCTTTTATCAACATTTTATTATTTCTCATTTAATTGGAAATTGGGCCCTCAAGCAGTGGTTTCATATATTTTTATCTGGTTTATTGGGCAGTCTCAATGCAGTGAGGGCATAAATGTGAAATGATGGTGTGTAAATCTACTCATTGCTTTCCTGTGTGCTCTGTCAAATCTCCCATTCATGGCCATTTATGATACCTTGGGCAGATCCCATAGTTTTGTAGTTATTTGTTTAAAAACATCTAGTGTAGTTCAGTGTAAAACCAAGTTCATGTCTCCCTGTTGCAAGCCATTTACTGTGGCTCAGGAGACTTAGAGGCAGAAGGGTAGACATCGGCTTCTCTCTCTGCTCTTCTCTCCAGCATCTTTGAGTGTCTGTGGTTGGTGGCTCAGAGCTTGACCTGATTCTGAGGCACCTTCCTCCACAACCTACATCGGCTTCATGGCCTTACTCCTCTCATCCTGAGTTGTTTGTAGGGAACTAAGGTAGGGGAAGAGGGTACCTAGCCTGGTTTCCATCTGCTGCTGGTTTCCATGTTGACAGTGTCTGTGACTTTCTTGAGGCCAAGGTCAGTTTCTCCCAGCTCTCTCCGGCCCTCAGGAGCAGCCATGTTTCCTTTGGGCTTTCCCAGTCCATACCACTGTCCCCCTGTGTTGGTGGGCATCACTTTGGTTAGCTTGAATAACTGCTTGGCTTCTTCTGAAATTCTCATTCCCTCCAAGAGCCGTGGAGATCCGAGGTGAGCATGTCTTCCATCCTTCTTGGTTTTTTTCAGGTACCCTATGTGCCTTGGCCTCTTTTAGCAAGCTCTCAGGTGTCTCTAGGCCTAGTCTTTATATATAGTTTATATTCTTCCAAAGCTCTAGGGGCACATATCAGACTCAGTCAGAGGGAGCCTGCAGGTTCAGTTCTCAGCAGACCGCCCACCAGGAATGGAATGTTATTCTTCCTTTCGTTCCAGTTCTCCCACTATCAGATGTTCTGTTAGAGCTGTCACAGGAAATACTGTATTTCTCCTAAGACTGGACAATCCAGGTGATGCCCTCCTGTTCACCTCCCCACCCCTTGTTCCTCTGTGTATTCTTTGTGGTTGGACCAATAGTGCTGATTCCTACAAAGGGGACCAGAGTAGAAAATAAGGCCTTAGCTTTAAATGTTGCCAGCCCTTTGAGCTCTTTTATTGTTGGTTCTGGGTTCTGGTGTCAATTCTGGGGCAATTGGAAAAGTCTCACTGAGATTAAGATCTCTCATGAGTGATTTTTTAAAGTTACTTAAACAGAATAGAGGTTATGTTTTGCTCATGCAAAGGTCAATCAGTGTGCCTTGTAGGACTGGCATGGTGAAGTCTTTAGGGACCTAAGTTCCTTCTAACTGACCACTCTACCAAATACAGGTTTTGGTCTTTGTCCTCATGGTCAAAGATGGTGATAATCTAGACGCCAAGCATCAGCTTTGCAAAATGGTTAAAGAAGAGCAAAGGGCGCACACCTGAAATCTAATTTTTAGAGTTTCCAGACCTGCCACAGAATTCTTTGATTCACACTCTACTTAGTCAGATGATCAATCAGGATTACATGAGGGCCCAGGAAGTGTGATCTTTCTTCTGAGCAGCCAAGTGCTCAGATGAGAATTACTGGGGCAGGGAGGGGGTTGTTGAAGGACAGCTTGCGTTCTCTAGCACAATGCTGGGTGCCACTACATCTTGGAGCTGTGTGCCAATTGTGCGTTCATCTTTCACATATGAGTCGCACAAGGGAGCTTCAGCAGGTTCCTGGGAAAACAGAACTAAAAGCTGGCATGCATTTTCCATGAACTATCTGAAACTTCCTAGTGTATGTACACTGACACTGAATGTCTGGAGGATGTGTGGAATTTTATTAGGTACTTGCAGGCTCACAGTGAATTGCGTACAGGTAGGAGAAAAGTTAAAGCCTCTTCAATAGTGGAGTGTAAACCACTGATGGAAATGAAGTTTAAAACCTATCTTTTCAACTGAAATCGTTGTATGTTTGCACTTTCTGCCTTTCGTTCTCAAGGAGAAAGAATAGAGCTGCATTGAGCCTGTTGACATGTAGGTGTGTTCAGTGTCACTCTGCGTCATGTCCTTCACGTGGGCTTTCAATTGGTGTCAAAAGGGTTATTATATTTTATTAAATTTTAAAAGGGCATGTTTTATAATAGCCCTATATCAGCCATAATACTTTAACTGTACCATAAATGGTTGTGAACTGTAGCTGTTACAGTGTCACCATTTATTGGCTTCTGCATAAACCTGTTGGGTGATAAGTTTCATTTTTCCCCATCATACTAAGCTGATGCATAGTAAACCACACTTCCACATTCTTGAACTCAGATACACTGAGCTTTCAGTTTGCTCAGGGGGTATAGTACAGTGAATTAAAACTGTCGTCAAATCTCTTTCCCCAAGGTTAACATGAAAAAATGTTTTTATAACAAAATCTTTACAGTACTTTGGAAATAAGGCTTTTATATTGACTTGATTTTAGTCTTAAACTGTGTTTTATAGATTCCCAGGAAGGATATATTTCTCCATCCCTAGGGAAAATGATGGCCATTCTCAGTAACCCAGCTGGTTTAGAAAAGTGGAATTATTCAAGCATTAGACTAGGATTTGTTTTGTGGTAATTTTCAGTTGGATCCATAGTAGACAAGACAGCATAAAGATGGTCCGTATTCTATTGCAAAGATCTGTGGACATTAGGCAGCAATTGAAAGAAAACCTCAGACAAGGACTTGATATGTGCTGTAATTTCCTTCCTCACAAATTCAATTTTCTCACCTAAGCCTTTTTCCTAAATTTATGTACATTTAACAAATTAAGCCAGTTTTCCTTCTAAATATGATTAGTAGGACTCCCATTGCGTTCTATGGGCATATTTTCACCAGTTTATCATAGAAGCAGTGCTCATGTGACTTTATTAACTTACAATAAGAAAAGATCACTAAAAGAACTTTTTTTGGAAGTAGATAAATGAAAGGATGGAAATTTTCTTAATGAGAAGAGGACTTATCCCTCCCATCCCCTTATCCCCTGCCTCTGATATAGAGGGTCTTACATGTGGTTTTAATCAAGGCTAGTTGTGTTTAAAGGAAGAATAATATTGTAGTAACTTTATTTTGCTCTGCACTTTACAAATCATTTCAGTTTAATTCTATTTGACTATAATGTCAAAAATTTCAAACGGTGTGATATAGTGATATATATATCACTATATATTATATATTTATATATATGTATATATAAAAAACAGTGATTTTGTAGGGACTATAACATAGAAAAAGAGGAAATGTCATTACCAATTAAGTAGCAGTCACATACTCATGGAGTCAAAGATGACTGACAGCTCAGGTTGGTAAAGTTCCATCAGAACCAAATGAACTTGACTTTTGCTTGTGCTTGAATCCTGTATGCATTATGCCTTGTGAACAACTTGACCTTAAAGATAGATGTAGCATTTAGTTCTGAATGGTTTTACCTAGCTATACATAAAGTGCTTTTTGTAGCATTTCCTAAAGTCCTTCAAAAACCTAAAAACAAACAAAACAAAAAACCCACTTAAGATGAAATTAATGGACTTTCCATAGATATAGCAGCATTTCAGTAAGGTTTGAAATATTTGAAGTGTATTCTGCACAAATTTTTTGAATTTTTATTGAAATCTAAACCCTTTGAAAAAGGGCCTTTTGCAACTGGCTCCCTCTTGAAAATCGTGTTCAGCAGATTGCGTGTGTTCTGTTATAGGTTCACTACTGTGATAGACAAAGTGGCAAAGAGTGTGTGACCTGTCTGACCTTAGCCCCTGTGCAGATGACTTTCCATGGTATTGGAAGCTCCATTGACGCCAGCCATGACCAGGTATCATGTGCCACTGCTGTTTTGCTGCATGATGGCCCAGCTAAGAAGTCCGAGGCCATCAGAGTGGAAGCTATGTGCACACATACAGCTTTGCTTTTCTTAATACACTTACCCACTAGCACCATTTCCAGACTTTTCCAAAGTTAAAATTGTCTTGGGAAACTGTTACCTTAGGAGACTTAAATTATTTTAGATTTCTCATTTGTAGTTCATCACTAATTTAAATGTGTAAGATTATTTTCTAAGAAAGAAAAAATTGCCCCACAAGCTACTTTTACTTTTAATAATCATATGTGAAATGAAGGATCCATAGAATAGTGTAACACTGGAGTCTCACTATAATATACTAACTTGGTTCTGCTGAAGAGTTTTTCTGTGACAGAATGAATGTCAAATAACCCTGTGAACATTCAGAACCATCAGCTTAGTCCCATAACGTGAGATGTTTTTGAAATGAAGTTCCAGTGTTGTTGTTTTTATTTCTAAAGTTTAATTTCTGAAGTGAAGCTGAAAATCTGCAAAGTACATTGTTTCTTCATAAACACATTCCTTTGATTGTTTAGATAGCAGCAAGAGATGACATCCTGTTTATAATATATATTTTCAATTAAAATAATCATCACATGAGACTAAACTAATGATCTAGGTCATAGAATTAGTTTACATGTGCCTAACCAGCTATGCTTTCTAAATTAACCATACAAGTTTAGAACTGTGATAACCCATGTTCACTTCCATTGTTGAGCAAATCTGAGGGCTCAGTCTAATGGTCTCTGACTAATATTTTTTTCTCCAGTTTGAGTAGTAGTGCCTCTTGCATGGAGAAAATAAAAGAATACATTAGTGTATCTTCTCAAACTCATGAATTATCTTCATCCAACCCAAACAGGACCTCAGATAATATTCTTAAGGGTACACCTCTCCATTGTGGGTTTCCACTCATTGTTTGTTGATTGGTGGGGAGATGCTGCGATGCTCGGGAATGAGCAGCTAGTTGGAAGTTAGAAAATCTAAGTTTCAGGAACTAACTGTGGCAGAATACAGCTGCATCTCCCTGGGTGGGTTCTGTCACCTCCTTGCAACTCTGTTTGTTAAATGAGGGAGTTGGGTTAGATGACTTATAAGATCCATTCTGGTACTACCGTTTTATGGTTCTGTAACTGATCTTCCTGCTCCTGGTTAGTGATCCTAACCAAAAATAAAGAGTTACTGCATGTTGATCTGGAGAGCCACTTAGAGATTAGTGCTTCTTGGGACTTTTAAAATTATAGCTACAGAGGAGATCTGAGGCACAGCCTGAACTCTACCTTACAGAAAGTATTATGTGCTCTGTGCATGTGCTATGTGCTAAGGATACATGGTGAGAATTTTAGAATTGGTTCTTGTTCTTCTGGAGCTTATAATCTAGCAACTGCACCCCTTTGAATTTGGCAAGTATGGCCATCTCTGTATCTGTCTCCGTATCCACTCATGGCAGAAACAAATGGCAAGAGCAGCATGGGATACCCAGCCTTCAAATTTCTGAGGCTGAGCAGAGAAAGAGTACACCAATGACCCATCCCAGACGTCTGAGGAGAGCAGCCCACTGCTCATGGAGGCAGTGTGTTGCTGTAGAGAACACTGGACTGGGAGTGGAAACTGGGCTCAAACTCAGCTTTGCCAGGAACTAGCTGTGGAACTTTGTATCTACTTCTTTGGAACCTGGCTTCCATTCTGTAGATTCCATTTATAGGACCTTCTGGAAAAAGGCAAAACTATGGGGATAGAAAACAGATCAGTGGTTGCCAGGGGCTGGGACTGTGGAGTGGGATTGACTCAAAAGTGTCATGAGGGATTTACTGGGGTTATGGACGTGTGCTGTATCTTGATCGTGGTGGTGGAAACACAACTGCACACATTTGTCAAACTCATAAACTGTGCTCTAAAAAGAGTACATTTGATTGGCTGTGGATAATGACTGAGTAAACTCAACTTTAAAGGAAAAGAAAGCTGGATTCATTGCTTTATCAGTTTCTAAATGCAGTACTGACCCCAAGGAAACGTGGAAGAATATCATCTCTTTGCCTCTCGTGAACTCTTGGGGGTGTTGGATCCACATTGAGACACACTGAATTTAACCTGTGGCCTGGTTTGGTGCTTGTCCAACTGCCAGTAATTGGGAAGGCCTGCTTCAGACTTCCTAAAATAGTAATTAGTCTCCAAAAGTGACCTGTGCTCACCCCTATCGGACTTCAGGGAAAAGGTCTGCAGGCCAGAGTTTCCCATTTGGGAGCTTTGAGTTCTCATTTAGACAGGGGCAGTCCTTCAGTCTGGGTTTGCTGGAGGTCCCCACGGTGCCTCTAACAGTCTGTTATATGTGTGTTTCCTTTACTCATCACAACAAATGTTATGTTAGAAATGTACATTGGTTTAGAATGTTTAATTGTCCAGAACCAAAATATAGTTTACATTCCCACATACTCACTTCTTTAGCACCTGTGTGCTAACTGTGAACAACTGTGTGGGAGAACTCCATTAGACTCTGGAGTTTACAAAGATAATGAATTTCAGTCTTAGTCCTTGGTAAGCCAGTTGTCTTGTGAAATTTAAAAACTGTTGATCTCAGGGTAGTTTCAATAATGAGTGATTATCATTATTTATGAATCACATAAAAAACACATTTAGATTGAGCTAGTGCGGACTCCAGTCAGTATTTTTCAGTATATCCTATGTGGAGATTAAAGTTACATTGGATCGTGTATATTACTAAAAACAAAATTCTTGGGAGCCAGTGTTGTGGCATAGGGAATCAAAGCCGCCACCTGCGATGCTGGCATCCCGCATGAGCTCTGGTTCATGTCCCGGCTGCATCACTTCTGATCCAGCTCGCTGCTAGTGGCCTGGGAAAAGCAGCTGAAAATGGCTTAGATACTTGGGCCCCTGCCACCCATATGGGAGATCTGGGTGAAGCTCCTGGCTTTGGCCTGGACCAGCCCTGGCCTTTGCAGAAAACTGGGGAGAGAACCGGTGATGGAAGATCTCTGTCTCTCTCTATTTGTCTCTCTCTAACTCTGACTTTAAAAATACATTAAAAAAAAAAAAGTATATATATATATATATATATATACTTTTTAGGAATAGCACAAAAAATGTTTTAGAAACCTCTGGATTGATGTAACTCATTAATTGTTCTTTACTCTCTTCTTTTGGCTTGATACCATTTCTACATTTTTCTTCATCACTTCATTTATTCATTTATTTGAGAGGGAGAGGAAGAGAGAGAGAGTGATTGATTCAGTTCCCACATGATGGTTCATTCCCCAAATAGCTGCAATTGGCCATTGCTGAAACAGACCACAACTGGGAGCTGGGAACTCAGTCTAGTCTCCCGTATGAATAACAGGGACCCAGTTGCTTCAGCCATCATCTGTTGCCTCCTAGGGTGCACATTAGCAGAAAGCTGGAACCAGGAACAGAGCCAGGACCAGATATGGGATGTGGGTGTCTTAACTGCGAAGCCGAGCACCCCCCTTCATCACTTGTGGGGATCACTGAGTACCTCTTCCTGTCTGCCTCCTTTACCTTCCAGTCACAGCTCCACAGTCTTCAGAGTCATAAACTTCCTTCCCCGGCTTTTTTTTTTTTTTTTTTTAATTCATCTTCATTTAGATTGTATCACAAGTGTCACAAAGGTTGGGTGAGTAGATGTAGCTTAGTAAAAGTACTTTAGTTTAATTCAGTAATAGTTTGCTGCTGTCTCCCTTTATGTGTTTAGGTAAGTCTGGAACTTGCTTGCTTGAAATAGCTATAATAATGAAGTAATAAGTCTACTACTTAATCAAGCACTCTAGAACTAGCCAAAGAAATGTAACATCTGTCCGCTAGACTTTACTGTATGTGCCTTCTAGTCAGCAAAAGCAAGATTGTCACGTAAATGACAATGCATATTTGACACAATACTTAGAATAAAAAGTTGACAATTTTACAAGGGAAAATAAACAATCACATTTTTATGTAATGCGTTTACTATATACTAGATACTACACTCAGCTTTTCATACGTTATTTTCCTTAATTCTCACAGTAATTCTCAAGAGTTTTTACTATAGCAAACTGTATTTGCTATACCACTTTTTAAGGTTTATGTCCAGATAGTAAAATTAAGTTGATCTTTTCTCAATCATTGTTGTGTGCTTTGAATAGGATTCAGGTCATTCCTCTCAACAAAAGGACAGTGATTAAGGGTAACAGTTTATAAATCTAATGGGTATTTCATTCTTCTTTTGATTATAAGTTCTGATTATAATTTATTTTCTGATTAATTAAGTTTCTTTACCTAATTATGCCATAAAGTCTTACAGTGATATGATATTTTAAGACTAAATGTAAAAAGGCCTTCTTACATATTATCCAAACATATTATCAAAACAATGGTATATTGCTTGATTGTAGACTATGTGCAGAACTTTTGCAGTATTAATTGGTCTTAAATAATATCTGTATTCCCTTATGCTTGTAATTATAGTCTAGGAGTGTTTCAGCCAGGATGCTTTTGGCTACAGATAACAGAAAACCTGACTCATTCAGGCTTAAATAATAAGGAACTTCATTAGCTCATCTAACAGGAAGTTCAAAGGAAGAGTAAACTTCAGGATTGTTTGATAAAGTAGCTCAGTGATGTCAGCAAGGGCTCAGGTTGTTCCCATATCTTGGCTCTGTCATACTACTCTTCATCCTGTGACTCACAGAAGGCCACAGTCGCTCTCTGTGTCACAGGCAAGACAGACACATCCAAAAAGAGACATCTGGTCTTGTGTCTTGGCCTAAGATATCTGAACTAGGAAACCCTCTGGCCGTCTTTCCTGCACAGCTCATAGACCTGGATTGGGTTGGCTGCATGGAAGAGAAATGACACGACTGCTGGTATAAATGCTGGGGTGAACTGGTTGTTGAGGAATCAACCACATAGACTATTACATAAGGGATAGAATGCTACATAAAATTTTAATAGCCATTAAACATTAAACAAAAAAATAGTTAAAATTAATTTTGATGTTTTATTTGACCCAGTATATCTAAAATATAATTTTTTTTTTTTTGACAGGCAGAGTTAGACAGTGAGAGAGAGACAGAGATAAAGGTCTTCCTTTTGCCGTTGGTTCACCCCCGAAGTGGCCGCTATGGCTGGCGCGTTGCGGCCGGCGTGCTGCACCGATCCGAAGCCAGGAGCCAGGTGCTTCCTCCTGGTCTCCCATGCGGGTGCAGGGACCCAAGCACTTGGGCCATCCTCCATTGCACTCCCGGGCCACAGCAGAGAGCTGGCCTGGAAGAGGAGCAACCAGGACAGAATCCAGTGTCCCGACCAGGACTAGAACCTGGGGTGCTGGCGCCACAGGCGGAGGATTAGCCTAGTGAGCTGCGGCGCTGGCCTAAAATATAATTTCAACATGCAATCAGCTTTTAAGATTTTGAGATATCTTACTTTTCTTTAATACTTCAAATTCAGGGTATATTTTTCAATAATAATACATTTAATTTTGTGTACCATCTTTCAGGTGTTCAGTAGTCACCTGTGTTTTGGATAGCACAGGTCAATGGGATGAAATCAGAGACGTTGTGTGTCTCCAGTCTCATACTTTGCTCTTTACTCTGCATTTAGTTTATACCCATACTTAATGCTCTTATGGTATTGGGTTACCATGTCTGTGCTGTCTCACATTTTTGTCTTTGCTTTCCTGGGTCTTTTCTCTTTGCTTACAGGAGAACTTTAATTTGCGTATTTATCAGATCCAACCAAGATGTCTTGCTGGTCAATAGGCCTTTTCCAAACAGAGAGAGAGAGAGAAAACTCTCCCCAAGTTGTGCTTAAGGAGTATTTTTACATTATCCATTGTTAACCCTGTTAGAGCCGTGTTTCACCTTGTGGCATTCTTGTGCTGTGGTGTTTAGGAGGCACTCAGTATGTGTTTCTAGGTTGGGATTAAATTGAAATGCAAAGAAAACTAGAAGACTTGGATTAGCTAGAATCATTTGATAAAATCAGTGAGAGAAACGGAATGTGTTTCTCTGAAGGTGGCCCTGTAAGGACAGCTTTTGTGAAAGGATCCACTCCTTCAGAAGGAGTCCACATGTACTCCTTCTGAGTACAATGTGACTGCCCCTAGGAATCCATATGTTGTCCATTAGTTCTTCCAAACTGTTCATAACTTTTAATTTTTCTAACCTGTCATGCATTTGAGGACACCCTGCCTGCATATGAGTCTTGGATTCCTAAGTTACCTTCTTCAGGTAGCAGGAGCTGCCTCCTGATTCCATCCTCTGTCACGTCGTATGCAAGTCAGTATTCACTGAATGATGTCATCCTTCATCAGTGCATTCCTCGAAATCTAGAGAGGCGCGAACATCACAGGTTCGAGCAATAATTACCCAAGACAAATAAAATGCCTTACTAATGTAGAAGACATGACTAGGTGGCATTGCCTAATGACAGATACCATGTCATCATCCTTGACGCAACTGCAGTGGGCCCTGGCTTTCTTCATGTTCCACAGACTGTACATTTTGAACTTCAGCTCTTTGCCTGCTCAGTATTCAGCCATAGTGCCATGTGCTGTGGGAGATGGAATGACTGGATGTAATGACTGTTAGTGGCAGCTTCTAGATGGCCCTGAAGCTGCCAGAATCCAAAATTTAACTTGGCTTTTGTTACTTTTTATGAATTAGGGTGCCAAAAGAGATAAATTAAAAAGGCTAATAAACTTTAGTGTTAGTTTTGGGAAAGTACTTTCATATTTTTTGGTTTTCATATTTCAAAATATTTCCTCCAAAACTTACCCCTTGACTATAGACCTGAAGTTTCTTCTTTATTATATGAAATTTCCATTTACACAAATATATTTTGCAGTTAAGGAATTCAGTCATACCTTCAAAAAGCATACTACAGCAGGAAACGTCTTCAGAAACTTCTCTCAACCACTGGATAGGTATTATGTATTGATTGATGTGCTGAAACTGGAGTCAGCACATTATGGCTCATGGGCCAAATCCAGCCTACCACCTAAACTAAGAATGGCTTTTACTTTTTGAAATAGTTGAAAAAAATCAAATCAGATTAATATTTCATGGCTTATGGAAATTACGTGGAGTTCAAATTTTAGTACCCACAAGTACAACCTTACTGGGACACAGCCATAACCACTGACTTAAGTGTTGCCTATGGCCACTTTCCCACTACAAGAGCCACATGAGTAGTTATAACAGAGGCTGCCCTGATTGCCTGCAAAGCCTAAAATATTTACTATTTGTTTCTTTACTAAAATACTTTGCCAATGCAATCTCGGAATTGGAAGGAAGACATTAGGCATTCACTTTGCAAATTTTGCTTCAAATGCTACCTTAAACATGGTCATTCAGAGTTCATTCTCTTTCAGAAAAGAGCCAGTTTCCTGGAAATATTGCCCATGTTATAGCACAATTAGACTTGACTGTGAATTTTGGATTTATTTACTCTACAATGGAAACCAATTTTATTCTCTAAGGGAATAATAAATAAGTCTGTCTTCATCAGTATTCATCAGAGCACTGAAAGGAAGTTTGCCTGTAGCAAAGGTCACTTCTGTCTGCTTGCTGGAATCCCATTTAGAAACACTTCATAAGCTGAACTGGTGTGTGTGTGTGTGTGTGTGTGTGTGTGTGTTAGGTAACAAGGAGTATTCGGTTGTTCCCATAGTGATTTTTTACTTCTTTCATTTCAGATGCATAAGCAGTTTCCAGGACCAACAGTGAGTTATAGGGAAAGGTAGTGGGAAGATTGAATATTATGTATTTTATAACTGACTCATAATTTCATTTATGCTTAGTGCAGCATGACCACATTTCTAAGAGGTTGCATATATCCAATGATATTGTGCACACAAGTGACTTATTAATTTGAGCTATAAAATAATTTTGGACTATAGTCAAAAGCCACGAACTTACTTACTGCTTTCTTTCTCCCATTTTTCCCCTTAAATGATGAATAACAGCTATTTTAATCAGCAAAAAGTGTGAAATTTTAGGTTAAAAAAACCTGACTTTTCCCAGCTACACAAAAAAAACTTCATTTGCTTATTTAATCTGTAGCTCAGTTTACCTGTAGCTCAGTGTCTATAACAGGTTATCTCTTTGAAGGTAATTTCATGTTCATGATCTCATAGAAGACAAGTTAAAGTATAAATAGAATCCAAAGTGTTTTCTAATAATTTATGTCAATTTTCAACCTTCCTACATGGTCCACATCAGTAATTTCTCAATTTTTATTCAGTATTCTAATTCTTAATGTCTCCTCTAAATTAAAAATATTTAGGAAGGAATTTAGTATGCCTAGTATTCTGTATATCTGTATTTTGAAGTTGGTTTGAAGATCATTGGGGAATTATTCTAAAAACTTTTCTGTTAGCAGTTCACACTAATGAATCATAACCAGATACATTATTAAACCAATAAATACCATATGTATATAATTGACTAAATGGATGTGAAAGTTATAATGGAAAACTGTTGCCTATATAGACTTTTTTAAAGTGACGATCAATGGAATATAGTTCCCTAGGCCACAGATTTGAGAGCCTTATTGCCCACTGGAGGTCACTTTTACAACCTAAAGAGTATTACCTTCCTCGTAAACTCAGATTATGGTGTTGTGTATGATTTATTACACTATTTAAAGCTGGAAAACAGTAACTTTCTCTCCCTAAGCAATATACCTTCAATTAAGTCATGCCTTTCCCCAAGTCCAAAATTCTTTTTTAGACAAACCGGTTACAGGTTATACTTCAAATTTTTTAATATTATTATTTTCATTGCTAACAGTTATTTGGCCTGCTCTCTTCATTTCTAAGTTGGCAGTTAATGCCTTTTTAGATCACATATTTTTAAAATACCCTGTGGTTAATTGGCTTCTTTTTTGCATCATCTAATGGAAGGAATTGAAGGCATTGTTAAACTCTAAAATACCTAACATCTTTGAAATTAAATTACAAGGGCAAGGTAATGATAAAAATTGTCTCTGATACCCTTTATAAATGGCACAGTGATACGCTACCACAAACCTGGGTTGGGTCACTGCTGTTTGGTTAGGAGGGTCATCATTCCACTAAGACCTACACTGATATTTCTTCCTCTAAAAGACTGATGTTCATGACTTTCACTCTGGTCCATCTAATATCACCTGCAGAGAGAGGTTATGCCTTCCCATAGGTTTCTGCTTTAGTAGGAAATATATAAGAAAATTTTCAACCTAGGAGGAAGGTTGCGTGTCAAGCAGAGTCTCCTTGCTGATATGTTTCTGTTTCCTAGATGACTCTTTGAGGGCATCCTTACCCATAATTTCCTCAATATCTGTCTGGCTGATCCTACCCACTCACCCTGAACTCTCAACTCCTGGCTACCTACTTGTTGTCTGCTCTGTTGGTTTGTCTTAGCTGACCAGTTCTTTTGTCATCTTAGATCTTGTCCTGCTTACCTGACTGTTGGCTTCTGACTGTCCACTCTTTTTGTCTGCACCTGACATTGCAGAGACTCATTGTTCTCATATTTCTCCCCAAATCTAAAACTGACCAAGGGTGACAGAATTTTATTTTATAGACAGTTTATTCTACAGCTGTTATAAAATTCAGATAATATCAATCTATTTGCTGGCAGAATTGATACCTGGTGTGTCTCTGATATTGTACCATGAGTTAAAATGTTTAAAGACTTTTATATCATGTGGCAAACAGTTGCTGCTTTACTTATCATCCCTGCTGTCATAGCCTCATGTCCATTTCTGGGATTTCCCAGAATTTCCTATTTTGTATTTCCTATCTTGTAAATAAAACCCTCAAATTGAGTCAAGTTAAAAGTTGGAGACAGAAGGTACAAAAAATAAAATCTTAAAGAGGGGTCGATGGGAGAAGTTGGAGAAACAAGACATATACAGAAGGTAATTGAGGACCAACTGCAAATTAATATGATTTTTGTATCAGAAATATTCTAAAATCTATGCATATATGAATATTGAAAGGCTGTGGAATATAGGAATGATGAAGAACAGAAGAATTCACTGAGTTAAGTATTGTTTAAGAGTTGATGAACCAGAAATTGAAACACAAATTGTAAGGGCATTCCACATGGGGTAAACTACATGAGAAAAGAGATTGGCAAAATATATGCAGAGGAAGAAAAACTCAACTTGGCTGGAGCTCCAAAAATAAATGATTTTACATGAGACCAAGGCAGTTGACCATATTCCTGAAAGCTAGACTTACCAGTATAAAATTTACATTCTGTGCATGTGTCTGTAAGATCAATATGGCAGCCAGATGCAGGAGTCTAATGGGGAGGAGAGCATCCATCCTGGAAATAGAGGAATGGATGCCAGTTAACTTGATGGGTATGACTCTGAATACAGTAAGAAAAGCAGCACTCCCCCTTAGAAACATTGCAGAGAAAGAATCAACAGACCTTGTTAACCAGCTGAGTAAGAAAACATGAAAAAAATCAGAGTGAGAGCTGCACAAATCCTCTTTTCAGCAAGCTGTAATAAAACTGAACAAAAATGTCAAAAACAGCAACTTTAGGACTCTGAAAGTTGATAGAAGGCATTCAACAAATTGAGAAGCATTCATTCATAGAAAAACTACTGAGTTTCATGTAAGAAAACTAGGATAGTGTGATGTTCCTGCCTGGGGTACTCCCACCCCACACCTCCAGACTCAGCACTATATTCTACAAGCTCAAGATGAGCCATAAAACCCAGAAGTTTCATTGAAGAAGTAACCTTGATTGATATTGATATGAAGAGAAGTATGAAGGCCTCATGCCCACCAGCAGTGTGAGTAACAGTAGACATGTTGGTAGAAAAAACATAAGAAAGGCAGTCTAGAGCTCAGTGAGTAAGATGACAGTCTGGATTGGAGGCAACAACAGACCATCAGGCTTGCCAGAAATTTATCAGGGAGATTTGGGGAAATAGTGCAGCAATGCTCACCACATATTCCTAGTTAACCAAAAGGCTTAATACATGTGTAGAAGAGATCAGAGAGGATTTCAACGCCTTGGATAACTGAAATTCTGCACATATGCAGAGGAGATACAAAAGGGCTTGGCAGAAAATAAATATCAGAGCAGACTTGAAAACTTTAACTTTTAGTGTGCTCCCTAATCCACAGATCCATTGGTAAAGGACAGAAGCTTTACTGGTTTAGGGCATTTTAGCACAGCCACTGACCATTCACTGATCACTCAGTTGTGAAGACACAGGAGTGAATCCTAGGGAGCCAGATTTAAAAATAAAAACAAGTTTTAAAATGGAGTAGAGATCATTTGTAGTCATGTACTATGAGTGAGATACATTCCACAGATTCAGATAAATTTATAAACAAGAAAACCACAGCAAGAACAACCCCGAAGGGAAAACATTGACATCCAGAATTACTACAGTGACAATGTAGTATCTAAAATTTCAGGGTTAAATAAAAAGTTAGAACATACATAAAAGAAAAAAGGGGGACCAATTCTCAGGGGAAAACAGTCACTGGGAACTGTTTCTGAGTGGACACAATGTTGGCCTTGTCAGCTATACTATGTTCAAGGAACTAAAGGAACAATGACTCAACAAGCAGAGACTCTCAATAAAAAAAATAGAGATTATTTTTTAAATAAAAAAGTCAAAGAGTCTAAAGTTGAAAAATACACGAACTGAAATGGAAAATTCATTAGAGTGATTCAACAGATTTGAGGTGGCAGAAGAATGGACATATGGACTTTCAGGTAGACCAAAAAAGTTATCCAGTTAGGATAGCAGAGAGGAAGTAGAATGAAAAAAGTGAATAGAGCCTTAGAAACTGTGAACAACATCAAGTTGCATATATTAGGATCATTATTTAGTTTGGTTTAACGTCTGAAAATCAGTTACTTCCTACACAGTATTTATAGAGACATAGCCCACACAAATATCTCAGTAGACACAGAAAAGACTTGAAAAAATAAAACATTCATTCCTAAGTTAAAAACTGAACAATCTGGAAATGGAAGGGAATTTCCTTAATTTGAGAAAGAACATCTGTGAAAAGCCTTCAGGTAATGGCTTAATGGTGAAAGACTGAATGCTTTTATTGCGTAAGATTAAGATTAAAAACAAGGCAAGAGTGTCTGCTGTCTTTACTACTCAACATTGTTTTAGAGAGTGTAGCCAGTGCAATAAGGCAAAGAAAAGAAGGAAAGTAAAAGAGAGAGAACGAAGGTATGTAGCTTGGAAAAGAGGAAGCAAAACAGTTAATTGCAGATGACATGATCTTGCATGTAGAAAATCCTAAAACACAAACACACCTATTAGGACTAATAACCAAGTTTAGTAAAGTTATGGACAGGATGCAATGTACAATCAATTGTATAAGTATTTCTGAATATTAGAAGTAAATAATCCAAAGTGAAAGTTGGAAGTCTACTTTGTTCATAAAGTATCAAAGACAATAAAAAAAAAAGGCTTAGGAAGCAACTGAAACAAGAGGTGGAAGACATACACAGAAAACTAAAACATTGCGGGGTGAAATTATATAAGATTTCAATATATGAGGGATATTCAGGGTTCATGGGTTAGAAGACTGCTGTTAACTTGGCAGTTTGCCCCTCGTGGACCTACAGAGACAGTGTAATCCCTATTAAAATCCCAGCAGGCTGCTTTGGGTAGAAATTGACAAGCCGATCCTAAAATTTACGTAGAAATGCAAAGAGCCCAAAATAGGTAAAACACTTTTGAAAATGAAGTACAAAATTAGAAGACCTATACTTCTCAGTTTTTTAAGTTTCACTGTAAGCTATACTATTCTAGTTAGCAGCATAAATATAAACATATAGATAAATAAAGTAGAGAGCTCAGAAATGAACCTTTGTATTTATGTTCAATCAATTTTTAACAAAACTGCCAAGGAAATCCAATGGGGGAAAAGATAGTCTTTTCAATAAATCATGCTGTAGATCATACAAAAAAGATATAGTTAGATCTTTACCTCATGATTCGTGCAAAAATCAATGATAAATGGATAATAGACTTAAATGTGAAACCTAAAGAAAGCTATAAAACTTTTGAAAGAAATAAGGTTATCTTTGACAATGGATAAATTTTCATGACCATGGATTAGTCAATGAGGTTTTTTAAAAAAATTATTTGGTTCAGTTGAAAGGCAGAAAAAGAATTTCAGAGATCTCCCAACCACTGGTTCACTCCCCTCATGTTCACAGTACCCAGGGCTGGGCCAGGCTACTCAAGCTGGAACCCAACCACTTGAACATCATCTGCTGCCTCCCAAATGCTCGCTGGCAGGAAGCTGGAAAGAAGTTGGGCTGGGGCTCAGACCCAGGTACTTCACTGTGGGCTCCCAAGTGGCATTTTAATTACAATGCCAAGTGCCCACCCCTGCAAAGAGTTTTTAGATACACATCAAATACATGATTCATTAATGAACAAATTGGTAAACTGGGCTTCAACAACACTTAAAACTTTTTTGCTTCAAAGACAAAATTAAAAATATGAATAGACGAACCACTGATTTAGGAGAAAATGTTCACAGATCAGATGTGTGTATATATACATGAGAAAGAGATTCATTATTAGAAAGGAAGAGTGACAGATAGAGGGAGAAGAGGAGAGAAAAATCTTCCATCTGCTGGTTTGCTCTCCAAATGCCCACCATAGCCAGTTCTGCACCTGGCTAAAACCAGGAATCAGGAACTCCAAATGGTCCTTCCACATGAATAGCAGTGGCTCAAGACTTGGACCGTCATTGCTGCCTTCCAGGTGCATTAGCAGGTAGCTGAATTGGAAGCAGAGTAGCTGGGACTTGAACGACACTCCATTATGGGATACAGGCATCCCAAGAAGCGATTTAACCTGCTATGTCATAATGCCCACCCCTAGATCATATACAAATAGCATCTATGCTATAGGCAACAAAATTAAAATGGATAAATAATATAGATAATTCACCAAAGAAAATACACAATTGTCTACCTAAGAGAATGCTCGATGTTGAGGCTGGCGTTGTGGAATAGTGGGTTAAGTTGTAACCTGCAATGCTGGCATCCCATGTAAATGCAGGTTTGAGTCCCAGCTGCTCCACTTCCAATCCAGCTCCTTGCTAATGTTCCTGGGAAAGCAGTGGAAGATGGCCCAAGTACTTGGGCTCCTGACATCATGTGGGTAACCGAAATGGAGTTCCAATCTCCAAGCTTCAGCCTGGTCCAGCCATTGCAGCCATTGAGGGGCCGGGGTGGGATGGGAGGCGAGGGGGTAGGTGAGACAGGAGGTCATCCAGGGAATAAAACCTCTCTCTCTCTCTCTCTCTCTCTATCCCTCCCTCCTTCCATCCCCCCCATCTGTAACTCTGCCTTTCAAGTAAGTATTTATAAAGAAAAAAAAATGTTCATTAGTGAAATGCAAAGTAAAAGCACAGTAAGATACTATTTCATACCCCTAAGATGATGTATAAAATAACAAAGGTTAGTGAGGACAGGAAGAAACTAGGACCTTCATGAATTACAATGGGGAATGGACAGCCCCTTTGGAAAATAAAAGTGAAACATAAATTTACCACATGCTCTAGCATTTTTACTTCAAGTTATCTACCCAAGTAAAATTATATTTGCATGCAAATATCAATAGCAGCATTGTTCATAGTAGCCACAAACTGGAAAGAACCCAAATGCCCACTAACTGGAGAATGGATAAACAAAATGTGTTACACTCATCCAAAGAATACTATTCAGCAATGAACAGGGATGATCTACTGAACTACTGGCAAGTATACCCATACTACAGCATAGATGAAAGCTCAAAAACATGCTATAACAAAGAAACCAGACAGAACAGACCACCTATTATATGATTCCATTTATATAAAATCTCCAGAAAAAGCTAATTATCTATAGAGATAAAAATGTTGGTGATTGCCTTGGCCTGAGAAAGGGAGCATGGACCAACTTCCATTGGCTAAGGGGAGGTTTTTTTTTTTTTTTTTTTTTTTTTTTTATCTTTTATGTAATGAATATAAATTTCCAAAGTACGACTCATGTGTTACAATGGCTTCCCCCCCCCATACCGTCCCTCCCACCCACAACCCTCCGGCTAAGGGGAGCTTTTTATGGTAATGGAAGTATTCTACCATGGATCATGGTGCCGTTGCACAATTTTCTAAATTTCTAAAACTACTCATCATGGATGGATTTTAGAGTATATAAATTATACCTTAATGAAAGATTTTTTTTTAAAATAGCTATATAAGTTTCAGTTATAAGGCCATTCATGTTCACGAAAATTTTTGTAAGCAATAATTTACTTGGGTCAGGGATATCAAGAAACTCTTCAGCAGCATCCCCCCACCCCCATCTCACCCTCCCCACCCCCCCCACCCCCGCCCTGGGAAGTAGGGGTTTGTATATTGCATACAAAGGTAGAGTGGAAAAACAAGTATCATGGTGAGTTGCAGGCCCAGGATTTCCACATCTCTGAGGGTCTTTGGCCGTCTTAACACTTGACTGTAACCTTAGCCTAGAGACTTGAGTTATCATACTCTCTCCAGCCTCTCTGACTTCTTACTGCCGATTTTCTTAGCTTTCGCTTGTGACCTGCCTCAAATTCCTCATATTCCTGTTCACCATTATTACTCTGCTCCAACTCTAGATCATCATGTTTTCTCCTGCCTGACCCAGGAAACTGATCCTGACTTTCGATTGTTCCTTTTCCTTAACTTGTTTCATTAATTTTTACATATTAAAAAAAAATCTCTTTTGCCATTTGGGTTGCCCTGGGTTGCACTCTAGCTCTGGAAAAGTCTTCCATACTGTCTCCAAAGGAAGATCCATTGTCCGAATCTTTTCGAGGATGATGATTTAGGTTTCTGACATATTAAATGTCAGCTCCAGCGATGATATTCAGTGCGTAACAGAAGATTTGAGAATAGAGGCCACATTGAGGTATTGGGGATAAAGACGTAGATTTGATATTTACCTAACTAAAAAAAACAAGAATGAGCCAAAACATGGGCCTTGTGAGAGGCTGTGGGTAAGTCCAGAGGGAATGATTAGAGCCCAGGAAAAAGCTAACTTTTTCACTAAAGAGTTACAAATTATTAACATATCCAGGGGCCAGCTTTGTGGCACAGTGGGTTAACCTGCTTACAACACTGGCATCCCATATCATAGCGCCAGTTTCAGTCCCAGTTACTCCACTTCTAGTCCAGCTCCCTGCTAATGCACCCGGGAAAGCAGCCAGTGATGATCTGAGTACTTGGACCCTGCCACACATATAGGGAGACTTAGATGGAGTTCCAGGCTCCTGGCTTCTGCCTAACTCAGCCCTGGCCATTGTGGCCATTTGAGAAGTAAACCAGAGGATAGAAGATTGTGTGTGTGTGTGTGTGTGTGTGTGTCTTCCTCTCTTTTTCTGTCACTCTGCTTTTCAAATAACTAAAATAAATTTTTGAGGAAGTATCCCAAAAAGTTTTATTTTACCTTCAATTCTCTGGGTTTATCATTATAATGAAAACCAATGGCTTGAGAGAAATCCAATAGACATGTCACAGACTAGTTTGAAAACTTACCTGAAGTTTTAAACTATAACATCCTCATGATGAAAGAAAAGTGTGTTTTATGATTTTCTAGTGAGAAACTAACTTCTGACTCTTAGATCTTAAAGGGAGATAATCCTTACACAAAACTGAAAACCTAACTTTGAAACTGCCTCGCCCACTAGGTGGCAAAAGTGAGCTACCAGAGACTAAAGAAGCGGCCTCTTCATGCCCTACATTGTCACCTCTCACCAAGTTTGCTTCCTGAAAACTGTGCTTTTGGAAAACGCAAGCACTGTCTCCAGTTGTAATGTACAATCCACATAACACCTGCTCAATACAGTGAAGAAAGGGTGAAGATATTCCTTGGATAGAGTTTTGGTAGCAGTATGAATGTTTTGGGACACTCAGCATTTTTTTTTTACATAAAATACTAACGGGAAAATTGCTGTGATCAATAACATTGTGTCCCAAGAGTACTTGGGAAACACTAACTATCGAAGGACTTTGAGCTAAGTTACCAACTCTGTTTTAAGTAAACTTCCATATCTGGTAGCCACTGGTAGGGAACTATCAGAAGTCATTTCTAAACTAGTGTCTATCGCTGCATGCTGCTTTCCGCTCTGGGCTTTCATTAATATAAAAGTGTCTGGGGATCTTATATAGGACTTGAAATATGCTTAAAAATAGCTTGAGACAAAAATAACACTTTCAAAATATGCTTGTCAAAGGTTTTCTTAATTAGAGTCCCCAATTTTTAATGTTGACATGAGTCACACTTTCCTTCCTCTTCTTTCTCTTTGTGTGTCCTTACTTCTGTCTTTTTGTCTCTGGATCTCTTTGACTATTGCTTTTATTCTGATAAACACTGAGTCCACCCAAAATTTGTATACACATACCAGGACTGTCAGAGTAATGAAGTTTGTGTGAAGGGTGGTGTTCTACAGAGTCAGAAACACAGTAAAACTGGGGGCACATTTCTCAGATGTCAGTTCAGTTTCTTCCCCTGGAGTACACACATGCTCAGATATTTGTATTGCATCACTCGCCAATGTGTTTTTATTTTCTAATAAAAAGGCAGCAAGTCATTTATTCATCTGCTCAATAAATATTTGTTCAGCATCCCTATGCGCCCCCCAAAAAAGTACTGTTGCAAGGTGTTTGGATGTTATGTTGTTATTTTAAATGAGTAATTTTCAAATTGTGATTCACTGTTTAGGTCAAGTCCATGAAAAGAAGTCCTGTTTTATTAATTCTTCCATTCTGGGCTTCTCAATTTATGTAGAAGATAGAACTCTGAAATAGGAATCATGTGTCATCCCAGGAAATGGTCCATGCTATTACTTTAAGCCTCATTGATTTGGAGGTTTTGAAATTTGACCACCTCAGTAGGGCAGTAAAAGACACAGTCAGTAAAACTTCATTGTAAAGCACTTCGGTGGACCACATATTTGTTATATTTTATGCCAAACGATAACCCCCATGTAGGCTTTGTGAGACAGTGTATCTTTTCACAGTTGCAAGGATGGCAAGGAAGCCTGTTGCTCAGTTCCTGGTGTCAGCTTTTTGATGGAGAGCTACCATCTCAGTTTATGAATGAGGCTGATCTGTAGTCTCACCTCCAGTGGAATTTATAATTGAGAGGTTAATCATCTCTATTGTTTGCTTTTGAAAGGAGGTTACAGAAAGCAGCAGTTTCTACTGATTATTTATTTTTTTTACAGCAACTGACCAAATAAGAATAATTCAGAATAAAAGATTATGATCATATGAAAGTTATTAATTCATCCTATAAATCTTCATTGAGTGCCTGCTGGGTATAGATGGATTTAAAGGTATACACAAAAAATATATGCTGTCCCTAAGAATTAATTATTGTGATAGGAAGAAAATCTATAATGGAAACAAAGTAACAACTGACCCATGAGAAACACAGAAAAATGTTTAGGGAATTTTAGGGATGGGGAAGGAATGATTTTGAGTAAGAAAATTTTATGTAGAAGGTGGCGTTTGCACGATGAACAAGGTCTCCTTCTGGGCAAGAGAGAAAAAGGCATTTAGAGAAAGTCATTTATGTGACAGCAGGGCTAGCGTGGGTCCAGGCACTGAGAGGGGAAGAGCAAGGCTCATTCATTTGGCACATCTTTTGGGTGAAGGATAGCATTGGTCTTTTGGTATTACTAGACAAAGAATCTGAGTTGTATCCAGTTGGTCAAGGAGAGCCATGAAAATTACAAGCATGCAAGGCAATTACGGGAAATGCTGGTACAGGACATATATAATAGTCATGTTCAATGAGAAATTATTTCACCAACTGAATTGGAGGAATACTTTTTTTCTGATTCTTCTACAATTCTGTGGGATAAATGTTATTAAAATGCTCTACTAGTGATATTATTTATTATGAAATGGCTCAAGTCATTCAATTTTTTTCTTAGTTAGGAACATATTTACTAAATTTTTATACTAAAGGGATATTTAGTCCTAAATACTAAAATATTGTGCAATAATGAAAAACCCTACAGCAACTTGTGAGTGTTAGTTCTGCCCCTCAATTACTAGCCCTAAAAAAAAAAATCCCAATTTTAGGAAAATATTTTTCACAAAATATATAATTTAAATTGTGGTCTTTTGAATGCCATTAGAAAGAACCCTGAGAAGCATCTCCTGTACCCACTTCTGTACACACACTCCCTCCCTTCAGTGGCCAACAGAAATGGAAACTGCTTCTTTTGTGTGTCTCTGTGGGATAATAGGGACTTTCCCAGGATTAGCTGCTCCTGGATAAGAAACAACAGATAATTGAAAACGTCTTAATTTACGTTTATATTTTGGTTGACATATGCGGTCCAAAAGATAAATTGACAAATGGTCTTAGCCAGTGAACAGTAATCTTATTAAACATGCTTTTGGAAATACTTGTTGAATTTTACTCTCATCTCCTCCCATTAAGGCTGAAATTGCGAATTCCATGGTAGGTAAGGAAGGACCAAAGCAGAGAGAGAAGATTTTTTTTCTCCTGGACAAACACGTTAAACCTTTCATAGAATATGCCCAGCAAACTCTGACCTGAGCTTTTACCTTTGGAAATTTAGAATCTGGGAAATGTTTTACTTACACATGGTGGGGAAGATTTATAGAGGAGTGAAATGTACTAGTATACTTTCATAGATAAGGCATCTGGAGTGTGTGTTTAGGGGGTTGTATAACATGATAGCCACAAATGTAATAGATATGTAAAATTTTAAGACACTGAATATAAATACTCAATTCTAAAATAGATAGTACTTTGTCGTTAGTGCCTATTTTCTTTGTATAAAGATGTATTTTCATTGAAAAGCCTCGTGTTACTCAACATAAATTTTGAAGACCTAAAGTACTTAGTTCTCTTTTTCTTACTAACTAACATTTTAATGAGGGTTCAATACTTTTATTAAGTAAATATCTGACTGGGAGGGTTTCTGCAGTTTTTTGTAAGTAGGCAAGTTTGCACAAAAGAAGTGTTTTCTTATTACCAAATTAGTTTACTTTGAAGTATCTGGCAGATTACATCAGTCTCTTATTTGAATTGGTACTACAGAAGACATCTATTGTACATTATTAGTGATGCAGTAAATTGGTTATTTATGTTTCAGAATCTAAGCAGAGTAGAATCTTTTGTGTTTGCCTTCGAAGATTGCTGTTATAATAAAACATTTTGAAGTGAGTAAAGTTGTCTTTTTGGTTTAGTTCATACACCATTGGAGAACTTAAATATTTTAGTTCTAGCCACACATCTCCTTGTCTAGTAGTACAATTTCCTTTATATTTTAAGGGGAAAGATATATTATTTGTGTAACCACTAATATTCACAGGTTGATCATATCATTAGCTTCACATTTAGGCTTCTAAGCAGTTGAATATAATATAATTGAAACATACTGTTCTGTTTTTATCATTGTTCTATGTTATAGTAATCTCCTCTTAGTGCCAGTAAGATCATATTGTTATTTTTATAATTGAAAATATAATTAACCGTTGTATCAGATCTCATTTTTGAACTTCTATTAAAAAACACATACAAAAATGATGAAAAACAAGACCAGCAATTTTTTTTTTTTACTAATCACTGCAGAAATGAACATCGTTTACTAAAGGTTTCCCACAATATACTGTGTAATCCAATACTAGGAACAATTTAACTATAGCAATAGCTAAACTTTTTTGTTTGTTTAGGGACTAAATAAATACCAGGCTGTATTAGCTTGACAGATAGACTGGCAGAATAGGTTTTGTTCTTTGTATCCTACGTAGTTACTAGACACAACATTTATATATGTTTTTTTTTGCAGACCATTATCTTTTTTTATTTTTTTTTAAGATTTTATTTATTTGAGAGGTAGAGTTACAGAGGGAGGGTGAAACAGAGAGAAAAGTCTTCCATCCACTGGTTCATTCCCCAAATGGCCACAACAGTCGCTGAGCCAGTCTGAAGCCAGAAGCTTCCTCTGGGTCTCCCACGCGGTTGCAGGGGCCCAAGCACTTGGGCCATCTTCTACTGTTTTCTCAGGCCATAGCAGAGAGCTGGATCAGAAGTGGAGCAGCCGGGACTAGAACCAGTGCCCATACAGGATGACAGCACTGCAGACGAAGGCTTAGCTCGCTATGCCACAGTGCCGGCCCCTCACATACATGTTGTTTAATAGGGAATCTCAGTAATGACCTCACCTGTGAGTCCCTGACTGGGGGGTGGGTGGGGGGGGGAGGATATAAAATAAAAGCCTGGGACCCTGACTAAGAGCAGCCCCAGAGAGCAGCCCTGTCTTGCCATGTGTCCTGGACAGGGCTGTTTCACTTCTGATCAGAGTTACCCCAACCATGTGGTCTAGAGCCCATCTGCTGGGTTACTTGACTTCTTCCAGGACTTGAGTTCCCAGCAGTTGGCATCTATCTTTATCTTCTCCAGTAGTTCCTGTCCCTCAGCCACTGATGGTTCCTTCATTCTAACATAGTCTTCCACCTCTACTATACCTTCCTTCTTGAGCTCCTATATTATTTTCTTTCCTAAGTTGTTGAATTGTTTCCACCTTCTCACCCCCTGTTCACTGGTAGACAATAGAAAGAATGCAGGATGACCTAATTCCCAGCCACCTTGGCAACTTCCCTGGCCATTGTCACCATTATCCTACTAATTGCCAAATACCAGGGCCCATGCGCAGCCCTGGTTCTAGTTTTGCCCTTCCTGTGGGACTGCTTCTCTCCTTCATGAACCTTCCTTTGCTTTGACTGACTTTTCTTTCCTCTTGGCTGTTTGTCTTCTGCTGTTGTACCCATGGTGTCTTGTGTCCTTGGTGTCTTGGTTCCTTTGGGGTCTTCTCCACTTTCATGGTTGCACATTGCCCACATTTTGATGCTTTCCTAACCTCTGTATTTAGCTGTGTCTCTTCATATCAATCGGTGTTCTCCAGAGAAACAGAAGCAGTAACACCTATATGTGTAGGGTGAGGGGATCGATAGATTTTAAATTGATGTATGATTGTGGAGGCTGCCAAGTCCAAAATCGATATTGGAAGTCAGCTGGCTTCAAACAGGATTGATACTGCAGTCTCTAGGGCTGGCCAGCAGATGGAAAGTCAGGCTGGATTTCTATACACAGTCTTCAGGTAGAGTTCCTCCTCCAGAATCCTCCGTTTTTGCTCTGAAGGCCTTCAACTGATTGGATGAGACTCTCTCACATTATGGAGGGTGATCTGCTTTATTAGTTAATTGATTGTAAATGTTAATTACATCTGGGGCCGGCGCCGTGGCTCACTTGGTTAATCCTCTGCCTGCGGTGCTGGCATCCTATATGGGCGCCGGTTCCAGTCCAGCTCTCTGCTGTGGCCCGGGAGGGCAGTGGAGGATGGCCCAAGTGCTTGGGCCCTGCACCTGCATGGGAGACCAGGAGGAAGCACCTGGCTCCTGGCTTCGGATCAGCGTAGCTCCGCCGTTGCGGCCATTTGTGGGGTGAACCAACGGAAGGAAGACCTGTCTCTCTCTCACTGTCTATAACTCTACCTGTCAGATAAATTTTTTAAAAAATGTTAATTACATCTACAAAGTGCCTTCACAGGAACATCTGGACTAGTGTTGGCCAAAACAGGTAAGTACTACAGCCTAGCCTAGACAAGTTGGCAGGTAAAATTAATCATCACACACTCTTACCAATCATCACATTCCCTCGTCAACTACAGGTTTATGCTTCATGGGATAGTTGGAAAATATATAGATTGGGATTTGACAATTGGTTCTTATCTACACAGGCTGGGTTATGTTGGGTAAGTTTGTTAACTTCCCCAAATAACAGTTCTCTTGTTTGCAAAAAGTCTTTGTTTCTGTCTTCCACATCAGCTCCATGCCTGGGCTACTTCCAGTTACACAAATACTAGATGAATGAATGAGTGCATAATAAATGCAAGGAGGAAAGGGGATTGAGGTTTTCCTAAAAAAATTTTTATTTATTTATTTGAAAGTCAGAGTTACACAGAGAGAGAAAGAGAGGCAGAGAGAGAGAGAGAGGTCTTCCCTCCACTGGTTCACTCCCCAGTTGGCTGCAACAGCTGGAGCCGTGCCATTCTGAAGCCAGGAGCCAGGAGCTTCCTCCAGGTCTCCCATGCAGGCGCAGGGGCCCAAGGACTTGGACCATCTTGTACTGCTGTCCCAGGCCACAGCAGAGAGCTGGATTGGAAGAGGAGCAGCCAGGCCTCAAACCGGTGCCCACATTGGATGTGGGCACTGCAGGTGGTGGCTTTACCTGCTACACCACAGCGCCAGCCCCCAGGATTGAGTTTTGATGTCACCTGAATGGAGAGCTAAAGTTTAGACTTCAGAATCAGATGAAAGGTTCTTCTTAACAAATTTCTCTAGCAGAAAAAAAAAAAGTAAATATGTGCACATAGTATATGTATAGCATATATGTATGGGTTTATATTTATTTATTGAATATATTTGTGTCTTTATCTGTTTATGGAATGACTGCAGACCACATTGTACACACACATAAACCCTGCTCTGAACACATGCTCTATGGCCATTCATTCAGCAGTTACTAAGTATCTCCTAAAAGCCAGGCTGTGTATGAGGCATGGGACACAGCATAAGACTTCCTCTGCCTTTGCCTTTATGACTTTCTTCATTCGTCTCTGACACATAGGAGAAAGTTGCTTGGAGGAGTCGTAGGTGACTGCAGCATAGATAGCAATAGTGTTTGCCTTTTTTTTTCTCTCCAATAATGAAGTAGTATGACAATGACAGTCTGGCTCTGCTACATTCTCCTTTAATACTATAAATCACGTAGAAAGTCACTTCAACTAATGTGATTCTATTTTATTGGCAAATACACAAACACAATATGTCTTCTGCTAGACCTTAAGGGCTCTGCATGTTATCATCTAGTAATGAGTATTGGTACATCAGTGTTTACTGTGTATAATGTTGAAACAAATTTTAGATATTTGTCAAAATGCCTTTTGTATTTTGACAAAGCACATGGGATGTTTTGTTCACTTCTTTTTTAAAAAATAAGAATTTAATTACCTAATAATTCTAATGATACAGAAACACTTGAGTGTACCCTTGCTAATCTGTTCTAAATCTGAGTGAAAAAGATGAAGTTCAAAAGATTACTATCAGTCCGGCGCCGCGGCTCACTAGGCTAATCCTCCGCCTTGCGGCACCGGCACACTGGGTTCTAGTCCCAGTCGGGGCACCGGATTCTGTCCCGGTTGCTCCTCTTCCAGTCCAGCTCTCTGCTGTGGCCAGGGAGTACAGTGGAGGATGGTCCAAGTGCTTGGGCCCTGCACCCCATGGGAGACCAGGAGAAGCACCTGGCTCCTGCCATCGGATCAGCGCAGTGCGCCGGCCGCAGCGCTCCAGCTGCGGCGGCCATTGGAGGGTGAACCAACGGCAGAGGAAGGCCTTTCTCTCTGTGTCTCTCTCTCACTGTCCACTCTGCCTGTCAAAAAAAAAAGAAAAAAAGATTACTATCAGGGAGAACATTTATATAATTTCCATAATATTTGGAATATCAAATTCATGAGCTAATTGAGATGATATGTGGTTGTCCCTTGGGATAGCTAATTGGCAGGAGGTTTGTTGCAATTGATAGTTGAAATGTTGCCCTCATGCAGATAGCTTCTACTGTAGTCTTTAAATTACTAAGGAACACTTCATAGCTAACAGATTATACATTTTTTCTCAGTTGGAGCCTGAATGTCATCTTTGTATCACCTTTTCAATGAATGTACCCTGTCCCAATAATAAGCTGCCAATAATTGATGATATCTATTATTGAATATTGATTTGCTTCTGCAGTTGTTCACTAATACAAAAAGTCTTTAATAGTCTTCATAGTTTAGTCTAAATGAAACAAACCTGAAATTAAATAAACTTTATCACTGTAGGTATAATCTTGGGTGTTTATTCATTAGAAAGCCATTCTTAAAATTCCTATTAACAGATAAAGATGTAAAGGTTCAGATTAAAGCCAAAATGTTATCATATAATATGAAATGGGAACTTGGAAATTATTCAATATACTTAAGCCAGTTTAATAGATGATGTAATCTACTTTCTGTGAGCTTGGATTTGGAAGGTAATGGCCAGCTCTTTCTTCTTAATGATCGTTCAGTGTTAGAAGAAAATCAGCTAGGATTTTAAAATGGCAGATAAGAAATTAATGATTCTTTCCTGATGAAAGTAGATAGTCCTTAGAAACATGTGATCTACAATTTTTATATCCTTACTGACTTTTATACTAATTCTCTTAACAGTATTTTAAACAAAATGGTTAAAAGTTTTATGTTTTGCTGTCTTTAATTTTTATTTTAAAATATTTCAAATAATACAAAAAGTATAAAGAATTCAGTGAGCCTACATAGATTTAATAATGTTTAACATTTTGCTATATTTACATGTAAGTGTGATATAAGCATGATAAATATGCTGTTTTTCTTGAAAGCAGATATATAAATACAATGTAGGATTGATGAAAAGGATCATAAAGCGAGGGAAGAAGGGTATCATTATGGTGAGGATATAATTCAGAGAAGGTAACATTTATAAATATCTAAACACCAACTAATATGGCATCTGCACATTTTTATCCTATGTATACACATGTGTGTATATATATCTATTTATATTAACTTCTCTATATGATAGAAAATGTGGAATTTGTTTTTCTGTGTCTGACCTATTTAACTTAGCATTATGATCTCCAGTTCCATCCATTTTGTTGCAGATGTCATGATTTCATTCTTTTTATAGCTGAGTAATATTCTGTCATGTGTATGTATGTATGTATATATATATATATATATATATATATCTGTATATATATACACCACATTTTCTTTACCCAGTCATCAGTTGATGAACAACTAGTTTGATTCCATATCTTTGCTATTGTGAATTGAGCTGCAGTAAACATGGGAATACAAATATCTCTTCCATATGTTGACTTCATTTCCTTTGGATATAGTCCCAGAAGTGAGGTAGCTGGGTCATATGGTAGATCTATTTTTAGTTTTTTGAGGAATTTCCATGCTGTTTCTACAGTGTCTGTACTTAGTTTGCATTCCTACCTGTAAGTATCAGGGTTCCCTTTGCTCCACATCCTTGCCAGCATTTGTGATATTTTAACTTTTGGATAGCAGCCATTCTAAATGGAGTGAGATAATACCTTACTGTAGTATAATAAGGTTTTTAAATCTAAAGGACTATTAGCAACTGTCTAGATCTGTGCTGTCCATTTTCTTAACCACTAGCCACATGTGGCTGGTGGGCATTTGAATTGTGAAATTGAAATGGTGCATTGGAAATCTATTTCAGAGACAGTATGAAAAACAAAGACTATAAAAGGTCTCAGTAATTGTTACTGATTAAATTTTGAAATAGTAATATTTTGGATTCACTGGGTTGAATATATCATTCAACTTCATTTTATCTACTTCGTTTTACTTCTTAAAATGTGGCATAAAATTATATATGTAGCCTGCATTATATTTCCTTGGCCTGTACTGGTCTAAATCAACACTTTTTAAAATAATATTTATCTATCTATTTATTTATTTATTTGAAAGGCAGAGAGACCGATATTTTCCATTTGCTGTTTCCCTCCCCAAATGCCTGCAATCACCATGACTGGGCCAGGCCAAAGCTAGGAACCTGGAACTCAGTCCAGGTCTCCCACAGGGGTGGCAGTGACCACTCCCTCCCAGAAATGCACGTTAGCAGGAAGCTGGAACTGGGCAGGGAGCTGGAACTTGAACCCAAATACTGAGAAGCCAGCATCCAAGCAGCATCTTAATCGCCACAGCAAATGCCTTCTCCTATATCAACACTTATTTTAAAGATGAGGAAACTGAAGCCCAAAGATGTAAAGGGACTTATCTAAACTTGTTCACCTTGTAAGTGGCAGAGCAGACACTCAAACCCAGGATTTGTGCTAGCTGATACAATTCTTTCCATTCAAGTGCTCTCCTTCCACTAGAGCAGTTAAGACACACAGAGATGAATATTTGTTCCAGAGCATATGTATCTAAGTATGGCTTCCCCCAAAGTGGCCAGTTTAGTGTTTTGGGAGGCTATCTATCTATGCTTATTTTTATTTTTTTTTAAGGTTTGTTTATTTATTTGAAAGGCAGAGTGACAGAGAGGCAGAGGCAAAGAGAACGTGAGAGGTCTTCCATCTCCTGGTTCACTCCCCAGGTGGCTGCAACAGCCAGAGCTGGGCTGATCTGAAACCAGGAGCCAGGAGCTTCCGCCAGATCTCCCACATGGGTGCAGGGGCCCAAGCACTTGGGCCATCTTCCTCTGCTTTCCCAGGCCATAGCAAGGAGCTGGATAGGAAGTGGAGCAGCCAGGACTCAAACCGGCACCCACATGGGATGCCAGCACTACAGGCGGTGGCTTTAACTGCTAAGCCACAACACTGGCCCCTCTATGCTTATTTTTTAAAAATAGTTATTTGAAAGTCGGAGTTACAGGGAGGTGAAGGGAGGGAGAGAATATTCCATCCTCTGGTTCACTCCCCAGATGACCACAATGGCCAGGATAGGGCCAGACCGAAGCCAGGAGCCAAGAGCTTCCTCTGGGTCTCCTACATGGGTGGCAGGAGCCCAAGCACTTGGGCCATTCTCTGTTGCTTTAACAGTCCATTAGTAGAGAGCTGGATCAGAAATGGAGCAACCAGGACTTGAACCAGCACCTATGTGGCATGCCGCTTTACCCACTTTGCCACAACACAAGCCCTACTCTATGCTTATTTTAGTGGTACATTCCTGATAGCAAATTTGTGACTTTTTGTGATGGACTTGATTTTTAGAAATAGGTACCAATTATTTGGGGGTGTCTGCTAAGTCATATTGTTATTTCTGAAACAAAGTGTTGGAAGTCAGCCTCCTGTGTGCATGTGTATGTATGATAGAAAGAGAACAAATAAATGCGCTGGAGATACAAAGAGAATTCCAAAGTGTAATTCTAAAACTCTGTTAATCAATTGTTACTTTCTTAGATCAAAATTCTTTTTTTTTTTTAAGATTTATTTTATTTATTGGAAAGAGTTACAGAGAAAGGGAGAGAGAGAGAGAGAGAGAGAGAGAGAGGCAGGCTTTCCATCCACTGGTTCACTCCCCAGATGGCCACAATGGCCGGAGCCATGCCAACCCGAAGCCAGGAGCCAGGAGTTTCTTCCAGGTCTCCCACGAAGGTGCAGGGGCCCAAGGACTTGGGCCATCTTCTACTGCTTTCCCAGGCCACAGCAGAGAGCTGGATCGGAAGTGGAGCAGCAGGGTCTCGAACCGGCGCCCATATGGAGTGCTGGCACCACAGGCAGAGGATTAACCTACTGCACCACAGCACTGGCCCCAATGAATATTCTTAAAATAATACTTATATATATAATCTCTTAGACATCTTAATCATAGTTATTTCATAGTCATATTTTTCATTTGATAAATCCAAGAAGTTAGTGTTAACTGTACACACACACACATACACACATAAATATATATATATATATATATATATATATATATATATACTTGGCTTTGTGAATTATTCCCTCAAGTAGTTTCTTATTTATCTTAAGAGAACCTATGTTAAAATCTGGGTAAGTTAAATAATGGGAAAAGTGTGAATTTTCATTGACATTTTATTTGAAAACTGGAAGACTCTGTAATGGTATGTTAAATAGAGAAGACATTAAATAAGGAATTAAATCATTTGGTAAAGTAACTGACATGTGTTTTTAAAAATAACTTGTTAGAAGAAAATATAAATACTTACGAAAAACTTCCTTTAACATTTCGTCCATTTCTTAAGCTCATTAAAAAATTCGCAGTTCCAGTTAAATGGCAGAATACTTTTACTTTACTTGATATATGGTGCTAGCTATTTGTGCACCTGAAAGGAAGAGTATATATATTGTAACAGCCAACAAAATGAAGATCTCCTTCTGAGGTCTGTGAAACAGTGTTTATAATATTAAGTAGCATACTCATTTTCTAAGTTATTAGATAGCAAAAGCATATTACCCTAGATAGCCTCAAATATTTTATATAGTAATATATTTGGTGCTTTGAATATTTGAAGGAACTAATCCCATTCTGACTTGAATAGATCATATTTCCTTGCATAATATTTTTGGGTTATGCCCAACTCTCCTAGAATGTGATATAAAATAGACTTATTGTTTCGATTGCAAATAAAAAGTCATGCCCAACAGGTAAATGGTCTTTTATCAATAGAATATATTAATTTTGAAATGAGGACAGAGCTTAGGTTTTTATTCTGGGTATTTGATAAAGAAGTCAGAGAATATAATAAACTACTCTAATTGCACTTGACCTGTAAGGTTTGCAGTGTTTTATGATTTCCTCATCTCCATTTTGTTGGCTCAACACAATTGGAAAGATTTGTTTTCCCCTCTATATGCATGTAAATAAGTAATCTATAAATTTTAAAGTGTCAGGTATTAACAAAACTTTTATTAAATTTACAATAATATTTTATAATAATGGTATTTCTAATAATAGTACAAGTGGCTTATTTTTTGTTGTTATAGATAACTTTTAAGGGATTTCTCAGTTTTGACTCTGTTACAGAGTTTTTAATAGAAGGTAGTATAGCTATTGCTGCACTCTCATATTGTCCAAGAACATGGAAAACTTTGATATTCAGATCAACTGATAAAACTGCGCTAACTTTATTTTATACTTTCTTGACGTTTGCCATTGATGGATACAAAAATCATTCAATTATTCTGTTTTAAAAGTTTAACTTCAAAGAGTACAAAGATACAGAATTAACTATAATAAAGGTGGAATATCCGTTTGGGAAAATGTTATTTTAAAAGACTATACCTGTTCATTGTAAATCACCAGCAATCATGCAAACACACATATACACAGGGGATATCTATGTATATCTACCTATCTATCTGAACATACCATTTTACTTAAAAACTGTTCAATCACCTCCTCAAAATATATGGTAGACATTTCATATTCCAATAAATATAAATGAATAATCATTTTCTCAGTGTTTTATTGTGAAATTTTATGACATACAGCAAAGTTGAAAGAATTTTATAGTGAAAACCCTTATGCCTGCCACTTAGATGGCACAATTAATATTTTACT
Organism: Oryctolagus cuniculus; assembly: GCF_051225735.1. Classification (NCBI taxonomy): domain Eukaryota; kingdom Metazoa; phylum Chordata; class Mammalia; order Lagomorpha; family Leporidae; genus Oryctolagus; species Oryctolagus cuniculus. The sequence goes on along the minus strand of NC_142872.1, from coordinate 99,629,662 downwards.
GTACTTGCTCATCACGCGTCTATTTAAGTAACTCTCTGTTAATCCATCTCTTGTGAGATGCATTTCAAAGAAGGGCACAGATATTGGTATATTCCTTCCCACATGTGTCATTAACTTGAGTTCAGGATTTGTTTATGGTTTCTTCTCTTCTGAGACAGAACAAAATGTACAAATCTTAAGTGTACCAGTTGACAAATTCTTACTATATACTTAAGCAACTCAATCCCCAATCAAGCTATAAAACATTATCATCATGATAAGTAGTTCCCACAAGTCCCTTTGAAGTACATCACAGCCCTCATATCCTCAAAGACAGCTATTGTTCCAATATATTCCCACCACGTATATTATCTTTAGCTGTTCTGGAACTTCATGCACATGAACTCTGATAGTATATGCCCTTTTGTGCAATGCTTGCTTCTTTTACTCAGCACGGTGTTTTGAGGTTCATCCTTGTTGTGTCTATCCATAGTTTGTTTTCTTTTTATCGCTGAATAGTTTACTCTGTTGGTTCATTCTCTTTTTTTATAGTTACCTGAGCTGTTTCCAATTTTTTTACTATCATGAACACAACTGTTAGGGACATTAGTCTCATGTAGACATGTTTTCATTTCTCTTGGATCAATCCCTAGGAGTGGAATTGCTGGGTCATAGGCACTTGTAGTTTTTGTATAGGACACCTTTTGGCACTCACACCAAAGAAGTATGAAAATTTCAGTTGCCATACATCCTCGCTGCCGTTTAGTTCTGACCTTTTCATTTTAGCCTTGGTAGTGAGTGTGTACTCTAATCTCATTATGTTTTACATGTGACTACTAATCATGCTGAGTTCTTTCTCATGCATTTATTAATCATTTACTTATCTTGGTGAAGAGTCTGTCTAAATTTTTGTCTGTTTTAAATTAGACTGTTTCTCTTTTTATTAAGTTATAGGAGTTCTTTATGTGTCTCCTAGATAGCAATCCTTTGTCATGTATACTTTCCAAATATTTTCTTAGATGTGACTTCCTATTTATTTTCTTTTCAATGTATTTTCATGAGCAAGTTTTTAAATTTTGACACAGTCCAATTTATCAGTTTTTTTTTTTTTAATTTCGGGATTATTTACCTTTGTTTTAAGAAACTTTTGCCTGATCCCAGTTTGTAAAGATGTCTTACTTTGTTTTCATCTGAAAGCTTTATAGTTTTAACTTTTACATTTAGGTTTCAGGCAGACCTCGAGTTAATTTATACGTGTGGTGTGAGGAAGGGGTTGAAAACTGTTTTTTAAAGATTTATTTTATTTATTTGAAAAATAGAGTTACAGAGAGAGGTAGAGACAGAGACAGAGGTCTTCTATCCGCTGGTTCACTCCCCAGATGGCCATAATGTCCCGAGCTGCGCCGATCCGAAGCCAGGAGCCAGGAGCTTCTTCCGGGTCTCCCACATTGGGTGCAGGGGCCCAAGGACTTGGGCCATCTTCTACTGCTATCCCAGGCCATAGCAGAGAGCTGGATTGAAGAGGAGTAGCTAGGGCTTGAACCAGCGCCCGTATGGGATCCCGGCACTTCAGGCCAGGGCTTTAACCCACTGCGCCACAGTGCCGCCCCGGGGTTGAAATTCTTTTAAAAAAAGTTTTGTTTTTGCATATAGATATTTAACCATTCTAACACAGTTGGGTTTCCTTGATGTTTTTGTTAAAAGTCAAATGACCAAATAAATGTGAGTCTACTTCTGGGCTCTCTGTTCTGTTGCATTGGTCTGTTTGTTGATCCTAATGCTAATGTTACAATAGCTTTATGTTAGTTGAGTAACAATTTTTAATAGTTAAAGTTTTGCTATTATGTGTCTAAACCTTTGTTGTCCTACCAATTTAATTCCCAACTTTGTATTACCATAGAAAAATCTGCAATGGAAACTTCTGCACATATATCTTTCCCCACTTGTTGAATTATCTCCTTGGGGTTGATTTCTCTATGTAGGAATGCTGGGTCAGAGGATGAGTGCATTTTTCATTTTGATAGATAAATCCAAAATGTCTTTTACACCCTCACCCCCGTCAACCTTTGCATTAGAGTACCTGTTTCCTCATACCATTTGAAGAGTTAAACTTCCAAGAGGTAAATTTTAATAACAAGAGTTAGTGAATATGCACTCTGAGAGGTTTGTGTCTATGTTTGTGTGTGTTTATGAGATTGGTATTTACTTTTTTCCTAATATTTATGTCTGAATCATGTAGGAAGTATTTTCAGCACAGTACTTATCTAGGAAGCATCTTGCCAATAGGCAGTGATTGACTAAGCTTCAGATTCCATTTTATCTTCGGCTGGTAATGACCATGCACTGATGGAAGCAGTAGGTGAGGTTGATTAAGGTAATGAGTTCTCTGTGATTGTGGAGTCACCTCCGAGAACTTTCACTGAACTCTGTACTTAGGCTTTCCAAAACAAGTAAAAAATCCTTGAACAATAGAAAACAGTCTGGCCTCATTTAATGGATACCTGGTAATTTTCTGACATAATAGCAGCTTGTATGGCATAGTTTACAATGCCAATCTGAGTCAGTAACAATGAAATGCTTTATTATTTTTGTACTCTATATTTGTACTAAACTCCTAAATGTTGAAAATTGAAAACAAAGCTTGATACTGGGCCTCTTTTCACCCCACCCCCACCCTGACTACTCGGTGATGTGGGGAAGGAATTTCCCATTATCTCTATCTCTCTGTGGCTAGCTTAACAGGAAGAAAAAAAAATCACAACATGCCAAATCCGAAAAACAGTGAATCATGAGATTTTCCCAGTTCAATGGTTTTTTTTTCCCGTTAGTATTTTTACATTACTAAGTGAAGCCTAATCCTTGTTCATTTCTTGAGGATAAGTATAGTTAACTACTAGAGAAGGCAGCAAACAGATATTCTGGCCCTAACACATCAATAGCTAAATAGAAAGGGGCTTCATGGAGAAAAGTGAGATTTTCACAAACTTTTAGAAGCCCCCTGTATATGAGCTTTGGCAAATCACTTAGATCTCTGTAGGCCTCAGCTTCCTCATCTGTGAAATGAGAGATTTGATCGTTATCTCCAGGGTTCCTTGCTGTTCTCTCACTCTGTGTTCCAGGTTTCTAACCTTAGGATAAAAGTTTGTTTGAAAATCAGATTTTAAATATATAACTTAGCACTTTTTATTGTTAGAAAAAAGCAAATGTATAACATTGTTAAATGTATGTAAACCCCTTAAACTACAAATTCCCAACTCTTCATGCTGTGCCTTCCTAACCAGTGCCAGCACAGAAGGCTGGGATCATTCTTTTTTGTGCAAGTACACACAGAAATGTTAGGGGAAATAGACTGTGTGCTTGTTGGAGTCACCTGTTGAGATAGGCAACTATTGACAAGTCTGATTCATGGCTGAGTGACTGCTCTGCTAGCCTTCACATGATCCCCACCGAGCAAAATCTTTGACCGCCTGCTAAACAAGGTCTGTTTGAAGTTTCTTTTTAACATTTCCAAAACGTTAATTCAGCAGGATGTCTCCTCTGGGGTTCTCCATGTCACCAAATCAGCAGCTGTTGAAATCCATTCACTTCAGCATGAAATGTTTTCATAAGTGCTTTTTTTATTTGTGACAACAGCAAAGTAAATATCAGACTAAAATTCTACCTCATTCAACATTTACATGTGTTAAAACTGCTTCTGATTGTAGTTTATGTTCATAGTGTTTATTTGCAGGCAATACCAATGGACAGTTTTACTACAGAGGATTATCCAGTAGGCTTGTCTGCAAAATATAATGGGCCATGAATTCTTTTTTAAAATAATTCAAACATTCATCTTTGGATAAGTAAAAATTTACACTATGACTTTAAAGCAGAAAAATCCATGATTTTGTGATTATTTTTTGTCTCATAGCCAGTTTAGGGTATGAAGGTACTTCAGAAAGTTTGTAGAGAATGAAATTAAAACATGTTTATTTTAGTGCAAAAAATATTGACACAATGCATATGAGAGCTCTTCAACAACTTGATGGAAATGCATATTATGAAAAAACTGTGCATGCATTTCCAAGTTTTTTACACCAAAATAAACTTGCCTTTTAATTCCGTTTTCCGTGAACTTTTTGAAGTACCTTCTTACGTTTAAATCTGCAGATGAACTATTTGGTAGTTTCACATGGTGGTATGTACAAATGCTTTAAGAAGTTTCCCTCTTTAAAAGAAAAGATGTTGAGCATTGCGTGGAATGATTTAGTAGGATAAAGTAATGTAGAATTCTGGAGGTAAAGAACTAAAGACCAGCAAAACCCGATGGTAAAGATAAGGAACACCAGGTCTACATTGATACTACATTGTTTGATCAGAGCTGCACTCCCTAGAGCCAGAATCTTCATTGTAAGGAAGCGCCATGAATCTTTGATTGCAGAGTTAAACATGAGAACTGCTATGTTTTCTCAATATGAATTGAGCTAAATCTCCCTTTTCTGTTTATTCGGGTTTTAAAAGACTTAAGTGTAGTTTTATAAGTTCATTAGTCTGCTTCCATTTTTGAGATGCATTTCATCTCCATATGATCAAATTTCATTACAGGCAAAGAATTATCAGATCAACCCATTATACAGCCTAGCAGCATGATGTCTTTTCCCATCTACAGGGAGAACATTGTGTAAATCAGGCTCTCGAGTTTCAGTGGGAGGCAGAGGGTTGCACGGTGTCCATTTGTCAAGTTGATGGCCCCGCAGCGAGGTTACATTAGCTTGTCTTTGAACAGAAGTGAAATCTTATGCGAAGCTCCCCTTGCTGTCATTTACACTAACATCCATCCTCTTAAACCAAGGCCTCTGAGAAAAACAAAGTGATGGCACAATATAATCAGTCACTCAAGTTGTCTGTCATCTGTTTTCTTAAGGAAATGACTTTTAAGTTACTGGAGCAGAGAACTGTAGAAAATTAACAAAGGTTGTAGTAGTAAAAGTAGGTGGAATTTTTTTTTTAAAAACTGCAGATGTCTTTTTGAGAAGACTTTATATGCAGAATGCCAAAAAGGATTTTCCCCCCTCTCTTTCATAACGAATCTCATGAAATGTATTTCTTCTTGAACAATAGACCTACTGCTGTTAGCAACTGGAGTCTTTCTTGCCTAATGTGACTACATATTAATGCTCCCAAGAAACTTGGTGTGAAACCAAGTCTACAGAACTCAGCTTCAGTAGGTCCTCTGACAGCTGGGTTGCAGCCTTCAAGTTCTGAGCTATCCGAATTTCAGTTATGTAATGGCAAGCCTTGCATATAGTAGGCTGATCGAGGGTAAATGGTACTTTAAATGTGAGTTATTGGGATCTCATGACTTAATATTACACTTGGACAGTTTCTTTAAAACCCTAACTGCATTGCCAATGATAGCCAATCTGAGGCTGGTGATCAAATTTGCAGGTTTTATTTCCCTAAGCCTGTTTTATGGGCTCAAACACTCAGGTCATTTGCACCCTGTCTCTTTCATCATGAAGTCGTTAAACTCAGATTGTTAAACCAGGAAGATTAGCTGACAGACAACAGTACATTAGATTAAGACTGCCTTTGGTTGTACTTAACTATTTATCCATCCCATTTGGGTGGCATTTACAGCAAGCTGTGGGTTTTGGTGGACTTTAAGAGAAGTAGGAAGAGAATTTTAAAACAAGGAGAAATAGTCTGTTTTCAACAGTCTGATTAATATCATCTTCATTTGCTCCATCAGTCACTAAAATTGAAGACCTCTTGAAATAATTGGTCAACAAGCTTAAATATAGAGGAAGTCTCCCTTTTGTTTGCTTTGTAGACCTATTTATTTAGTTCCATTGTTATTGATTTCTAAAAAAAATAAAAATTTGAAAAAGTATTTGCTTCTGCCAAAAGTATTGCTGTGAACAGCACATTCAATCTTTTCTTAAAAGCTGTTCTAGAAAATCCCTTAAGAATTGGTGGTCAAAATTGAACCAGACTTCTTAGTGTCTGGGAAAAAGAATCTTAGATTTTTCAGAAAAGAAATACATGAGTACTTATTTTAATTACAGTTAAATGTATTGTGTAAACTGCTACTGTGATTAACCCTTCTGCCGCTGCAAGGAGTTATTCAGCGTCATGTTATAAGGAAGCTTTTTTATAGTCTTCCCTTTTGAAACATATGTGAACATTTGGAATTGGTGAACTTCTGAGAGACCCAGGAGATTAATCTTGATTAGTTTATTTTTCTCAGCAAAGATTTTGATAGCCTGCTATAGCTTTTTCCTCTTCTTCTTCTTCCTTTTTTTTTTTTTTTTTAAAGGATTCAGTATTTCCTCTGTTGAGGGGATGAAATATTGTTAAAAGCAACTCGTAAATGAAATAGTGAAAAACAGTTTAAGTAACTGAATCTCTCATTGTCAATGAGGAGACCTCAGATTTAAAAGACTGATCTTTACTTGCCCCTTTCCTCATATTTCTTCCCAACTTAACCTCAAGGTGATTTTTAGAGTTATGGCTTAATTGAGTGGTCATTTTACCTTTGCTTTGGAGCAATTTATTACTGCTTTATTTCCTTTATTACAGCTTTATTTCCTTGGGCCAGCACAGACATAAATGCTGGGCTCTGCGTGATCAAAAGCTATTTTATGATAAATTTAGTTTTCTAAATTGGAAACTTGAATCCATTTTTTACCTTTGAACATTTACAGCTGGATGCAGACATAATGTCGAAAGCACTGTAAAATTTCAGGGAAAAAATACATGGCTTTCTGGCTTTACTCCTATTACTTTGTTTGGAATTTGAAATTATGTTTATAAATTAAGGCAATTTAAATGTTATTCCCCACAGAATAATATATTCATATTACCCCCACTATGCTTTCAAAAGACAAAAAGTATTGATGGTAAATCCTTCACTCATTAACACATATTTCCCCTAACTGTACATCACAACACTGAACATAATTGACTTGAATTAGAAATTTAAGCCACACAAAATGTTTCTGGTTTGTAGTAAACTGAGTTTTTTTCCTAAAAAAATATGTAAGAAAGTTTGTATTTCAGAATCATTTATTCTCCCAAGTAAACCCATTATAATCAGGTTAAGTAAGTTAGGACCCATTGAAAAACATGAAATTAATTTTTATGTTATAGGTTGGACCAATGAAAATGTATATTCTAGTTTCTAAGTGAAGTTTAAATTCTCCTTTCCTGGGCCCCAAATGTTGATTTGCTTTTGCAGTATTGGTTGCTAAGCTATATCAGACTCATTTTTCCTGCGTTTATTTGAACCATTGTTCGACACTGATAGGAATGCCACAACATTGCCTTGTTGAGATAGATGTAAAGCTCTTAAGATGTGCCAAGGTGCCTCGTGTGGGCAATCTACAAGAAAAATGTTCAGTTTCAAAGTTCATGATGCAGCAGGATCAGGCAAAGTTGGACATTTAACTAACGCATCACAAGGTCTCGTATCACTCTCTTCATCATAGAGAAGGGCACTTCTTTGTGTTTAGGTGAAAAAAGAGAATGAAGGAATTTCTTCCATAATCACTGCTATGTTCAAGAGCTTCTACATTATTATGAAAATTCACAAGACCTCTCTTCACTTTCTTACTAGTTTCCAATGCTTATTCCATGTTTTCACTGGGGAAGGAAACACCAGATTCCCTCCATTCCATACTAATCAAAACGAGTTTACCAACCTCCACTTCTGCCATTACAAGCATTTTGTCGGAAGGCCCTTCCAAAGGAAGTATTGTTACATCATTTCCCCAACAGACATCGCAAAGAGCATCAGCAGCCTGATGGACAGGAGCGTTCTTGCCATCAGAATACGTCCTTGCTTGAATAAAGCCACAGGTAGAAGGGCAGGAGCTTTAGTGCCATTACCACCCCAACCCATTGTAGGAGTTCAGTGGCCAATAAGAAGAGGAAAACTTTAAATACTAGATCTGGCTTTCTGAGACCACTCTAAAAGATTCTCTTGTGTTTCTAGCTTAATCCTTTAACAAGCAGACATGAATAACAGTTTTCAAGAAAAACACACAGGATTTTCTAATATTAGGTGCCATTTTTGATAAAGTAGCTGTTTTACTTTTCATACAAATTTAATATGCAAAACTAGTCTCAAGGACTAGTTTTTGACATTGTCTCCTTGCATATAAAATGTGGTGATATTTCTGTATTTGTATTACAGTTTTACTAACCTGGGAAGGAAGTAATGTGGGTTAAAGAGAATTCCTTTGGATTCTTCAAGTGTTCATTTATTTAAAATAAGTTGCACAGGAACTTGTTTTCACTGAGAGATATACTAATAGCAATATTTAAATTTTCATATTTACTTTTAACGTTTCAATGTGTTATTTGTTCACTGACAAAAATTTAAGTGTTTGCTGATGGCAGGCCCTAGGATTCAGAGAGAGCATGTTTCTTGTATTCGTTGAGTTCACACAGTCAATACAAGGAAAGATATTATAATATATACTTAATTGGCATAGTTTAGGTTAGTTCCTTGTAGAAAGAGTTCTGGCTTCCTTCCTCCCAACCCTTTTTCTGTGTGGACTCCTTCAGAGAAGCCACGATCCTAAATGGTATATGCTAAACTTCTGTCAGCCTCTTCTGCTGTCCCACACACAGTCTTCAGCTTTGGGCGGACCACCTAATTTCCCTTCAGCTTTCCTGACTGTCTATTTTGCGCCTGCTTTTTCCTTAATGGACTGCCTTCTCCCTGCCTTTGCCCGTCATAGTTGGGCTGGTTTCTGACGTCGCATGGCAGGTACCGCCTCATCCAGAAGCATGTTTCTCAGGTTCTTGCACAGGCTCCGCTCCTGCCCTCCACTGGCCCTCTGCGCACTTTGCCCGTGTTGCTTGATGGCCCTTGGTAATTGGATTGCACACTCGTTGAGGGCAGTGTCATTGGCTCAGTGAACAGAATTGTATTCTTCTAAAAGGGCATCGATGTGTATGTTATATTAAAGTTGAATGACAATTCCGGAACAAGTGATTTGTTTCAAAAGTGTCGGAATGTAGTTCTTGAAAAGGATAGGCAAACAGAGCAACATTTTAAAAATTGCCTGTATACCAGTTGCTCAGTTTGAGAATGTGTCGTGGAATTCAAATAACAGGTACAGTTCTGGAAATAACAGCTGCCATGTTGTTTCTGCCCATGAGATTAGAATGTCTCTCTCTGAGTTTGGTCTTCAAAGAAGGATCAAGTGTAATTAAGATGCTAAGTTACCATAGTGAAGTATGGAAAAGATAAGTACCTTGAGGTAATTTCTCTTACTCTGTGGAGGCCAGTTAACAACCCTTACTTTATTAGGGAAAACTGTATAGTTCCTTTAAATTAACCCCAGTGTGCCCAGAGCCTGGGTTATGATTGCCATGTTGTGTTGAGTGATCTGTCAGGGCCACACAGTGAGCTAGTAGCAAAATGAAGACATCATCGGCTGTTGTTTCTTCCAGTGTTTAACAAGAGCCATAAACAGGGTCTCCTTTTCCGTCTGGAGCCATTTTATATAACTTGATTGTTGGTAAGCGGGACTAATATCCACTTTACAAACTGACATTATACACACTTTTATTGTCAGTGATGGAATATGGTGGATGTGATGGAACATTTTTAACACTCACTATATTGGAATTATTTATTTGCTGGGTTTTACACTGCAAAATTTTCAGGGTTTCATTTCCATGCTAAAAAGAATGTTTTAGAGATTGAGAATATCCAAATCTCTCTGACTTTTCCTCTACTGAATAATCACTTGCACTAGAAATATATACTCAAAACTAACACTTGTCTTTTAGTATTTCCAAGAACACTGTGTTAACTTGAATTAGATTCCAATGCTTTGCAGCAATTCTAGAAGCAGCCTCAGAACAATGCCTTCCTCCAAAGTCCCATACTCATGAATATCAAATTTTTAAAATTGTTTTTGTATCATGTCATTATGTTGGCTTCTAAAATCTTACCATTTATTAGTAATATCCACAGGGGCCTACTGATAGGAACACAGGGACTTGATGACCTCATGGTCACTGTCATCCCTGTCTCTGTATGAATTGTAGCTTTTGAAATTGTTGTAGAACACTAATCGCATGTTAAAATGAGCCTAACTCTGGACAAGGCTGTATTTTTCTTTTTCCTCATGAAAATGCTCCCTTGCTGACACTGTGGCTGAAACTAAATCCTTAGCATTTAAAAGAAAAAAAGCATGCAAGAGCAATGACTCTGTAAACACCCCTTCAGTCAAACTCTGATACCAAATATAGCACTGTGTTAGATGCATGTGGGCACGGCCTCAGAATGTCCCACACAGTTAATCTCCAAGTCCAGCATATCAATCACACCTCCTTCACATACCTGGCCTGGAGCCTTAATGGAATTCCTCCTCATTATTGTGGTGATAGCTTACTTCCTCTGTTTTTCCAATTGGCTTCTCAGTGTGCCAACTTCTTCAAGGAGCGATTTCTTACCTAAGCAACATTGTAATGTCGTAATATATGCTGACAGTTCATTTATACAGCCCTTCTTGTTCCAAATGTTTTTATGTCCAATTACTGAAATTTAATCAGAACAGATTGAATTTTGTCTAGATCGTGCAGCTTTGCTTAAATGTTAAATTAATAGTATATTACTGAAATATAAGATTTCAAACGTTTAAAAAATTTAATATCAAGAAAATTCATTAAACCTTGAGCTGATCACCTTTGAAATCACAGATAAGGGCTGTGTAAATGGTCACATATAAATCATATATTTTAAGAGGAGTTAATTTGAAATTATAACAAACCAAGTCAATGGTTGCTCGGGATTGTCTAGACAATGTGTCCGTGTTTTTTGTCTCCCCTGATTTTTTTCAAGCTCTTGTGGACATGCCTGTTGGTTTTATTTTACAGTGCTCCTCTCCCCCTTAATGTTATGCTGTTAAAATTCCTTCAAACCAAGTGGTTTTTTTTAATCTTTTTATCAGCAAGTTGAAAACACTTTTTCTATAACTTCATTTTTATACCACCAGAAAGAGATCAGAGAAGAAAGGCCGATCAGTCTAGTCTCCAGAGTGTTTCTTATGTAGGCTTTCACATTCTTCTGCTAACCACTGATTACTGTACGTATGGGGCTTTAAAAAATTCTTTTGTGAGGTACAAAGCAAATATTAAATATTATTTTTGATTCCAATACAAGGAAATTATAAGAGGTATGGGAGCTCTATTTACCATTCTTTGTAGAGAAAATTGCCAATTAAGCCAAGCCAGTTGGTGAAATGGTGGCTAGACCTCAGACCTGAGCCTCAGTGCACACACAGTAGTTGTCTAATTCATTAATGTGCGCTTGTGCGTGAATTTAAGTTTTATCTTTGAGTGATTCCAGTCAACGAATAAGCTATAAAAATATTGAAATACTCAGTTACTGCTATACGATAGGCTTTCTGTGTTACAACTGGCAAATGATTATTGAGCCTTCTGACTGTGAAAATAATGTTTCAGATAGTATGTAGCCTGTGAATATGAAAATGAAAAAAAAATGAAAGACCTATGTTAAAAATAAAATGCACACATAATGAATGAAAGCTGGTTGGATGAAATGATTTACTGGCATAGGGTGCTTGAGTGAGAATGGGTATTTGCACACAATCTACAAAGCACCAAAGACAGGACTCCTCTCCTTCCTTTGAGTTCCCTTCATACTTTGAAATAAGGTGTGCATGCTGAAATAAACCTATTTGTTTACTGTACAAATGCCTATTGAATTTTCCAACTGAGAAAAGGGGCTTTTTAAAGAGCATTGGTCTTTATCATCTTTCTCCTTTGTTCTTTTGAAGTTGTAGCTATGGTGGCCCCCAGTGGGGAATTCTCTGGAATTTGGAATCAGTTTATCTGCCAGTGCATCCAAACAGTCCCTGCCAGAGAAACCACAGGCAGTTGTTCTACTTGTCTGTAATGAGGTGTGTAACGCCCACCACCTGAGATTAGATGAGATAGTAAGTGTGCAGAGCCCAGTGCATCCCCATACCTGAGAGGAGCTTAACAAACCGTATTGGTCAGCAACAGCTGGAAGAAGCTTTCCAGGTATAAAAGCAAATTTAAGCAAAAGGAAAGAGAAACCCACCTGCATGGACAGCACTCAAAATCTGACTATGTATGTGCACAGACCAACTGCACAGTAGGGAAATTGCAGCAGAAAATGGTCCCCTTGCTGAACTAGACCTGCAGGAAAACCAGAGTCCTGCCCTACGGAGTTCTAAGAGGAGGGACATTTTGAGTTGTACCCTACTCTGATTCATCCCCAAGAGTCACTAGTGACATGCAGTGAAAATTCATTATGATGTTTCACAAGCAGTACCTCCCACCTTGAAAAATCGCAGCTGAAAATTCAAAGCAATAAATGTTTCCCCATATTCTTGAAATACAATTCTATATAAAACAAATTTTGGTTCTTTAGATGGTTATCGAACCTGTTACTGTACTTCAATCAGGCATACTAGTATAGAGCTAAGTTATGCAGAAATTGGCCTTTGATTGGGACATTATATAAATGTGGGGTTGCTGGGACCAGCATTGTAGCACAGTAGATTAAGCTGCACTTTCAACACTGGCCTCACCTATCAGAGACCCAGTTCAAGTCCCAGCCACATTGTTTTCAATCCACCTCCCTGCTAATGCACATGAGAAGGCAGAGGAAAATGGCCCAAGTGCTTGGGCTCCTGCCTTCTGTGTGGCAGACCTGAATGGAGTTCCTGGCTCCTGGGTTCAGCCTGGCTCAGACTTGGATGTTGCAGCCATTGCTGTCTGCGAATGAACCAGCCAATGAAAGATTCTCTGTCTCTGTCTCTCTCTGTTGCTCTGCCTTTGTAATTAAATAAATATATAAATAAATAAATCTTACAAGTGTGGGGTTGCAGAAATACCTTTCTAGGTAGAGAAAACTTTGGTTTATTCTCAAAACAAGCATGTGTGTTTGTTTTATTTTGATCCAGATATTCTAGAGTCATAAACTAGAAGGAACGCCAGACAGTGACTCTCAAGCCTTGGCATACCTCAGAATTCCAGGTATACTTGTACTTGTTGGAATACAAAATTCCGAGTTCCATCCCAGAAGTTTTGATTCCCCAGGTCCGGGGTAGAGACTGAGAATTTGCATTCCTAACAAGCTCCCACATGAAGCTGAGGGAACCCAGCCAGGAAAATCACAGCGCAGCGCAGTGCCTTGGCAGTCATCTTTTCAACCATAGACCCTTTTAAAGGCACTAATGCCGGGATTTTTGTCAGGAGCTTTCATGGAAATGATGACCTGTTCTGTGTACTTGGCTGTCTATTATTCACACTCAAAGATATCCCGAGAAAAGCAATAGAAACATGAACTGGCTTTATTAATATGAAACAATAGATTTTAGAGCAAAAAATACTACCAAAGATAAAGGTCATTTTAACACTAATAAAGGAACTGATTCATCAAGAGGATATAATCCTCAACATTTATGCACGTAATAACAGAGCTTCAAAATAAGGAAGCAAAAACTGATAAAACAGCAAGGAGAAATAGAGTAATCTGCAATCATTGCCACGTTTCAGCTCCCCTTGCTTGATAATTGCAACAACAAGTAGGAAACCAGTAAAGATGCGGCAGACTTGAACAACACCATCAACCAGCTTGACCTAGTTGACATTTCTAGAACACTCTGCCACACATTGTACGCATGGTTTTCAAGTACACGTGAGGCAGTCACCCATACAGGCCATACAGTGGGCCGTAACCAAAGCCTCCAAACATTTAAAGAAGTTCAAGTCACACAAGGTGTGTTCTCTACCACAGCAAAATTCAAGTACAAATCAACAACAGAAAATATGGTGGCTCCTCAGAAAATTAAAAACAGAATTGCCATATGATTCAGCAATTTGCTTTCTGGCTATATACCCCAAAACTGAAAGCCGAAACTTGAACAGATACTTGCACACCCATGTTCATAGCATCATTATTCACAATAGCCAAAGAGTAGAAGCAACCCCAGAGGCCATCAATACATGAACAGATTGTTTTTTAAAAAAAAAAGTTACACAGTTTTTAGAAGGAAGGAAATTCTGGCATATGTTTTCACACTAATGAACCTTGAGGACATATATGCTGAGTGAAATAAGCCAGTCACAAAAAGACAAATACCATAGGATTCCACTTGCAGAAGCGTGAGGGACCTAGCGTGGTCATGTTCATGCAGACGAAGAGCAGAACAGTGGTTGCCAGGGGCTGAAGGGGGCAGGAGGAATGGGAAGCTGGCGTCAGTGGATACAGAACTTCAGTTCTGGAAGACGAGGAGAGTTGTGGAGATGGCTACACAGCAGTAGGGGTGTCCTTAATGCCACTGAACGGTACACTTAAAAGTGGCTAAGATGGTAAAATTTATATTACGGATACTTTACCACAACCAAAACTAAAACAGAGATAACAGAGCAGCCCACACCTGACCGTGGTCCTGAATGTCAGTTCCTGGTCCACATGACGGGCGTGACAACAACATGAGTGTACAAGGCCTGTGTTTCTCAGGCCCGGCTCAGATACCTCCAACTTCTCCAGCAGAGGTCTCCGGAAATCCTCAGGGAGCTTGAAGCCAGGCCAGGCCTCGCTGCTGGGACAGTGCTGCTCTTAGATGGCTAGGTTTGTGCTTGCAGTTTTACAAAACTCAAACAAGTGCAATTTTTAAGCATTGGGGATAGATTTAATTAATTAATTAATCTAAGAAGAGAGAGCGCCCTCCCATTTGCAGTTTCTTTTCCTGCATGCCCACAACAGCCAGGGCAGAGCTGGGACAAAGCTAGGAGCTAGTAACTCAATTCAGGTCTCCCTAGAACCAAATTGCATTCCTAAGAAGCTGGAGTGAGGAACTCTAGCCCGGTATCCACCCAGGCACTCTGAACACTCTGATATGGGGTGTGGGTGTCAATCACTAGCCTAAAAACCCACCCCAGGTGTTTCTTAGGTAGCAAAATGTATATGGTAAAGTTATAAAGAAGCGTATCAGTGATTAACATGGAAAGCAAGGTGTGGTTCCCACCCATCTAGGAAAGCAGTGAAACGATAGGGAGGGCCCAGTCTAGGGACTTCTCAGGTCCTAGTGATGTTCTATTACTTAACCCAAGAGGTGGCTACACAGGTGTTCGGTGTATGTGTTTTCAATGAAACAGTATATATGCATTCTTTGGTCTGTGTTAGACTTTTTATAATGAGAAGTTTAAAGTATTTTCATTATTTAAATAAATACAGCAGTAAGTAGGGTATACTCTTAAGTTTATGATAGCTTGACTTTCCAATGTCACATTGAACTTCCTCCTTTTTGACTGTACATTTCAGCAAGGCTCATACTTCATTGGAAACGATGACTTCATTCTCTTCGTGTGTAAATCAAGTTGCTTGGCCTCCCTTCGGTATCCCACACTCCGGTATCCCACACTCCTCATTTGGTTCCCACACATTTTGTGTTTATTTGGCAACAAAGGCTTCTTAAAGTAAACTGACTGTATTTGAGTTTGTGATTACAATCTTTCACAGGCATTGCCTTTGATAAACTGCAAATGCTTTCAAATTGATCTTTTAGATGATGCCATCCTGTGGTTATATATTTGTTTTACATGCTTGATTTTGACAGTTCATAACTCACAGGTTGGACCCTCCTTTCTCCATGCATCTTGTGCATGTCATGATTCCAAATGCTGACCTATAGTCTTGTCTCCACAACAGAATCCCTCTTTTGTGTCATCACTAAACCTGGTACCTATCAGGAGATCTGTACTTCCTGTGGTTTATTTCTCTGTGTCTCCCATTTGGTTGAGAGCCCCCTGAGGTCAAAGAGCATGGCTTATTCCTCATCTTCAGCTCTCCCTAGCAAACGCACATGTAGAACACTTTGGGATATTGTACTTCGGGTGAAGAGAATGACATGAACAAAACCACAGAGGCAAAATGATGTTGTGTTCAGGGAGTGGGACTGTTGTACCTAACCAGGGCATGGAAGCCCTGGGAGGGGATGAGCAGAGGGCACAGGACTATAAAAGTAGGCTGGGCAGATGGAATTGACCCTTGACTGCCCACTTTAGAAGTGTGTAGACACTGGTGAGCAGTGGAGACGTGACAGTTGGATCTGTTTCTGAAAACTGACTGTGCAGAGCTGTGAGTCTGATGCAGTGGAGGAGAGCAGACAGGGAAACCAGTCCGGGGCTGACGCCAGCAGTAGAAGGGAAGACTGCCTGTGTGGGTGCCGTTGTTTTCTGAAGCTGTTTCTTTTAATACGTCTCTGTTCCTAAGGAGATTTTAAGAGAAATGGAATGCCTACAAAACTGTTCAGATACTTTGGAGTATAACATTTTATTTCAGATATGCACAGTGAGCTGTTCTTGTTGAGTCCACACACACAGTATTTAAATAGCTCCTTATTAGAAGATAACCCTGCTCAAAGATTTGATAGTTTCATTAATTACAAATTGTATTATTATTTTTAATATATGAATTTATGAGTCACACACACAGCTCCATCTATTAGATCACTCCCCAGATGTCCACAGCAGCAAGAATGGGATCCAGGAACTCCATTTAGATATTTTATGTGTGAGTGGCAGGAACCAATTACTCAAGTCATCACCACTGCCTCCCAGGGTCTGCATTAGCAGGAGTTTGGAGTCAGGAGCCAGAGCCAGGAGTTGAAGCCAAGCATTGCATCTGTGGAACACAGGTGTCTTTACCATGAGTGAAGCCAAACACCCCCCTAATACTTTTCAGGACTGATTTTCTTAAATACTTGCCTAGCCCATTTCTTTGCTGTATTACAAAACACTTTTTCTTTTATATAAAACATTCATTTTCATTTGACATAAAGTGCAGCACAAGAATTAAAGCTTCCTCTCATTGAGTGTAAGTGTGTGTGTGTGTGTGTGTGTGTGCGTGCGCACACACAAAGTAGATAAGGCATAATGGGAGGAAGACAGGAAGAAAGAAGGAAGCTAGACGAACAAGTGGAGGAATCCCAGCCTTCCACCAAGTGCAGATTCATTGAGGAGATTGCTATTCTGGTCCTTGCTTTAACTTACAGAGGAACAATTTTATTGGCTGACCCAGAAACAGTATCTAAAGTTCAACCTGCTAGGGTACCTTGGGGCTGGCATTGTGCCAGTTCCTGTCCCAGCTGCTCTGCTTCTGATCCAGCTTCCTGTTCATGTGCCTGGGAAGGCAGCAGAGGATGACTGAAGTACTTGGGCCCCTGCACCCATGCGAGAGACCCAAGGTGGAGCTCCTGACCTCCTAGCTTCAACCTGACCCAGCCCTAGCTTTTGTGACCATTTGGGGAATGAACCAGTGGGTGGAAGATTCTCTCTCTCTCTCTCTCTCTCTCTCTCTCCCTCTTCCTCCCCCCCTCCTCCTCTCCCCCTCCCTCTCTCCCCCCTCCCGCTGTCTTTGCATCATCCTGTCTCTTTGTCACTCTGCGTTTCAAATAAGTAAGTCTTTAAAAATTAAAAAAAAAGGGGGGGCTGGTGCTATGGCATAGTAGGTTAAGCCTCTGCTTGTAGCACCAGCATCCCATATGGGCACTGTTTCAAGTCCTGGCTGCTCCACTGTCAATCCAGCTCCTTGCTAATGGCCTGGGAAAGCAGTAGAAGAGGGCCCAAGTGCTTGGGCCCCTGCACCCATGTAGGAGACCTGGAAGAAGCTCCTGGCTCTTGTTTCAAATCAGCCCAGCTCAGCCCTTGCGACCATTTGGAGAGTAAACCAGCAGATGGAATATCTCTCAGTCTCTGTTTCTCCCTCTCTCTGTAACTCTGCCTTTTGAATAAAATAAATAAATCTTGTTTTAAAAAATTAAACTAAAAATAATAAACAGTTGGAAATTTGAATTTTTACTGATATTTGATGGTATTAACAAATTATTAAGTTTTTTAGATATGACATGATACCATGGGTTTTTTTTCCCAAAGTTTATTTATTGGAACTCAGGTAGAGAGAGATCTTCCATCTGCTGGTTCACTCTCCAGATGCCCACAACGGTCAGGGTATGGGTCAGGCTAAAGCCAGAAGCCTATAACTCCATCTGGGTCTCCTACATGAGTGGCAGAGATCCAAATACTTAAGCTGTCACCTGCTACCTCCCATGATGTGCATTAGTAGGAAGCTGGATTGTTAGCAGAGGTGACGCCATCCCAAGTGCTTTATCGTGGGATGAGGGTTTCTTAAATAGTAACTTAACCCATTTGCCAACCCTGGCTATATTTTTTAATAGTCCTTATCTTTTGGAGAGTAATACTAAAATACTTCCCAATGAAATGATAGAATGGTTGAAATTTACTTTAACTTAATCTAGGGGCTGGGGTTATGGGAGGATAGAAATGAAGTAAGATTGGCTGTAAATTAATGATTATTGAAGCTGGGGCCTGGGTTTATGGGAATTCATTCTGTTATTCTTGCTTCATTTGTGTATGTTTGAGAATTTTCCTAGTAGCTGCTTCTAGAAAAAAGGAAGAAGGTTCAGAGGGCAGGCGTTTGATACAGTGGTTCAGTTGCCTTTTGGGATGTCCACATCCCATATTAGAGTGCCGGGCTTCAAGTCTTGGCTCCACTCCTAATTACAGCTTCCTGCTAGTGTGCATGATGGGAGCAGCAGGTGATGGCTCAAGTACTCAAGACCCTGCCACCCACGTGGAAGACCTGGATTGAGTTCTTGACTCCTGGCTGTTGCAGGCAGTTGGAAAGTACACCAGCATATGGAAGGCTTCACTGTCTCTCTGCCTTTCAAATAAAGTGAAAACATGATTTTTTAAAAGTGATAAAAATATTTGGGCTGGCGCCGTGGCTTACTTGGTTAATCCTTTGCCTGTGGCGCCAGCATCCCATATGGGCACCGGGTTCTAGTCCCGGTTGCTCCACTTCCAGGCCAGCTCTCTGCTGTGAACCAGGAGGGCAGTGGAGGATGGCCTAAGGGCTTGGGTCCTGCACCCGCATGGGAGACCAGGAAGAAGAACCCGGCTCCTAGCTTCGGATCGGCGTAGCTCTGGCTGTAGCAGCCACTTGGGAGGTGAACCAATGGAAGGAAGACCTTTCTCTCTGTCTCTCTCACTGTCTAACTCTGCATGTCAAATTAAAAAAAATAAAATAAAAGTGATAAAATTACTTAAAAACATGATTCTCCATCAATGTCAGCTGTCTATGTTTCTGTCTAATCTATCCCCCTGCAGACTTTGACTTATTTAAAAAAAATGACTTTTTTTTAAAAAAAGTAATGATTTTGTTTAGATTAAGGAATTGAGGAGAAGACTTAAAATGAGACAGAAATGAGATAAACAAAATGCTTGTAAGCATTTCTGTGCATTTTCTATGGATGTATCATGAATGTGCCCATTAACTTCTAGGCAGCCCTTGTAAAACCAAGAATGCAATTGGGTTGCTGAATCATAATGCCATTTGCTAAATCAAGCCATCAAGGGACTGGAAATACACTCAGGTATATGGTTAGTATTGCCACTGTATAGTATTGTTAGTCTTGAAATGTATTGACAAAGTATGGGAGGTTAAAGGGAAAGACAAATAAACACTTCCTTTTTTTTTTTTTTTTTTTTTTTTTGACAGGCAGAGTGGACAGTGAGAGAGAGACAGAGAGAAAGGTCTTCCTTTGCCGTTGGTTCACCCTCCAATGGCCGCCGCGGCCAGCGCGCTGTGGCCGGCGCACCGCGCTGATCTAAAGCCAGGAGCCAGGTGCTTATCCTGGTCTCCCATGGGGTACAGGGCCCAAGCACTTGGGCCATCCTCCACTGCACTCCCGGGCCACAGCAGAGAGCTGGCCTGGAAGAGGGGCAACCAGGACAGAATCCAGCACCCCGACCGGGACTAGAACCTGGTGTGCCGGCACCGCAAGGCAGAGGATTAGCCTAGTGAGCCACGGCGCCGGCCAAACACTTCTAATATCTACTGTGTGTCAGGCATTATGCTATGCTCCTACATGCTGTCTTTAAGCTTTGCAATCCTTCTGTGACTCATGATTCTTCTTTGCATTTGCTTTTGGGGAGGGAGGGAGGGAGGGAGGGAGGGAGGAAGGAAGGAAGGGAGGAAGGAAGGAAGGGAGGAAGGAAGGAAGGAAGGAGAAAGATCCATTTATTTGAGAGGCAGAGCCACAGATAGAGGGAGAGACAGAGAGAGAGAGGTCCTCCATTTGCTGGTTCACTCCCCAGGTGGCTGCATCAGCCAGAGCTGGGCCAATCGGGAGCCAGGAGCTTCCTCCAAGTCTCCCGTTGGGGTGTAGGGGCCCGAGCACTTGGGCCATCCTCCACTATTTTCCCAGGCCACTGGTGGAGAGCTGGATTGGAAGTGGAGCAGCCAGGGCCCAAGCAGGCACACATATGGGATGCCAGCGCCGACAGCTTGTCCTCCTGGTGTCCTGGTGTCCCTCTGCAGGACTTCTTTCCATCTTTTCGAGCCCCGCCCTTGGTTGAGCACTGTCATGCCCGGCATGACTGGTGCAGCTGTTCCTCCTCTTCGGTCCTCTCGCACAGCCGCCAAGTCCAAAGCACAAGGTGGTTCAGTCAGTCCCCCACTGCAGTGCCCTCCCGGGAGTAACCCTCAAGCACTCCAGTTGTGGCTGCCAGTACGAAGTTAAGTCTCACATCATGACCCAGTACATATAAGTTTTATATTTTCTGTTCTTAGTCTGTTTTTGATCTCTTTTTGTTGAAAAAGTAGTGTTGGCTGAAACCCATGAAAGTGATTTCAGAGGCAACTCATCCACGAGAGCCTATCGTGTGGAGAGTGCTGGTTTTTCAGGCCTCTCACTGTCCTCTCTAACAAGAATGACAGGGCTCTTCCCCCTAGGCCACCTGCTCGTCTCTGTAACCTCATCCCCTCCCCTGCCACTGCAGGGCCCAGCTCTCCTGAGCCTCTTCGCGCTCTTTTCCAGACAGAGGTGCTCTCTTTTCCCGCCGACTGCTCTCTCCACACTACACTCCCATCTCCCTGCTAAATGCTCCCGGTCCTTCTGATGCCGGCTTCAATGTCACTTCCTCCAAGAAGTGGTCACACTGCTGGTATTTCTATGACGTGTTTAGCACATCTCCATTGCTATGCTAAACCCTCACATGGATTCTCTCATTGTGCTCCATTGGCCATTAATGAATTTCACCTTGCCCCTCTGCAGTTGTCATTTAGGATGGAATGATATCAATATTTTTGCTATTCTGCTCATGTCAGTTCTTAGAAGCCACTTCTTAGGTTGGCTGCTGTTGGGAGCATTTGTCTTCATCCATTCGCTGGACCAGTGGCCAGCAGGCCATTTCACGGTCCGAGTGCCATGAGTGATGTAATCATTTCTTCAGGCTTGAGATGAAAACGCGGCTACACTCCATCATCTGGGAGCCTGCAGACAAGGGTGCAGTGAGGTACTAACGTCTGTCTCAGTATTTTTATGTTGTCAGTTCATTCTCATCAGTGGCTGTTGTTAAAGCCTACTTTAGTCTCGTGTTTCCTATTGTTAGAAGTGCACTGAATCAGACCATAAATGTTTTACAGCTATGATCAAGGAAACATATTTTTAGTCACCCATACTATAAAGTAAGATGGTAAATCGGTTGAAAAATAGTGGATCTGTTTTTGTTCTCTAGCAAGTGAGTTAGAGTCATATGAATCTTGGCAAACAGAGTGGACACGGGTTTGCACAGTGTCCCTTCCAGCCGATCGTTACTCTTTACAAGTAGAGTGACCCACAGCAGGTGAGCAGTCCCTGAAAGGGTATCGTACGGGAAAACAGCCTCGATGTTCTCCAGGCAAGCTGTTCTGTGCCGCCACCAGGTCTAACTCAGGTGGAAGTCACAGGTATGTGGAAAAGCCTGTTGAACAATATTCTGGCTGCTCTGAGGTCATTTTGTGCTCTGATAATATGGATTCTTATATAAGAAAATAAAATTGCCCACATAACTCCACTGGTAACAGTTAACACAAAATTCTCAATGTAAAAGTATCAGTATTTTATGGAGAAAGTTAATATATGGGTTCCTAAATGGATGATAGCCAATTTCTAAAAATCAGTCATTTGCAAGAATACTTAATTTCTTGGCCCTGCTCCTTAGAATATCACAGTGAATAGTGCTGTCACCCTGGAACTTCATGTCATGTCTTCTCTGTTTAGTTGCTCACGATTCTGTGGGTCAACAGTAAAACAAAAGCCAGAAGTGAGAATGAAAAGTGCATTTAGAAGTTAGGGGACCTGGTTTCTAGTGCACTGTGTGCTTTTGCGTTTCTATATAGCCGTGGGCTTATCTTTTAACTTTTCTGGATGTCAGGTTCTGGATCCTTAAAGTGAAGAAGGAAAATTGTAGTAATTGTTTTCAAAGAAACCCCCTCTGATTCTGAATTAATATTAAATGAGACCCTGATCACACATCAATAGGAAGATTTTGTTTTTGTTCACTTAAATTTAATAGACAGTTTTGTTTCATTTTGCTAGATTTTTTCCTATGGAAAATGTGAAATCATCAAAGTTTTTAAGACATTTCAAAAATGGGACAAAATCTGAATTGCTAAAATATCAACCATCGAATTCACAGTATCCAGGCCTATTTACATTGACAGATTCATTCACTGAACCCATGGTTTACAGGAGAATTTATTGATATGTTCTGTGTCTCAGCCACTAAGCCTCAGAAGCGAGCTTAGTTTCTGCTCCTGACCTATGAGAGCCAGGAGGCTTGGAAACAGGTGGTATCAAAGCACCAGTTGTAGCAAATTGAATCCAGTCCTGTCACCCTGGTGGCTACACCACAAAATACTGTACTGAAGAAAAAGTCCATGATGTTTACTTGGTGAATTTTCACAAACTGGACACACCTGTGCAACCAGTACCCTGCTTAGAGACACACAGGCATCTCAGGGGCACCCCCAACAAGTCCCCGTCACATTCTGCCCTGCCCCCTTCCCACCCCGAGGTCACCACTCTTCTGTCTTCCAACAGTATGCTTGAGTTGTGCTTGTCCTTGACTTAAGTGGAATCTTACTGTAATTACTATGTTGTGTCTTATTTCATTCCCTCAGTGTTACATCTGTATTTGGGGTTGAGTGTAGTCAGTCACAGGTCATTCTTATGGCTGTATATATTCTATTACTTAACTGTCCCATAATCTATTTATCTTTTGTGCTTTGGGGCTGTTGTGAATAATGTTGTTATGTATATTCATATTTATATCTTTTGGTGTACATATATACCCATTTCTTTTGGGGAGACTGAACCTTTGTTATTTTAAATTTTCATTTTATTTGAAAGGCAGAGAGAGAGAGAGAGAGAGAGAGAGAGAGAGAGAGAGAGACTGCTGGCTCACTCCCCAAATGCACACAACAGTCAGGACTGGGCCAGGCCAAAGCCAGGAGCTGGGAACTCCATCTGGGTTCCCACATGTGTAGCAAGGACCCAAGAACTCAGATCATCAGCGGCTACTTCCAGGGTGTGCATTAACAGGAAGCTGGAATTGGGAGCAGAGCCAGTCCTTCAACCCAGGCCCTTCAGTATGGGATGCGGGAGGCACAAGTGGTGACCTCACCATTTTCGCCAGATGCCTGCCCTGTTCTATTTTCAACATAGCCTTCTTCTGCTCCCTTTGCATATAGACTGCTCATCTGTTGGATTGACTTAAGTTCAAACCAGCCTGTTTTTTCCATATTTTCCCAAGAAGCACACTCATTAAAATGAGCAGAACTCACCCTCTTCCATGAGCAGTGATAGAAACAGGTTGTGAACACTCAATCCCGAATGAGCGATACTTAGAGATAGAAAGTGGATGTAAGGCGTGATTTTGCTTTTGTTTGCTAACAGAGCAGTAAATTATGGGGAGAGGCTGTTGAAGGTCTTTCCATTCTTCAGGTGAGACAAACAGGGTTTCAGATTCAGCAAGGCCTTTGTCTTGCTCCTCTTTCCTTACCCATCACAGCAAGTTGCCAGTAATTATTCATGAAATAGACCCTCCCCTAGACTTGCTCACCCTACTTGATTTCCATTTTCTCATGAACTATCCCTTTTAATGCCCCTAAAATGTGCAGTTCCGATGTGCATGAACAGACATTTCAAGAGGAAGATGCCTGCTGACTTCAGGAACTTCATAAAGGCCTAGCCATTTTCACATACTCCTTTCCAAGCTGCCCAGGTTGTGAGATTTGATTTTTTTTTAGCCATTTAGGCTATATATACTGCAATAAATTTATTAAGTTAATAAATGATTTATATCAGAAATCATTCTTACAGACACTGTTTCACTTGCCTGTCCTGGCCACTCCCTGAGGTAGGCAAGGATGGTTGTGTGGACCACGGAGTGTCTGAAAAGTTGACATTCTGCCTTGCAAAGTGCCAGGCACTTGGTTCTAATCTCATTGTGGGCTACTGATTATTGCAGCCCCTGGAAATTGCCAGACTTCTTCCATCTCCCATCTTCTCTTCACCTCTCTGCCTCCTCCCCCTTGCCTGATGTCCTTGCCATGAGGACAAGGCAGCTAGTCAAGCACTGAGCTAAGCTTTCTCATGCTTGGAGCACCTTTGGATCCACCTTTTAATTTTACTTTCCAGCTAGCAAACACTCAGTTCTTTTGATGATGTTATATTAGAAGGTGTTGGGCCAGGCAGGGACTTGTCATATGGCATCACTGACAGATAGAAGCCTCCAGCTCTTCCTCTGTGTTCCAGGCCAGTGTTCAGATCACAAGGCAACACTAAGCTGAGGGCTCCCAGGGGCAGGGGATGCTGGTCACACAGTTCCTCAGGCTTCCTTGCATATTTCTATGCCTGAGGCCTGCAAAAGTGCCCAGCACATACGATGTGTGGTCCTGAGGCGTGTGGCTGCTTGCTCCCTAATGAAATCATGTGACTAAGACCACATCAACCTGCATGGGATGACTCTTTTTTGAAACCGGGCTGCACAGCCACTCAGCTGCCCTCTGATGTGTGGGCGTTCTATCACTTGACCAGCCTGCAAGGTTGTTTTCCGCAGAAATGTCACGTGATCTCGATTCTCAGAGAGTCTTAAGCATATTCTCCCCACTACGTGGCTTCTAAGTGTCCTGGAGATCAAATGTGCTCATTCAGACTGTAACACGCGGGATGGTGTTCTGAAAACACCCGCGCACCGTGGACCTCGCTGGCATCCTCGCTCGCAGATTCCTCCGGCGGCCAGCCCTGCCTGCGCTGTAACTCGCTCGGATGTGCAGAAAGACAGTTTTATGGAAGCATGCGGCCTCCAGCGTGCAGACGTTCACCTGGGCCACTGCAAATTTTGTGGCGTAGTCTCTGTCTTCCAAAAGAGCTTCGCGTCGGGAGGAGCCTCTGGTACTGGGTTTCCTTTCTTAAACTGGCTGCTGAGTCACTTCCCCCTCATAACCGAGCCGGTCTTCACCAGTACCTTGAATCACATCAGTTCTTTTTTAATAAAGCTCACTTTTATTGACTTGCTGTCTGCTTAATGAACTCTTCTTGGTGAAACAGGAGCTTCCTGGCACAGCAAATAAAACGACCCCTTATTCTGGCCAAAGGTGGAGTTCTTGGGTTTTTTTTTATGCTGAGCCAAATCGACCGAAATCTTTATTCTGTATTATACGGGCTTGGCTCACCTTATAAACTGAGTTCTTTTAACTTTGTACTGTACATTAAACAAAAATCTTTGGCGTATTCAATAGTATTTTTAAATGACATTTCAAGAACTTCCAAGGACAGTTCCCTGGGTAAAGCCAGTCATTATTTTATATTGTGAATAATTATTCCCTAACATATTGATATATCCCTTTTTGTGAAGGTTTTCTTTCTTTAAAAAAAAAAAAGATGTGTTTATTTTCTTTTTAAAAGTCAGAGATACAGAGAGAGGGATTGAGGGAGGAAGAGAGAGAGAGAGATGAATCTTCCATCCACTTGCACTTGGTCACTGCACCAGATGGCCACTATGGTCAGTACCAAAGCCAGGAGCCAGGATCTTCTTCCAGGTCTCCCACATGGGTGCAGGGGCCCAAGCACTTGAGTCATCTTCTGCTGCTTTCCCAGGCACATTAGCAGGGAGCTAGATGGGAAGTGGAGCAACCGGGATTCGAAAAGGCACCCTTAGAGGATGATGGCATCACAGGTGGTGGCTTTACCTGCCACACCAAACACTGGCCACCAGTGGTTTTTGAATAGTACACATTGGTAGGTAAACACACGCAGGACAAAAAAAAAAAAAGTACATTGTACTGAAGACTAAGCAAACCAAAACCACCTTATTTTAATTTTGGCCTGGTTTCTGCTTTAATAGGAGTCCAGCTTTTGTCTTGAATATACCCTCCCGGTCCTAGTCTCCCTCCACACCCACCCCGCTCAGTTACCACGTGTAATGCACACTTACCCTCCATGCTAATAATTAGTCCCTTAGCAGCACTGTTTACTTGGGCGTTACCCAACGGTTCAACTTTTGACGAAGCTTTATTTTAAACCCCATGTCATCTCTTCTTAGCACATCAGTTTTTCTTCTCATGTTTTGACAGTTTTGTTCTTCCCCACCCACCTGGAGCACACCATCACCTGTCCTGGAACAACACATGCTGATTAAGGCAAACTCGTTCTGGGTTCCCTACTGTGTCTTGGCGCCTGCCTCATGATAACAGGGTTAGCCTTTAGCTGGAACAACGCAAGCTCCTGACATCTGACAGATGTCAAGCAAGGTTCCCCTAATCTGAAAGCTCTCTTCCACTGGCCCTACCCTGTGATGCCCCCAAATATACCCATGTTATGTGCATCACTACTTTGCATTTTGCATCTGTGGTTAAAGTACTTGGGTCCCTGCCACCCACATGAGAGACCTGGATTGAGTTCCAGGTTCCTGGCTTTTGCCTGGCCCAGCCCTGGCTGTTGGGGACATTTGGTGAATGAATTAGTAGATGGAATCAATCTCTCTCTCTCTCTCTCTCTCCCTCTTTCTCTCTCTCTCTTTCTCCTCTCTCTGCCTTTCAAATAAAGTGAAAATAAATAATTTTTTAAAAAATGTTCAATAACCAAATGTCCTGCTTGGGGTTGCTAGAAACATGCCTGTATAGCATTGTCCCTGGTCACCAGTGCGAGGTTCTACTTCAGCATTTTCTCTTAGTAGGCTACTCATGCCACTATCTCTACTACTTCTAACTTACTATTTAGTTAGTTTCATTATCCTAGGCCTACTGCTTGGCTTGGTTAGTGTCACGATCTGTTCTTTCTGTCTTGTTAAGCTGTGCTGTTGCTGCTAGCTGTTGGGAATTGTGGCGCATGGTGACTAACCTGAAAGCCTTTCCTAAGTCCCTCCTGCCTTAAATTCTTCCCATCATAGAGGCCAATTAAAAGGAAGTGCAAATGTGATAGCCATTTTCCCAGATTCCCTTGCAGCTAGGAATAGCCTATATGGCTGAAGTCTTGCCAAGGAGACTTAAAGGGACATCAGCCCAGCAGCTCCTTGAGGAAGCTGGCTGACCACTTAATCCAACCCTGAATGTAATGTTGAAAAGCAAGTTTGAGCTTCTTCATTCAAAGGAGAGCCACTCCCCCACAAACACCTGTAGAAAACATAGCATTATCCTTGTACCCTCTATTTAAGAAGAAACTGAGTTCAGAGAAGCTGAGCATTGTGCCCCGAGTCACTGAGCCTGTGCAATTTTGCGAGACTTAAAACCAGGACTCCTTGCTTCAAATCAGGCAGTCGGGCTCCTCCAATTGCTTCATTCTACCATTGATTACCCTTGTATCAACTTTTTTTTTTTTTAAATCTGCATTTGATTTTGAAATTTGAAAGTCAGCATGCTTAGAAATTCACTCATAAACCTGCTCTGCCGTTTCTCCTTGTCCGCGGGTTGCCACTTGGCTGTGTCCATCAAGCAACCGTGCCGGAAGCCCAGCTGTCACCTGATTCTTCCCAGGTGCCCCGTTGGTTCTTCCTGTGAGTTCTTCCCCTGCAGGAGCACCCACTTGCTTTCTGCCTTCCTCAGCCCACATTCTTTCCGTTTCTTGACGTGACCAGGATAGAATCCAGGCAGCAGCACTCCCCCCCCCCCCCCCCCCCCCCCGCAACCTGTCTTTTCTGTCAGCTACAGAAGGTAGTGATCTTTCAGGTCTCCTTCTTTTGCTAAACGGGCCTCCTGCTGTGTCTGCCTTCCGGTCTTCTAAGGTCTGAGGCCTTCTGCTCAGCCCCCACCCAAACGCTCTTCCTAAGACGACACGGGAATTGGGTATTGGTTTGATTAGCAGAGAATGTCAGTCATCTACAGGATACAGCAGAAAGTGTGGCTTCGGGCCCACTGCTGCCATCATTCACGTTTGAGGGCAGGGCCGGTATCCTGTCCAGCCCTTGTTTTCCCGCCCGCAAAGGAAGTAAATGACATCTTCCACGCAGTTTGAGAGGAGACATAATTATTAATTCAGCGCATGTCTAGTGGGTCTGTATCATGGAACAAGTATAGCTCTTGAGCTTTGGAGACTTGAAGCATAGAAGGTGAGGTTTCTGCCCTGAGCCCACTGGTGGAGATGGACTTCTGTGCTCAAGTCTGTATTTTGTGGGCAACAGAAGTGGGCTTATTCATAGGAGCTCCACCTGGCAATTCAGAAAAAAGCTTCCCAAAGACTTTGTGCCTGAGCAGAGCAGGATGAAGAGGAAAAAAGGAGAGGAAGGCCATTTCAGGCAGGGGAGAGCCTAGGAACAGGGCAGTGGCCCACAGGACATGGGCAGAAAAGAGAATGGAGCAGGTGCACCCCAGTTATCTCTGCATCGCTGGCATCTGGCAAAGTGCCTACCATCAAGGGACATGAAAGTGGTGAATGGGTGGAGGGCTTTTAGGAGACCATGCGCAGGCCAAGACACAGAAGTAGAGATTGGTGAGGACTGTAAGGGAGACAAAGAGAAAACATTCTGCGATTCCAGAGAGGGTGGGGAAGTAGAGATGGCACCTTGGAGAAGACGGCTTTGAAATGAGCCTTCAAGGAAGGACAGAGAGATTCGCAGGGTGGCTTCCCTTTCTTCCCCTCTTGGATGTCACATTCTTCCATTCACCAACCTCTTGACACTGGCTTAAGTTTCCCTCCACCCCCTTTTCTTCCTGGCTTCCTTCCTGGATTATTTCTTTCATCCTGCCTAGAAACCTTCATCCCCTCTAACAAGCCAGAGGGGAGAAGGGCGTTGCTCAAGCCCTTTCACCCCTCCTCTAGAGGAATTTTATTACAAAGACGAGGGATATAATAGCTGGCAAAATTATTTTCTTTGAAGACCCAGAACTCTGTGAAAACAAGGAAGAACACAGATCTTCTAACCATGTTAAAATGAATGGAACATGAAAATAATCAAAGGTAACTTTGAGTCTGAAACCCAGAAAAACATTTGGGAGATTGAGCCATGGTATTTTGGTTGAAAGCTATGTAATGGTGCAGCTTGCCATTTGGTTTTTTGAGGTCTTAGAGGTGTACTATTCTAAAATGCAGGAATGCATCCAAAGTGTTTGGTGAATTCGTCAAGAGATTAAGAGAGAATTTGGACATAAACCCTACAACCAGCACACACTTTGTTTAAATGCAGGGGTGAGGAAATAGGCAACAATAACTAGTGAAAGGCAGCAAGGGAGCAGGGATATTAAGCCTAATGGTG
The DNA here is from genome assembly GCF_051225735.1 of Oryctolagus cuniculus. Lineage (NCBI taxonomy): Eukaryota > Metazoa > Chordata > Mammalia > Lagomorpha > Leporidae > Oryctolagus > Oryctolagus cuniculus. The sequence goes on along the minus strand of NC_142872.1, from coordinate 99,600,088 downwards.
GTATAATTAAGCAATACACATACACATGTGTGGACAGCCGCTTACAAGGATTGCGATTGAGCAAGACTGTGATGGATTTACAGAATTATTGGGGTTCGGTGTCAGTCACCACAAATTTGAAGTGTTCACACCTGGGGAAGGGTAGCAGCCCAAGGTTTAGAATGTTGTCCTGTGAAAGCAGAAAAGGAAGTTAACCACAGTAAACAAAAGGTTTTATGCAGCTACCCAACCATAGTTTCAAAGAGATAATTAGTATGAAGAAATAAAATAATAAATTATGTATTCTGATATGTCAACTAACAAAGATGAGTTTGCCTTTCTTTCCTAGTCAAAAATATTCTACTAAGTGAAATAAGAAGGATGAATTACATTCAAAGATGTCATAAAGGAACTGTGGTTTTTAAAAAATGCCATTAAATAATTGCTGAATTATCACTTGTGCTGAAAAATACAAACTACCCTTCCAGAAAGAAATGGAAATGTGTATTGTATTTTTAAACTATCGAATGCTGTTCTCTCACATTGCCCAAGCAGCTGATAAATACCAGAGTACTTTAAAAAGTTTGTGGAAAGTGGAATTGAAGTATTGGTTTATTTTGGTGCAAAAAATTTCAAAATCCACGCATACACATGTCTACAGAAAGTTCATAGAAATGCGCATGATGAAGAAACTATGCACGCATTTCAACTTTGTTGTGTGCCAAAATAAATTTATCTTTTAATTCCATTCTTCCACAAGCTCTCTGAAGTATCCTCGTGGAGGAGTCGAACCTGACCTGCTGGTGAGCGTGGCTTGATTGTTGGTCTCGTCTCTCTCCCACCCTGACTTTTCTCCTTTGCAGGTCTCTGCTCTTTGATGAACAAAGTTGTCTTAAAAACCCAAAAGGAAAAAACAGTATTTTCTCAGGAAGAGTAGAAAGCATCATGTTGGTGTTTATTCTTCTATTTGTTTTAGTTTCAGACATAAATTATGCTGGGAACATAGTGGCCTCTTCCAATGGCCAGTGACTTCATTTCAGCAGTGTCTTCTCAACGTTCTCTCACAAAAACAAATCCACACCTGTGCTTACAAAAGGGTAGATCCTCTCCGTTTCTGAAGGAGATCATTCTTATCTGCAGGTTGATGGTATAACTTCTAACTTCCCAGCTTCCTTTCTGGGAAGCATGTTTTTATAAGCTATGTTCAACTTGGATTCCTTTTTTTTTTCTAATGTTTCCTTTGATTCTTCTGTTTCCATTTTTTTTGAAGCTTTGTTTTTCAAAGTTTCCCTGCATTTTCTGAAACCCTTAGAGTGTTTCAAGAGAAGCATTGAGCTATTTAGGCTGCAGTTGTGAGTATGTGTGTGTATATGCGAGTGTGTGTGTGTGTGTGTGTGTGTGTAAATCCAATGCCGCCTGTGAAACAAATGTAGCATTGTATATTATATGGAGCTGCCTCTTTTGCTCCTTGAACAGAGCACCTGGTGTTACTGGTTTCAAAGAATATTTTGAGATTGGCAGTTGGAGTCTCTTCATAGAAGTGTAACAGCGCTTCCCAGAAAGCTTGAAAAATGATATTCAAAGTGAAGGAGAATAGAGAATAGGTGTCACCCTCTAAAAGACCAGGACGCAGCCGCAAGGGCCTTCATTCAGAGAGGATTCGAGAGAAAATGGAGACTTCTGAGAACCAACTTTATAGTTTGACGCGAGCTTAGAAGATCGGGTAGCCTCTCGAAACAGGGTTCTGCCTGATCTGTCTGCCAGCCTTTTCTTAAGAGCTTGTGTGCAAGAACAAAACACCAAAAAGAGAGCCTCCTGCTTCAGGCAAAATCCCAGAAAAGTTTGATTGAAAGGCTAGAAATTGCTACAGACTTTTGTAAAGTGTTGTTTCAGAAACCCCATCTCTTACTTAAAAAGTTGGGCGAAAGATATTTCATAACCAGTCTGGCCTTCAATGGAAAGGAAAAAAAAAATCACAAGGCACCACTTTCAGCACCACTAACCCCCACTTCCTCTTCTGCACACACAGGTTAGTGTGTGTGCACATGAAAAATGCTCTAAGTCAGTCCATGAGACCTACGGTGCTTTCCTTATCTCACCCCACATCCTACAGCTCGTGAGTGTTCCCTGCAGCTGCTCACTGAGCAGAAATCATTTTGCAAAAGTCAAACTTTGATTCATTCCAGATATGGGGTAAATCAGACAGAGGAAATTACCCTCGTGAAAGTCTTTCACAACTGGAGTGGATACCCCACCTCCTTTTCCTGAACATGCTCCCATGTAGGAAGAGTTCTGCATCTTGGGTTGCACATCAATAAATAAACGTTTAGCAATGTCGTGGGAAGAGTAGGAGACTAAGGCCTTGACCGCCTAGAAAGACTTAGAAACCTGAACTGTGAACATTTGTTTTGTGTCATCAGCTTACATAATAATTATAGTGATTTATTTTTCTATAGTCTTTCTTATGAAGTGATATCCTTTACGATCAAGTGCTCAGAAACTCATACATAAAGCATATTTACTCTACGGAACTGGCACGCATGAAGAGAAATAGCTATGAGGAATAAAGTTTTTCTGGACGACACTGTTATAAAACCTGTTTTTGATTTATTTTTCACCCATTTGAGGCACTCAGGAGAGAGTAGAAGTGAACCAGAAAAAGTCCAGCACACACACACTGCCCTCTATGAAGATCCTTTCATTGTCGAAGACCAGCATATTGCTTTGCCAAGGCACAAAGTCAGATCAACTTAGACAGGATTCATCTCATCACTCCCTCGTAAACATCATAATGGCTAAATATTTTTCCATCCTCACAACACCAGGAGTCAAATAGAGGTCTACCAGATTCTACTTCTCCATTGGGTGTCCATAGATAGGTGAACAGGCAGACTAGAAGAATGAAAAGGAACCCTCCCATTGCCAGCCAGTATGGCTGCCCTTAGGTTGCCTGTCTGTTGTGTGCAAACATTTTCAGAAAAGCTTCCATCACCATCATTGGCTGCAACTCTGGGATCCCACAGTTTTTATCACTAGGTGGGTCATAAGGAGCGCCAAAGGTACTCAAATAGTTATCTATCTTTTTAATACTGGGTACCATAAAGACATTGACTTAGACTAAAAGCACTGAGACTGATGTATGTTACCATATAGATAAAAGTTGAAGTTCAGGCCGGTGCCGTGGCTAAATAGGCTAATCCTCCGCCTTGCGGCACCGGCACACCAGGTTCTAGTCCCGGTCAGGGCACTGGATTCTGTCCTGGTTGCCCCTCTTCCATGCCAGCTCTCTGCTGTGGCCTGGGAGTGCAGTGGAGGATAGCCCAAGTCCTTGGGCCCTGCACCCCATGGGAGACCAGGAGAAGCACCTGGCTCCTGCCTTCGGATCAGCGTGATGCGCCAGCCGCAGTGCGCCGGCCGCTGCGGCCATTGGAGGGTGAACCAACGGCAAAGGAAGACCTTTCTCTCTGTCTCTCTCTCACTGTCCACTCTGCCTGTCAAAAAAAAAAAAAAGTTCATAGATACAGTCAAAAGGAGAAACACCTTTTAAATACTCTTTAGTTTTAAAATGTTTTATTGTTTATAAGGTAGATGTGAGCAAAACGTCATTGTAAATGGGGGAGGACAGTGAAGAAGGATTGAGAGGAGTTGACGTGGCACACTTGGATTAGGAAATCCCAGCAGACAAAGAGGCAGGGAATTTGAATTGACAAAGAGGCAGGGCTGAGCAGAGCTGACAGGAGCAATAGAGCGAGGGCTCTGCGCATTGAGTTCCAAGCACAGAGTTGTGGGGGACAAATCCAGTTCCTTCCCTGCAGGCTCTGCTAAAGAGTTCCCCTACATTCCATGGATGGGCTGAAAGCCCGAAGCCGTGTCCCTGCCCAACTTCTGCTTCTCCCCACTTCATTCTCCCCTCCTACACTGTCTCCATCCTCCTCCCACTTGCTGCCATGCTAATGCGTATGCTGCCTGTTGATCTCTTTGACTGCCACTAACATGACATGATGTAAGTGGCATTCCCGCCTTAGCAGATGGATGTGTTTGCAAATATATTAGAAGAAGTGCTGTGTAGCCTCCAAAGCCACCCCATAATTGCCATATTAGTTGTGACTCTGTAAGGTTTGTGATTGTATTTCAAACCAAAGAGATAGTACGTCTTCCACTGTTTATCTAATGTAAGTAGGCAGCAAGTCCTGTATTCCTCCTCTGAGCCTCATCTTTCACCTAACTACTTACTAAAACTAATGTAAGCACTACTTTCTAATTGAGTATCTCTTATCCGAAATGGGATTTTTTTTTTATTTTTGGAAAATAATCATGCATCACCTAACAACAGGAATAAATCTGAGAGCTGCATTGTTAGTTGATGTCATTGTTGTGGGAACAGTATAAAGTGTACTTATACAAGCCTACTACACAGTTCAGCTACGTGGTATATGCTATTGTAAATGCGACCCATCATTGACCAAAGCACTGTTGTATGACACATGACTATATCTGCATATACATAATGAGATCTCTTAGGAATGGGAACTAAGTCTAACACACAATTTGTTTATCTTTCACATATACCTTACATCCATGGCTTGAAGGTGATTTTATACATACTTTTAGTGCACCTGTGTTTTAACTGTGACCCTTCACGTGAGAGCAGGTTGGCATTTTCCACCTGTGATGTCATGTTGCCCTAACAAAAGTTTCAGATTTTGGAGTATTTTGGATTTTGGATTCTCAGATTAGGGATGCTCAGCTTGTCCCAGGAAACAGTGAAATGGTCTAGTGTTTTCCTTCCCAGGAGTCCACTAACCATATGTGCTGTGTCATAAGCATCTATGTTGCAATGAGAGCTACCCAGTGTTGCTTGCACATCTCGTGTATGCTGTTCACTGTTGCAAATACCTGGGAGCATTACCTCATTTGAGGATACTCATTGAAGAAAATGAGACTCAGAGAGGTAAAGTCTCCAGATTCCAGGTCAGGTTAGTCTCACTCCATAGCTTGCAAAATCACCCAAAAAACCTGGCACAGTTACTCAGTGAATGTTTGTTGAACTCAACTGAAAGAAAGAAAATACCCAGAGCAGGGATAGAGGAGCAGATATACCCCAAAAACGGAAGCTCATAGCTACATTTCAGGTTCCCAGCCCCAAGCTGACTTTAGTGTCAATAGTTGAACCATTGGACTGAATTGCTCTCCAAAGCATGTTGGAAATCTATGGAATTTGACTAATACATCCTAAGATAATATTAAGAATTTCAGAGCTCCTTATGATATAGATTTGAAGAATATGAAAATAAAGCTGTGTAGTGGCTGTCATCCTGAAAGCAAAGGTGTCGTCATTGCTGAAACCCCCAAAGCACTTAGAGCCCCCACGCTGCCTCGAGTCTGGAGGACTGTGGATCTGAGAGCACTCAGTGATTTAGCAGAGGACCAAAGTCATGCCTTTCACTTAAGCATTTTCCTCAGATACCTTTATTTGTAATTATTATTTAGACATCCTTTACTTCTGATGGTTTCCTCCCGTAGGTTTCCAAGAAAGATGAAAAGGAGTTCTTAAGGTAGAGCTCAGCCAATATATTTAAACTTGTTCAAAACTTCTCTCCTTCATAGTGATTTAGCACACATGTTTAAGAAGAACCAAGAGTCCCCCAGCATTGATTCAGTAATTTGTGCTGTCAAATCATGCCTCGCTTCTAACATGGAACAGGTGACCTGCACCAAACCACCTTAATCAAAATAACAACAGTGTCCCCCCACCCCGCTCTTCTTTCAGATCTTGTTTGGTTAAATATAGAGCCAGCAACTACTCTGCAGCTTCAAAGGGGACAGGGAGAACGTTTGCCAGACACATCACTTGTCAGGTACCTCAGGCTAAGACACTGAGAATCTCAAGAAGATAAGGATACAAAACTTGAATTGAGTTGGAGCTTGGGTTGGCAGCCACTGCTGAGCAGAGGATGAGGGTGCAGTGAGAATGCTGACCTGTGTGAATGGGCTAATAGAGGGAGCATGAGCCAGTGAAGCACTGCCCCAGATTCCTCCTGCAGCATTCCTCTGATCTCCATTGTGCATTCATGGCTGGGGCTGAGGACCCAGGAGGCAAAAGGAGCTGTGCCCCGCAGCCATCGCTCCTTCCAGAGACAGTGCCCGTCTGGAGCAAGTGAAGATGGGAGCCGAGCACAAGTATTCCTAAAGCATGTTGTGGAAATTCCTATCGGATGCATGTGTGCGGCAGCATACCAGGGCCCTCAGTAATATCCCCTGGGGTGTTGTGACAACAGCGTGGGTGTGATGACAGCAGCATGTGTGGGATGTGGCGCTAGGTGGGGGCAGAGCGGCCCGAGTCTGAGGCTCGGTTTTGATTGCTGTGGGAGCCCCTCACCTGGTAGGGCTGCCGAGTGACGGCTTCCCAGAGGGATCATCTCAGGGAGAGCCCGCGTCGTGTAGGAGGCCCCACTTCCTGCCAGGGACAGAGGGGAAAGTGCAGCCCCAGAAACTGCAGCACTCTGGACTGTTTCAGGTTGTCCCCTTCGAAAACTTGGATTTCCAGAATGGAGTTAGGGGTTTCTTGTTTCTGCATAGAAAATGTGTTCTTTAAAAGGTATCTCCATTCACGGCAGAAGTACGGCTTTTTTTATCCAAACCCAACCATACAGCCTATGTGAAGGAGCGTGTATTCTCTGTGTTTTAGGAATTAACTTTTCCATCTCAGGTGCAGGTTGTGGCTTCTCTTCTCGGATTATACACTCTCCAAGTAGGAGCACCCATTCTGTGTGGTTGCTCTTTTCAAACTGTATCTCTGCATCTGACTTTATAATATAAAAACCCTGCCAGTTAACATTAAATCAGCAGTTGTTAGTCATTAGAGAAAAATAAATACAGAAAACTTCATTTAAAAAAAGTTTTCAAAGTCAACATTTGATTACTTTCACAGAAGTAGCCTTCCATTCAGTGAACTGACTTGGTTAAGTTATTTGGTCATTGCAGGGAGCTGAAGTGATTAAAATGCTTTATAATGCACTGTTGTTTTCCATGAAACTCTAGTGTGGCCCTGTTCCCTGGCCACAGGAATGTAAGAACTTCTTGGCAAATACCCCGACTAGGATCGGGTGGGATGATGTATAATTAATGTCAAGTGCTATTGCCCTTCTCCAATGCCATCCACCCACTGACCAGCATCAACTTCTTCCTGTTCTTTCTGTATTCAGAGCTTGGTTTACACCACTTTCATTCTGAATATATCTGGATAAAATTCTAGTTTCCCCTTTAGAGAATCCACATAACAAGGATCAGGTTCATATAACAAAAGGCAATGTTCTTATATCTTTGTTAAATGTCTTCAGAATGAGCAAGACTTTTGCAGTTGGAGATAATATCCAAGTTAGTAAAGATTTTGGTTTAAAGAGCATTCTATAGCTACTTTTTAGGGGATTGTGTTTTGTGCCCAGTGTTTTAACTTCTCCTTGAGCCTTGCTTGACAAGTATTGGGAGGGAATGTCTGGCAACTGTTCATGAAACTGCAGCCTCTTTTCTCTTTCTTGTTTCTATAAACTTACTAGACAGGATTAAGTCCAAAGCACTGATAAAAAGGTCTTTGTACATTAAAAATGGAGGAGTTAAACGTAATATTTTTGAGTATCTTAGAACAATATTGACCTGGGATCAAAGTAAAAGCCATGAAATCCAAACACATTATCATGAAGCTCAGTTGTCAAATGAAGAAAACCATAATGGTGAAAATCAAAATTCCAAGTCAATCCTAGAGCCCATTTTATTTTATGGAAGTAAAAGCTGAGAATTTTAATGGAATAGTAGTTCTTTCAGTGAGGTTCCTAGGAATTTTTTTTTAAGTTTATTGAGAGAGGCAGACACAAAAAGGAGCTGCCATCCACTGTTTCACTCCCCAGATGCCCACAATGGCCAAAGCCAGGAGCCAGGAACTCATTCCAGATCTCCCACACAGGTGGCAGGAACCCAGTTACTTGAACCATTACCTGCTGCCTCCCAGGGTCTACATTAGCAGGAAGCTGGCTGGAGTTAGGAGCTAGAGTTGGGTGTAAGCCCAGGTACTCTGATATGGTATGTGGGCATCATAACTGGAGTTTTAACTGCTAGGCTAAATGCCCGCTCCTTGGGGAGGAAATTTGAAAGTCAGTTTAAGGGACAGGTGTTAGTTTAGTGGCTGAGATTCCTGCATACCAAATTGGAGTGCCTAGATTTGATACTCAGTTCCAGCTTTCTGCTTATGCAGACCCCGGAAGGTGGAAAGGATGGCCCAAGTATGGGAAAATTTATATACACACACCAGCCTGCCACCCACATAGGAATTCCAGATTGAGTTCCTGGCTCCTGGCTCCTGGTTCCTGGCTTCAGGCTGGCCCAGCCCCAGCCATTATGGACATTTGAGGAATGATATCGCTCTCTCGCTCTCGCTCTCTCTCTCTCTCTCTCTCTCTCTCTCTCTCTCCCTCTCTCCTCTCTTTCTTTCTCTCTGCCTCTCAAGTAAATTCTTTAAAATACATAAAAATAAAAGTCAAATTTAGGAATGAAATTTGATAGCTCTTAATGGGAATGGTACTCAGCAGATTGGTGTTAGAGGGCCCTTATATGCTCATATCCACTGTTAAAGAGCTACGACCTCAAGTCCTCAGTATCTGCCACCTACCTGCTGCCCAGCTTTCTGTCCTGAGACTCTCCTCACCTCTGCAAGATCCAGCTACAAAAGGGTTAATACCAAGTGCACCAGAGAGTTTCCATGACCCTGCCCCAGCTCTGGGTGGCACTGAGCTCTGCTTGGCCCATGCCCACGTCCTACCTGTTGTTAAGGTCTTTGCCTATCATGCCTGTGTTAATGGGCACTATATAAATAAAAACAGCCAAAATGAGGAATCAATAGAAATGTCAGACCAATACAAATATAGCAAAGAGAAAACTAAGAGGCTATGATTCTATGATTGGAAAACCAGATTGAATAAATTGTGAGCTAGGCCTTGGAATCATAGAGATGTGGGAGAAGATCAAAGTCCCTGAGTTTTTCCAGCCTGTTGCTTTGCTGATTCACCAGTCTGCAAGAAGGCTTTTCCTCCCCCACACTCTTATTTTAGCAGCTTATCTTTTTGGTACCAAATCACTTAGTCTGGAAAGTATAAAATGAAATTCTTTGATGACAACATTACAAATGGAACTATGAGAGAGTGCCTATGCATGAATGGTATATGTGACATGACCCAAATGCATGGGTAAGAGCTGTGGCTGATGGGGTCAGGGGCAACCTGGAGTCCACCCAGCAAGCATCCTAGGACAGGCTTGTTGGCCTCTATCCTAATCAGCTCTCTGCGGGCTCTGCAGCCTCCAAGGGTCTATAGTGGGACACCAACCTGCAGCCTATTGAGTTATTGATTGATGTTTAGATAAAGAAGACGGAACTGGTTTTTGTTGTTGTTGTTGTTGTTTGGGATATTGAGATTTCTTTCTGTGTGTTTCTAAGCTTGATTAGATCCCTTTAATATTCTTGCCTTTTTCCATTGGGAAATAGATATCTGATACACAGTGATCATTTCTGTGCCTTTAAATGCCCATGATGAAAAAGAAAAGGCCATTGAAAATTATGAGAAAAATCTTAATTCATGGCTATTATGTGCCCTGAGGAAAAATCATAGCACTTCAAAGAATTCCCAGAGCAAATTGAAGAAAGATGTCAGGGATAAATGTTTGCAAGTCAAGTAGCAATACATTTTTTTAATATCAGAGAACCAAAGATTTGGGAATAATAAGGACCTTGGTACTTGCTGTCATCCACTACACTGTGTGTAATTCACTTCTAAATACAATTTTCTGTATAATTCTTCAAATTTGAATTCAGCAGCACCTGTACTGCTTTCATTTTTTCAGTGTATTTCCACATGTGTTTGTGTATAAATTTTTCCATACTTGAAAAAAACATGTGGCCATAGGGGAAATGTCAGTGACTAAAAATGTAGGATTGTATGAGCCCAAGTCATCCACATATGAATGGTAGGGAGAAAATAATTATTTGAAAAGATGAAATGGATGGAAACTCCCCAAGTTCTCCAGATACAAGCTCCCTGCTCATTCCTGCCTTACATCTGGGACTGCTCTGCCCCTCTTCCCTTCTGTCATGGGAATGCCTGCTCCTCCCCCTCCCACTTCACAGTTTATTTCCTATTTCTTTACATCTTCCTCGAGGCAAGTACTATACTGTGCCCTTAGGAGGTATTTGAAAGATACTTGATTGAATGAATGATTAATAACTCTGGGCAGATTTCAGTTATTCTTTTCCCCATGTAATGTGAGAAGAGAGGTTCCATTTCTTACACTGGACTAATTTAGGTTCACCTATTTTGAATAGATCCTATTTAAAGTCCTCTGTCACCAACCAGAATGTGTTTTAAAATAGACCACAGTGTAGAGTTTACATAGCCATTTTGTGCCTAATCTCATGTAGTACATTTATTCACTCCCCACTTAACTAGTGGCATTTGATTCAACAATGCTGCATGCCAACAAGTCTGAAATACATGCTGTTCACAAATGTGCATGTTGTAAGAGTATTTGTCTAACTGCTGAACTTTTGAGTCTGCCCACTGGATTTAAAATAAAATGTGGATTCCTTTCTGACTTGGATTTAGTCATTGAGCCTATATTCTTAGACTCTAAAAATATCCAGTGAACTTTGCTTTGAATGATATGCTGAAACACTGAGCCACAGCTTCTCATCCATCCATCTGTCCATCTGTCTGTCCCTCCATCCATCCATCCATCCATCTGTGCATTCATCCAACAATTACTGAATGCCCACTGTGTTCTTGACTCTGTGTTGAGGCTCATGACGGGGTGAAGTAGAGAGACTTATGGTCTTATGCCTTATCAGTGCAATTAGAAGCTAAAAGAGATATATGAGCAAAGTGTTCTGGAACTGCAAAAGGCAGAACAACTCATTCAGGGGATTCAGGGAGCATTTTAGTGGGGGAGGGGTAGTTTAACTGCATATTAAATAGTAATGGCTTTTCAGGCAAAGATGGGAGGGAAGGGCCTCAGGCTCTGAGAATAGCTTACACAAAGCCACAGAGCACCCTAGGGGCCTGTTTCTGCAGGGAAACCTTGCACTCCTGGTTTGGGTTGCTCTGAAGTGTCCATGGGGACACTTCCCACACTCTGTCCAGGTCCAAGGAGGTCTGGAAGGGGCACTGGTATCTGCTGTGACTGGAGGGAACCTCCTGGTCATATTGCCCTTTGACTCCTGACCTTCCACTCCAGCTAAACAGCCCGTGAGAGACTGGTAGTTTGACCAAAGACCAAAGTTGCTAAACTCCCCCAATCTGTGCCACCACCTCCCCTTGCTGAAGTCCTGCAAGAGTAAGCTTCGCCCCCACCAGAGAAAAGGGAGTCTCAGAGCAGGCCCCAGCAGAGCAGGCAGTAGTCTTGGTGACCTGCAGCTTTGCTCAAGGAGATGGGATCCAGATGGGATAAGAGCGAGGCCCGTGTTCGGTGGGTTTGCCCATGGTAGAATTCCCGTGTCAAATTGCAAATGCCAAATAGATGAACTGGCTAAATGTTTCCATCTCTAGTTAAGGCTGAATCCTCTCTGTAGCATGAGCTGTCTTGGAGGTCCTGCCTACACTGTCCTCCACCAGCCTGGCGAGGAGTATTCTACCCACTCCACTGCCACACATCTTCCCACACTGACATCGCAGCCCTGTGTGGTCTGCAGCTCTCCCTGGGTGTCATTGTTCCCGGAAGCACAGTCCCATGCTGGCTTTACTATAAAGTCCTGTAAGCTCTGATCTGTGTGCCTTAAGACATGTCTACAGGCCATACATCTGTAATCTACGATACCAGCTCAGTAAACAGATAATGCTGAATTGACTTAGAAAAAAAAAATGCTCCCGATGGTCTTTTCCATGCGGAATACTCTAACTCTCTGCTCTTGAGAACTAATACAATAAACACCATTCAAGAAGAAGACATCATCGTGGATTATTATAGCTACTGTTGTGTTGAAGAAGAGGTGGGATGGCTAAACGATTGGCATGTAGTGTTAGAGCAAAGTGATCCAGACCTCCATTCCTGTGAAGCTAAATCCTCATTCCCCTTCTCAGTTGCTTCCACTGAATACAGGGGTTGAGAAAATATCCCTTAATACAGGTGCAAACACAAGTCACACAGACACCTTTTAAATCCATTTTTGTGGTGATAGGACCCAGAAGCAAAAATAAATATATGAGTTAAGGTAGGTTGGCTTTAACAGTTTTAAATGACTTTTAAATGACATAACAGTTTTTAAGTTGTTTTTTTCTTTATAGCTGTAAATGAAATAAGCAACCAGATAATCCAAAAAGAGGTGTTCTGCAAGCTTTCACAAATGTTAGGCTTGTCCAGCAGTTGTTATATCACAGTTACCATTTCATATTTTGACATGTAGTAAGATGCAACTTTATGACTATATGCTGGTTCACTCCCCCAAATGGCTGCAACAATGGAGTCTGGGCCAGACCAAAGTCAGGAGCCAGGAACTCCATCCAGGTCTCCCATGTGGGTGTGGAGCCCACGTACTCAGGCTACCTTCTGCTGCTTTTCCAGGCACAGTAACAGGGAGCTGGATCAGAAGTGGAGCAGCTGGCATGCCAGTGTCAGAGGCGGCAGCCTAATCCACTCTGCCTCAATGCTGGCACCAAGAAATCATTTTAATAACCTCTGTTTCATGGATAACCTATTAATCCAGGAGAACTAGTTTTTAGGAATCTAATATTCTAGGTGTTTTATTGTTCCTTGAGAAATGTGTTTAGAATTAGTTGGTGTTGAGTAAAAGGCAGACAAGGACTAGCAAGAGTGCCTCTTTGTTTCTTGCCTGTGTAGCCATGCATCTCATTGTGGACCGGAAGGTTAGTGCCTCAAAGTGGAGTCAGTGCCCAGCACTGGTGTTCCCATAGGAGGTAGATGGCTTGGTTGCTATGATCTACACTGAGGACAATTGCCTTTTGAAAAAGAGAGGTGGGCTGGGGCCAGCACTGTGGCACAGCAGGTTAAAGCCCCAGCCTACAGCGCTGTCATCACATAGGAGTGCCAGTTAGAGACCCAGGTGCTCCACTTTTGATCTGGCTCCCTGCTAATGTGCCTGGGAAAGCAGTGGAAGACTGCCCAAGTGTTTGGGCCCTTCACCCACGTGGGAGACCCAGAAGAAGCTCCTGACTTCAGCCTGGCCCAGCCCATCATTGCAGCCATTTGGAGAGTGAACCAGTGGATGGAAGACCTCTCTCTGACTGTCTCTACCTCTCTCTAACTCTGCCTTTCAAATAAAATAAAATAAATATTAAAAAATAAAATAAAAAGAGGGTAGACATTTGGCACAGTGGTTAAGACACAGCTTAAGACACCCACATCTCATATTGGAGTACCTGAATTTGAATCCCAGCTCCGTGCCCAATTCCAGCGTCTGGCCAAATCACAACCTGGAAGGCAACAAGTGATGGCTCAAGTATGTGAGTCCCTGCCACCCACCTGAGAGACTCAGACTGAGTTCTGGACCAGTCCCAGCTGCTGACTGGCTGACTATCCTCAGTCTGCCTGGGGAGCAAACTGCTTCTTTCTCATTCCTTGGACTCCAAGGAGTGTGTTTTCCGAATATATTTGCACCGTGGATGTAGGTGTGGAGAGTAAATGACAGGAATGCCGAACAAAGAAGGGGAACGCCTGCTTCTGTGGTTGGGGAAAACATTGCCTGATGGCTTTTACTTTCTCACTCAGACCCAAATGTTGGGATTAATAATTGCCAGCAGTGGTCCGTGGACACACAGTATTTTATATGCTGTGACAGGTGACTTTTGTCTCTACAGAAATGTGTTTTCCCATGATTGCCAACCTCTAAAAATAAAAATCATAGGTGTCTTTTATTTGCTTTTTACCTTTCTGCTTTGTAATCACATTTTAAAGGTGAGATATAGAGATTACTTTTTTTTTGTTTTTTTTTTTTTTTTTTTGGCTAAGAAACCTTCAACTGTGAGTCTTATCTTTGAGAATTATTCCTGTTCTTTGCAATTTTTTTTCCTTAAAGACTCCGAGTTAGAGCGGTTTGCTCACCACAAATAAAGAGCGCATTAGGTTTTAACAGCAGATCTAAATTAAAAACCCAGTAATGTGGAACAAATGGACCCCTAGTTCATTTCCAAACTAAAATCTTAGTTATGTTTTATGGTTTCTAACCCTGACTTCCTTCAGGTTTGCTCATGCTTTGAACTGTACCTCTCCTTCGGTGCTGTAAATTAGCTTGTCTCTGAGATACACGGCAGTTCTGCAGCCATTTCTGTGGAGCTGAAGTTGTCTGTCTTCGAAGACATCTTTACAATACTTGGAATTTGCTCAGAAAAGTAATAGCCAACTAAAAGATGTAAAACATAAATTTCAAGAAATAATCACGTTTGGCCTTTTATGTGGGGATGGAAAATAAAAGTGATTGAAGTTTGTGTGTGGTGTTCTGCGATCCGCGGCTCCCTCGCTACTGCCGTCTTTAGTCCCGCTCTCTGAGGCGCATGCCTTTCAGCAGCAGGAAGCAGCGAGAAGAGCAGAGCCCTGCTTAAAGGCCACCTCTGGCATGTGTGGCGGGGGGAAGCGGAAGGTCTCGGCTGTGGGAGATCAGGGGCTCCTCCTGACCCAGTCAGGGCTTGCAGGAGCGACCCTAGCAGGCCAGGCGCTGCAAATGCCCTTTGTGAGCAAGTGTCCGGCCGCTGTGTCCTCTGTCACAGAGCCAGCTCTTACAACCGGGCAGGGAAAGAGGTTGGAGAAGAGGCATTGGATAATCAGGGGAGACTCTAGAAGAAGGGAAAAACCCCACCATTGCTCTCTGTGAACCCGAAACTCTGGAAAGTGAGTCTTCTAGAAGCTCTGGGGAGCCACTTGTCCGCTGTGTCACCTGTGTGTCCTGGTTGACCAGGCCTGCTGCTCCGGCCCAGGCTGACTCCCTCTACCCAGCTTCTCCCTTCCACCGCAGGCCCTACCCTGGTGCTCGCGGCCTCCTGCAGAAGCCACTCTCTCAATGGAATTTGTTTTCCAAGCTCCAAAAGCAAAATTGCCGGGAGGGAGAAAGAAAACCAAAGCCTCCAGTCCCTGGGCGCCATGCCACCAAACTCCTTTCACTGCAACCCTGGGCTTTTGTGTGCCTTTGAAATAGACACGGTTTGGGTTGAACCTGCACTTCCTAGCATCTGGAGAAGAGGAGGCAAATATAGTATTTTTAAAAGGAACTTTCTGGAAAGTGTACAAAACCTGATAATTAAAAAAATAAAAGCCAAGCCCTCAGCTGCACAAACAGCCCTTGTTCTCTCCCAGCAAAGGTCTGTCAGGAGTGCCCACCTTCCTCTCCCGAGAAGAGCAATTAAGGAGGCCGGGAAGCATCGCTGAGCCCGTCTGTTTTCTGGAAGGGCCTTTTCAATCACCTCCTTTGATCTAGCTGTGAGGGTGGGAGGGGAGCACGCCCAACCTGCTCCGTGCCCCCGGCCCTAGTGGTAGGCTCCGGGTTAGAAGAGCCTTTTCTCTCCCTTAACCTATTTTTTTGAATCAGAGTATACACATCTGTCTTTATACCCAGCCGCTTTCCTGGCCCCAAACAAGTTCTCCGCGAGTTTCCCCAACCGAGCTCAGTGGGATCTCTGTCAGCTGCAAGATTTATGTCATCTCGTCCAGTCCTGAGAACCGTTCCTTCGGCTCTGCACATCTGGATCTAATTGGAAAGACATTAAGTGCACTGGAGAAGCACATTTCGGGGCAGTTCTTTATAGACACCCCTACGAAACGAGCTGACGGCCGCAGGTTCAAGTGGGATGAGCCGGGACGAGACGGCATCTCAGAAAGTGGGGCGCATGGGTTCAGGAAAGGGCTGCTGGGAAGGCCCCGCATGAGGGGGACTTCGATTTGGTGGCTCGGGCATAGAAACCTGGCCGTTTGCCCGCCCCATGCAGGCCTTGCCCCAGGGTACGCAGAATCCACACGTGATAGCCGCGTCCTCGCATGTCTATGTGAACGGCCGCTCCCCATGCCCGTGTGCGCTGGCAGCTGGGTGTGTGTGATACACAAACATCTTGGAGGAGCAGGAGGGTGGTTGGTCATGACAAATGCCGTCACCTTCTTGTGTCACTGGCTCCCTTCGGGCAGCCACGCCCCATGATGTCTCCATACCTGATAATAGAAGTTTCTCTTGGGCTTGGAGCAAAGACAAAACACACTTGTGTGTGCGCCTTCCACCGAGTCCCTCAATCACTGTGTCACCTCCTCCTGGCTTCACACGCATGGTCAGGCTTTAAGTGACCATGCCCAGGATAGAAGGCAGAGTCCCTGGGGTGGTCGGCGATGTACAAGTTTTCAGACCATGGCCCACATTCAGTAGGATAACAGAAATCTAAGAACAGTTGTCGTCAGAAGGACCCCTGGGTTTTTCTTTTCCTTACCTGGGGTGTATTTTGAAGCCTGGAACCTTCTAGTTGCTAAGGAGCAGCTTAACTTTTCTGAGGTCGTAGCCCCCACATTTAGTACTTGCTTCCCTCTCTTTGGGCTCTGCCTCATCTCACCTGTAGCTTTGGTTAAACAAAGTTTCCTAACCTTTCATGAACAAGCTGGTGAAACCCATGGACTTCTTCATAGCAGAATGTTTTAGAACTGCGTTTAAAAATACATAAGATTTCACATTATACTGAAATACAGTTATCAAAATATTTTATTTGAGAGGCAGAAAAAGCAAAGAAATCAAGAGATTTCCCACCCACTGGTTCACTCTCCCAAATGCCCACCGTGGCCAGGGCTGGGCCAGGCTGTAGCCGGGAGCCGGGAACTCAACCTGAGTCTTCCATGTGGGTGGCAGGGAACCAACCACTCAATCCCTCACCACTGCCTCCCAGGGTCTGCATTAGCAGGGTGCTGGACTCGGAAGTGGAACTGGCACTCAGGCTCAGACACTCTGGTATATGGGATGCAGGAATCTCAAGTAATATCCTCACCAGTGGCCAAATGCCTACCCCACCAAAATATTTTTAAAGTAAATTTGTGTTATAGTAATAGACATGTTTCTTTAAGACATTATTGTGAAAATCTAGCAGTTGGTCTAATAGGGTACTTACACTAATTCTAGTATTTTGCCTAAAGAAGTGCTGTTTCTGTTACATGTTAATGCAGCTAAAAAATGTAATCTCTTCTCTTTTGAACTTATGGAGCCCCGAATCTATGCCCCCACAGTTGGACCCTCTGGGTTAGAGAAAACGCCATTGGTTTCCCCACCTTGCCCCTTGGAACCTGGACATATCCCCCAGCCTTTGTCCAGGACTCTTGGGTCAAGGTATTTGGCCCTGCCTGCAGCCCTGCTGGGAACTTCCTGCTTCCTTTGGTACTGGTGGGAGGTGCCCAGGGGTCCAGGTGCAGGCAGTGACCCGGCAGAGCCCCCCAGGCCAGAGCACTTCCTCACTGTTAGTCCTTCTGAGCCTCACAAAACCAGGCAGCGTGGTGGTGCAAGAGGAGGCTATCAGCGGTGTGAGGGTTACAGACAGATCGAGGCAGTTAGGAGAGAAAAGCCTCATCCAGGCCGCGTGCCCCCTCCCTGCCGCTGCCGCCACTCGGCAGATGACTCCTTCCAAACACAGAGCACAAAACCTGCCACTGTCAGGGGCAGTTCCTGTGCGGCTAGGATCTGTGCTCGGGTAAATGACAGGAAGGCCCTGATTTGAGCTGAATCGAGTCTCTGTCCTGGCCCTCAACACCCCAGAACATGACTGTGTTTGGCGGTGGAGCCTTTAGAGAGGTGGTTAAGAGACCAGGATGCAGAGAGACGCCAGGGGCGTGAGAACACAGCAAGAAGCACAGGCGGAGTGAAGCCAACCCTGCTGCCACCCTGGTCTTGGACTCCCCACTCCTTCCACTGCGAGAGTAAATTCAGGGATTTTGTTTGTTTGTTTTTGTGTTTTAAGTATTTATTTATTTATTTGAAAATCAGATTTACACAGAGAGAGGAGAGGCAGAGAGAGAGAGAGAGAGGTCTTCCATCTCCTGGTTCACTCCCCAATTGGCCACAACAACCGGAGCTGCACTGATGCAAAGCCAGGAGCCAGGAGCTTCTTCCAGGTCTCCCACCTGGGTGCAGGGGCTTGGGCCATCTTCTACTGCTTTCCCAGGCCATAGCAGAGAGCTGGATTGGAAGTTGAGCAGCTGGGACTTGAACTGGGATGCCAGCACTGCAGGCGGCGGCTTTACCCGCTACATCACAGTGCCAGCTCCATAAATTCAGTTTTTTCAGTTACCTGAGCTGTCAGATTTCACTAAGGCAGCTCTAGCAAATGAATCCAGCCTGCAGGGCCTCCTAGCTCAAATTCCCTGCCCACAGCCCCTTGCCATCCAGGGATACCAGGATCCCTGTTCCCTGCACACAGAAGCCAGCTACAGCTCACATGGGCCTCGGTTGTGCTGGGCTTTGTCCCAGTGCCTTCCTCCTGCACCCTGGCTGACCCACTGCAGAAAAGCCTGGGCTGCCCCTCACCCATGGAGTCTTCCCAGTCCCCACCTGGCTGCTGGTCACTCCCTGGAGTACCCTCCCACTGGCACTGCATGTGGTGTTGGGGCAATTCTGTGCACTACACTTACCCAGAGCACCTCAGCATGGGGACTGTCTCCCCTTGTCTGTGTTCCTGCAACTCCCACCCAGATGTCCTGTAGATGTTGGCTGAACATGTGCACTGAGCTGTTCCCCTGGATGGATTCCTCCTGGCTCTGTCACTCACTCAACATGAGAAACATCATCTGGGGTCAAGGCTGCGTGGGGCATCTGATTCTGAAGCTTAGATGTGTCCCATGTCCTCTCTCAGACACAAATTCCCGATCAAAGAAAGGGCATTTTAAGACCCCATTTTAAGTCTCCAGGGACTGGCACTGGGGCATAGTGGGTAAATCTACCACCTGCAACGCTGGTATCCCATATGGCCGCCGGTTCGGTTCGAATCCCTATTGATCCTCTTCTGATCCAGCTCCCTGCTAATGTGCCTGGGAAAGCAGCGGGGAAATGGCTCACGTGCTTGAGCCCCTGCCACATGTGGGAGACCCAGAAGAAGCTCTGGGCTCCTGGCTTCTGCCTGGCCCAGCTCTGGCTATTTGGGGGAGTAAACCAGTTGATGGAAGATCTCTCTTTGTCTCCCTCTCTCTAATTCTGCCTTTCAAATAAATAAGTAGGTTTTTAAATAACAAACAAAAAAGACCTGTGTCTGCTTTCAGCTGTGTCTGCTTTCAGCTGTAATTCTTTCCTGCAATGGTTCTTTCCTACAATGGTTCCTGATCTAAGTCAGCATGATGTTGCCAACCTTTACTTTCCTGATTTAACCTCCCTGAGGCCCACAGCCAAGCGGGAGGGACTGAGTGCACAGCATTTGGCCCAGGCCCTCTTTGAGAAGGTTTGGTTACTCTGCACCCAGGTCAGCTCCGTGTAAGGTCAAACCAGGGAGGTGCTGGGAGTGGGTGTATGGCAGGAATGAGGAAAAGGAGTTGGAAGGGGTTGGCTGATAATCCCACCTCGGGACACTTGAGCCAGTGGCCATTATGGTGAAATGGCCCCAGCATGCGAGGCTGGAAAGGAAAACCTACCTGCTCAGGGATCCCAGGGGTGACCAGATTTGTCCTCTCGCTTCCCTTCTGGACGGGGATGAGGTGACCTTGCCACTGGAGATGAGAGGGAGTGGGCGAGCCAGCACGAGAGCACCTGCTCACTTCCAGCCAGTGTGGCTTCCCCACCAGTGGAGAGGGGAGGCCCAGAGGTTCCTTAGGGAGGCCCACCTCTCCGGCCTCTTCCCCTCCAGACCCTGGGGACATAGCTGCCCTTCTGATCTGTTTATTTTTTAAAAAGTTTTTTTTAATTAATTAATTTATTTGAAAGTCAGAGTTAGAGAAGGAGAGGCAGAGAGAAAGAGAGAGAGAGAGAGAGGTCTTCCATCTCCTGGTTTACTCCCCAGTTGGCCGCAATGGCCAGAGCTGCACCGATCTGAAGCTAGGAGCCAGGAGCTTCCTCCAGGTCTTCCTCTGGGTCTTCCCATGCTGGGGCCCAGGGACCTGAGCCATCTTATGCTGCTTTCCCAGGCCGTAGCAGAGAGCTGGATTGGAAGTGGAGCAGCCGGGTCTCGAACCGGCGCCCATATGGGATGCCGGCACTGCAGGCGGCAGCTTTACCATGCCAGAGCACCAGCCTCCCTTCCGATCTCTTTAAATTTTTTGCCTGACTCTCCCTCTCTGCCTTTAAAATTAAAAAGTAAATAAGTAAAAACTAGACAGAAAAGGCAGTCAGCACGCTGCTGGGGACACCCACATTCCGTGTAGGAACTCCTGAGTTTGAATCCAACTTCAGCTTCCTACTAATGCACTGGGAAGCAGCTCAAGTCGTTGGGTCCCTGCCACCCAGGACAGAGAGCTGGACTGAGTTCTTGGCTCCTGACTTTGGCCTGGCCCAGCTGTTGTGGGCATTTGGGGAGTGACCCAGCAGATGAAAGATCTCTCTGCTTTTCACATAAGTAAAAATAAACAAATTTTCAAAAGAAAAATTTAAATTTGCCATTACCCATAACTTGTTACAACTTCTTTAGAAAACAATATCTGTCAAAATTTCATATTTCTCTTATAGAGGTATTTGCACAAAAGTATGTGGAAGAATATCAATTATTTCTTTTTTTATTTTTTTTAACTTTTATTTAATGAATATAAATTTCCAAAGTACAGCTTATGGATTACAATGGCTTCCCCCCCATAATGTCCCTCCCACCCGCAACCCTCCCCTTTCCCACTCCCTCTCCCCTTCCATTCACATCAAGATTCATTTTCGATTCTCTTTATATACAGAAGATCAGTTTAGCATGCATTAAGTAAAGATTTCAACAGTTTGCTCCCACACAGAAACATAAAGTGAAAAATACTGTTTGAGTACTAGTTATAGCATTACATCTCAATGTACAGCACACTAAGGACAGAAATCCTACATGAGGAGTAAGTGCACAGTGACTCCTGTTGTTGACTTAACAAATTGACACTCTTGTTTATGGCATCAGTAATCACCCTAGGCTCTTGTCATGAGCTGCCAAGGCTATGGAAGCCCCCTGAGTTCACTGACTCTGATAATTTTTAGACAAGGCCATGGTCAAAGTGGAAGTTCTTTCCTCCCTTCAGAGAAAGGTACCTCCTTCTTTGATGACCCGTTCTTTCCACTGGGATCTCACTCGCGGAGATCTTTCATTTAGGTGTTTTTTTTGTTTTTTGTTTTTTTTTTTTCCCCAGAGTGTCTTGGCTTTCCATGCCTGAAATACTCTCATGGGCTTTTCAGCCGGATCCGCATGCCTTAAGGGCTGATTCTGAGGCCAGAGTGCTGTTTAGGACATCTGCCATTCTATGGGTCTGCTGTGTATCTCACTTCCCATGTTGGATCATTCTCTCCCTTTTTTTATTCTATCAGCTAGTATTTGCAGACACTATTCTTGTTTATGTGATCCCTTTGGTTCTTAGTCCTATCATTATGATCAATTGTGAACAGAAATTGATCACTGGGACTAGTGAGATGGCATTGGTACATGCCACCTTGATGGGATTGAATTGGAATCCCCTGGTATGTGTCTAACTCTACCGTTTGAGGTAAGTCAGCTTGAGCATGTCCCGAATTGCACATCTCTTCCCTCTCTTATTCCCACTCTTATATTTAACAGTGATCACTTTTCAGTTAAGTTTTAGCACTTAAGAAGAATTGTGTATTGATTACAGTATTCAACCAAAAGTATTAAGTAGAACAAACAAAAAAAATACTAAGAGGGATAACATATAAAGTTGCTCATCAACAGTCAGGGTGAGGGCTGATCAAGTCACCGTTTCTCATAGTGTTCATTTCACTTTAACAGGTTTCCTTTTTGGTGCTCAGTTAGTTGTCACCTATCAGGGAGAACAAGTGGTATTTGTCCCTTTGGGATTGGCTTATTTCACTCAACATAATGTTTTCCAAATTCCTAACAGGGATCACTTTTCAGTTAAAATTTAAACACCTAAGAATAATTGTGTGTTAATTACAGAGTTCAACCAACGGTACTAGAACAAAAAAAAATACTAAAATGGATAAAGTATTACATTGTACATCAACCGTCAGGACAAAAAAAAAAAAAGATTTATTTATCCTTTGACAAGCAGAGTTACACACAGAGAGAAGGAGAGACAGAGAGAAAGGTCTGCTGCTGCTGGTTCACTCCCCAGGTAGCCACAACAGCCAAAGCTGGGCCAATCCAAAGGCCAGGAGCTTCTTCAGGTCTCCCACGCTGGTGCAGGGGCCCAAGGACTTGGGCCATCTTCCACTGCTTTCCCAGGCCATAGCAGAGAACTGGATTGGAAGTGGAGCAGCCAGGACCGGAACTGGTGCCCATATAGGATACCAGCACTGCAGGCAGCATTTTTACCCACTATGCCACAGCACTGGCCCCAATATCAATTATTTCTGAGAGTTCAATATTATTTAAATATCTATTATTAGGCAACTGATTAAATAAATTATGGTACAGCCAATCTGTGAAATACTGTAAAAAAGAATAATAGAGCTACTTATGAAAGATGTCCAAGGTGTGTTACAGAAAAATGAGCAGATGATTCTATTTGAAGAAAAAAAACAAAAAGTACAAATATATGTACATAAGAATATAACAAGTATCTGAAGAAATGCACACCAAATGGTTAATAGTAGTTACCTCTGTGTTGTGCGATTGGAGTAATTTGACAGATGAGATAGTATGGGAGGCCTTTCTTTTGTTCCAATTTATTTTAGTTATTTGAAATGCAGAGCAAGCAAGAGAGGCAGAAATAGATGGACAGAGATCTTTTATCTGTTGGTTCACTCCCCAAATGCCTGCAACTCCTGGGACTAGGCTGGGTCAAAGCCAGAAGCCAGGAACTGTGTCTGGCTTTCCCAGATGGGTTACTGGGGCCCAAGCACTTGAGTCATCTTCCGTGATTTTCCCAGGCACATTATCAGGGAGCTGGATTGGAAGTGGAGCAGCCGGGAATTGAACTGGCACCCTGATATTGGATACCAGTGTCTCAAGTTACTTTTCTTTAAAGCCTTTTCCTTAAAAGCCCCTGGGAGGCTTTATCTTTAGATGTTTCCTAAAAGTTTCACAGTGAGAATTATTAATCTTTAAATTCAAAGTGTTATTTTTCCCAAAACACTGTTCTAATTTTGTCTTTAATTTTAATTTTGAAGTCGAGATTTGCAGAAAATTACAAAAATGTAGAGAGGTCCCATGCATTCTGCAGCCAGATTCCCCCAGTGTTACATTTTGCAAGGGTGTAGTACAGTAAGCTAACTGGGATATCAGCACTGGCAGAGTGCGTGTTGTAGTTGGAGTCCATGTTACCACATGTGTAGATCTGGGAAACCACCACCACAGTCAAGATACAGAACTCTGGGCCGGCGCTGTGGTGTAGTAGGCTAAGCCTCTGTGCGGCACTGGCATCCCTTATGGGTACTGGTTCATGTCCCAGCTGCTCCACTTCCAATCCAGCTCTCTGTTAATGGCCTGAGAAAGCCGTGGAAAATGGCCCAATTACTTAGGCCCCTGCATCCACATGGGAGACCCGGAAGAAGCTCCTGACTCCTGGCCTCTGGTTGGCCCAGCTCTGGCCATTGTGGCCATTTAGGGATTGAATCAGCAGGTGGAAAACCTTTCTCTCTGTCTCTCCCTCTCTCTGTCTGTAACTCTGCCTCAAATAAATAAATAAAATCTTAAAAAGAAAGAAAGAAAGAAAGAAAGAAAGAAAGAAAGAAAGAAAGAAAGAAAGAAAGAAAGAAAGAAAGAAAGAAAGATAGATAGATACAGAGCTCTTCCGTCACCACAGAGCTCTCTGGGGCTGTGCCGTGCTGTTCTCCCCCTCACCCCTGCTGCCCCACTTGGGTGTCCCAAGCCTTGCTCCTGGCAACCACTGATCTGTTTTCCATCTCTGTACCTCTGTCATTTCGAGGATGTTACCTAGATGGAATCAGCTACTCTGTGGCCTTCAGAGATTGGCTTTTTTCCCCCTCAGCCTGATGCCTTTGAGATCCATTCACGTGGTTGTGTGTTTCAGTAGGTCACTCCGTTTTATTGCAGTGTAATATTCCATGGCACAAATGCACCGTGGTTTATTTAACAACTCACCTTTGTGGGATATTTGGGTTCTTTCCAGTTCTTGATTATTACTCATAAAGCCACTATGAACATTTGAATGGACATAAATTTTCATTTGGGACTGTCGCTCCTCCTCTTCATGGAGGAACGACACAGGACCCTGCGCTGTTCTTTCGTCTGCTCGGCCCTTCCCGGGTTTGCTGCTGGTTCTTCCTGGGTTGGCTGCCGTCCCTTCCACCTCCGTGGAAGGGCGGTTCCCCCTGCCACTTTCCCCACTTCCGCAGGGGAGCGGCACACCGCCGGCCGGCTCTCTCGGGGACTGCACAGGTGTTCCTCTTAGATGTTCCCCTTAGATGTTCCTGGTGCATGTTGTCTCTCTCCTCCTTTATAGTCCTCCTCCGCCAATCCCAATTCGGCTGCCCACACGCCGAGTACGCTGCTCTCCTCCAATCAGGAGCAGGTCCTGCTGTTTATTGGTTGAACTGGAGGCAGCTGTGTAGAAGCTGCTTCTCCCTTCTCAGCGCCATATTGTGGGAGAGCAGATGCATAGAATAAGTCTTAATTCCAGTAACTTAGTCTAGTCCGAGTTGCTCCCCACAGGGACAAATGCCCAGAAGATTGATAGACACTTAGATTATGTCCTGTTTCTTAGGGACGTGCCCAGCAATGTTCCCAGGTGGCTGAACCATTCTACATTCCCATCAGAAAAGTGTGCGAGACCCAGTTTCTCCGAATCTCCTCTGTGCTATTGGGTGTGCAGCGCCGCTGTGCTCTCGCGGCTGCTGGGCTTGCACTTGACGTCTCCCTGTGTCTGTTTGCCATCCAAAAAGCCTCTCGGGTGTAATGTCTCTTCCTGTTCTCGTTAGGTGTTTGGTTTTTCACTGTTGAATTTTCAGGGTTCTTTGTCCATTGTGGATACTAGTCCTTTCAGAGATGCGGTCTGCAGATATCATAGCCCAGCTGTAGCTTGCATTGTTTTCATCCCTTTCCAGGATCCTTCACAGAACAAAAGTTAGCAGTGTGGACGAAGTCCACGTAAGGCTGCTTGCTGCCTCAGTCTTCTCCTTAGGATGAAACCTCTGCAGAGAGCCCTTTCTTCATGGTCCCTGAATGGTCGCACTGGGGCTCTTCCTATTTTATGTGGAAGCAAATGGAGACGGAATATGGCTCCGTATCTTTATAAAGCTCTACAGTCCTGCCCACTCATCTGTAACTCCTAGCTTCTTTCTCAGTTGATAAAAAATCTGGTTGGATCTTGGTTGTTTTTTTTATTCTTGCTGTTGGGGTTCACTAGAAATGTTGCCTCTGGTCCTTTGTCTTCTATAACCCATCCTCTCACTCCCCTCCTAGGAGTGAAGAGTGGGAGGGCTTTCCTCTCTAAAGGCTTCTCCATGCATGAGACACCGTGGGAATTCATCCACTGTTGGTAGATGGTCCCTGTGTCCTTGGAAAGTGTCTCCACAGAGAGGTCACCTTGGGCAAGCCGGAAAACTCGTCATTCCTTGGGTAATGAGGCACAGAACACCAGTGTTGGCATCTACAGGTGCGCTGCTGGACATGGTGAGCCAGGCGGCCAGGTCTGCTGAGGGTGAATGGAGGGAGCCTCCACTCCACTCCAGTGGTTGTGCTGCAGAGACCAAGACAAAGAAGAGCCAACTGCTCCCTGTAGCGGGGACTTAGTTTACTTTGGGCACAGACAGGCAGATTCCTCAGCAAGTGCCACAAGGCAGTAGCACGTGGAGTAGGGACTGATCAGACCTGCCTCCTCGGAGTTCTCCTCGCCTCACAGCTGGACTCATCTCCCACCCTCCCACGGAGTTAGCGGTGGTTGCATGACCAGGTTCTGGCCAGCAGACTAGGAAGGCTTTCAGTCCTCGTTCATGCTACCCTCCTGTGCACTGCCTTCCATTCTGTGTTCTGTCAGCTGAACGGTGGATAATGCTAGCCTGCAGAAGGGCAGTCACAAGGTGGGAGGGACCTGGGGACCTGATTGAGCAGGAACCACTACCAGGAGCATCCAGTTGGACTTTCCATGAACATTGAGATTCTGGGGGTATTTGTTCCACAGGTAGCTTACCTTGACTGGGACATCACAAGTCATTACTCTCTCCCGACTATAGAAAAGCTTCACAGAGAAGCTGTCTGGTTTCCCTCAGGGCTCATCCCGAATTCCATCTCAGATTCTGTGGATACTACTTCTTTTGCAAAGCAGGGTATTGCCTGGTTGCTTTTTTGTGCTAATACTCATGTATGTATTTTCCTCACTGGAAATATCATTTAACCCTTGGTTAATCATCTTCCCCGTTGGTTAATTTTACTCTGGTTAATAATACTAGCTATACAAAACACTAACATTGCACACTGTCAAATTCCTCCTAGCTTATTGCTTTATGAACCTCCCTCACCCTCCCCACAACTTTCAGCAAATTCTTCTAGCCTTTTGATAACTTAATTCATATCCTTTCCACATATTTATCCAAAGAGGCAGCTTTTTAATTTTGGCACGGGCACCCTCTTTTTCTCCTGGGCTTTGATACTACCAGATGCTAGAGGAAAAACATTCACAATATGCCTACAATCTATTTCAACATATAATTCTATCCAATTGAATGTCAGGCATTTCTAAAGAATGCTGTTGGTTGATATAATGTCCCTTGCCCAAGTTAAGGTTTTGATTTGAAATTGTATATTAGATTGCCTTGTGTTTGTTACATCTTGCCCCAAATTTATAAATCTATCACAGATTCCCTTTTCTATCTTGCCCTCTCCAAAGATTAACCTTCAAGAGTAGAGTTTAACATGATATCTTTAGAAAGCAAGAGAGAAAAAATATTCTGCTTTTTGAAAGGGAATTTAACCTCAGGCAGAAAAAAAATGCTGTGTCTTTTGATACATGTTAGGAACTGCCAGTTGTCACACATGCAGCTTAAAACGGATTAGGATTCCATCACTGATCGTCACATAAATTCTTACACTTAAAACTACATCTTCATTCGTAGCCAAGCAATAAGAAAAAAAAAAACTGTTTGGATATATTAGAATGTGTCAACCCTCTTAGAGTACTGGCAGTTTTTGGAAACAACTTAGAAGACGTTTTACATAAGTATTTGGCAGACTCATATCTCCAAAAGCATACTCGGTTTCTCATTTGGGTGGAGATTGGGGTGAGGGATTGTTTGTAACCATATTAATCAGACACAAACTTAGATCTCTTTGTTTGATTATATTGTCTTAGTGATGATGTTTTGTGGAAATCAGGATGCTAGCTTTTGGTTGCAATGGCTAACTTTTAAAATTACTTTTTACAAAGTTTCTACAAATTGCCAAACCAAGTGTGACATTGTTAGTTATGTGGGTTTTTTTCTTTTTTTCTTTTTTTGACAGGCAGAGTTTTACAGTGAGAGAGAGAAAGACAGAGAGAAAGGTCTTCCTTCCGTTGGTTCACCCCCAAAATGGCCGCTACGGCCGGTGCGCTATGCCGATCCGAAGCCAGGAGTCAGGTGCCCCCTCCTGGTCTCCCATGCGGGTGCAGGGCCCAAGCACTTAGGCCATCCTCCACTGCCTTCCCGGGCCACAGCAGAGAGCTGGCCTGGAAGAGGAGCAGCCGGGACAGAATCCGGCGCCCCAACCAGGACTAGAACCCGGGGTGCCGGTGCTGCAGGCAGAGGATTAGCCAAGAGAGCCGCGGCTCCGGCTTATATGCTTTTCTTTCACTAGAAAAAGTATACTTTGCTTCATTTTTAAAAATTTTTGTTTATTTTATTTTTTAAAGATTTGTTTATTTGAAAGTCAGAGAGAGTTACACACACAGAGAGAAGGAGAGGCAGAGAGAGAGAGTCTTCCATCCGCTGGTTCACTCCCCAAATGGCCGCAATGGCCAGAGCTGAGCTGATCTGAAGCCAGGAGCCAGGAGCCTCCTCTGGGTCTCTCACGCGGGCGGATGCAGGGGCCCAAGGGGCCATCTTCTACTGCTTTCCCAGTCCATAGCAGAGAGCTGGGTCAGAAGTAGAGCAGCTGGGTCTCAAACCGGCGCCCATAGGGGATGGTGGCACTGCAGGCAGCGGCGTTACCTGCTACGCCACAGCTCCAGCCTCATTTATTTTCTTTATTTGAAAGGCAGACAGACAGACACAGGGAAATCTCCCATCTGCTGGTTCACTCCCAAATGTCCACAACAGCCGGAGCCAGGAACTCAATCAGTCTCCTGTGTGGATGGCAGGAATCCAACTACTTGAGCCATTACCTGCTGTCTCCCAGGGTGTGCATAGCAGGAAGCTGGAATCAGGAGCAGAGCCAGGACTCGAGCCCAGGCTCTATAACATGGGATACAAGCTTTCCCAAGTGATGCCTGTACCACTACACCGAATACCTGCCCCTGTATTTCACTTCTTAAACTTTACAGTGACATTGCATCTGTGTCAGTTTAAAAAGTAATAAGGACTTTCAAAAAAACAGTTAAAGGTAATTCAAATAAGTCTCTTCCGAAGTTTCAATATTATAATTTGTATAAAAAATAAGCCTGCAACACAAGAGAACACCCACATTGGAGTGTGATACTTAACTTCATTTGAAAGACCAACATTTAGCAGCTGCTGGTTGCAGCTGAATAATCAGTCTTTAAACATCAAAGGAACTGTTCATCTGAGTGTCAATAAATGAGGGGAATAATCTGCTCTCTGATTTCCACAGAGAGCTTCTCCGAATTGATAAAATTGTGTATACGGAGTGGCTTTGAGGTATTCTGATATTCTTGAACACGGGCATTGTTTCTAACTGTTCATTCTTTTTTTCTTTCAAAGATTTAATTGTATGTATTTGAAAGGAAGAGTTACAGAGACAGAGGGATGAGAGAGAAAGAGAGAGAGAGAGTGCTTCTATCCGCTGGGTCACTCCCCAGATGGCTGCAACAGCCAGAGCTGGGCGCGTCAAAATCAGGAGCCTTGAGCTTCATCCCAGTCTCCCATGTGAGTGCAGGCGCCCAAACACTTGGGCCATCTTCTGCTGCTTTCCCAGGCACATTAGCAGGGAGCTGGATCAGAAGTGGAGCAGCCTGGACTCACACTGACTCCATATGGGATGCCAGCACTGCAGACTGTGGCTTAACCATTAAGCCACCCACTGGCCCCTCATTCTTTCATTCAATCAATAGTATTGATGGTGTATCTCCTATTCTAAAGGCTGAGTATTCAGCTATGAATAAAACAGATTTCTGCCCTCATGGAACTTACATTCTAATGGAAGACACAGATAATAAACAAGTAAGTGGTAAATATATAACAGAATCTTAGGGGCCAGCTTTGTGGTGTAATGACTAAAGCTGCTGCCTGTAAGGCCAGCATCCCATGTGGGCACCGGTTTAAGTCCCAGCTACTTCACTTCCAATCCAGTTCCGTGCTAATGTGCCTGGGAAAGCAGCAGAAGATGGCCCTAGAGCTTGGGCCCCTGCACCCACGTGGGAGACTCAGATAAAGCTCCTGGATCCTGGCTTCTGCCTGGCCCAGCTCTGGCTGGTGTAGCCATTTGGAGAATGAACCAGCAGATGGAACATATCTCTCTCTGTCTCTCTGTATCCCTACCTTTCAAATAAATCCCAACATAAAAATTTATTAAAAATTAGGCAGTGTGAGCTGTGAGAACACCAAGGTAGAAGAGGGGGTGATGTGACTCCCTTGAAGATGACATTTCGGCAGAAAACTAGATGAGTGAGGGGGCAACCATGTGAAGAGAGTCCCAGGTGTAAGGAGAGCAGGTTTGAGCCCTTGAGAAAGGAATGAACTCAGGACGTTCTAGGAAGAGACAAGAGGCCGGCATGCTGCAACTCTGTGGGCTTGAGGGAACCTGGTGGGTGGTGATGCTGGAGCTGTAGAGGGGGCAGGATCACACAGGGCTTTGGGCCATAGTCAGGAACTGGGGTTTTGTGCTAAGAGAAGAGGCCTCTGGAGGGTTTTGAGACCTGTGCTCATTTATGTTTTAGATACAACTCTGGATATGCACCAAGGATAGGCTGTAGGTGGGCAAGGATAGACACAGGGAGATGAGTTTGGAAGCTTTGGCTTGAGTTTCCCTGGCAGGTGACAGCGGCTGGACTAGAGCAGTAGCAGAGCAGGTGGTGAGAAGTAGGTTCTGATGTAAAGACCCAACAGAACTTGCCTTTGGGTCAAATACGAGGAATGAAAGAGAAAGGAACCAAGTGAGGCTAATTCCTAGGGCTTTTGCCTAAATGACTGCTTGAATGGGGCCTCTATTTTCTGGCAAGGAGTGGTAACATTCAATGGAGAAATCCACTAGACAGTCAACTGTGTGAACTCTGGGACAAGAGTCTTGAATAAAGATAGGAATTTGGGGTAATGAGCGTGTATAAGCCATCAGCCTCAATGAAATCAACTAGGGAGAGAATATCATTAGAGAAGATCAGAGGTCCGAGAACAGACGTTCAAAGTCACAAAGAGGCAAAAGCCAGCAGCCCAGGGGCCTGAGGACAGGTGGAGCAAGAAGAAAAGCAAGGGGGTGGGAGATCCCAGAAGTCAAGTGAAACCTGGCCGTTCAACGTTAGGAAAAAACAGGAACTTCCTGATTACCCTACGTTCATTTATAGGTTCTGGTTAGCCCAGTAGGAATCTGATCCTAACCTACCTAGATTCCCCATCTTGATAGGGTCTCCCAGTTAGCCAACCTAAAGGGCCTCACTGATGAGGTCAGTCCTGCTCACTCCAAGTCTGGTCACTCACCTGCCCCCCCGCTGGCCTTTCTGCCAGCTCTGCACTGTCTCAAGGACACAGTTACCTGAAGACCACAGCTCAGGGCTGAGGGAATGGATCAGAGAGGGAAGCAGATAGTCTCAGATCTGCCCCCAGACTTTTGCTGTCAAGACTCCATGGTTCAGGCTATCTCCAGGGCACTCGGATGATGTATTCTCTCACTGAAAGGTGCTACACCGCAGTAGTTAGGAATTGTGCTTCGGAGCTGTGCACCTGGAGGTTAAGCTGCTGGTTGGGCACTTACATCCCATTTTAGGGTGCCTGGGTTCGAGTCCCAGCTCTGCTCCCAATTCCAGCTTCCTGACCACGCACACCCTGGGAAGCAGCAGGTGGCTCAAGTCATTGAGTCCCTGTCACCCATGAGGGAAAGTCAGATGGAATTCTTGGCTCCCAACTTCTGCCTGGCAGAGACCCAGCTATTGCAGGCATTAAGAGAGAAAGGAACCAGAGGATAGGCAATCTCT
Organism: Oryctolagus cuniculus; assembly: GCF_051225735.1. Taxonomy (NCBI): domain Eukaryota; kingdom Metazoa; phylum Chordata; class Mammalia; order Lagomorpha; family Leporidae; genus Oryctolagus; species Oryctolagus cuniculus. The sequence goes on along the minus strand of NC_142872.1, from coordinate 99,568,735 downwards.
CTCTCTCTCTCTCTCTCTCTCTCTCTCTCTCCCCCCACCCCACCCCACCCCATCCCCAAATAAATTTTAAAAACAAAACCAAAACGAATTCCATCCCAGAACGAGGCTGGCTAAGTCCAATTCCAGATCCACCAGGATCCAGGCATATGGCCTTGTACAAGTTACTTCACCCACATCTCAGTAGCGTCGTCTTTACCTTGGGATGAGAGTCAAGCCTGGTTGTGTGTTTACTATGAAGCTTAAATGGATTAGGAAATGTAAACTCCTTAGACCAGAGTGAGAGCTTCCTCAGCATAGGATGCTGCATCAGTCAGATGTTTCCCTGCCCAGTGTCGAATGGCTGGGAAGAAGGACGACCAGTCACTGAGCCCAGGTTTGTTTCCAGCTGCCAATCCCAGGATCTTAACCACTGCCCTGCCCCAGCAGGACTGAGAAAGCTGGAGAGAGTACTTAACAGTGACGTGCAGCAGGGTCCTGCAGCTGCCCTACTCGCTCAAAGAAGCCCACTGTGCTTGTGTCTCACCAGCCCTGTGTTCACTGAAGCAGCCGTGGGACCAACAGATGCTACAGCTTAGCGCCCCCCCCCCCACACACACACTGTCTGGGAGTCAGGTGTTAAACATTTATCAGCCCTACATGTGCCTGGCCGAACCTTCCAGGAAGTCAACACACCCAGCAGTCAATCCCTGTAGTGGGATTGTTCTCCTGATTCGGTCTTCTAAATGGAGATGTCGAGTAACAACAGAGGACACTTTTATTATTATTATTTATTTATTTATTTGAAAGAGTTACACAGAGAGAGAAGGAGAGGCAGAGGGAGAGGTCTTCCATCCTCTGGTTCACTCCCCAGTTGGCCACATGGCCTGAGCTGTGCCAATCAGGAGCCAGGAGTTTCTTCCGGGTCTCCCATGCAGGTGCAGGGGCCCTGGGCCATCTTCTACTGCTTTCCCAGGCCACAGCAGAGAGCTGGATAGGAAGTGCAGCAGCTGGGACTCGAATCAGTGCCCATATGGGATTCGAGCACTGCAGGCAGTGAGTGTCTTTACCCGCTACACCACAGCGCCAGCCCTCAAGAGGACACTTGCTCACCTGGCCCACACTGACACCCCTAACCGTGAGAACTCGGCTCTCCCCAGCCAACTGTACTCATGACACAGTACTGATCTCTACATGTCCCCTTTCCTATTACCCTTCTCACACAGTAGGTTGCAGTTGTTCACTGTGTGGCCTTGTTCATGTAGCAGGGCTGCCTCTGGAGTACCAGGGAGCTGAAAGATGACAGGGCCTCACATCCACCTACTTCCATGGAGGGATGGCCCCAGAGGGTGGGCGTCACCCAGCCTTCCCCCTGGCTGAACTCAAGGTTCTTTCCTGTTTTGAGCCCAGATCCATATGCCTGCAGCTTCCACCCTGTGGGCTGGGTCTAGACATTCTGGAATCAGGTGCCTCCCTCTCTACACAACTTCAGAATTGTGCAGAACACTTGCAGGGCTCCTCACTGCGGTCACCTTCCCAGCCACAACCCCTACCGCTCCTCTCCTTGGCCCCTGTGTCTGCCCCTCAGCGCCCGCCCCAGAGAGACAGCTCCTCTTTCGAAGTGTGACTGTAGCACTTCCTGACAGCAGTCATGGGTCATGTTAATGCAGCCGTTGTTCTGTGCACCTGTCTCCCTGCCGTGAAAAGGCAGCGGCTGACCCAAGAGGGAGACCCAGATGGAGATCCAGGCTCCTGGCTTTGGCCTGGCCCAGCCCCAGTCTTTGCAACCATTTGGGGAGTGAACCAGTAGGTCCCTCTCTCTTTCTCTCTTTCTCGCCCCCCACCTCCTTGTAACTCTGCCTTTAAAAATAAATAAATCTTAAAAAAAAAGAAAAAGAAAAAGAAAAGGCGGCGGCTGTGTATGTCGGCCTAGCGCAGTGTCTGGTTCGGTGCCTGATTCTCAACAAATACTTGTCGAGTGAATGGCCATACCCAGTGGTGAGTCAGATAGGCCCAGCCCTTCCTTCAAGGAGACAATGACAGCTTGTGACAAGGGCTAGGAGGAAGATAAACAAGGTGATGTGATTTGTGGGGGGAGGGGTGCTGGAAGCCAGGCCTGACCCGAGGTGGGAAGGAGCCCAACATGGAGGGCAGTGAGTGGGGGCAGGGCGGGACACTGGTCCCTAGGAACACTTCTGGTTTCATTCTAAAGCAGAGACTTAGGTGGGAAGTGACTTGAGCCAGTTGTCCAAAGGCTGCTTCAGGAGGTGTGGGAACCAGCAGGGGCAGCTGAAGGGCCCCTGACACCATCGGCGGTCTCTTCTTGAGTCCCCTCACCCACCCCAGGCCCCTCTCTCAGACCCTCAAGGTCTCCTCCTTCCGTGCAACACCCACCTGGACTCCAAGGAGAATTTGCCTTCAGATAGTTACACAGTGGTGTGACTTTCAGTCACGCTTTTTCTGTCGCAGCCGCGAGCAGCTGCCACAGGGAGGGTGGTGTCACACCACGCAGACGTGCTACCTTGCAGGTCCATGGACAGAAGTCCTGCACGGACTCGGGACCACGCTGTGCTGATCTCCCGAGGTCCCAGGAAGCGATCTGTTTCTTTGCCTTTTGCACTTTCTGGAAACCACGCCCACTCTGGTCCACGCCCGTCCTCACATTCACAGCGGTAGTGACACCTCCCTTAGACTCTGCTGCTGTCCGTGTCTGCCTCTGACCACAGCTGGGAAAACATCTCCAAGGGTAAGCCCTCGGATGACTAGATAGGGTCTGCGAGAATCATCATGATTCATCGTCTCTTTTTGTTTTTCATAAGGTTTCATTGATTTATTTGAAAGAGTTACAAAGAGACACACACAGAAGGGGGAGAGAGAGAGAGACAGAGACAGAGAGACAGAGAGAGAGAGAGAGAGAGAGAGATCTATCCACTGGTTCACTCCTCAGGTAGCCACAACGTCCAGGTTTGAGCCAGGCCAAAGCCAGATGCCAGGAGCTTTCTCTGGTCTCCCATGTGGATAGCAGGGCCCAAACACTTGGGCCATCTGCTGCTTTCCAGGCCATTAGCAGGTTCTGGATTGGAAGGGAGCAGCCGGGACTTGAACCGGCACCCATATGGGATGCCAGTATCCCAGGCAGCGGCTTTACCTGCTACACCGCAAAGCCGGCCCCTCATCTCATTTTAAGGCCCTTAATCTCACCTTTAAAATCTGCATTCTCTATGGCTGCTTATGCCGTGTAGAGAAACATTCAAGGGTTCCATAGAGTGGGGTATGCACATCATTAGGGCCATCATTTTGTCTACCCCAGGACTCTCAAGGCTCATGAAATTAATCAGTCAAATGCAGTCCATGAGCTGTTGCACTATCGATTGAAAACCTGACTCTAAAAGGCATCTTTGAAATGATCAAGGAAATTTTAATGTGAACATTCAGAGGTGGGGAACCTTTTTTCTGCCAAGGGCTGCTTGGATATTTATATAACATCATCCTCAGGCCATACAAAACCATCAGCCTGCTGTAGATTTATTGGATTTTGAGTCTTGCCAGTGATTGCCTTTGCAGGGCCAGAACAGTCTCCGCCCCGAGAGAAGATAGAAAGGATTTAGTGTTGGGGAAGCTTTTGTGGTACAGGGGGTTAAACTGATGCCTCAGATGCCCACAAACCCGGATCAGAGTGCCAGTCAAGTCCAGGCTGCTCCACTTCTGACCCAGCTTCCTACTAATGCCTGGGAAGGCAGTACATGATATCCAAGTACTGGTCTCTGCTACCCACATAGGAGACTCGGACAGAGTTCTTGGCTCCTGGCTTCAGCCTGGCGTGGCCAGGACTATTGTGGCCATTTGGAGAGTGAACCACTGGATGGAAGATCTCTTTCCCTCTCTGTTACTCCACCTTTTGGATAAATTAAGTTGTTAAAAAGAAAAGATTTTCTGTTAATGTTGTTAAGTGTGATAATGGCATATATCTTTATTTGATATTGGACTTGGAATATTACAGGGAAAAAATGGAGTGAGACACATAAAATGAGATTAGCAAAATACTGGTAGTTTTTCATCAGGGTAATAAGTTGAGGGAGCTTCATTCCACTATGTGTACTTTTGCAATTTTTATTTGTAAAATAAAAGGTAAAAATGTAAACATGTAGGAGTACTTCAAAATGTTCTTTGGAAAATGGAATTAAAAGATAAACATATTTTGGTGCAAAAGATTCTGAAGTCCATGCACAGTTTTTTCATAACATGCATTTTCCATGAACTTTTGGAAGATCCCTTGTGTATGATTTCAGAAATCTTTACATCAACATAAGCTTTTAGTGTTCAATTCCATTTGTTCATGAACTTTTTGAAATATCCTCATCCTATTTATATATATTGAACATATAGGGATATGCACATATATGTAAATTCCAGTGTGAGAGGACGGAGGTAAAGGTAAAGGTATAAGTAAAGGTCAAGGTCAAGGTCCAATCCACCTACCAGGATGGCCACCAAATGTCCAGAGAAAAGCATCCAACTTGCTGCATACCTCACCATCTGAGAGTCAGCAAGTCCCCTGCCTTGGCCATCGGTTCTGCTGGGACTTTATTTCAATAAAACCAAAGATTACTAATTAGGCAGAATTTGCAAGATGACATTGTTTGAGCATCACTGCTCCTTGCCCCTTCCCCTGCACCCCCTACCAACATGCAGTCCAGGAACATACTGCATGAGACTTGCAGGAAGCGGGGTGGGGGGTGGGGGTGCTGTCCTGCAGAGCCAGGCTCTTCCTGGGTGGGAAGGGCTGCCCGCCAGCCTGTGCTACCACCAAGGTCATGGGCAAAGCCCCAGTTTTGGGGGAGGGGTCCTCAAGGTATGGTTCCCAGCACCTCCTTTGTAAAGCTCAGATTGGCCTGGGAGGGGCAAAGTACTCCTTTGTAGACCTCTTGCCCTGTCTTTCTCACAAGCCAAGAAAGGATCTCAAATTCTAATGACTCGTGTAATTCGAGTGGGCCCACCTGGAGAACACAGGCTATTCACACCACCTTGGTGCTCATACCTTCTATCCACCTGGGAAGCCCCTTTGGCCAATGAGAGGTCTGCACAGACTGGAGGTTAGGATGTGGACATCTTTGGGGGCCATTATTCTGCCCAGTGTGAAATGCCACTCAGCCATTATGGACGCTCACCTTGGCAGCGTACTGAAGTGCCCAGCACACTGCTTTGATACACACCACTACAGAGGCGGGCGCTGTGGTGCAGTGGGTAACTCCACGACCAGTGACACCGGCATCCCGAATGAGATGCTGATGTGCCTGTGAAAGCAGCAGAAGGGGCTGGCGCCGCGGTGCACTAGGTTAATCCTCCGCCTGTGGCACCAGCATCCCATATGGGTGCCAGTTCTAGTCCCAGTTGCTCCACTTCCAATCCAGCTCTCTGCTATGGCCTGGGAGAGCAGTAGAAGATGGCCCAAGTCCTTGGGTCCCTGCACCCGCGTGGGAGATCAGGAAGAAGCACCTGGCTCCTGGCTTCGGATCAGCACAGTTCCGGCCATTGTGGCCATTTGGAGAGTGAACCAATGGAAGGAAGACCTTTCTCTCTGTCTCTCCCTCTCACTGTCTGTAACTCTACCTCTCAAATAAAATCTTTAAAAAAAAAAAAAAGAAAGAAAGAAAAAAAGCTGCAGAAGATGGTCCAAGTGTGTGGGCCCTTGCCCCCCATGTGGGAGACCCAAATGGAGTTCCAGGCTCCTAGCTTTGGCCTGGCCCAGTGCTTGTCGTTAAAGCCATCCAGGGAGTGAACCTGCAGATAGAAGATTCTCTCTCTCTCTCTCTCTCTCTCTCTCTCTCTCTTTCTCTGTCATACTACCTTTCAAATAAATAAAATCTTAAAAACAACAACAACACCACCCACGCCATTACCAAACAGATCCCAAGTGGAATCAAAAATAAGGAACAGACAAAACAGGGATTTGAAAAGGAGTAACACTGGGGAAGACATGGCAGTGTGGATCCTGCTGCTCGCGTTTGTTCTAAACACAAAGAACATTCCTCAGCCCCCTTCACCCTGTTGTCAAGTCAGCTGTGTGCCACTCTCAAAGTGGAGCTCCACTAACTGCCCGTCCTTAAGAGCCTGCCTGCAGAAATGGGGTGGTGACTAAGTCTGCCGCTTAACTGCTCAATTCTGGACAAATTCCTCAAATGTGAGAGTTAAAACACCTCTTTTCAGAGGCTGTCAAAAATCCACATATCCCGACCACCTGCCCTCTTGGTTTTTTCACAAGTAACCATCACCTTCGCAGGCAGACGTGCCTTTGTTCCCAATGTAAGCCATTGCATAAAGTACCAATTTTATGGAAATTACCTGAACTAATAGGATTGTGGGAGCATGAATGAAAAGTGCAGGCTATAATGAAATTGTTAGGAAGCAGGGCAGCAAGCAGGCTAATTAAAGCTCCAGATAATCCTTTTCTCATTTTTTAAAAGTCATATCGTTGATTCCCCTGAAGTGTACGAGACTAAGGATCCCATTGTAAAGGGATGAAATTTAGAAGTATGTACAAATCTCTTTTTGGTTTCTCTTCTATAAAAAGAGACATGGCACTTAATTATAGACCTTTCAGAGCAAGAAAAGGACAAGTTAGAACCGTTAAGCTTCACGTTCTTTGGACAATCAACCTTGAAGTTGACTGCAGCACCTTCTGGCTTTTCAGACATTTAAATGATTTAACGTGGAGGCCACCACAGACAGTGTTGGGAGGAGAAGTGAGGCGAATGCTACGGTGCACATGAACATGTTTGCATTTGAAGTCTGTCATTTCCTCAGGAGAGGAGGCTGATTTAATTAGCTGCATCCTTGGCTGCTGTGTGTGCTGTGAGCTCAACGCAGCTCCCCGGAAGAATTCTGCTCGATCCCACTTTAGGGAGAAAAGGAAAACAAAGCAAACCTCGCGCCCTGACGAGGTGAAGGCTGCGTTCAGACACCATGCATGGAGACTGTTGACTTTCATGGGAATGGCCTGTCATTCTGGGAATGAGGATAGGAAGTTGGTAGGAAAGTGATTGGGGGGGGGCGGGCATAAAAGGACTCATTGGGCCTCATGTGCAAAGATTCCATAAAGAACTGCGGGCCGTAAAGGGAGGGGTTAAAATTCAGATTTCCCTCAGGAAGATCTCCTCTGTCCCCCGGAGGGAGAGTGAGCTCATGCTGCTACTTTGTCACTGCAAGCTAACTCCTGCAGAAGGAAGCAGGGAGAGGAGGCACTGGTTTCAGCACTGTGCTGCTAACTGATGGACAGGAGGAAAAATTAGAAACAGCAGAAGTGAGTGGAAGGACGCACCTCTGTTCTGTGTGCACACACAGTCACACATGCGCAAACCAAGACCAACAAACAGGCATGGGAAGCATCTTATTGGCATCGTGTTTCTGGCATTGCTATAACTACGCACAAAACAAGCACTACATGAAATGGTAGCGACATCTGTTCTGCAACCTGTGGGGCTTTACTCACAAAACAGTTGTAAAATCTTTGGGGGACAAAAATATTTCTGTGTATCTATGCAGATGCTTTCCTTTAAGGGAAACACACACACACACACACACACACACACACATACACAAGTAGAAACAAGTGTAGAGCCAAAAAGTTAGGATTAAATACAGGAAATGTCACTCACTAGTTTAAGGTTCTTCTTTAATTTTTCTCCTTTGAAACCAAGCCACATTTATCACCTTGGATGCACTTTTATTTTTCATTTTTTAAAATCCCAGAACACAGTAATTGTCCTAAAGCTGAAGTTTGATTCTAGTTGGTAGGCTCCCACAACATACAAAGGATGCTGAGTGTGTTTGTTTTGATTTGCTGGGAAAACATTTTCTGACCTTGGAAATGAAGAAATCAGTTAGTCGTCTATTTGTTTATGGCCCAAGACTTATGGAAGGTCCGGGCAGTTATGTTAGTGTATCTTTGGAATTCTCTAATCCACAGTGTGTGGGAAGTGACACAACTTGGGTTGAAGCATCGTTCAGGATGTGCCTCATCAAGGAACCCAGGACTCCCCAGGATTAGTTTACATTTATCGCACAGCAAACCGTCTGTACTTAAGGAGTGAGCTGCAGACTGTAGGAACTGAACATCTTGTTATCTCAGAAAAAAGAAAATGTAGAACTTGCTTCTTAAGCAGCCTTCAAGTGTATTTTCCCGAATGCGGGTTATTTGATTTTTCCCTCACTCCAAACAAAAGTGTCTGTTAATATCATGTAGCATGTTTATAATACACTTTGAATTTTTAAAACAGCTGGCCTCTAGCAAGTTAACAATTTATTCAGTTAAGTAGTTTAAACATGAGGATTTTGTTGACTTTATCATCTTCTGGACAGGTTTGGAGATGTGCAGTAAAACATTTTTGTGGACTGTTACATTTTTGTTCGCAAATCCACTGCATTATACGTGGTTCTTTGAAACCACTGCTCTGAAAGCAATGGACCTCAGTTTGTAAATGGGTCTTCTTCAATGCGTCACCGTTACGGCACACATTGTGCGTAATCCCCCTAGTGTGGACCTTTTACTGCAGAAAGAAAAGCGAACCCATCTCCTTCCATGGAATTCTTTCGTCTGTGAAGTGTCCTTCCTGGGAAAAGAGTGGGTGATGAATTGGGGGCGAAGGTGGGAGAAGGGCCCCTGACTCCTCAGCTGAGCTCACGGCAGGCAGTGCAGGAAATGGCTCTAGAATGCTCTGTTAGTTGGAGACACCTGGTCCGCAGCCCCCACAGGTCTCAGCACAGACTGAGCTCATTACTCTCTGTCCATCACAAGCCTTCAGCCTCCTCTCTCTCTCTCTCTGTCTTCCCCTTCCTCCCTCCCTCCTTTTTTCTCTGCCAGCCCTTCAATAAAAGAAAAAGAAGAAAAGTGGGAGAAATTTAAGTCATCTTGTTTGTGGCCATTGGACACTTTTAAGTGACAAAGTAGCTACTAAAATCACTGAGTTTCAGCCAAATTTACGAGTGTCGCAGGAGCAGAGTGGAGCCTCCGAAGTCAGCCCAGGGCTGTGAGAGAGCTGCAGGTGGAAGTTGTGTGATCCCATGAGATCAAAAACCCTTTTCCTAGAACATGGAGATCACTTTCTAATAGAATGAGTTGGGAGGGGTCGTGAGAGTGATTAGGAAATAATGATATTGCAAGAAGCTGTGCCGAAGTTGAGTGGACCGAATGTGAGTGCTTCAGTTTGGAGGTGATAAGTGATGGGCTCGAGTTTGTACTTTGGATCCAGATCTCCACTGCGGCACAAGACCAGGTGGGTGACACCACATGGGTGGCTGACTCCTCCAGGCCTCTGTTTCTGTATGGGTAGGACCCACCTTGCAGGGCTGGGATACCTTGAGGCCAGGCAGGTAAGGGGTGTCCCATGACTGCGGTGGAGCGATGCTTACTCAATGGGAGCTTCTCCTGTGTACAGAGGTGGCCGTACATTGTCTTCTTTGTCACTTATAAACTAGAAAGAAGACCTGTCATATGTATAAGCTATTGTATTCAGAGTTATCAGTGAGACCGTGGGCTGAATGAGCTCATCAGATAGATAGGGGAATGTTATTTGGAAGCCTTTAGCATACCTGTGGAGAGAAACAGTCACGCAAGGATTGTGATAATCCGTTGGTGGTATCCAGTGAAAGAGCGCCCTAGCCATTCCAGCCTGTAGGACACCCTTTGCATGGTGACAGTCATTTTGACACTGCCCTGGGGACCTGCCTGGCATGTGGATAAATCATCCAGGAGATGTTGCAAGAGCTAAACCGAACCTGCTCCCTCAGCCCTGGCCTTGGCCTTGTCTCTGCCTCTCCCTCTGGATAGAAGAGGGCAGGTGCTGCAGGCGCTTGGACTCAGTGAAGCAGGTTGTTTGGTTCCTGGCATTCAGGTCACACTAGGAACCAAGTATTCCCAAGGCAACTGGTGCAAGTGGTCTACAATTAGCCTGCAGATTATTGTGTTAAGTTTCAAAAATTTGGAGGAGAGTTATTATTTTGGCCTTGTTGGGAGTAATACAGGAGCAGGAAACCTTGGGCTCTCAGGTTCACTCAAGACTATCACATTGCGGCCAGCGCCGCGGCTCACTAGGCTAATCCTCCGCCTTGCGGCGCCGGCACACCGGGTTCTAGTCCCAGTCGGGGCGCCGGATTCTGTCCTGGTTGCCCCTCTTCCAGGCCAGCTCTCTGCTGTGGCCAGGGAGTGCAGTGGAGGATGGCCCAAGTACTTGGGCCCTGCACCCCATGGGAGACCAGGAGAAGCACCTGGCTCCTGCCATCGGATCAGTGCGGTGCGCCGGCCGTAGCGCGCCGGCCGCGGTGGCCATTGGAGGGTGAACCAACGGCAAGGGAAGACCTTTCTCTCTGTCTCTCTCTCACTGTCCACTCTGCCTGTCAAAAAATAAAAAATAAAATAAAAAAAAAGATATCACATTGCAAACCTAGATTTCCCAGCACTCAGTGATCTGTGATAGTCCATCTAGGAAGAAGTTGATAAAAATCAGCATTCCTGCCAAAATTCATTAATAGTATTCAGTTCAATGGGTCAGGACAAAATAGCTGGTCGTTTGTTTAAAACTGTTGAATATGCACAGAACCCTTAAGCTCATGAGCCACACGACAAAGCTGGGGGCTTGGGGAAATAAAGTCAAGATTGGTCTTTGGAGCCTGGGAGTGAGTGGGCCTGGCTCTCAGCACCTCCGATGCCCAGAGAAGTCACACACCCACAGGGCCCTTCTCAGCACAGCCGCCCTTAGCACTCGCTTCAGGATATAAAAGACCTCAGAGGTCACCTAATCAAATCTGAATAGGAGATTTCCTCTGTGAATCCTTATATTTGTGGTGGTGGTTGGGGGCGGGGAGGCTGTCCAAAGCAGGGTGAATTTCATTTTCTTTTTTGAAAACAGCCAAACTTCACTGAAGCCAAGTCTACTGAATAAATAAATGATCAGGAGGAACAAAGCACAAATAAGGTGGGGCCATAAAATGACAAAACTGGTTTGCTCATCAAACCCGCAGAGCACTTCTGAGAGGTCATTCAGAGACACCCCGAGGAGCACCGCCAAGCTCATCCTCTCCAGGCTGGTGCTGACACGCAGACCAGGAGCTTTACTGAGACCATGGTGCCGGCAGGGCTGGTTCCTTCCAGAGTTGTGAGGGATCTGCTCCAGGCCCTTCTCCCAGCTTCTGGGGGTTTCTGCTGGAAATCCTTGCATTCCTTGGCTTCTGCTGCACCACCTGACACTGCCTTCCTCTTCACATGACATCTCCTGTGTGTGTGTGTGTGTGTGTGTGTAAAAGCTTCTCCTTTTATAAGGACGTCAGGCAAATTGGTTTAGAGGCCAAATTTACTATAGCATGACCTCTGTTTTTTTTTTTTTCTTTTTGGACAGGCAGAGTTAGAGACAGAGAAATGCCTTCCTTCCATTAGTTCACCCCCCAAATGGCCGCTACGGCCGGCACAGCCAATCCGAAGCCAGGAGCCAGGTGCTTCCTCCTGGGCTCCCATGCGGGTGCAGGGCCCAAGCACCTGGGCCATCCTCCACTGCACTCCCGGGCCACAGCAGAGAGCTGGACTGGAAGAGGAGCAGCCGGGACAGAATCCGGCGCCCCAACTGGGACTAGAACCCGCGCTGCAGGAGGAGGATTAGCCTAGTGAGCTGCGGCACCGGCCATGACCTCTGTTAACTAATTACATCTACAACAACCCTAACTCCAAATAAGATCACATTCTGAGGCATGGGGGTAGGGGTGAAGACTGCAACATACGGATTTTAGGGAACACGCTTCAACTCGTCTCAGTACCCTAGAGAGAGAGTCACGGTGCTCCCACAGCCTGCACCTGCTGCTGTGTAGCACGGGCATGGACCAAGGTCAGGAGAGCTGGGACGGGGACATTGACCTTCTCCCTGCAGGACTCCAGGTGTAGAGGTAATATTTTACATCCAGAGATTGAGCACAGCGTCTTCCCTGCCCAGGGAGCCCAGGCCAGGGCTGCAACACGCACATCCAAACTAGGGAGAAGATACAAAAAGAAGTTATTAAAATAACCTAAAGAAAAAGAAGGTTCATATTATCACTTTTATTTGGATATTGGAGTTAGGATTTTTAACTATGTTTTATTATTTAAAAATTACTTATTTATTTAAATGAGAGGCAGAGAGATAGATGTAGCATAGAGAAAGAGAGCTCTCTCATCTATTGGTTTTCTCCCCAAATGCTGGCAACAATCAGAGCTAGGCTTGGCCAAAGCCAAGAATCAGGAAGTCAGTCTGAGTCTCCCATGTGAGTGGTGGGGGTCCAAGTACTTGAGCCATCACCTGCTGCCTCCCAGGGTGGCCATTCACAGGAAGCTGAAGTGAGGAGCTACAGCTGAAAATTGACACCGCATACTCCAATGTAGGATTCAGGTGTCTTAACTGGCAACTTGACCTAGACCAAACACCTGCCCCAGGAGTTACGATTTAAAATCAGAAAAGGCAGGGGCAGGCATTTGGCATGGTTAAGTCACCTCTTGGGACACTGGCACTCCACATCACAGTGCCTGGGTTGGAGTTCCAGCTGTGCTCCCAATGTCAACTTCCTGGTAATGCCCAGCCTGGGAGGCAGCAGGTGATGGTTTAAGTACGTGGGTCCTGCCACACACATGAGAGCCATGGATTGAGTTTCCGCTCCTGGCTTCAGCCTGATCCATTCCTGGCCATCATGGGCATTTGGGTATTGAACCAGCAAATGGAAGATCTCTTTTTGTCTCTGTTTCTCTGCCTCTGAAGTAAATAATAAAAATTTAAGAAACAATAATAAAATAAAAGTAAATCAGCCAATAGACAAAATCCCGGAAAGACCAAGAGAAAAGAGAGAAAATAATATTTCCAGTGTTGCACTAAAACTACCCATGGATGGTTTGTGGCAGTTTTATTCATAAGCACCAAAAACTGGAAACAATCAACAAGTCTCTCAATAAATGAATGGATAAACACACTGTGGTACATCCATGCAATGGAATATTGTCCAACAATAGAAAGAAGTGAGCTGTCAAGCCACAAAAAAGACACAGAAAAGCTTTAAATGCACATTGCCAAGTAAAAGAAGCCAGTGTGAAAAGACTGCACACTATGTTTCCAGCTATGACGGTTCGCAAATGGCAAACTATGGAGCCAGTCCAAAGATCGGTGGTTGCCAGGGCTTCGGGGAGGGAGAGAAGAACAGGCAAAGCACAGTGGATTTCTAGGGCAGTGAAACTACTCTGTATGATCGCCTGATGGTGGACATGTTTGTCCAGACTCATAAAACAGACAACACAAAGAGTGAAGCTTAATGTAAGCTGTGAACTTCCGTTACTGATAAGGTTGCAACATTTGCTAATCACTTATAGCCAGTGTACCATTACCAATGCAAGTGGTTAATAAAAGGGGACACCACGCTTGGAGAATGGAGAAGTAAGGAGTAGATGGAAGCTGTGTACTAGCTGCTCAATTTTTCTGTAAACACAAAATTGCTGTTAAAAAATAATCCACTGGAGGTGGGCATCGTGGTGTAGCAGGTTGAGCTGCCTCCTGGGATGCCTGTGTCCCATATCAGACTGTTGGTTTGAGTCCCAGCTATTCCACTTCCGCTCCAGCTCCCTGCTAATGCCTAAGAGACAGACCAGGTACTTGGTGGATGGACCAGGTACCTGGGTCCCTGCCACCCATGTAGGAGACCTGAGTGGAATTTTGGGCTCCTGGCTTTGGCCTGGCCTAGCCCAGGCTGTTGCAGGCATTTGGGGGAATGAACCAGAGAATGGGAGATCTCTGCTTCTCTCTGTGTGTTTCTCCCTTTCTGACACTCTGCCTTTAAATAAGCATGTACTTCTTTAAAAAATAGTCTATTAGCTTAAAAATCAAACTTGAAAAATACATTCTGAGTAAAGACATTGACATGAAATCCTGCACTTAGCAATGCAGAAGGAGCCCTCCGCAGATAAAAGTTTGCAAGGGTTAGCTCTTTTTCAAAGGCAGCTGAGAAGACACAGATGACCCAAGTGTGAAGCAGCGGGATTCTGTGAGATTCAAACAACGCTGGCTGCTCACACCTATCTCAGACGCCACACAGCCCCTCCGTGGGACTCAGAAGCCATGGGGTGGGGGTGGGGAAGAAGAACCAAATTCTTACTCAAAGAAATAACAATTTGGAACGTGCACAAGAGTGTCAACAAGTTATGTAGATCTTATCAGCCTCGCATTTTTGGTGCCTCCCAGCTATCCAGCTAGGCTCCACCAGCCTGTCAACACCCTTCAGCATCCCACGCCTCCCTGGCCTATCAACACTGTGGCCGCCTGCCTCCCCAGAGCCCCCGGGAGCCCCGGCTCTCTCTCTTCCCCCCTGCTCTTGGGATCCCCGCATACCATCCCCTCGGAGTGCACCAGGATCTCTCCCTCTGCTTGACTCGGTCGGAGCTCGGTGCCTAAGCAATTAAACAATACTTTCACGCCAACTTGGGGACCAGGACTCCAGGACTCCAGTTGGAAGAATGTGGCGCCTTCCCATCCGAGTGAAGAGAATGTACAGTTTCAGTGCTGTGAGGCGAACTTTTAAGCAAGGCCAACACGGGAACATTTTAAGCTTATACTGGATATTTCCACATTTGCAGATGGAACATCAGGCTTTTACAAAGTTAGGGATGAGGGATAAGGCTCTCTGAGATTGTCTACCACCTCCTGTCTCCTCCCCCGCCAAGCAAAGCCTTCACAGTTCCGGTCATGTAATACGAGGGTACTTCAAGAAGCTCATGGAAAATGGAATGAAAGATAAGTTTATTTTAGTGCAGAAATATTTGGGGACCCATGTGTAGTTTTTTCATGATACGGATTTTCCATAAACGTCTTGAGGTATCCCATGTAGACATGAATTTCAGGTGTTTGCACCAAAATATAAATCTTTTAGGTTTGCTTTTATGCAAACTTTTTGGAGTACCTTTGTATACAGTGCTCCCCTGTAACAGCCTTTCACATGTAATTTTGCTAAGTGATGCAAAAAAGCATTTATTTAGACTAATGAAAGGGACTAATGTCTGAGGTTTGGTTTTTCTTTACAATTCTATGTTCCTTACATGAAACTCAGTGAACGCCTCTCCTTGTTTGATTTCACTTTTAGGCAGCTCTAAGTGCCTTGAAACAGTTTTCTGAACAAGGATTGGATCCAATCGATGGGGCAATGACTATTGAAAAAGGTTCTCTTGAAAAGTGAGTAAATCCTCTGGCACATTCTTACATTTGTTGCATTTTGTAACTGTACAAAAGCCATGAGCTAGATAAAAAAAAAAAAATAAGGTAAAACATCCAGACAATCATATCTCCATCCTACAGACTTACTCATAATACAATTCATGTCAATCCATGAGAAACAGCATAGAGGGTCCCATTCCCCTCCTGCGCATCTGTGACAGTTGTAACCTACTCGTTCATCAGGATTCCTGCAGTGCAGTGCCTTTGTCTGAGATATTTGTGAGTGCTGTCGACTATGGAGGGTTGCAGATCTTAGGAAAGAGGGATTTTTTACTTTATACTATTGCGCATTCTCTAGCTGGACCACTTCCTGAGGTTGAAGATTTTCTCTCACATCCCTGCTAAGTCGTGGGTACAACTGAGAGAACAGCAGAAGAGGCTGAAAGAAGGCGGCATTTGGCTTTTCACGTTGTTTTATGAAACACGAGCAGACAGGGCCACAAAAGCGGGGCTCCCAGGGGCTGCAAAGGCAAAACTGTGGCCGTGACAATTGTTTCTGAAGTTCAGTGCGTAGCTCTTGCCTGAGGCTTGAACATGCAGTCTCAGAAGGCACTGGATTTGGGGTCTCTCTAGAGACACAGTTTATGCTCACGAGATGGAAAGCCATTGTGTTCACACAGTGGAAACCAAACTCTTTCAAAGCAGTAATCATAGCAGGTGAGCTCTCAGAGCACACAGAGGAGACAGTTTTAGAGTTTAAAGACATAGGTAACTCCGGGGGTAAAAGCGAGCTAATGCCGATCCTTCAGTTAAAGGAGCATACCAAAAGCAAACCAAAACCAAAACAAAACAAAGCAGGATTTGGTCATTACATTTAGAAGGTGAGCGCGTGAGAAGAAAACATTTGGTAAACAGACACAGCATTTTAAGTTGTCTATAGATTGGCAACCATTTATAAGCTAATTTAATCAGAAACATTTCCACATGATCTCATCAGTAGACTATCTGAACATAAATATTGTTGTTTCACTTTAAAATGTCACTTTTGTGGTGACCTTTGAATCCCGTGTGCCATCTGCTAATAAACATGTCTGAAGATGTGCAACCCCAGAGCTCAGCTCTTGTTAATGTATTAATCTTTCAGACAAGTCAAGCATCTGCGAGAGAAAGCGGACAATAACCAGGCACACCCGGGCTCCATCGCCCAGGACTGCAAGAAATCAAAGTCAGCCATCTAGCAGCTCCCAGGACCCATGGCTGCCACCGCATCCTTATAAACCTGTCAGCACGCATGAGGGTGTCTGCGTTCAAGGAAATGAATGACTAATACCATTCTTTGAGTCTTATGTGAAGACAACACTATTCTAACACGAGAGATAATATACATGGTCCTGTTTATTCAACTGGGGGAAAATAAAACTTGGAGCATTTCCCTTGGAAGTTGAGATCAGATCGTAACTCATTCGCCCAGGGGCAGCAGAAATCTGATCCCGCTACTGGAGCTTAAAATAACAATTAATGGAAAGTGTTAGAAACAGAGCTAACATTTTCAGATGATTAATAGAGAAGTTGGGTTTGATTCTGTTGTTCTGATTGTTTTGGTCGTGCCACTTGTGTTCAGTTATAATTCTCTCCCTCTCCCGCTCCCTCACTCCCTCTTTTTCTCTCGTTTTAAATAATGCTTGACAATTTGAAAATTAACCAATGACGTGCTGTGGAATGTGATGGTTGTTGTCTTCATATAGAGTCGCACAGTTTCTCTTTTTATGCAAATCTTCGTAATCCTCATCCTGTATCAATATGAGTAACTTTAAGGTGCACTACGCAAAGATGTATGCAAACATGTTTTAAATCAGGTCAGATATTTGATGAAAAGTATGACATGATGTTAGGGACAACTAGTTTCAGTAGACTCCGGGAATTTGAGAAGCAAAACAGCCCTTGTGGGTGTTGCTTTCCATGATTCCATTAGCAGCCAGGGGGGCGTCTTGCCCCCTGCCCATCATGTTCCTGGGTTCCGCTCTGTCGTGCAGGTCGCGCCCGCCCTCATCCGTGTGTTGTGGCCACTCCCTGTTTGCATCCAGAGTGTGTTTCTAACTGCCTCGGGGTCAGAAGAGACCATGTCCATGGTGGGGAAGCCTGCTGGAGGAGCTTCTAGCCAGCCTCACTCTGGGCCAGCATGTTGGATTCCAGCTTGGGGCAAATGCAGTAAAAAAAAAAAAAAAAAAAAAAAAAAAAATGTGATCGGTTTCTGTGTGTAGTGTTGTTTTTGTTGTTCTTTCACTCCCTGGCTCTCATCTTTTACGTACCACCTCAGTGAAACCCATCTGAGAGGCCACCACCCGGCTAGTCATCCTGCCCAGCAGTGGCATCAGAGCAGCGGGCTGTGTGTGCGAAACTGCAGAGCCGCCTCCTGGAGACTCGCAGGCAGTCCCGTGCCTGGCCGGCCCACGTCATCTCATTGTTCAGGCTTTCTCCTTATTGATTTGCAGATGTTGTGCAATGAGAAAACACGGTATGGTCTAACTGCTCTGGCCCAATGTGACAATAGGAATGGAATATAATTATGTAAGATTTCACAAGCAAAACCACCACAAATCATGATCTGGCTGAGTCACACGCGACTGGAGAATAAACAAATAGCAACATAAGGAAATAACTCTCGGCTTGTGTTTAATGATTCCCATGTGAGGACGGCTGTCGGTATTGGGAGGGCTGGGTGCTCTGGGAGGAAACGGGTTTGGTTACAGAAAGCTGGGTCCTTGTAGAAAGAACAGCACATTGGGGAAGTTGGGGTTCAGGTGGGTCACCTGGGTTGAAGCATAGTCCTCTGCCTAACCCATGGGTGTAGAGGGCTCTAAATCATTCCCTTAGACAGCAACAGATCTTCATTCTGCTACGCCTTCACTACCTGAAGCTTCGCCCCACACATGAGGTCCAGGGCCAATTCAGGCGGGCTCACTGAAGTGGACTTCGGTTTACCCAACACAAGCAGCCCTACGGCCTTCTGCCGCTGACTTCCAGCTAGCTGAAGTGGGCCGGGCTGTGGGGGAGCGGTGAGCTCAGGGAAGAAACAAAGCTCGTGGGTTCTCATGACACAAGTATCTGAGCATCTGTCTCACATGAAGTCATTCTCCTAACTGATAGATCCCTGAACTCAACAGAGTGGTAGTGTGGGGTGGGGGTGGGGGGAGCTCAGCGGAGTGGGAATCTGCAAAGGCTCTCAAGGGTAGCCCTCCCCCCAGGATTCCAAACCCAGCCCCTCTACCTGCCCCAAGGGCCCAGGAAGGGCTTCAGATGCTGTCCCCTGCCGCCCCCACCTTCCCAAAGCAGCACTTCCTAGGAACGTGGGGTGTTCTTTGGGGCTGCATTACCAATGCAAATGATGGGTGGCCTGCCGTGCCTGGCAGGGACCCATTCCAAAGCGCAAGGTTATATATCATTAGAGGGGAAACCATTAAGTAGATTTATTGAAAGAATGTTTCTTCGGCACAAGGAGATCTTTTTGATGAAAAATGGAACTCATTATTCTTGAAAGGACACAGATTGACTTATCTCCTTTATCAATTACAGTGTCTGCTTTCAGCTTTTCTCAATCAGCACGGCTTTGTCGTCACTTCCCTGTGCTGAGGCCAATGTGTTTTATGGAAAAGGTTTGTTTTTACATTTTAATTGGAAATATAATATTGCCCTTTGGAACTCTGGCCATCCTTTCCAGTCCAACCCGCCAAAGATCAATGGTGAGACACCACCTCTCAGGCTGGGACAGACATGCCTCCCCTTCCCTGGGCTGACCCCTCTGCTCTCCAACAAACATTCTCAGTTGTGATGATTTTTCTTAACAGCTTCAACCAATTTCATGCCCCGTAAAATAAAAATAGACTAATGAAAAACTTGTCTTAGTAGACAGAGCATTTCAGGACTCCTAGTAACTTTGAAATGTGGTCCAGACCAACTGACCGGGGTTTCAATCTTCCTGTGGGTGACTTATCACCATATCTTGCCCAGAGTTTGGTTTGGACCTCTTCAACTCCAGAGGCCACTTGTTCCCACTGTGGCCAAGAATGATAGAGAACCTCATGGTTTTGCAGACAGAGCTGACAGGTCATTCGTGGTAAAATCAAGTGTGAATTTGTCTTTGGGTCTTGCGTAGTCTAACCCACCATGATGTGGGCACCTGCTGTGTAAAGACACATGAAGTCAATGAACACACAGATGATTTATCATGCAACACCTAGGGGAGAAATACATGTTAAACCTCACTGCCTACATGACACAGAGTAGGCACTCAGGATAATAGACGGCATTACCGTTGATAAGATCATTGTAGCTTCCCGCCAGGACCACTTATCTTCAATAAGGACATGGTAAATCCAAAAACCTCGCACTGACTTTAGGACTTTGGGATCCATGGAGCTATCCTTCCCCACCTTCTCATTTCTGTGTATGTATTCCTTCCCTACGCTAGCAGATTTAATTTCAGTTTGCATCTCCAGATGCATTCCTGTATTTCCACAATGAAAGCAAAGTCTTCCTTAGACCTGCTCAGACTCAGCTGTCTGTTTCTGGCAGACGTCACCCAGTTTCCATTTCCCCTGTAAGAGTCATTTAAAAGTTGCCTCGTTTGGGGAAGCTGTGCTCTTACCTTCTGACCTCTTACAGAAGCGAGCCTTCTGTGTATCCTCCTGACTGTACATCCCCAGCACACTCCGATGTGTGCTAGGAATTCGGAAAATAACTCAACAAACAAAACAGCTTCAGCCTGGAGAGTCTGTACTCTTGCTAGTGGGAAAGAGAGACAAGGAAATGAGCCCAGAGAGCAGGGCGTGGGCCATCTGTGTTTGAGGCTACTGTGCAGTTCACTTGCTGGTCTCCTTTGGTGAGCCACTTACTCATTCCCTCACTCACCCTGTGTTTGGGGCTCCATACTCTACTCTCTGGTGACACAGTGAAAAAAGTCCTGTTTCGTTGCAAGGAAGTTTTACTCTCGTCTGTCTTATGTCACCCCAGACATCTGCTGTGCTGATGCTTCTGCTTGGGTACTAGGTTTAAAGTCCTTTAAGGTCACCAGCACTCAGGATGCCAGTCAACTCAGTTTACTCCTCATCATTTCTCTTGGCCTAGGAATAGTGCTCACCTTAAAATAATTATTGCTCAGTAAGTGTCTGTGGAATAAATAAAACACCCAAAGAACCCTGCCACGATGGAGTCATCAGATCAAGCAGGTCGGTGGTGGCCTGTCTACATGGCCAGAGAAGTCTGGCCTTCTGGACAGAGCCTGAGAGCCTGTGAATGCATTTCTAGTTCTAGATCTGTTAGCATGCAGCATGGTGGCAGTTATTTTGCGTCTTCCTGTTTCAGCTTTTCATACAAAAACTGGGGATACGAATGTGCAGGAGTGTTGGTCTATTTTGAAACGAGTTGTGAAGTTAGAAGCGGTATTCCAGTTCAAGTCAGTGAATATTAAGGAAAGAGCAGTGGTCTATGAGCCAAGAGTCGAGGGGCCTGGTTCAGACACAGATGTGACCTTGGCAAGAGATGTAGCCTCCCTGGGCGTCAGCTCCCACCTGTGCTAAGTTGGCCCTGAGAGCTCTGCAGCTCCAGACTCCTCTTCCTGTTGGTGCCTCTTGAAGTATTAGTAGTGGAATGTGTCTATCCAAATGTGGCTCTAATCTTTGTGACTGTTTAATCAAATACTTGGAAGGGGAATACCACTCACGTGAATTAGGATTCTTTCAGTTGCAAGTTCTAAAAATCTACTCAAGCAGCAAAGGGAAATTTATCAAGTCAGAGCGGTGGCCCACAGAGCCTTAGGGCAGGACTGGAGCCAGGAAGACAGGCTGCAGGGAAACAGGAAGTGCGCCTCTCTCAGCGCCCCACCTTCTCTCTCTCTGCAAACCGAGTCCTGCTTCTCAAGTACACACAGCCGAGAACACGACTGCCGACAGAACCCGAGCTCGCAGCCACCTCGGGAAGCACTGAGTCCCTTGGACCTCACTTCCAGACCCTCAGGAGGGAGCCCCTGATGGGCCCACCCCTATAGACCGGTGTCCCAAGTCTGCCCCTGTGGAGCAAGGCAGGTCGTCATCAGAGAAGAGAGAGTCACTGCTTTGGGAGACAAGTCAGTGGACATCTGCCTCGACTACTTACTGCATTTATCAGGGCCACGGTTCGTTACAATCATGAGCCAAGTATTACTTTCTCACTTTCAACATAGTAAACAGTGAAGCTTAAATAACAGAGTAACATACTCCCAGATGTCATAGATTGGTCTCAGGTTTGTGAAGGCTGTAGTGTTTTGTTTGGTTTTGCTTAATCCTTTCAGTCTTTAGTTTCAAGGGCCTGATGAAGCACAAAATTCCTAAATGAGTCATAAAACTACCTAGAATAAAAAAAAAACTTTCCAGTGATCCCAAATTACTGTATTTCAAATAAGCCTCTTTCTGTTCAATGTACACAAGTAATGACAAAAACATGTAGGCAGTAGAGTCATCATTGTCTTCAGTGATGTCTATCAATCAGAAGGCTAGGATCACTCACCTGCTTTTGTTATCTTGAGTGTATTTTATTTAAAAATGTATTTATTTATTTGAAAGTCAGAGTTAAGAGAAAGAGGGAGAGACAGAGAGATCTTCCATCTGCTGGGTCACTCCCCAGATGACCACAACAGCTAGTGCTGGACCAGGCTAAGCCAGGAGCCTGCAGGTCCCTCCGGGTCTCCCACATGGGTGGCACAGACCCAAACACTTGGCCATTGTTCTGCTGCTTTCCCAAGCACATTAGCAGGGAGCTGGATCAGAAGTGGAGCAGCCAAGATTCACACGGGATGCTGGCATTGTAAGCTGCAGCTTAATCCACTGTGCCACAGCGCCACAAGGGACCCTCTGCTTTCTTCATCTACAGTTGGGAGGTATGAAGGCAGCCTTCGTCTCATTTTCTTTGGAATTTTGGTCATAAGTTATCAAGAAAGCCTCCAGAAGGAAGACTTGGTTATTTGAGTTGGTGGCAGAAGGCACATCATAGACAGAACCAAAAATTAGGTTAAAAACTAAAGGGATAGAGGAAGCCACGCTGCCATGAGAGAATGAGGGGAATGAGAAGTTCTAGAGAAAGCATTTGTGGTGGGAATAGACTGAATGTCCCCTACAGTAAGTCTTTTTTTTTTTTTAATTAATTTATTTATTTGAAAAGCAGAGTTACAGAGAGGCAGAGAGAGAGAGAGAGAGAAAGAGAGAGAGAGAAAGGTCTTACAGAGAGAGAGAGAGAGAGAAAGAGAGAGAAAGGTCTTACATCCTCTGGTTCACTCCCCAGATAGCTGCACTGGCTGGAGCTGCGCCAATCCGAAGCCAGGAGCCAGGAGCTTCTTCTGGGGTCTCCCACATGGATGCAGGGGACCAAGGACTTGGGCCATCTTCTGCTGCTTTCCCAGTCCATAGCAGAGAGCTGGATTGAAAGTGGAGCAGCTGGGGCTTGAACCGGTGCCCATATGGGATGCCGGCACTGGAGTAAGCAGTTTTACCCACTATGCCACAGCACTGGCCCCCTACAATAAGTCTTCAAAAGCCTTTTCCTCAGCTTCAGGATTGAGGGGTCAAAACCTTTTATTTCTCAGGGTGGGTATTTGGCCTAGTAGCGAAGACTTTGCTTGGGATGTTCATATCCCATAGCAGAGGGCCTGGGTTCTTGAGTCACAGCCCCACTCCTGATTCCAGTGTCCTGCTGAGGTGCACCCTGAGAGGCAGCAGGTGTGGCTCAGGTAGTGTAGTTGGGTCTGTACTATCCATCTGGTAGACCCAGATTGTGTTCCTGGCTGCTGACTTTAGTCCTACCCAGCCCAAGCTGTTGTAGGCATTTCAGATTGAAGATTTTTCTTTCTCTCTGTGTCCCTCTCTGCTTCTCAAATACATAAATAAACAAATAAATGAAAATAGAAAACCTTCCATCTCCTCTTGAGCCTGCCTCCAAGCTGTCTACCTGGGTAGCAGTTTTGACATTTGGCCACTGGAAATTCCTCATTCTCTAAATGCAGGGAAAAAGACTAATTCTCCTTTCACCAACTCACGATGATAAATATGCTCTCAAGTTTGGAAAAGGCCAGGCTTGGAGATGAACCCCAAGGAGAATTTTGCTGATGGCTGATCTCCGATAAGAATCTGTTTTGTTCTGTTTGTTTTCCCTTGGAGCCTGCGTTGCTTCCACAGTCCTCACAACACAACGTTTGACAACAGCTGTTGCTGCTATCAGCTCCACTACAGTAAATGCTTCTATCTTAGTCAAGACAAGTAGCCTGAAAATGTCTGGCCAAGCGTGTCTTGAGTTCTCACTTCGGACTTTAGCCAAATCCTACTCCACCCATCAGTGAACATGGATTGTGCCTCCATCCTGGACTTAAGTCATTGCAGGGAACCAGACGAAGCCTGGAGTAAGGTCTCTACCCTCAAAGGCTTCCAGCAACTGAGAGGATGAAATGGCAACAATACTGAGAGGATATGCAGGGAGACGAAAACAGATGCATGGACTAGGAATCGACTTCTGCTTCCTGCACTCCCACAGTGCTTATTAGAAGCATCATGGGGAAACTTGGGCTCATTTCCTAGGTTTTAATATTGAAAAGAATGTCTACCCTGGATTCTTGCTTTTCTAAAAAAAGATTTATTTTTATTTATTTGAAAGAGTTAGAGAGAGAGAGAGAGATCTTCCATCTGCTGGTTCACTCCCAAAATGGCTGCAATGGCTGGGGCTGTGCCAGGCGGAAGCTTAGGAGCCTGGAGCTTCTTCTGCCTCTCTCATGTAGGTGCAGGAAGCCAAGCACTTGGGCCATCTTCTCTGCTTTCCCAGGTGCATTATAAGGGAGCTGGATTAGAAAATGGGGCAGCTGGGACTCGAACTGGCACTCATATGGGATACCGGCACCACAGGCAGTGGCTTAACCTGCTATGCCATAATATAGGCCCCTCCTGTTTTATTAATCTGAAGACCTAGGCTAGCCAATCTACAATCGGGCTGTTGTAAGAATCAAATCTGCATGTTTCTTTTTTCTAGGATAAAGCCTAGTGACAGCTGAGGTTTTATGAACTTGCATCCTCTCCATAACTGCCACTCTCACCAGCAACAATCTCCCAAACTACCTATGCACACTCCTTACCCAACTTTTACAAAGTAGTGTAGGTATGGCTAAGAGTTGGGATTTCAGAGTCATATTTCCCAGGCTCAACTTTTGGCTTCAGACTAACTCCCACAATGTGTTTAAGTAAGTTACCTCAATTTCTCAAATTTCACTTTTCTAGCTATACAATGAGAATGGCTGTGCTGCTATATGGATTAAATAAATTAACTTTATGAGTTAATACACCTAAAGTGTTTTGAACTGTATGTGGCACAGAGTAAGCACTCAATAAACGTGAGTTATGACTGACCAAAAGCCAATCGATGAATTAGTCAATAATTATTGATCAACTACCGTGTGCCAGAAGCTGTAACTAGAAGCTAAGAAGAGAAAAGGACAGAGATGTCTAAGACACAGCCCTGTTTTCCATCCTGGAATTTTGGTTTCTCAAAAATGATTATATAACATGTACAGAAGTAAATGTGCCCCAAACTGAATGTTCTCAGAGAACTTATTAGACAACATTTCCGACAAAGGGATCCCACACTCCCTATACCTCCTACTCTAGCTTTTCCTTTCAGCTCCTTGGGGAGGCAGGGGACTATGATAGAAGAAACCATCAGTGACTCAGGAAGGTAAGCACAGCCCCCAAAGTCATAGAAACTAAGGCTGGTGAGACACCTCTAAAATCTCAGGCCAAAGTCGGACTGGACCTTTGTTAGTATATGTCTCTAAGAGGTAAAGACAAAGAATTGTCAATAGCCCAGTTGCTTCTGGCTAGTACAGGGAAGGCAGCTTAATTATTCCTTCTGATATATCTGATTAGAAATCGTGTTACCACTATAACAACCCTTTTATATTAGTTCTTAGTACACCATGTCAAGAAAGAGAAGTTGAGACACAGTAAATCTCACATAGTGGGCAACAAAAATTTATTTACAGCAGGATTGAGGTAATTAGGGTCTGAATGAGGACAATGGCCCTAGGGAGGGAGAACAGGAAGGCTTGGAGGTATAAAGAAGGCAGGCCTCAATCACCATGTCTATGAAGGGGTGGGATGGGGAAGGATACTAGGCTGGCGCAAGGGCAAGCAACAGTGCCCTTCACTAAGACAGGAAACACAGGAAGAACAAGCTGACTCTAGTTGAGTCTGCCTAGCCTGTGGGACATCCAAGAGAAGATCTCCAGTTGTCAACTGGGGATGTAGTCTTGAAGATCAGGAGAGACATTGAAGGTGAAGAGAAGGTATTTGTGAGCACCTGCATGGCTATTGGTAGTGAATTAATAACATTCCCTGGGTAGGCCCTGAAGAATTAGGGAAGAGCAAAAGACCAAGAACAAGACCCAAGAAGCACTGACATTAAGGGATGGGCCGAGAAGAGCTTATGATGGGATCTGAGAGGGAATTGGAGTAGGAAGAAGGTGGGGATGGTCAGGAGATGCCAACTGCCACAGTAAGGAAGTGAGTGATCAAGGAAAGGTGGAAGAGAGAGCATCAGATGGCAGCAAGAGGTCATGGATGCCCTTAACAGTCCTGTTCATGACAGAAGAGGAGAATGCAAGGAAGGAGACCTGACTCTGCTTTGGATGCGCTGGACATCTCTTCCGGCAAGGCCCTAAGCCCTTTGTTACACATTCTAGTGCCCTAGATATAGGGTCATCAGTTGACACAGCTTTTCTAGAGTTCAGTGTGGCAACGTGTATCCCGTATTTAGTGAAGAAATGATGTTGCTGTCAAGGACCTGCCCTCACCATCCAGAGACAGCACCTGCTCTGGTGCTGTTGGGGAAGTAGACGGAGCTGGTGGTATGGGATCTCGAAAACTAAGGAGTTCCACAGCAGCATCCTCCCTGGAGACCTGTGACTGGGGAGTATGTTGCCTGCTCCTGAAGATGGAAACTGCTAACAACTGGCTGATGCCCAGACTGTGGGTGCTGCCCCATAGATGTGCTCTGAGTTAGAGGCCCCTGCCCACCTTGGCAATAAGTTGTCCTGTACTCAGGGGAGCAGGTGATCTTATCTCTGTCTGTTTAATTTGCCTTCTGAGGGTAGGGCTGGCTCCCACTCCAAAGGAAGAGCTATGAAGCAGGGAGCTTTTAACTCCATTAGTCGTCAGCCTCATAGAAGCAACCTCAGCATGGGCTGCGTAGATTATGAGGATAGGGACTGTGTGGGCACAGAGCAGGATACATTGTCTTATATGGAAAGGCTATTAGGTGATTATGGTGGATTGAGGATGGCCGTAAATGACCACTCCTCCCATGAAGAAGTGGGGTTTATTTCCCCTCTCCTTGAATTGGGGCTGGCCCTGGAACTGCTAAATCAGTAGAACCTGTCAGGAACAATATCATGCCCATTTCAGGCCTAGCCTTCTGGATCTAGCTTCTTGTTTCCTCTCCCTGGGGCCACTCTTCCTTCTGGCTCTCTCCTTGGGAGCCCAGCCACCATGCTGTGAGAAGCCCCAGCCACATGAAGAAGCCATATGTGGGCACTTTGTTCAACAACCTCAGATGCGCTCCAAACCCACAGCCAGCATCAGCTGCCAGCCATGTGAGTGGGCCGTTTTGGATGTTCTAGAGGACCTCAGCCCCAGCCAACATCACATGGAGCAGAAATACCACCCAGCTGAGCCCAGTCAATCCACAGATTTGTGAGAAAAAAATTACAAGAGTTGCTGGTTTTGGACATTAGGTTTGGGAATGATTTGTTGCACAGTGTTAGATAATGAGAATAGTTTTCATTCATACTTTCCACACAATTTTAACCTAATTGCTAAAGTAAACTGACAAAAGTGAACCTTAAATTACCCATTGGCTTCCATCGCCACTGCAGAAAACCATTCCCACAATTCCTTTCAACACGCAAAAGAGGCTTGGAATTCCTTTGGCCTCTCTCTATTTTCCTTGTTGTAGCTGCATCCCATGGAGGGAATGTCTCAGGTATGGGATGCAGGCACAGAGGAGCTGGAAAAACAGAAGAGGGGCCTTTTCCAAATGAGTTAGTTGAGCCACTTGGGTTTGGAACCAATTTTACACAGATGGCTAAACACAACTCAGTAACCATTTTTGAGGTCAGTCTCTGTAGGAAAGTGCCAGGTGCCAAGACTAGGTGAGCCCAGATGGCTACATTCCCATCCTTTCTTGCATGGAAGGCTCATTCTGGGGACATGATATGACTCCTGATCACATTATGTGTGTGGTTTTGGCTTTGTTCCAACCTCACTGATTCCAGTCTCTGCAGCCTCCCAAACACTGTGTGCCCGGCTCAGCCTTGAAGTTTGCTCTAATCCCCCTCAAAGTCTCAGCCATCAGCTCCACCAGGATGGGACTATGACTTACTTTAGATTCTGGGCCCTCCTTGGCAAGTCAGGACAAAAAGACAAAAACCTGAAGCTCCTTTCTCTTTTTTCGTGGGAGTCCAGAGAAGAGACCAGATCTCTAGGAGAATGTGGTCCTAGGACCAGGGCTTTGAGCTTGAAATGAGAATGCCTTCAAAAGTTCTATTTCAATCACCCTTGCCCCAATTCCACTTTTCCTGCTGGGTTGTGATAATGGTTCAACTCAAGTAAACTCATTTATAACAGACAAATTTGCTTAATGCTCACACTATTGTTACCACACTTCCCATTTCAGACTTAAAGGAATTTGCAGCATGGTGGTTGTGTTGTTTTTATACTGTCTGGAATATAAATGATAGCAGGAAGACCCTATTACTAGGAAAAAATAAAATTAAACAAGGTGGTCTGGGGTGAGTTATGCTGTTATGGAATTAATTTCACATATAGATTTGGATGATCTCATAAACTGTTCTTTGGGTTGGCAATTTCACCCTCGTCTGCTAGATTGAATTATTTCCTCATAATTCAGAACCCCCTGCCTAGTCTGTAACCAAGAACACCTTGTGTGTCTTGGCTGGCATGAGCAGTAGAAGACAGATATCTCCAATTGTCTGTGAGCTGTGGGCACTGAGCTCAGCCGCACGTGCCTGAGGGACAATTGGAGATATTGTTCAGGGTGCATTGTTGCAATATTAGGTGGTGGTGGGGTGGGGGTGGGGTGAGACAGAGGTGGGAGGGAACCCCTTGAGCACTGTACCTGCCAGGTTGTTAAGACTACAAGGTCTGTTTCTGACTCGTGAGCTCAACACCCATCAAACAATGGGATTCTCCAAAACTCTGCAGCCTCTCAGAAAGACAATGGTCCTGTGACCAAGCAGGCAGAGCCTAGCCTGCCATGGCTTCTGACATCCCTTGTAGAGGCGCAGCACTCAGATATTTGGAGGACAAAACTGGCTTCCTTGGGGACACGAATCTCAGATCCTTTAAATCTGGCGGAACAGGCAGGCAAGAGAATGCCCCAGAAATAAAAACTGCAGAGTGAAGATGTCTCCTTTTGACCCTTCAGGATGCAACAAATCACCCTCCTAAGTTGCACCCTCTTTTCTTCTAGGTGGGAGAGAGTGCAATTTCTCTTAACTCAGCATGGAGCGAAATCCTCCAAAGGCTTACCATGACCTGACCTCTACCCCCTGGGTCAGAGACAGGCTTGCTGGGTATATATCACTTACTCCCTCTGAAATTTGCAAATAAAACAGCCATGTAAGATCTATTGCCTCATCAAAGACCATGGAAACTGATCCAGAAACCACCTTTGCCACTGAAATCAATGGCCTCCCACCTTCCAGGGCCTGTGGGGCCCACATCACCATCAGCCTGGCTGGAAGAGACTCACTTACTCTGCTCCACCCAGCCACCCCTGGATTTGGGCTGGCAGCTGTCAGTATAACCCTCTGAGAATAATAATAACAGTAATAATAATAATTCTTAAAGATTTATTTATTTGAAAGTCAGAATTATAGAGAGAAAGAAAGAGAGAGAAAGAGAGGGATCTTCCATCCTCTGGTTCATTCCCCTAATGGCCAGAACAGCCAGGCCATAGCCAGCAGCCAGCAGCTTCATCCGGGTCCCTCAGGTGGCTGGCAGGGACCCAAGGACTTGGACCATCTTCTGCTGCTTTCCTAACCTCTTGACCACAGCACCAGCCCCAAGAATTCTTCTTTTAGCTCGCACTCTAAAAACTCAAACTTTATTTTGAAAAAAGCTTTCCACTGGGCCATTGCTATTTACAGGGTGAACAACCATCCCAGTTTGCCCAGGGTGGAGGGGCTTCCTGGGACGTGGGATTTTAGTGCTGAAACCAGAAACTCTAAGCAAACTGGGGCAGTCCTCACTATGGGAGCAGAGGAAATGGAGATGGTTTCTACAATTCCACACGAGCTGCCTGCTAGCTGTGGACTGCAATTACTCTTTCCAGTCTCCAGTGTGGTTAGTTCTGAGGTTGGTAGCCGGGGACCCCATTTGAGCCCTTTTAGCAAGTTGTGAGGAAAGGGCCAAAGCCAAAGTCAATCGTGAGGGAAAGCCCCAAAAGCCTAGGTTATCCAAGTTGCAGGCCTCTATTTCTTCTGAGAGTGTGCCCCTCCCATGGGCGGCCCACGCACTCTACACCACCTGGAAAATCACACCAAGAGGCCAGTTGGGCGTGTTGGCAGCCAAAGCGTGTTGTAAGACGTGGGAGGGCTGGTCAGCAAATTCCCTCCTGCCTCGGGCCATCTGAGCATCTTTATAGGGTTCTCAGTCAGAAACCTCGGCTTTCCTCCAGGGCAGTTCCTTTGCTGAATCTGGGAAGGATACACAGATTATACGGAGTAGAGATGTTGGCTTTTGCCCAGAGGTGACTTCTCAACCAGGGCAGAATGGGAAAGGTTGAAGCACCATCTCATTCTTGCCATATGGAAGCCCCAAGACCCTGCCCGCCCATTTGGGGCCTGTTGCTTAGTGGACTAGGCCACTGAGGATGGAACGCGAGCTTCAAAGATGTTCTCTTTTCACTACCTTGGCTGAGATCCTGCTTTTCCAGCCTTCAGAACTGTAGGCAGTGCAGGGCGGGGCGTGAAGTTCCAACATAAGGGAGTTTAAGAAGCGGTGGGAGCAGCCACTTGATCCTAAGAGATTCCCTGCTCCATGCAGTTGGAGTGGGGCTTATGAACCAACTGGAAACCTGAACAGCGAAATTAAAATGTTACGGGAGCAGATTTGGAGTGACAGGTTCAGTTTTCCACAACTGGAAAAAATCACGCAGCCATATCTGGATTTCCAGAGCACTGTTTTGGGACTAAATTACAGAAGAGTCACTGTGCCCTCCAAGAGGAAGGGTGAGCATCTTGCACAAAACCTGGAGCACTCTAGTTTGATATTCAAAGATCTGAGCCCTGATATTATGCGACTCTCCTCTCCAGGTTCTTTCAACCAGGCTGATTGTCTGCCTCTTCCTTTGACTGTACCAGGCCCTGTCCTGCCTCTGTGTTTTCCTCCCCTACCATACCTAACATGTGTCTCCTCCTGACACCCTGTTCCCACCCTCCTTTCTGGGTGCCACTCAAGTACTGCTTCCTGCAAGAAGCCCTCTTGGATGCTCCAACCACCCCCCTTAGCTGCGGGAGAGCCCCATGCCCTATATGTTGCCACTTCAGTGGCCACATGTGCTCACCTGTCCCCCTCACCAGACTGCCGACTCCTGGAGGGAGTTTTCTGCATTTTCTGCATGTATCCAAGCAGGTCTGGTCCATGGAAGAAACTCAGTGGTGACAGCTGATGTTGTCTAATGACTGGGAAATCCTGAACAAAGCCGTGTGACGTGCCTGTACTCCATGGCTCAGTAGTTCCACTCCTAAGCATTTACCCAAGAGAAGGGAACCCCAAAATATCAATACCATGGTTTGCGCAGAACAGCTCTATTCACAATAGTTCAAAACTGGAAACAACCCAGGTGTCCATAAACAGGAAAACAGGATCATACAATGGAATAGTACTCAGCAACAAACAAGAGCAAACCTGTAGATACATGAGATACTACACACAAGCCTTGGGTGTGTTAAGCTGTGTGAAACTTTGCACAAACAGTGCATACTGTGTGATTTCATTTATATGGAGTTTTGGAACAGAAAAACTCATCTGTGTGATAAAAAAAGTATCAGAATTGCACTGACTTTTAGGTGGGAGAGTGGGGACAGTGACAGAGAAAGGGGCATTCAGGAACTCTCTGGAAAAATGGTAGTTATCCTGTGTCTCAATAAGGTTTCCAGATGTCTGCATTTGTCAAAGCTCAGCCACAACTGTCCACTCAAGACTTGTGCTCTTCCTCGAAGGCAAATTCATCTCAAAAGAAAAAAAGAACAAATGTAGAATATTAATAATGTGCATGTCAAAGAGTTCTGATACCTGTGATTTACTTTAAAATGCATTAGAAGAGCATTGAAATAAAAGAGTTGGGGACGGACACCTGCCCTCACTCCGATCCCAAACCCCTGCCCTTTAAAGCTGCCACTATTGGGTTGGAGGGAGGAGGGGGAGAGGAGCTGGAAGAATGAGTTTCTCTTCTGACTAGGTTTTGGGAGAGGAGGTGGTGTCCTTGGGGGACAGCAGAATTCCTGGGAGCCAGGAGGAGGACGAATGAGGTGGGAGTGGTGAAGTTTGCCGCTGGTGGAAAGGATCAGGTGCGAAGTAGCACTGGGGTCTCAAGGGACTGGAGGTGGAGGCCCAGAGTGAGGCAGGGCTGGTTGTGGGCTGGCTGGGAGCAGCATGGCTTACGGCTTTGATCTCCAGCCACTACCCAAAGGCCAGCCTGGTCCCTGGCACATACCAGGTAGGAAGGAATGTTTGTCGAATGACAGGCTGGCCCAGCTCACTCCATCCCTGGGCCTTCAGCCATCGAAGTCCAGAGTGAAATTCCTGGTTCAAAGGACTATCTTTTCTTGGGAAACATTGATAATCCAAACCACATCTAACCTCATTCTTCCTTTGATAGGGTAACTGGGCTGGCAGATCAGAGGAGAGCCATAGATTTGGTCCATCTGGATTTCAGCAGAGGTTGCAAACTGGCAGCCCTCGGGCTGGCTCCAGCCCACAGATGTGTGATGTGTTTTGTTTGGCCTCCCAGAGGGTGGATTTTTTTTTCTTTCTAAGCTTAGTTTAGCTGCCAAGATTTTAAAATCACATAAAATCTGGATTGTCTGCATCTCTTAAAACATTGGAAGATCTGGCAACCATGGACCTAAGTGGTGACACTTGGCAAGAAAGAGAGGCAGCTTCCTCTGGAGGCCATGCCACCACTGCCCACCCCCCACCTCACTCTTGTACCCTAACGTGCCCTCTGGGCATGGGCATCCCACCCTTGCATGTCATGTCACTTGTGTGACAAGAGGGAGAAGTCAAGGCGGACAGTAACTCTAAACCGACCTTCATACAATAAATACCAACTGAGCACAGTGTTTGGTTCTAAGGATATGGTGGAGAACAAAATGTTTTCTAGAGGAATTTGGATTCTGGAGGAGTACACAGACAAAAAAGAAAGAAGAAAGAAAAGAAGAAAGAAGATCCTTACAAACTGTAATAATTGTTACAAGGAGACAAGATGAAAGAGGGGTGCCATAGACCATGATGGGGTGGGGGGGACGTTCTGCCTTAGACAGGGGTGGGAAGTCCTCTCAGCCTGATGTCCTACAAGATGGGACATCGGGAGACAGAGCCGACCTGGAGGGGAGGCCATGGCTGGGGAGGTGCCTGGATTTCTCCAGGAGCTGAGAGAAACACCCATGAAGTCAAGAGTGTTTCAATGAGAGTGGAGCAAGGCAAGGTCGGAGAGGGGGCCAGTGGATGGGACTTGAACACCAGGTAAGAGTTTAGATTTTCTTCTGGACACAGTGGGAAGGCTCTGAAAGTTTGGGACAAGGGAGAAACACGATGTGCCAGCAAGAGGCGAGGGTGGTTTGACCAACAGAGGAGGAGAGGAAGAGAATCAAGTACAACTGAATGCATAGCTGGATGCAAGGGAAGGTAGTCCTGAAAATTCTATCAAATTTGTACCAGAAGAAAATTTGTGGAGGGATTTAGGCAAAGATTTCCCAGGATAATGTAATTTAATCTTGGTTTCTTTCAAAATGTAAGGTGTTTTCACATCCATGACGGCTTCCTTTGAGAGCAGTATATAACCTAAAGCAATTTACTGCTAACTGAAAATGTTCAAAATCCATATAGATTTTGCATTCTATTCCATAAGTAGCTGTACTCAGTCTGATTTTCAAACATTGTCGATGGCACAGCATCAAAGTATAAACAGAAAAAGAGCCAGGCGTCCCTCCCTACGTCACTGGCTAAGGCTCTGTCAATGGCTCTCAACCCCATCTGTGTATTAACTTTACCTGAGAAGTTTCAACAGATGCTGGAGCCTGGGCCGGCCTCCAAGAGGCTCTGACTGAATTGTTTTGGGGCATGACCTGGACACGCGGACTTCTAAAGCTCCTGGGTGACTGAAATGTGGCCACGGAGATCTGCTCCCTGGAGTGGAGGTTCTCCAAGTGTGGCAGCCACACAATCCGGGAACATCAGAAATGCCAGGCTCTCCGTATTCACCCCAGACCCTCCAAATCTAAAGTTCTGGAGCGTGGGACCCAGTGATTGACTTCTTGAAAAAAAAAAAAAAAAGATTTGGGGCCAGCATTGTGGTATAGCAGGTAAAGCCGCCATCTGAAGTGCTAGCATCCCCTATGGGTGCCAGTTCAAGTCCTGGCTGTTCTACTTCTGATCCAGCTCCCTGATAATGTGCCTATGAAAGCAGCAGAGGATAGTCCAAGTCCTTGGACCCCTGCATCCACAAGGGAGACCTGGATGAAGCTCCTGGCTCCTGGCTTTAGATCAGCCCAGCTCCAGCCATTGCAGCCATATGGGGAGTGAACCAGCAGATGGAAGATCTCTCTCTCTCTCTCTCTGCCTCTCTGTAACTCTGCTTTTCAAATAAATAAAATAAATCTTAAAAGATTTATTTGAAAGGCAGAGTGGACAGAGAGAAAGGGAGAGAGAGAGAGAGAATGAAATCTTTCATCTGCTGGTTCACTCTCCAGATGGCTGCAATGTCTGGGACTGGGCCAAGCCAAAAGCAGAAGACTGGAACTCCATCTGAATCTCGCACATGGGTGGCAGGAGCCCTAGTACTTGGCCATCTTCCTGCTGCTTTATCAGGTGCATTAGAAGGGAGCTGGATTGGAAACAGAGCAGCCTAACTCAAACGGGTGTTCCAATATGGGATGCCAGTGTTGGAGGAGGCAGCTTAATGCCACAATGCTGGGCCATTGGGTGAGGGAGAGCGAGGAGGTGCTGTCTTTTCTGTTTGCCAGATGGGCAGAGGGAAGCAGAGAGAAATGTGGTGATTTCCCAGTCAATGGCAAAGGAGGGTCCCAAACACAGGACTTCTGAAAGCCAAGGTAAGGGCAGAAATTCACAGCCACCACCACCTGCATGCTGACAGGTTTGATATCAGGGTAGACAAACACACTCTGGGTGTGTGGAACAGTTGGAGGGTCAGCAAACTGGTTCTGATCAGAGCCAGACAATAAATAGCCCTGCGGGCCCCACTGTCTGTCAAAAGCGCTTAGCTATGCTGGTGAACATGAATGTGGACATAGGCAGTACTTGAATGAAAGAGTGTGGCTATGTTCCAATAAAACTTTATTTACAAAAGAAGGTGGAGGGCTGGCTTTGGATGTCGGACTAGAG
The DNA here is from genome assembly GCF_051225735.1 of Oryctolagus cuniculus. Classification (NCBI taxonomy): domain Eukaryota; kingdom Metazoa; phylum Chordata; class Mammalia; order Lagomorpha; family Leporidae; genus Oryctolagus; species Oryctolagus cuniculus. The sequence goes on along the minus strand of NC_142872.1, from coordinate 99,533,844 downwards.
TCTGCCCTGGGTTTAGAGCGCAGGCCTGGGCCGGGCCCCTGTTGAGTACCCATCTCTCCACCCCTGTTATACATGAGGAGCTATGAGACCCTGCTGCCTCGTGGCCTAAAGCTAAGAAGTAGTGGGGGCTGAGACCCAGCTAGAGGAAACGGAGATGGCTTTTCTGGCTTCTCACCTGCATCTTGGGAGGGGAGGTTGACGGAATCCAAGGCCTCCATGGGTCACATGACCCAAGGTGGCAGGATTGGCCAGCCCATTCCCTGCAGGTCCTGCAGGGGCAGGGAACCAGTGAGCTTGTTATCCAAACTTGGTGGCTCATTCTTCTAAAAATTAACTCCATGGAAAATCTTGGAACATTATAATGCCACTGAATACAGAAGGAAAATAACAACTGAACTAGATAAATAGTGAGGAAAAGCCATCTGAGGTACCAGAGGGAGGGTTCCTGGCCGGGTAAAACACACTCAGTTTCAAACCCACAGAATAATTGCAGAAGTCAAAATCCCACGCACATTTAACCCTGTGATTTCTAAGAAACGAAATGCAGTTTGACAGAAATAGAGGGCCATCGCGTGAGGAGTGACAAATCAGAGCCTCATAGAATTTTTCTTGCTTTAAAAATTTATTTTGGGCTGGTGCTATGACGCAGCGGGTTAAAGCCTCAGCCTGCAGTGCTGTCATCCCATATGGGCTCCGGTTCTAGTCCTGGATGCTCCTCTTCCAATCCAGCTCTCTGCTATGGACTGGGAAAGCAGTAGAAGATGGCCCAAGTCTTTGGGCCCCTGCACCTGCATGGGAGACCCAGAAGAAGCTCCTGGCTCCTGGCTTCAGATCAGCTCAGCTGGCCATTGTGGCCATTTGGGGAGTGAATCAGCAGATGGAAGAAAAGACCTCTCTCTCTCTACCTCTCTGTAACTCTGTCTTTCAAATAAACAAAAATAAATCTTTAAAAAATTTATCTTAAAATATTTGCTTTAACACTTAAATATGTATGCTGCATGTATTCACATTATGCAGCTTAATGATATTATGGAAACCTGTGGCTCCATCACCAAAGAGCTAGGATGTCTGATAATGCACACACCTAACGCTGTCTCTCCACCCAGGGGCCCAGGTCTCCTCCACACAGGCAGTCATTGTCCTAAACATCAGGGTTTGTTGCTGCTGGTGTGTGTGCAATCATGCTGTGTGTGCACCTGCACAGTGTTCGGCTTACTTTTGCTTGTTGTTGAGTTTTATAAACTACTTTGTGTGGTCTCCTGGCTCTTTTTCTCTCCACTCCAGGTTTTCAAGATCTTTCCATGTTGGATACAGTTGCGGTACCTTCATGTTCACTGATGTATAACATTTGCATTACATGACTATGTTGCAATTTATTTATTCCTTCTTTTGTCAATTGCTGCAGGTTAGTAGTACTTAAAAAATTCTCAAAAAAATTTCCAGATTAAAAAAAATGTTTGGTCCCATTCTTGCACTGCTACTAAAAGTATGACTTCCCATTGCTTTAAACCAAGTATGTGTGTGCATGAGTATATATGCTTGTATTATACAATATTTCAAGCAGATAGCAAAGTCTATATGTTGAATTCCACAGATATCCATCACCCATCTCCAGTAATGATAAAATCATGACTAATGATTTTATTACATAATGTTCCCAATTCCCTCCCCACTGAGTTATGTTAAAGTGCATCTCAGATGTTATATTTTTTCATTCATACTTTAATGAGTATTTCTCTAAAATTAAGACACTTGGGAATGGGTATATGGCCTAGAGTTTAAAATGCTTCCTAGGATACCCACATACCAGGGTTCAAGTACCAGCTGTGTTCCGAATTCCAGCTTCTTGGCAGACAACGGTGATGGCTTAAGCACATGGGGCCCTGCCACCTATGTGCAAGATCTGAGCTGAGTTTCTAGCTCCCAGGTTCAGTCTGGTCTCACCCTGGCTGCTGCGGTCATTTGGGGAGTGAACTAGCAGATGGGCACTCCCTATGTCTATTTGGCTGTCTCTGTCATCTCTCTGCCTCTCAAATAAAAATAAAATAAAGTCACTTAGGGGCCAGCACTGTGGTGTAGCAGATAAAGCCGCCACTTGCAGTGTCAGCATCCTGTATGGGAGCCAGTTCGAGTTCCTGCTTCACTTCAGATCCAGCACTCTGCTATGGCCTGGAAAAGCAATAGAAGATGACCCAAGTCCTTGGTCCTCTGCACCTACATGGGAGACCCAGAAGAAGATTCTGGCTCTTGGCTTCAGATTGGCACAGCTCCATCCATTGCGGTCATCTGGGGAGTGAACCAGTAGATGGAAGATCTCTCTCTCTCTCTCTCTCTCTGTCTCTGCCTCTGTCTCTCTTCCTTTTGAATAAATAAATAAATAATAAAGTCACTTAGAACATAACCGACATATCATTGTCAATTCAAAAAATAATTCCCTCAATTATCTGTAAACTTTTTACAGCTTTTTTGGCTCAAGATTCACGGTGCATTTGAGATTTGATTGCTATATCAATTCTCTCAATGTACATTTTTTCTCTCTCTCTCCCTTTCCCTTATTTGTGGAAGAGATCAGCTGTGGGGAAAGTTTTAGCTGTTGATTATCCCTAGGTTGGCTTTAGGGCTTTTCATGTTTCCTAATTTTTCTTTTTGCAACTTATTCAGAAAATTAATTTTCCTATGTAAATTACCTGCATCTCTGGGCCTTACTGCACTAATGGCACAGGTGCAGCAGCACGCCTGTAATTACCAGCTACAGCAGGGGGCAGGTCTCAACAAGACGTTTTTGTTCTACGGGGTGGCCCTTGTCTGTCTGCCAGGCTCTGCAGAGGAGAGGGGTGAGGAAAA